>NW_027203604.1:24278318-25478318 GCF_024711535.1 Dipodomys merriami
GGTAGTTAATTGTAAATAAGAGTCTCACAGGCTTTCCTGCCTGGCTTTGAACCACAATCCTCAGCTCTCAGCTTCCTGAGTAGCTAGGATTACAGTCATGAGCCACCATTACCCAGCAGGATCTACCATTTCTTTAAAGAACCCTGGCTTCCCTTGGTGGGGGAGGGACTGAGGAGGTCTCTGCCTGATCTCTGGTTTCCATGACATTAGCATAGCAGCCCCTTGATGGGGTGGGGACGGGTGTCAGAGCAGGGCCAGGTCTGGTATAGGTTGAGTTGTGTCCCCAGGATGTATGTATGAGCATCCTGACCTTGGGTACCTCAGAATATGATCTTACTTGGAACTAGATGCTATTCAGTGGTGACCAAAGTAAGGAAAGGTCATTCAGGTGGGTCCTAACCCATTTGACCTATGTCTTTTTGAGAAGGGGAAAATTGACCACAAAGATGTGTTAATCAAGAGAATGATGTGATTGTCTTGTGAGTTTTGGATCTGGGACCTGTTAACCTTTGTTCCTGTTTCTCTTTTGGAAAGTGATGTCTGCCCTGTGTGTTCCCCACCAGTACCTTCCAGAAGCATTGCCTGAGTTCACAGACTCAGAACAGGAAGGCAATTTGCCTTAGGATGAATTCTGCCTTTGAGTTGAATACATATCTGATTTAGATAAGACTAGATTTGGGGCTTATAAATTAATGTTGGAACAAGATAGGACTTGAGGGTTTTGTGGATAGAAAGCCTGTGTATTTTTTATGTGAGAAGGATGTGCATTTTGAGAGGTCAAGGGTCAAATGCTATTGTTTGAATATTTCTGTCCTCTACAAGTGGTTGTATCAGAAACTTCATTCCCAATGCAGCAGTGTGAGGAGGTAGGCCTCTTAAGAGATGTTTAAAGTCACAAAGGCTGTGCCTTTACATACAGCTTATTGACGGAGATGAGCTCTTGGTAGCTTTTTGCCTAAGCTGGCCTCAAATCACTATGCTTTCAATCTCTGCCTCTCAAATAGCTATTACAGGCACGAACCACCGAGCCTGGCCTTTCCAACCTTTACAACAGTTGCACATGAAGGCCCCTAGGCATCATATTTTGGCCCATTGCCTCAGGAAGATTTACAAGTGAACAATGGACTGACTAGGCCCCAGAAGTATGGGCTAGAACAGGGACCTAGTCAGACAGGCTTACGGACACATGGAGAGCTTGTGCAGGCTGTGTGGAGCCTCTGATTGGATCTGAGGACTGATATGGTCCCCAGGGTACCCACTGATCTTGAGAATCATGTAGTGCTCCCCTAGAGATGCCTCACACAACACACCCCAGGTAGTGTGCTCTCTTGGGACCCCTCCTGACTAGCAGAAGCTCTGGTTATCTTTTTCTTCAATTAACCTTTGCCTCTTTACATCTCCCTTTGATTCATTCATTGAAACTCCAGGAAGCAAGTGTTGCAGTTTTCAATATTGTCAAGACACTTGACTCTTTTCACTAAATTCATACTTTGCCTCCATTTCTCTTCTCCACCTCCAAGGTGAGTGTTGCTTGAGTCACCTGTGCATGGGGCATGTACCTCTGAAAAAGTAAACTGCTTGCTGGGTCATTCAGCCTCATCAGCACTGGCAGTTCCAAAAGTAAACAGAAAGTAAGTGCCTCGGGTCCTTCAGGAGACAGCTGAGGGAAGCTGGGTGTTCACCCCTTCAGGAAAGTATCTGAGCACAGCTGTTCCTCTCCTTCCTGCCACCCATGTGGTTGTGTTTTTAAATATGGCTTGAACTCAAAGCAGTTTCCATTTATAAAAATTCTTTCACCAAACACTTTTTCCAATAACAATATTCCCATGTGTGCCTTTTGCTTCTGATATTTTTCTTATAAATGAATCTGCTAAAATGGAATCCTCTTATCCTTTGGCCTTTTGTGTCCACAAGTGATTCCGCTCCCACCCTGTGGTTTGGGAACCTCCTGCCTTTGGCACAGGAACCCAGAATAGTGAGGCTGCCTTCTTTTCATTCCTAGGAACGTATCATGCATGATGACGTCAATCTGTGCTGGGCTTAGGCCCAGATGTGCAGCAGCCCTGGCCAGAGCCGGATGGCTCCAGGAGAGATTGCCCAGGCAGGAAGCTCAAGAAGGCAGGTTGTCTTTGTAGTGTCCGTCTGCAAACACCCATTACTTCTAGACCAATGCACTGCTGCAGTCTGGGCTGACTGTTGGAATCCTGTTTCACAATCCCAGTGCCTAGCCCACCCACACCACTTAGCTGAGATGCCCAGCAGGAGTTACCCGGATGTGACCCCCATATACTACTCATGGCAAGAGCCATCTCCTGGAGGACACTCCATAGCATTCTACTCAAAGGATATAGGTATCAAGTTAAGGCCTGTGTTCATTAAACTGATCAGCCCTGTGGGAAGTAAATGTCTACCCCTTGCAGATATTTTCTCTCTGACACATGAAGACTTGGATGAACACCAGTGGCCTTGTGATTTCGATTATGTAATATCATTAACTTCTAAAAGATGAGCCTTCTCCACCTTAGAAATAATAGCACTGGGGCTGGGAAGGTGGCTCAGTGGTAGAGTGCTTGCCTTGCATGCATGAGGCCCTGGGTTCGATTCCTCAGCACCACATAAGCAAAAAGAAAAAATCTGGAAGTGGTGCTGTGGTTCAAGTGGTAGAATGCTAGCCTTGAGCTGAAGGGCTGAGGGATAGCTCCCAGGCCCAGAGTTCAGGCCCCAAGACTAGACCCCCCCCAAAAAAATAATAGCACTACAAATAATTTCTGGATTATTATAAACACTTTATATGTTGTTTGTTTGGTGTGTGTATGTGTATGCGTGTGTGCCAGTTCTGGGGCTTGAACTCAGGGCCTGGGTACTGCCCCTGAGCTTCTTTTGCTCAAGACTAGTATTATACCAACTGATCCACAGCACCGCCTCTGGCCTTTTCTGAGGAGTTTGTTGGCGATAAGAGTCTCACAGCCTTTCTTGCCCAGGCTGGCTTCAAACTGCCATCCTCAGTCTCAGCCTCCTGAGTAGCTATGATTACAGGCATGACCCACCAGCACTTGGCATTTTATGTTTTTATTTCTTGGTCAATATTAAATTTTTTTCTAGTATGAAGAAAAATGAAGCATAAATAGGAGTATTCATACATGTGACATATATGTAAGTATGCGATATGTGTACATTAATCTATATGAATATGTAAATTTATATATACATACTATATTTGCTTAAGTTCATATATATGTATGTACATACACACATACAAAATGATATCAGATTAGGTGAGAACTTGGAATGGAAACCTGCAACAGTTGATATTCCTTTCCAGAAATAACAAGAATCTTTAGTGGGTTTACTGAAATTTTTTTAACCAAATGGTTAAATAATAATTTACAATGGAAATAACCCCAAAGCTGTTTTATCCCCAATATAACACATTTTAGGATGGTGGACTTTGTTGAATTTGTATGATTTTTTTGGGTGAAAATTTAATCTGAGATGTGAGGATGTTAGGGAGGCAGTTGCTGGCTCCACACACTGCTCACACTGTGCAGCCATGAATGTTCACACTGAAAAGAATTCTCACCTAGGTCTCCCGTTCATCTCCATCCAGCAGTGCCCAAACAGAACCAAAAGTCCACTCAGCATTAGCTGGAAAAAGGAAATGAGTGAACACAACACTTAAAATTTTTGAAAAACAGAGGGAACCAATGGCTTATACCTGTAATCCTAGCTACTCAGGAGGCTGAGATCTGAGGATCAAGGTTCAAAACCAGCCTAGGCAGGGAAGTCTGTGAGACTCTTATCTCCAGTTAGCTATCCAAAAAGGTGAAAGTGGCTGTGGCTCCAGTGATAGAGCAACTGGCCTGAAGCAAAAAAACAAAAACAAAAAACAAAACAAAAAACCAAACTCAGGGACAGTGCTCAGGCTCTGAATATGGTCCAGGATGGACCAGAACAACATTTATTAATTAAGTTTTAAGTTTAGATGCGTTTTTCAAAATGCTATGAGTGTTATCTCCATTCACTCCATTCATGATCCCTATAATTTTTCCAACCAGTTTAACTATTTAGCTGGGATTCTTTCATTCTAATGAACTAGTATAATAAAATAACTGAAACATCATAATTGATAAAGGCAAAACTAATAATTTGAAAAAAGAGTAAACATGAAATATCTGATTTGAGTTCTAATGTTAGAGTGTGGAATTATTTTGTTTTCTTTTTAAGTTATCAACTTCTACATAAAACAGTTGCCCTATTGGCTACTTCCTACTATAAAGTGGGTATTGCAGGAAGCTGCTCACACATACATTTATGGAGGAAAGATATTTTAAATATATTTCAACCAATAATAATGTAAAAATGCCCAGGAGACCCATGATATGGAGCCAGAAGGAGTCTATAAGGTGAGGTGATGTCTGCTCCAGACTCCTTTGACATACTTAGAAATTTTTGCAAATATAAAATAAACCAATAACCTGAGAAGGTGGGAAAGGGGGAGGGGTCTTTACTCTCAGTGACTTGAGGTAGATCTGTCTTTTGAAGAGAACACAAAATGTACATCTAAATAAGAAATATTCTAGCATTCTAAGGTAGGAGAGCTTTAGAGTACTAGAAAGATCCTAAATAGCTTTAAATCCTAACATTTCATAACATAATAGGAGCACCAGAGAGTTTGTAAACTCTATTAACTAAATCATTTGTTCTTTTTTTTATACTGTAATAAAACTCTTTCACTTAAGAGAATGTAGGCAGTCTGTTACAGAGGGATGTGTAGGCTTGTTGAAACACTTCAGCCTCCTCTGACTGAAATGAGTAAAAAAAATCCTACTAGACAGAAATGTTTGGGTTTTTAAATGGTAGACCCGCATTTATTGATCTGCTTAAGTCTCAAATTTGCAATAAGACATGCCTATCAGTTTATAAAGGGGTTGTTTGGAACACTTGGATCATTAAATACCCTCTGTAACTCAGTATTACTTAACATACCATTCTTCCTTTTGGCTTTGTCTTTCAATACCCTAGGCCTTTGCGCACGCTGTAACTCTGCCTAGAATTGTTTTCCTCCACTTTCTTCACAGAGCAGTCTTCTTTCAAAATCCCATATCCATCTTACTATGAAGATTTCTTTGGCCATGCACACAGATTTTATTTCTGCTACTTAAGTGTGGCATGACATTTTAGCTGCTAAGTGCTTCTCAGAGTATAAGCAAACCTAAGAATCTCTACTTATCTTTCAACATGTCTGTTTCCATCACTAGGCTGTGCAACCCTCAGGAATACAAGTTATATTTCATCTATTTCAGGATGTCTGCTGCCTACAGCCACACCTCTGTGATTACTGGTCTAGGAGTACTAAAGCAGGAAATTGCCAACAAAATGAAGTTCTAGTAAACAAAGAAAGAAGATACGAACTCCAGAAAATATTGCCTCTAATCCACAAGGGCAATCTTAGCAAAACCAAGCATGAAAGTGGTGCATCAGACTCTAAGATACACTAGTGGAACATGAGGTCAAAGTCCTACAAGAAAGATCTCTGTGAGGAAGAATAGAAAATATCTGATATAGTGGAGACTTGAGGAAAGACTTGCTGATGTTATAATTACAAATGATACCAAACAAAGGGCTAATCAAAACGATAGGAAAAACAAAACCCTTTACAAGAAGAGTCCTTCATTTCTTGAAGCCAGAGTATATTAGTTAACATCCCATTGCTGTGAAAAAATAGTTGAAGCAAATAATTTATAAGAGAAAAGGTTTAGGTTACAAAACCAAAATATCACCAACCAACCAAGGTAACCCAAGGACTAACTAGCTCATTCCTTCGGGTGTGTAATAGAGGGAAAACATTATGGTAGAAGGGTGTGACAGAGAAAAACTCTTCTTCTGGTAACCAGGAATGGGGGGGATGTTGCAGGGGGAGAGAGGGAGAAAGAGAAGACTTGGGACAAGATAAATTATTTTAAAACATGCTGTCAGGGACCTAACTCCCTCCAATTAGACCTACCACACTAGCCCATTCAGCTATGAGCTAGATCATCAATGAATTAATGCATTGATGATGTTAACACCCCCATGATCTAATTACCTTAAGGCTCCACCAAGCTGGGGATCAAGCCTTCAACACTTGAACATTTAGAGACATTTTATAGCCAGACGATACATGGAGTAAACATTTTTGATAGTCATAAAGATAGAAAGTGTGTTCATTAGTTTAACTGCAAATAGTGATATATATTTATATCAGGACAGAAGTAGAGGGGAAACATGTAACTAAGTCAAGACCAATATCTGTGCCTGAGTTGTTGGTAAGGCTTATGGTCAAGTTCTTTGAAAGGTCAAAAAACACATGGTGAGTTCCCCCTTTCCTGTCTCCTGTCTTTTTCTTGCCAGATGTGAGGACTCTGGGGATTTCTATGGTGGATCTATAATTGTTTGGGACCCAAGTGCCTTCATCTTTGTTTTCCCCTTATGTCTGGATTCTTTTATGTGAGAGCTAAACAAATTTTTATCTTGTTTAAGTAAGTTTTGTTGGATCTCTGTACTGGCAGCTGAACACAATTCCTATCTGGTACAAGATGTAAATAGCAAATTATTTAGAGATAGGAAACTAACTATTCAAGGAAATATAGCCCTCTGCAGCAATGTTATGCAACTTGGGACATGTACAATTTGATGTGTGTGTGTGTGTGTGTGTGTGTGTGTGTGTGTGTGTGTGTGTGTGTGTGTATGTGTAGAGGGGATGGTGTAAACACTACTGATCGCATGTGTATCCCATGTTGAATGGTGATGAGTGAGTATGTTGGAACAGCCAAAATGAATCAAGAGGTACAGTCTCACAGGGGTGGCTTTGCCTCATTCCTAATAGAATGCATATGTCTGGCCATTGATTTTAGCAGCAGCTTGAATTAAGGAATCACTGCTTGGGTGAACTAGGCTGGATGCTGTTTTAGCCCCAGGGCAATCCCCTCTCTCCTGTCTCTGTTCGGCACACAAGTCGCCATTGGGCAATTTATCTACTGGCATTCTCTCTTTCTCCAGTAGGGAAGCTATGAGTGAGTTCTTTAAATCATTCATTAACTTTTTATTTTATATTTTATTTTATCTGATTATTTTATTGATTGAGGAGCAACTTCCTCTAAACCACAGGCACCTCTGTGTGGATCAGGCCCTCCTCCATCCCTCATCCTCTTGTGTTTCAATGTGCCTGCCAAGGTCAACAGTGGTTTCTAGGCTCTGTCTCCCCACCCTATCACTAACTCAAGGTGATTTCCTCTTACTCATGCTACTCTTCTTCCCCAACCCCCTTCACATTTACTCACCTTATTTCCATCTTAAGGCCCTTATGTTTGTCCTTCTTTCTTCCTGGGATGTTTTAGATTTCTGCTCTAATATCATGTATTCTCCAAAACCCTCCCAGACCATCTTGTCCATCATGTTATCTCAAGTGTTTATGATAGTGCTTGGTCCATTGGAGTGTGTGTGTGTATGTGTGTGTGTGTGTGTGTGTGTGTGTGTGTGTGTCTGTCTGTCTGTCTGTCTGTGTGTCTGTGTGTCTGTGTGTACCCGTGCTGGTCCTGGTGCTGGTTCTGGGGCTTGAACTTGGGGTCTGGGCACTGTACCTGAGCTTTTCTGCTCAAAGCTAGCACTTTACCATGTAAGCGACAGCTCTACTTCCAGTTTTTTGTTGATTAATTGGAGATAAGAGCCTCATGGACTTTCCTGTCCTGCAAATTTGATCCTCACATCTCAGCCTCTTGAGTAGATAGGATTACAGGCATGTGCCACCAGTTTATATATATATATATATATATATATATATATATATATATATATATTATATATATATGTATTAAAATATATTTTTAATTGTAAAAATACTGTACAGAGGGGTTAAAGTTACATGAGTACGGTAATGAGTACATTTCCTATCAAGCATTGTTACGTCCTCCTTTGTTTTTCTCCTACCATCCCTTCCCTCCCAACCTCCCCAACTCTTCTCCGCCCCCCCCACCCCCCTGCAAAATTGTAAAGTTTGTTTTCAACATAGTGTCTTGTACATCTTACTGTTACAATGGGTCAACCTGTATCCTTATTTAAGCATTTTGTTATATCCCTTCCCCTCCTCAAATTATAAAAATGTATATACAAGATGCAGGACACAGGAATGAGATACAGGGAAAACGGGTTGTACCATGTGGGAAGAACATACAAAAGAAAGAAAAGAATCACATAGTACATTATAAGTATGTTAAAAAACAATAGCAAGAAAGAAAAAACCACTTATGTCCCTGTCTTGGGGTTCATTTCACTTAACATCATCTTATATGGTGATATGTACATAGCTTTTGACCTTTTTTGCTTGTCCTAGACTTGAACTAGTTATTGCAAATAAGGGAAACCATGGGACCTATGTTTCTTTGGGCCTGGCTTACTTCACTTAGTATAATTTTTTCCAAGTCTTTCCATTTCCTAACAAATGGGGCGATGTCATTTTTTTCTGGTGGACACATAGAATTCCAGTGTGTGTGTGTGTGTGTGTGTGTGTGTGTGTGTGTGTGTGTGTGTGTGTGTGTGTGTGTGTGTGTGTGTGTGTGTGTGTGTGTGTGTGTGTGTGTGTGTGTGTGTGTGTGTGTGTGTGTGTATACCAAATTTTCTTGATCCATTCATCTACTGAGGGGCATCTGGGTTGGTTCCATATCTTAGCTATGGTGAATAATGCTGCAATAAACATAGTTGTGCTGGTAGCTTTGATATGACAGCCACCAGTTTTTGATAGAATAATATGAATAGCATAGTGACTTCAGGATCATACTGCCTCCAAGTAACCATTGCAGGCTACTGCTCCACACTTTTGTTTCCATCTTATATTTTGATCCCTAAAGGACATGTTATTTCATTAACCAAGGAGCAGATAAGTAGACAGAGGACAGAACTTCACTATTCCAAATGCCTGACCACCAAAGCAGAAATCTTGAGCAAATTCTCCACAACCTCCTTACCCAGGGCTGCTGTTGGCTTTGGCATGTGGCAGCCATCCTCTCCCTGCAGATCTCCTGTGCCCACCCCTGCATAATACAAAGCAGAGGTGCTTTTGTTTGGAGAATTCCCATGTCAACCTCTCAGTCTGACCTCCTTCAGGCTCCCAAGACAATGCTATTATAGGCAGGCCTTTCATTCAGCCTAGAAGATGATTCATTTCAGAATACAATGTGGCCTGTTTCACTTATTGTAGCTTCTGAAGTCACAGATATGAACCTTTATTTAGATGAGTATTAACTTTAATAAGCTAGAAAGCTAAAGTAGGGATTTGACCTGTGTCTTATCAAGGGATTTTATTTAAGTAAAAGGCAATGTTTCCAGAGCATAAAATTTAGGGTTGGCAGCCTGTACAGTCCAGGTCTCTACAGAAGCCTTCAGTAGTCCCTTACTGTGATGCACCTTGGAGCTATTCATACAGGGTCTGGTCCCCTCTCCCTCTATCATATGATAGGCTGGAACCCTGCCCCCGCTTTCAAGGTAGGTATGACCATATGATCTGTTCTGACCAATGAAATACAACTAGGAATATAATAGTTTTTTTGTTGCTGCTTTGTGTTTAGAAGACAAAAATGATTAAATTTTATTTTCAAACCTATTTTAATTCAGACTGAACAACAAGAAATATCTTAGTTTTTGTTTTTGTAATTGAATACTTCTTTATGCTGGGGTTCTGAGATCATAAATATGCTCTACCATGTCTGGATTATTAACTGAGATGAGGGTCTTGTTAGCTTTTTTCACAGGCTGGCTTTGAGTTGAGATCCTCCCATTTCCACCTTCTGAGTAGCTAGGATTGTGGGCATGAGATACCATACCTCACCTCTCTTCCTCTTCTTGTATGATCACTAACACGAACATGAGAGCCCCACACACATGATCTTATCCAATACCAATTAACTCCCTAAGGTACTCCTTCCAAATACTATTACCATATTAAATATGGGGATTAAGTTTCCAACACATAATCATTTGAAGAACTGAATGAAAATATAACAGGGAAAGAAATACATCACTTTCTGACAAAAGCTTTAGAAACCAATGTGTGGAATTCTCCAAGGTCCCCATGTTCTGTGTTGATAATGGTGGTAGCATGTACAAAGATGATACACCCATCAGCTTTGGACCCTGATTGGCTATTAGGCTGACATGAAATAAGGAAGATGCATAAGCATGATTGAAGTGATTGTTTAACCACAGAGATGTGAGATGTGTTTGCTGTTGACTTATAGATACTTTTTGTGTCTCTGTGTCTCCGTGTCTGTCTCTGTCTCTCTCTCTCTGTCTCTCTCTCTCTCTCTCTCTTACACACACACACACACACATTTCTTTTCAGAAATCACCTTAGAAAAGCCAGATTGCTACTTTGACACTGAGTCCAGTATACCTCACACATTCTTAGTTTCTTCTGCCACTTACTCTGATGTCTTTCACTCTCTAACCTAGTGATTATTTGTGTTACTCTAAGAGGTCCAAATTTCTGAGGCTGTCAGCATTCTCTAAGCACTTAAAGCCCCAGTGGCTCTGACCCTGGCTTCTCATGCCCCTCTTTTGGGCCAACCTCTCCCTCTTATCCTGCTTCTGGCCACTGTCCAGAAAACAGGCAGCTTCCTGGAGCAACTTCCACCCACTTTTCCCCATCTGATCTCACACCCCAACTCCCTGGCCCTCATTAAGCTCAGAGGTAACAGATTTTCCTAAAGATGATGAGAAAGTGACCAATATGTCTCACTGTAAAATTCATATTTGTGACTAGATAATTCCTTTTCCTGGTTTCCTGGCCTGACCTCAGTGACTGGCTCTGACTTTCTTTAAAATATGACTCAAAACTCACCTCACTGAGGAAACCTTTCAGGACTGACTGCACATGAATTGATTCATCCTTTGCTTGTGGCCCCGTGGAGCTCCACTATTCAAAATGACTGTGATAATGTCCTCTTGTGCTGAGTTCTTTTGTAAATGTGTTCTTTAGGATTCTATGCTGCCTTTTCAGGCCAGATTTTACATGTAGGATTAGCAAAAAGAGCTCAGTGTTGGCATATAAAGGGATGAATTAAGCTTTTGCTAAGAAATATTAAAATAGCTTACCTTCGAAACAATAAAGAAATCATTTAATTGGAAACTTCTCAAAAGCCAAGTCTTCTTTGACTTCAGAAGATTGCTAAATATGTGGATCTGCACGTTATAGACAACCAGTAAGTATGTTTGGCAGTACTGGGGCTTGAGCTCGGGGCCTTAAGTTGCTAGGCAGGCATTCTACCACTAAGCTACATCTCCACCTCCACTAAGCATGGAATAACTTAGGAGGCATTTTATTTTTTTATTCCATATTTCTTTTCTTCAAGTTCATTTCGATAAGCATCATTTTTTTTTGTTTGTCAGTTATGGGGCTTGAACTTTGGGCTTGGGTGCTGTCCTTCAGCTCTTCAGCTCAAGGCTAGTGTTCTACCACTTGAGCCACAGCACCAAATTCCATCTTTCTTTCTTTCTCTCTTTCTTTCTTTGGTTGGTTGTGGGTCCTGAACTCTGGGCCTGGGCGCTGTCCCTCAGCTCTTTAGCTCAAGGCTAGTGCTCTACTACTTGAGCCACAGACCCACTTCCGGCTTTTTCTGTAGTGGTACCAAGGAATTGAACCCAGGGCATCATGCATGCAAGGCAAGCACTCTACCACTGAACCATCTTCCCAGCCCCATATTTCTTAATTACCATGATAATTCTATGTATTTGTTAGGGGCAGTGTGGTATTTCAGCACATATATAATGTGTATTGATCAAATCAGAATAGTTAACATTTCTAGCTCTTTATCATTTATGTTAGAGCCCATGGGCTGGGATCTTTTCCAGTTCTTCATAAAGCCATAACAGGTTATTGTGAACTGTAGTCATCCCACTGTGTGTGGATCTTTGGAACTTATTCCTCCTATCTGTGTTTTGTTAGCCACTCCAACCTCCTACTATTCCTCCTTCCCTTTAACTCCCTCTACACTATAGTAATTGCTGTTTACTTCAACTTCAAGGTTTTTTTTTTTTAAGATTTCGCATATGACAGAGGACATAAAGTATGTATCTGTCAATGTCTGGCTTATTTCCCTTAACTTGATGTCCCCCAGTTCTATCTATTTGCCACAAATGACAAGATTTCATTATTTTTATGGCTGGATTGTATTTCAGTGTGTATGCATACCACTTTTTTTTCCCCTTGTTGGTTGTGTGGCTTGAACTCAGGGCCTGGGCATGGTACCTAAGCTCTTTTTGCTCAAGGCTAGCCCTCTACCATTTTGAGCCATAGCTTCACTTCTGGTTTTTGAGTGATTAATTGGAGATAAAAGTCTCATGGGGACTATTCTGTCTGGGCTGGCCTCAAACTGTGATCCTCTAGAAGTAGCTAGGATTACAGGCATAAGCCATCAGCACCTGACCACATTTTCTTTATCCATTTATCTACTGTTGAGCACCTTGATAAATTAGATTTGTTTTGGGAATGGAAAAACTTTAAACTATTGTCAATAACTTTGAAAACATTGGAAGTTCTGGAACAATGTTTTATTTTTAAAACACTATTGGATGCTGTTATCCTCCATTTGTTAGTCTTAGAAAGTATTCAGTAAATAGACAGATACTGGTGACTTTATCCTGTAATTTTATCTACTTGGGAGGCTGAATTTAAGAGGATCAAGGTTCAAAGCTTGCCTAGGCAGGATAAATATTTCAAGAAGACTCCTCAAATGAGAGTTTGGTAAGGTCACAGGCCTTTTAGCTACAACAGAAGAACTGAAACAAGAGGATTGTGATCGAGGCATGCTCTTAGGTATTAGGCAGGAAGCCTACTTCAAAAATAATCAATATAAAAAAGGACTAATGGCTTACCAATAGAGCACCTACATAGCAAGCACAAGGCCCTGAATTCAAAAAAATAAAAAGTATTCAGTAAACACTTATTGGGGACATGATAGCATGTTTCATGTAAGACACACACATAAATAGAATTTGTAATGCTCACTTCCTTTGAACTTAATTATTTTTCAAGTAAGAAGAGGGTGGGGGTAAAGGAGGAATGACTCTATCATGCCAGCTACCAAGGGCACTGTTGGTTTATTAAGTTTGTTATTTTCTTTTATGTGCCACTACTAGGGCTCAAACTCAGGGTCTAAAAGTTTTCCCTTAGCCTTTTCTCTCAAAATTGGCTATCTATCACTTGAGCCACAGCTTCACTTCTGACTTTTTGCTGGTTAATTGGAGATAAGAGTCTCATAGTCTTCTCTGACAGGGCTGGTTTTGAGGCTCAATCCTCAGATCTCAGCCACCTGAATAGCTAGGATTACATGTGTGAGCCACCAGCACCTGGCTTGGCTTTAGAAAGAGAGTAGAGATTAATGTACAAAGCTGGGGTTGGGCATCACATTACTGGACTATATGTGGAACGGAGAGCAGCAAGAAATACCAGTAACTGCCTCTCCTTTCTTTCCTTTGCAACACTTTATTCCTACTACATCCATTTATAGCTTCTATTTATTGAATATCTTAGATCTACATTGGTCTGTTCTGGTCTCCAATACTTTTCTCAATTTTTTTTTTTTAATCTCCTTTGAATGGTGAGCATGAGCCCCAGGACAAGGTGTTCTCAGTATATCTCATCTCTGACCACTCTGAGGAGCATTCAAGGGAGAACAGGGTGAATGAGACTCCACTGAGGCCTTGCTAGGAGCTGTTGAACTGGAGCCAGAGAAGAGAAGCTCCATTTTCCTGTCTGAGAAACTGCTGAGACCTAAGCTGGTGCCACGGTAGGAGGTTTATGGAGAGGATGAATCTAACACAGCAAAGGACAATACATACTAAAACGCATGCAAAACTACATAATAAATAAGATTCCAGATGCTCAAAGCGCGCGCGCACGTGTGTGTGTGTGCGTGCGTGTGTGTGCGTGTGTGTGTGTGTGTGTGTGTGTGTGTGTGTGTGTGTTGGTCCTATAGTTTGAACTCTGGGCCTGGGTGCTGTCCCTAGGTTTTTTTCACTCAAAGCTAGAGCTCTACTACTGTGTCTCAGTTCTACTTTTGGCTTTCCGGTGGTCAATTTGAGATAAGAATCTCCCAGATTTTCATCCCTACTGACTTCCCACTTCAATCCTTTGATCCAAGCCTCCTGAGTAATTAGGATTATAGGCTTGAACCACCTGATGAACTCAAAGCAATCTTGATAAACAAGAACAATGCAAGAGGCAATATACAATGTGGCTTGAAAACTTACTACAAAGCCATAGCAACTCAAACAGCAAGGAGTTGACATAAAGGCAAATATATGGACCAACAGATCAGGATAGAAAGTCAGAATGAAAGTCTCATGTCTGAAGCCAACTGAACTTTGACAGTGGTGCTGAGAACATGTCTTAGGAAAAGGACAGTGTCTTCAGCCAATAATGCTGAGTAGTTTCATGTAGATTGATTAATTCATTTGTTCTGGTACTGGGGTTTCAACTCTGGGCCTCAAGCTCTCCCTTGTTCTTTCTGCTCCAGGCTGACCCTCCACCACTTGAGTCACACTTCTACTTCCAGCCTTTTGCTAGTTAATTGGAGATAAGAATCACTTGGATTTGTCTGCCTGGGTTTTTTTTTTTTTTTTTTTGAACTGTGACCCTTAAATCTCATCCTCCTGAGTAATTAGGATTACAGGTGTGAGCCACCAGCACCTGGCTTAGTTTTAAAAGGCTAGAAGAAAGTATTTGGAATGTTTTTACCAAAAAAGAAAGGATGAATATTTGAGGAGAGAGATACACTAACTCGAATTTGATCATTATATAACATATATGCATACCAAAACAATCTGCTACTCCATAAACATGTGCAATCTTTATGTGTCAATTTTTAAAATAAATTTTAAAAAGAGAATCCTACAAACAAAGGGAATCTGAGTGCTCTCAAAGTTCTCACATCTCAGGTCACCCTTCTCTCTCCATCTCTCTCTTTTTCAGTGCACTGATATTTGAACTCAGAGCTTGTAGCTGGCTAGGCTAACACTCTACCACTTGAGCCATGACCCTTGCTTCTATCCAAGTCTTGCTTGAACAATCCAGGAGAGAAAGACTCTTTAAAAAAAGAGATAAATTCAAATTAGACTTCTATCTCTTTCAACCTAATAGTCCTAATTGATTGCATAGACCAATAAATGCTACATTTTAAATGTAGTCCTAGGTGCGATCTTACGAGGTAGTTATTACTAATTCAATTTCTAGATTGAGAAACTAAAATTTTTATGTACTCCATACTTTTCCCATGTAGCATTCTTTGTTTCTTTTTACTAGAGAGATTTTATTTTTATTATTTTTAATTTCAGATTTCTTCTTTGAAAAGATCTACTTTTAGTGGGGCTTATCCTGGTAATTCTAGCTGAGATCTGAGGATCAACGTTCAATTCCATCCTGGGTAAGAAAGCCTTAGAGACTTTTATCTCCAATTAACCACCAAAAAGTGGCACTGTGGCTCAGGGAGTGGAGCACCAGCCTTGAGTGAAAAGACCAAAATCAGAGTGAGAGACCTTGAGTTTAAACCCTAGAACCTGCCACAAAAGATTAAAAAAAAGTTTCTGTACTTCTTAAGCCCTCAATCTTTTTTTTTTAGTCAGTCATGGGGCTTGAATCAGGGCCTGGACACTGTCCCTGAGTTCTTTTTCCTCAAGGATAGTGCTCTACCACTTGAGCTACAGTGCTACTTCTGGTTTGCTGGTAGTTAATTGAACATAAGAGTCTTAGGCACTTTCTTGTCCAGGCTGGCTTTGAACTGTGATCCTCAGATCTCAGCCTCTTGAGTAGCTAGGATTTTAGGCATGAGCCACCAGCACCCAGCTAATGCTTTTATTTTTAAGTCTTATTTCTTCATAAGACCCTCCCTTTAACTTTTATCATTTATCTCATTCATCCAGCATGATATTCACTGAGCAGCAACATTAAGCCAGATACCACGCTGGAGTCTGGATATCCTGCTGAGCACCCTCTACCCCGCCCCCTTCATCTGCTCAAACTTCAAGTCCAGCACAAGCCAGACTTCTCCACACTGTGGGGAGCAAGGGGACCCTGGGGCTGGGGAAGCCACCCTAAGGACACTTGGCTCTAGAAGAAAAGATGCAAAGGATCATCAGAAGTTCTTTTTTGTCTTACTGTTACTTTTCATCATCTGGATTTCGCAGATGTGTTTTTTCCTCCTACTTGTTCTTCTACTCACAGCTTTTAGATCTGAGTCATTTCGTTTCCTTGAATCCAATAGACATTTATGGAGCCTCTGCTAGAGGTAACCACTGACCCTAGGGAGAAACCCACAGACTAATGAAAAGACAGAAGCTAAGAAAAGCATCACCCTGCAGTCTGAAACCTCCTACTGCCAGTAGCCTGGGCAGCTGGGAGAGCTGGTTTGGGGTGCCCTTCCTCCTAGGGCTCCAAGCTTTCACTGAAGCTTCCTCTCTTCTGTTCTCCATTTCTTACCCATCCTCTTGCATTTCCCATCTGAGTCCCATCCCAGAAATGCTCTTCATCCTCAGATTCACAGAGGGAGACAGCCCTTCCTTTCCTAATCTCACCATTACTAAGAAAATAAGGCAAGTGGTTGGGTTCACCCTATTTTTACTTAGCAAACAATAAACATGTTTGTGAAAATAGCAAATAGGTATTTTGTAACTGAGACTTGAACTCATGCTAATTTAAGCTTATTTGTTTTTGTTTTTAAAAAATCAGGAGTACTACTTTCCCTAGTTGTGTAATCAGGAGAAGGGTGAAGACTGGGGATATGGCTCAAGGGATAGAGCACCAGCCTAGCCAGTGTGGCCCTGAGTTCAAATCCCAATATCAAAATCAAATGTTTCAAAACATCATATCATAGAAGATGAATATATCCAATAAATATGTGTGCATGCATGCACATGATTAGTCACATATGCACACATATTTATAGCAATAAAAATCAAAAGGCATAAAACAGGCTATGTACTCTGAAATTTGACTGGGAAAAACAATGATTTATTATCCAATTTTCCTCTAGTTTCATGCCTTAGATTGTCTCCTGTACAGCTCATTCATTTATTGGTTCATTCATGCTGTTGCTTCAATGTTCCAGCAATTCTAAATCTGTCCTGAAAGCGATAATAGGGACAGAAGAGGAAATGGGTGAATGAATGAAGTACTGGAAAGAATGTTTGGGATAGGGAAAAAAGAAGTAGTAGGGCATAAAATCAACATTGCCTTGTATATTCTACTGTCACTTTCTTTTCTCTGTCCTTGGAGCCTATTAGCAAGGTCTAATTAAGATTTTCCCTTTTCCTGCAAGTCCTTGATCGCCTCCAGTGGCTCTGCTGGTCAGTCCTGAGACCAGAGTCACTGAGTTACCACACCTCTAATGGAACTGGCAAAGGATACAGGACAGCTCATTTTGATTCAGTTCACTCAGTGTACATTACCCTGGCTTCTTCATTAAACTTTTCCCGAGATTTCAAACATGGGCTAGCTGAGATAAGATTTCTAAAATATTAGGATACTCCAGGCCTAAACACAACATAATCCATTGGAAATGATATTCATAGCAACCACACCCACCAGGGATCATAAGCCAAGGCTCAATTGTTACTATTGTGCAATGAAAGTTTGCCCCCTCTTCCACTATGGAAACAAAATATGAGCTTGAACTACACTACACTGTTTTTCTTAAGCCTCAAGAACAGCCTGGTCATGCTGAAAAACATGAAGAACTCACTTTTAATTTTTATATTTTATGAAAGTACAACTATTAGTTTGTTGTTGTTTATGCCTGTACTGGGGCTTGAACACTGGGCCTCATCCTCTCAGTTAGCTTTTTCACTCAAGGCTGGCACTCTACCACACCTCCACTTCCAGCTTTATGTTGGCTAACTGAAGATAAGAGTCTCGTTGTTTCAAACCCGAGTCCTCAGATCTCAACCTCCTGCATAGCCAGGATTATAGACTATTAGTTTTAAACTCAGGGTATGATCATGCTACTGCTGCTGCTGCTGATGGTGGTGATGATGATGGTGATGATGATGATGATAAGATGATAATGATGGCTATTTAGCTTCCCAGCACAAGGTCCTTCACTCCCCTTCTGTATGCATTGTCAACAGTTGCGTGTCTGAGTGGCCCACTTCTCAGCCTGGACATTTGCTTTGTATTCTATTGGAATTTCAGTATTCTGGTAGCCAGGAATCTAAGCAGGAAATGCAGAAGAAATAGAAGAAAGAGGAAGAAGGAGAGGAGGAAGGAGGGAGGAGAAGGAAGAAAAGAAAGGGCAATAGGAGGCAGAAAGGAACTGAAAATGAGGAAGAAAAAATAATCCCCAAATAATAAGGACCAGAGGAGTAGACGGGATGCATTTGGCTCGAAAACTATTTAGAAATAGTCTACCTCCAGGTCAAATGGGCAACTGTTACGTTGAGCAAAGGAAATCCTTGTGACTAATGTGCTGTGAAGTGTTGATGGACGCACTGACTCTGAGATGAGCAGGACATTTTAGGTCATGGAGCAGGATGAAGCATCTCGTGCCTGAAACTTTCTGTTTTGGTTCTCATCACAGATCTGCAGTTTTCATCATTTTGTTCACTTTTTAACCCCCTGTTTTTGGAACTGGATTCTGAATCTCTCCCTGGATTTATTCTTTCCTGAATGTTAATGATAACTTTGTTTTGTTATATTGAAGGATACTTGATATTATCTATATTTCTGATTTCTGGGCTTTTTCTGGACAATCTCGAATGTTACTCTTGACTCTCTAAGTTGTCTTTCTTTTCCTTTAGTGGCTTGTTCTGAACCCAGAATCTATGTTCTCTGGTGTTCTAAGAAACAATCATTCTTGCGTGTACTCAGAAAATGACTATCTGGTAAAGGTATGCCTCTGCTTGCCCATGGCTCTTGCCTGTAATCCTAGCTACCAGGAGGCTGTGATGTGAGGATAAGGATTCAGAGACAAGCTGGGCCAACAAAAGCTAGAAGTGGTGCTATGGTTCAAGTAGTAAAGTATAAACCTTGAGCTATAAGGCTAAGGGGGCTCAGGCCTGAGTTCAAGAAAGAAAAAATGGTGAGATCTCTACTACTTACTCTGTGTGTGGAAGACAGTGCCAAGGTGAGTTATTCCTAAACAATAACTCAGAGTCACAGGGATTGCCCCTGACCACAATGCTGGAGAGATGCATGGAAGATTTACCACAAACTTCACCAGCAAAAGAATCATCTGGTCTCCTCCACCTCTCCTCCCAGATTCCATCAGAGGCCAAAACTCTTTTCTTGGCTAGTGTTGCCAAGGCATTAATCAGTGCTATTTAATCTTAAGGAGAATGCCTCCAGCACCCTACTCACCATCAGGACATGTGAAAATCAGGAGCAGATGTGAATCTGCTGGTTCTTCTGGGTCTGTAGGGGTCATGGGGTACACACTTGGATGGCATCCCTTGAATGGCAAGTGTTTAGTCAGGCCCTGAGCTCAGACCACTTAGGTTCAAATCCAAATTCTGCTGCTGATTAGCAAAATGACCCAGCAAGGTCAACAACCTCTCTGGTCTTCCATGATTGTACTTCATATGTCAAGTGCTTGAAAATCTATCAGGTACACATCAGGTAGTTAATAAGTGTTGTTTTTTTTTAAATCATAGTATGAGCAGTGTTGAATGAATACTAACTAAACTGCATATTTAATACAATGAAATATAAATCATTAAAATAATGAATTCATATCTTTTTTATATTCCCCTTCCCATTCCCCCTGCCCCGCTCCCCCCTTCCCCCCCACCCCCTAGCCCCCCGCCAAAGTTGTAAAACTTGTTTTTTGACATAGCGTTTTGTACATCTCATTGTTGCAATGGGTCCACCTGTATCCCTATTTAAACAATTTGTTTTTTCTCTTCCCCTCCACAAAGTATACCAACATCAAATACAGTGAAAACAGGGGTTATGCCATGGGGGAGAGACATACAAAGCAACAAAGAAATCATCTTATAAATATGTTAGAAACAATCGCAAGAAAGAAAAAATTTGAATCCTTATCTTGGGGTTCATTTTGCCTAACATCAACTTATCTGACCGTTTCTGCTTGTCTCAGACATATACTAGTAATTGCAAATAAGGGAAACCATGGGACCTATGTTTCTTTGGGCCTGGCTTACTTCACTTATTATAATTTTTTCCAACTCTTTCCATTTCCTAACAAATGGGGCAATGTCATTCTTTCTGATGGGGCATAGAATTCCATTGTGTATATATACCACATTTTCTTTTTTTTTTCTGCTTATGTGGTGCTTAGGAATTGAACCCAGGGCCTCATGCATGCAAGGCAAGTACTCTAACCACTGAGCCACCTTCCCAGCCCAATATACCACATTTTCTTGATCCATTCTTCTACTGAGGGGCATCTGGGTTGGTTCCATATCTTAGCTATGGTAAATGATGCTGCAATCAACATAGTTGTGCTGGTAGCTTTAGTATGGTCTTGTTTGTGATCATTTAGATAAATACCCAAAAGTGGGATTGCTGGGTCACAGGGGAGCTCTATGTGGAGTCTTTTGAGGAACCTCCATACTGCTTTCCAAAGTGGTGGAACAAGTTTACACTCCCACCAACAATGCAGTAAGGTTCCCTTCTGTCCACATCCCCTCCAGCATCTGTTGTTATTATGAATTCATGTCTGTTGAGATGAAAGGCCGGGTGCTCAGGTACCAAGCACTGTGAAGAAAGCCAATGGGCATCGATATTGTTGAACATTTCCAACAATATCATGAGGCAGGGACTGGGATTACCCCCTTTCTATAAAAAGGACACTGAGATTTAGAGAAAAGGATGAACTACCCAGGGTCAGTCAGGTAGTAAGAAGAGAGGCATTTCTATGTGCCAAATTCTTTTACTCTATAGCCTATGTTCAAACTACTACAAGATACTACTTTTCTATTCAACAGCTATATATAAATCTAAGCTCATTGTATTTTTGTGTGTGTGAAATAAAATTCAGCAAGTATTCAAATGCGGGTGTACCTGTGTTTTGCTTAAATCGCATTTATCATTTAGAATAAAAAAATCTTAAGAATCTCTCTAGCATTGGTCCAGACTATAAGACAAAGTTGTGCCACTGCACCAGCAACATTACCCCAGAATGCCAGTGCACAGACTACCCTCTTCACATCTTGGCATTCTAAGCCCCTGTGTCACCTTGCTGTTGTCTGACAATGTTTTGCATATGCAAATCATTGTTATGTGATTGGATAGTGTTACAAATCATTTTTATATGGTTTGCATGTGAGAAACATTGTCAGAGAAGCTGCCATATCTAGACTCAAATAGCCAATTCCACCTCAGTTCTTCATTTTTTTCCCCTGAGTTGTTCATAATTGCCATCACCGACAAGTCCTAGGGAGAACTGAGAATGTAAGAGAAACTCTGTGTGTGTGTGTGTGTGTGTGTGTGTGTGTGTGTGTGTGTGTGTGTGTGTGTGTGTGTGTGTGTGTGTGTGTGTGTGTGTGTGTGTGTGTGTGTGTGTGTGTGTGTATTTGTGTGCACTTGCTGTACTGGGTGGGGATTGAACTTAAAGCCAAGACACTGACCCCTAGCATTTTTGCTTAAGATGTGAACTCTCTATCACTTGACACAGCTCCACTTCCAGCTTTTTGGTGGTTACTTGGAGATAAGAATCCCTTGGGTTTGACTGCCTGGGCTGGGTTTGGACCTTAATCCCCAGATTTCAGACTTCTTAGTAGTTAGGATTACAGTCAGCCACTACTGGTGTCCAGCGATTTTCTTTTTGGAATGGGTTGATGAGGGCTGTGGCTCAGATCACTAGGAAGAGGGTGGTAATTCACTTGTACATCTGTCACTAGTCTCAGATCTTTGGGTGTTTGTATAAAGCTGAATGAATAGTTATAGCAAGAGTCTCAAGGTAGCTAAAACATTTCTAAGAACTGAGATGACTCCCTAGAACTTTCTAGAGATGATTTCTTGGGCATGTCCACTTTATCTGTAAGCTTAGCCTCCCCACACTCAGACTAGCTTCAAATCCTACATACATAAACAAACAGATTCACCCGCCTGCCCTGTGAACCACTTGGCTACATCTGGGATTCTATTACTATCTCCTCTGGGCGCCTGTAGATTCTATTTGGTGTTGGCCACCCAGCCTTGCCCGGTGCAGGCTCTGTTCTTCCTGGGAGGTTGCGCTTGTTGGAAGCAGGCTGTTGGACCACACAGGATTGTTAATAAACTGTTTACTCCACGCTGGTGTCCTGGCTGTTATACTCACTGTGGTCTACTCCATCTTAATGACCGGATCTTAGCAGCTAATACCTCTAATCAGGTACCCTCAGAGATGGCTAGTGTTTCTCTTACTGTCAGCAAGCATTTTGCTTTCCTGAACTTTCTTCCCACTCATTCTGAAAAAGCAAAAAGTCTAAATGTTGGACCCACCAAATAGCTTTCAGTAATTGTTGTTATTCTGGCATCCAAGGCTTTTAGGGTAACAATTGTATCCTAAGCAGGATGGCAGTTTTCATAGGGTGCGTCAACCGGAAGTTCTGGCTGACATCTGTCAGGTAGGGTCATGATGCAAACGGCCTCCCTACTATCAGCAAAGGAAGCTGGTCGCCATTTTCCTTTCTAGAAGATATGAAACTACATTTAGCTTTGCCACTTGCACAATCTAAGAAATACTTTCAGAAAGAGAGTCTAAGGCCCACTAGCTAATGAAGAAGAGGGAAAGACCTTTGCGGTTTGCTCTCTTGAGAGAAAAAAAAGTCCAAATCTAAAGCCACAGAGTCTTTGCCTTCTTAGCCTCCTTTCATGCCTCCCTCAGCCATTCCAGGGATGCTGACAGCCATAAAAAATCAGGCCTGTTAGCAACAGGAAAGATCACAGGCCTTGATTCCTGTTGAGCTCCTGCAATAACAGCTGCCATCTGGCTCCCTATCACAGACGAATGCAAGACCTGATTTATGAGGAGGCTCAGGTCAAGGAGCGGGCCACGTGCATTGCCCTCCTCCCCAGCAGGCTGGGGCCTGGGAGAGGGCTGTTGTAGGTCATCAATAAATCCTAGGAATAAAACAATGCAGAGGTTATTAAAGGGAGCCAAGAAAGGACTGATGTGCTATTCCAATTACAGCCATGGATATCTTCCTCTGTGGGGTTCTAAGTGTATGCATCTTAATGCATTTCAGCAGCTAATAAAAGTACCGCAACATTTCTTTTCTTTTTCTTCCCTTTCCTCTCTCGCTCTTTCTCTCTCCAACCCATAGTGCTTATAAATTATAGGGTCAAGGGATGTGAAAGATATGTAGTGGCTTTGAAGATGTACTGACAGCCTCCAACTAATTGATCATAAAGTAAAGGCAAAGGCAATAGAGGATGAGCCATTTATCTAAGCAAATCTAGCTGATGGTCCCCCTATGGGGATGAAAATTAAGCAAATTAAATTAAAAGTAGGGCTAGATGATGGGGAACAAATGTAACATTCTGAGGGCTTCAGTTGTCAGCTCAGAAACTGGAGGCACTGACTTGGAAGGCCGGGCAGGAGACTATTTCTATAAACCTAGAGGTAGACCAGACCACCTCAGTTAGCCTGCAGGCAAGCATGCTCTCTATGCAGATCAAAAGCTTATCTTCTGTATCTTTTCCCAGATGAGAAATATCACCAGAACCCACAATTACTGACCATTAAGTACCTTTAACTTTTATTGTGCAAAAATGGAATTGGCTGTAGATGATAATTAAACTTCATTGGCATGAGCTAATGGGGCTGGGGCAGGTAAAATCCAGACAATGATTTAGGAAAATGTTTTGTCATGTAAATTAGAAGATGTAGTCCTGGGGTCTGAGAGTTCCCAGACCTAGCAGTACATATGCAAGATCACCATATTGCTGAGAAGATGTTCTGGTTCAACCTGCCTTAGGAAATTGGAAAAATTCTTCCTTACATCACATGTTGCTTTCACCTGAGTTATTGGGAAAGCCCTGATGAAATTGGCTCTGTGTATGTGTTTGTGGAGGATATTGATACTGAGGCTTGAGCTCAGGGCTTTCTGCTCTCACTTTTTTTTCATTACCACTTGAGCCACAGCTCTACTTCTCTCTGCCCAGGCTAGTTTCAAATCACAACCCTCAGATCTCAGCCTCCTGAGTAGCAAGAATTACAGACCACAGCTATCAGTGCCTGACAAGAAACTGGCTTTTTTTCTTTTTTTTTTTTTTTAACATAGGCTGCTCTTGGCCCACCATTTTGTTCATCTTTCCTCCTTCCCCTTCCCTTCCCCCCTCCCCTCCCCCTCCTCCTCCTCCTGCACCTCTTCCTTTTATTCCCCTCCTCAACTTCCTCTTTCCTTTTTTAATTTAAAGAAAGACACAGAAAGAAAGTTCCAGCCTGGTTTGGATTGACATTTGTGAATTCCCATCAGTTTCATTACAGTTGTGTTATAAAAGAGTGCCTGGGAAAGCACACAGAAGGTACCTCCCTCAGCTTTTCCACCATTTCCTCCCTGTCTCCTCTCACTAACTCTGAACTCCTCTCATACTTATTAATAGCATTAGTGTCTCCTTCATTAAGGAGGGGATCTGGGATTCCTACACTCCCATCTGCAGCCAGCTAGCGCCTCCCTGCCTCAGAACCCTGTGAGGCTAGGCTTCAAGGGCTGTAGTCTTCCATGATTGGCACAACAGCAATCGATAAGGAGGATGAGACAGGATACTCATGAGTTTGAGACCAGCCTGGGCCACAACTCAGTTGGTAGAGCTGGATTATCAATGACTTATTCCTGTAATCTGTAGCTACCTGCTCCTTGAGGAAGCTGAGATCTGAGGGTCATGGTTCAAAAACAGCCTTGGCAGACAAACCCATGAGACTCTTAACTCCCATTAGCCAGCAAAAAGCTGGAAGTAGATAGAGCACCAGCTATGAACAGAGAAAAACAAGCAAGAGTGCCAGGCCTTGTACTAGCAAAAGAAAGAAAGAAAGAAAGAAAGAAAGAAAGAAAGAAAGAAAGAAAGAAAGAAAGAAAGAAAGAAAGAAAGAAAGAAAGAAAGAAAGAAAGAAAGAAAGAAAGAAAGGGAGGAAGGAAGAAAGAAAGGAAGAAAAAGAAAAGAAAGAAAGGAAGGAAGGAAGAAAAAAAGAAAGAAAGGAAGGAAGGAAGAAAAAAAGAAAGAAAGGAAGGAAGAAAGAAGGAAAGAAAGAGAGAAAGAAAGAAGGAAAGAAAGAGAGAAAGAAAGAAAGAGAGAGAAAGAGAGAGAGGAAGGAAGGAAGGAAGGAAAGAAAGAAAGAAAGAAGAGAGGGAGAGAAAGAGAGAGGGAGGTAGGGAGGAAGAAAACCTTTTATTGCTCAAACTTCATTATTACCCAGATTGCCTTTTACCAAAAAGTAGAGTTGGGGTAATTATTTTTTTTTTATTGTGAAAATACTGTACAGAGGGGTTACAATTACATGGGCAAGATAATGAGTACATTTCTTATCAAGCATTGTAGCCTCCTCCTTTGTTTCCCTTTCCCATCCCATCCTCGGTGGGGGGTAATTTTTTTTTAATTTAACTCTGTTAACATTGGAAAATATAGCTACTGCATTTGTATGCCCTCCCCCTGCCCCCATTGAGCAAATGTAGACTCAGCTCCATTTCCCTCACCCTCTCCCTAGCTAGCAGCCACGAGGAGCAAATGTCCCCCCTGAACAACTATGTTCTCATTCTGTGAGAAGATCACATCACCCCTTGGGGCAGGGACTATACCAGAACTGGGAATAGCATTGGCTCATATAGGCACGTAATAAACATTCATTGAAAAAAATCACCTGAGTAAACAAATGAATAAAGCAACACCTGCTTCTGCCACATAGATGTGCATGGAAGAGATGTGGGGCTTGGTGATCAACCCCTAGTTCCTCCTCCCACCACAGGAGCAGATCTTTGTAGGAATATATTGCCCCAAAGAAGCTTTGTCCTTCCTCCCGCAGGAATCCCATCAGATGGCAGCAATCCATCATAGCCTTACACACTGGAAATTCTTTGATGCATTTAGTGCTGCTGAAATTCACAGTTCGAAATACCCTATCATCCATGACAGCCACTTTCTGGTCTTGGAGCTCTGCAACATGGACAACTCTTTATTATGCTACAATTTTATATTCTACAATTTCAACTGCCCCCAGTCAACCAGTGTGAGCTGTGAGATAAAAATCTCATGTGGTCCCATTCCATCCCAACTAGATATGAATTTTCCCTTTGTTCAATGTACCCATGTTGTAGATGCTACCTGCCCATTAATCAGTTACTAACTATGTCAGTGATTAGATCACTTGTCATATTACAGTGCTTATGTCCAAGCAAATCTTATTTTACTCCCTGATTGCTCCGTAGGGCAAGAACGATGATTCTAGCAATTTATTGCAGTACTCATCTATTTCACTGTTGGTTGTTTTGACAAATTAATACTGCATCTAATTTATAAAATGCACTTGACTGTACATGTGGATAGATAGGGGAGAAAGAAACATAATATATAGAAGTTGTTTCAGGCAATCACTAGAAATCTTAGAACATACCCCTTTCTAGTAAGGAACCATGTACAACAAGAAGAATGCAGTCTGGTTTCCATGGTAACAACAAAAAAAGAGGCCTGAACTTGGGAGAGGGTTGCACAGGGGCAAAACAATTTGCTCTTGCTGCCCAGGTTACTGGATTAGCTCTGAGGCTGATCTGGCTCTGGGGTTTCTTCATCTGGGGCTCCCCTCACTGGCCATACTGTTCCAGACAGCATTACCTCTCTCCAGGGAGCAAGAGTGCTCTCCTCATTCATTCTCTCTTTATCTTCCCCTCTCATCCCTTCCCTTGTGGTCCCTGGAATCTGATAAGCACTATGGGAAATAATTGGAAACCAGGCCTCTCCAGGTGTTTATTTTATAAAGGAGCATTCCATCTGACACAGCTGTTACCACTACGGCTGCTCCAGGCTGACCCCTGACTTTGATTTATCATTCTGGAGTAAATACTAGTAATTAAATGACAGAAATGCCTTTCCTGCCCCTGCCCTGGCGACTACCCAGCCTCATGATAATTAACTTGTTCTTTTTTCCTTCCTCTCTCACCAACCATGAAGCAATGACATTCTCTGATAAATGAGTTGCCCATGACTGTCTTGCTGACAGGTGTTTCACATAAAAGATGAACCGGCCCATGAAAAGTGGAAGGCAGATGTTGAAAACTGGAAGCTCACGGGTCAATTGCTTCCTGCAATATGATTTTATAGGTTGATCTCACACTGAAGAAAATACATGCAGAGGTTTCACATGGACATTCATATTTTGACCTTGTCTTGGAGATTGGAAGGCTGTCTACAGGTGGTAGACAGCCTTTCTACTTTCCTACCTGGCAATGGGTTGCCAAGCTATGCCCAGCCCTATGTACCTCAGCCTTTCCTTCTTCTAGTTCTCTGGTGCCCAGGATGAATGTCAACGGCTGACTTCACTGTTTGCTCTGTTGCTTTTCTATATTGGAGACATGTTTTGTACCTGTATGATGTGAATGGAAGATGGCTGAGAAGCTTTTGTCATTTCTTGTATTGAGAAGTCAATCTGTCTCCCCCTCTGTAACTTGCTTTGTCCAACAGAATGTGGTAGAAATGAGACAGTATTACTTTTGAGCTGAGCTCAAAGACACCACAGTTTTGGCTTTCAACATACAGGAAACAGCCCCTCTTGGAACCCAGCCATCATGCTGTGAGAAGTCCAAGCCACTTATTGAGGCCACCTGGAAAGAACTAGAACACACTGATGATCCTGGGGGATTGAACCCAGAGTTTCACTTGTTCTAAACATATGCTCTGCCACTGGACTATATCCCCAGCCTGGAACGCTCCATTCTGTTACCCTAGCCTTGCCCAAGATCACATCCCATGAGCTTCATAATAAGTGAGCCATCCCAGATGCTCCCACCTGGCCCTGTCACCAGCTCTGGATGACATAACATGGAGAGCAGAGATACCCACCAGAACCCAGCCTGAGAGGCCCAAAGTGGCTCCTGGGTTTAGGGTTTTTTTTGTGACCCTAAGTTTGGGGTAGGTTGTTCTGCAGTAATAGCTTACCAACACATAGGCTGATCAAGGTTTTGGAGACAGACAAAAAGGCCAGAAGAGTACAAGTTTTAAGAAAAATGGCAGCAGCTAAACCTTTCTTGAAAGACTCTCCCTACTAGCTTCCTACATAAGTATCCTGTTTGCTTCATAATCTGTACTGGCAGGTCTCTAAAGCATTTCAGCTGAGGACTCTTGGCTCATTGACAGAAGGTATTATGCAGGTTCTTAGCTTCAGGTAAACTGAAAGGAGATTCTGGCAGGTAGAAGAAAATTTGGGGTACAAAGGGATAGTGGTCATGCTTTATTCAAAGCTCTTTGTCTATGGATTCATCTTGGCAGGAATAACAGTAGCAGCCCACTCCCCATCCCCCACCCCAACTCACACCCTGGTGCAGCATACCTTTATACTCCCAACAAATAAAAGTGGTGTTTGGCCCAGGATGTACACACAACCCAGTCTCAAGGCTACATGCACAGTTACCTAAAGTAGCACTTGTGTACACAAATGAATGTTACATGGATGCGCTGAGCCACTTAAATAACCGTCCTTGGGAATTGTGGGCCCCAAGCATTCTTGGAAAGTACTGGGGCTTTTTAATAGTTTTTAGTGGGTTTCATTATACTATTTTCTTTCTTTCTTTCTTCCTTCCTTCCTTCCTTTCTTTCTTTCTTTCTTTCTTTCTTTCTTTCTTTCTTTCTTTCTTTCTTTCTTTCTTTCTTTCTTTCTTTCTTTCTCTCTCCTCCCTCTTTCTCCTCTCTCTCTCTCTCTCTCTCTCTCTCTCTCTCTCTCTCTCTCTCTCTCTCTCTCTCTCTCTCTCTCTCTTCCCTTCTATCTTTCTTGCAGTACTCAGATCGAACTCGGGGCCTCGAGCTTGCTAAGCAGGCGCTCTAACCCTCGAGCCACATCTTCAGCTTATTTTGGTTTAATTATTTTTCTGAACAAGATCTTGTGGGCTTTTTTTTTTTTTCTTTTTCAATACCTCCTATCTGCTTCTGACTATAATCCTCCTACCTCTACCTCCAATTAGCTGGGATTATATGCAGGAAACACCATACCCAGCCTCAGTATGCAAATTATGCATTTCATTCATATGAACACCACATTACTCTCTCCTTTCACTTTTCCCCTCTTGGTTACATGCACGCACATTCCCCCATCCCCCCCAAAATGCACACAACAATCCCCTTACACAATCATGATATTTTTGTTTTTGTTTATTATTTTTTTAGTTTAGATCTAGTTCTTCATATGATAAAAATAATGAGATAAAGCCGCCAGTGGCTCATGGCTGTATTGTTAGCTACTCAGGAGGCTGAAATCTGAGGATCATGGTTCAAAGCAGCACAGGCAGGAAAGTCCATGAGACTCTTATCTCCAATAAACCACCAGAAAACCGGAAGTGGTGCTGTGGCTCAAGCAGTAGAGTGCTTTCCTTGAGCTCAAGAGTGCAGGGACAGTGCCCAGGACCAGAGTTCAAGCCCCACGACCAACAGAAAAAAAAATCATGAGGTATTTGTCTTTCTGAGTTTGGTTTATATTTATCAACATGATGATATCTAGTCCATTCATTTTCCTGCAGACAATGTATGTGTACCACACTTTCTTTATCCACTCATCAATGAGGGCATCTGGACTGATTTTATAGCTTGGCTATTATGAATAGTGCCGCAATAAATGTGAGTATGTAGGTGCCACTATTGTATACTTACATTCTTTCTGGCATACACCAGGTAGTTCTATTTTTAAGTTTTGGAGAAACCTCCACTAATTTACAGTCCAGCACTAATTTACCACCTGCACTAATTTATAGTCCCACCATTTGCTGGTTTTCTTGATGATTTGCGTTCTGTGTGTTTCTATTTCTGGGTCTTTGATTCTAGTTCATTGACATATATACCTGCTTTTGTGCTGGTAACAGGCAGCTTTTGTTACTATGAAATTTTAAGTTAAGTATTGTGATATCTCCAACATTGTTTTTTTCTTTTTCTGAGAATCACTTTGGCTGTTTGGAGTCTTTTATGCTTCCATATGAATTTTAAGATTTATTTTTCTATTTCTAGGAAGACTGCTGTCAGTAATATAGCTATTTTCACAATATTAATTCTGCCAATCCATGACCATGGAATGTTTTTCTATCTTGTAGTATCTTCAGTTTCTTTCTTCACGGTTTTATAGTTTTCATTGGATTGATCTTTTACTTAGTTAAACTTATTTCTGGAGTATTTTATTTTGAGGCTATGGTGAATAAGACTGGTTTTTCTGATTTCTTTCTTCGACTGCTTATTGTTAGTATACAGACAAACCACAGAATATGTTTGTTTTGTATCCAGCTACTTTGTCTAAAGTGTTTCATAAAATACAAATTTTTTCTGGCATCTTTATAATTTGACTTCTTCCCTTCCTATTTGTATCCCTTTTATTTCATTTTCTTGCCTGTTGCTCTCTTACTTCAAGCATTATATTGAAGAGTGGAAAGAAAGGGCACCCTTGTCTCATTCCTGAAATTAGAAGAAATGCTTTATTTTCTCTATTTAGTACAATTTTAGCTATAGGCTTGTCATATATACCTTTTTATGTTTGTTTTGTTTTTGTTTTTGTTGGTGGTGGTTAAGGGGCTTGAACTCAGAGCCTGGGTGTTGTCCCTGAGCTCTTTTGCTCAAGGCTAGCACTCTACCACTTTGAGCCACAGTGCCACTTCTAGTTTTCTGGTGGTTAATTTGAGATAAGACTTTCTTGCATGGGCTAGCTTTGAACTGAAATCCTCAGATCTCAATTTCCTGAGTAACTAGGATTACAAGCATGAGCCAAAGGTACCCAACTACTCATTATTATATTGAGGTGTGTTCCTTATATTCCTCATTTCTTCAAGACTTTTATCATGAAGGGATACTGGAGGTTATCAAAGTTTTTTTTTTCTGTATCTGTTGAGATGATGACAATCCTCAGATCTCAGTTTCCTGAGTAACTAGGATTACAAGCATGAGCCACAGGCACCCAAACTACCCATTATTATATTGAGGTGTATTCCTTATATTCCTAGTTTCTTCAAGACTTTTATCATGAAGGGATACTGGAGGTTATCAAAGTTTTTTTCTGTATCTGTTGAGATGATGATAATTATGTGCTTTTATCTTTTATCCTATTTATTGACTTTCATATGTTGAACCATCCTTGCCTTGCTGGAATGAAACCAATTTGATTATAATCCTAGTATATTAGTGTGCTGCTGAATTTGGTTTGCAAATATGTATATATATATGCATATATGTGTACATACATATACATACATGTATTGCTTATTTATTGATGTTATTTTTATTAGCATACATTAGTTTTACAATGGGAGGGTTTCATTGTGACATTTCCACACATGTATATATTTCCCAATCAACTTCACCCCCATCTATCACTTTCCTTTATCCTTTCCCCCAAATAATTTCAATAGGTTTCATCACTCTATTTTTACACAAGCAAACAAATACTTCATCTCTATTCATACTCATTGATCCTTCTTGTTAACCCAACCTCCTCCCAATTGGTACCCATTCCCACAGTAGAGGTTTGAAAATATTTATTGAGAATCTTTGCTGATCAAGTGTATAATTTTCTTTGTTATTGTTGTTGTATCTTTAAATTTGATAGCAGTGTAATACTGGCTTCATAAAATGAATTTGGTAATGTTCTTTCCTTTTCTACTTTGTGGACTAGTTTGAGGAACATTAATGCCAGTGCTTCATTCAAGCTCTGATATAATTTGGTAGTGAGTCCTTCTGGTCCTGCACTCTTCTTTGTTGAGAACTTTTATATTAGTCTTTCAGTCTCATTGCTCATTACAGATCTGTTTAAGGGGTTGATAGCATCTTCATTCAATTTTGGTAGATATGATGCATCTAGAAATTTATTCATTTCCAGTTTATTAGAAGATAAGTTTTCTCTTTTGTCTTTAATTCTATTATTTGGATCTTTTTCCTCTTTCTTATTAGCTTGGATGAAGGTTTGTCAATCTTGTCAAATAACCAACTCTTTTGTTTCATTGATTACATTACATTTTTACTCCCTGTTCACTGATTTCTTCCCTAAATTTTTATTATTTCTACCCACTGTTCTTGATTTTTCAGAAAGCTTGAAGCACATTGTTATTTATCTGTGATTCCTGTGCTTAGACTTTTAGCATCCAGAATGTGAAAAATAAAGGTTTATTATTTATAAGTCACTAATAGTATTTTTTTATTGTGAAAATACTGTACAGAGGGGTTACAATTACATGGGCAAGATAATGAGTACATTTCTTAACAAGCATTGTAGCCCCTCCTTTGTTTCCTCTTCCCATCCTTTCCCATCCTCCCCCTGCCCTCCCACCCAATCCCCCCCACCAAAGTTGTAAAGTTCATTTTCGACATAACGACTTGTACATCTCATTGTTGCAATGGGTAAGTCGCTAATAGTATTTTAATAGAAGCATGGATAGACCAAGACATTTACCCTAAAAAAAAACATTTGTTTCATTTTGGAGACTTTTTACTATCACACAGCAATGTGTTTGAAGAAATTAGGGCTTCTGGGTTGTCTGGATTTCCATGAGGTATTTATTGATCCACCTGTAGAACAGGTAACAAAACAGTTTTCTCAGTGCTCTGTAGGTATTCCCAATCACTTCCTTGCTGCTGCATGAAAAACAGGAGCTTGAGTCCAATAGACTTGCTCCATGACCAGCCACCAGGCTGAGGACACTCAGTGCCTCAAGTCTTTAGTTCCTTCCTAAAAGCTGATCTCTTCTCTTGTTTGTGCTGATCACTTGCTTCATAAGGGGGCAAGTACATGCTAAGTTTTGCAAAGTAGCTTTATGAACAAAAACCATTTGGGAAAGATACTTGGCAATAGTACTATATTCTGCCACTATTTTCCTAACTGAGCTGGAGAGCTCTAAACTTGAATTTGAATTATTTCTATTTTTCAAGATTTGGAACACACATGCACGCACACATACACATACACACTGCTAAATAAGGATGTGAACTCCATCCAACCCCCAGCTTCTCGTTGGAGACATTTTCCCCTCCACAAATGAGGAATTTGTTGCAGCTATTCTGGGAACTATATTGATGTGGTCTGGGTATAGCCTCCTCCCCACCTCCAACTTCACTTCTCCTCTTCCCCACCATCCCCTCCGTTTTGGAAAACCATACTTCTGTTACTAATAGTTTCTTTTTGAAGTAATTATATGAGGCAACAGACATACTGTAAGCAAATGAGAGAATACCGACATGCTGAGCTGAAAATGATTTTCAGCTTAAAAGGAGTCTATTTTACTCTCATGATCTCCAGAATTCTGCTTTGACTGGATAGGAATGAGTGTTTGATTATAAAGGCTTTCCCTCTTATGTTTGCCTCTAGCAAGTCATATGTCTCGAATGTCTCATGCCTTTTTTCCCCCACATGATTTCATATAAGCACTTTGAATGAGTAGCTGCAATCCATGTAAAGCAAGGGATTACTAGTAGGCTGGCACAATCTGTCTTTGGCAAAACAGTGTATCAAAAAAGCCAAGAGATGTAGAGACCTTGGGTCACAAGTTCCCTGTGAGGCTTGAAGGCTGGGAGAGATGAGGGGCATAGGCTCGTGAACGTGGCCATACTTGCAACCATCTTTATAGTGGGAGATGCCAACAATTACCCCTCCACAACTTACCACCCTAATTTGTCTCACACCTTACTTTACTGGCTTTTCCTCCATTCTTTCTCTATTATCTTCTCCCTAAAGTAGAAATGTGTGAGTCCCTCAGCTTTTTGTGGCTTTAGAATGAGTAAAATGAGTGGGCTATTGTTTTACATGCCATAAACAGTGATACTTCAACTTTTCTTTGTGTGAGTTTCAGTACTGGGGCTTGAACTAAGGGCATCAAGCTCTCACTTGAATTTTTCACTCAAGACTTATACTCTACCACTTGAGCCACAGCTCCACTTCCATCTTTTTGGTTGTTAATTGGAGGTGAAAATAATTTCTCTGATTTATCTGCTATAGCTATTATTATCTATCTTCAGAGCTCAACCTTCTGAGAAACTAGGATTACAAGCACCAGCTACAAGCACTCAGTGCATTGGTTTTCTTGAGGTAGAGCCTCATTTATGCCTGGGATCAGCTTGGGCTATCATCCTCCTACTTGTTCCCATTGCTGGGAATGGCAAATGTGTATCACTATACCCAGACATTGGTTGATATGAAGTCTTGTAAACTTACCTGGGCATCTTGATAATAGGCAAATTCAGAGTCTGTGTCTCTAATAAGTTCCAACTAATGTCTATCTCCTTACTAGTCTCCACTCTCACTTGGAGCAGGAGGCTCTGGACTTCATTGCTGCTTTCTCATTCAGAAAGCAGTAAACTTTATCTGTTGCATATAATTATTGCTCAATGGTCTTCTGTGAGGACCTCCCATGCTGTATCCCAGTGCCCCCCCATCAGGTTTGGATAAACTATACAAGTATGGTATACATGAACCCTACAACTCTTAGGCAAGTAGGCAGAATGGCTGCGTGGGAACTTTGACTATTAAGTCCTCTTTATTGACAGTTGCATTTTCCAATTAATTACCTGTTTTTGACTACAGTCTGAAAACAAAATGGAATATTCCAGAAATAATTCATAACTTTTATTGTAATAGATTATCATGGTTCTCATTTGCTACTGTTAATCTCTTACCGAGTCTAACTTGTAAATTTAAACTTTTCCTTAGAAATGGATAGATGAATAGATAAATAGATAGATAAAACATGCATATCATATATGCATACGTATATACCTATAGATATGGGGGCATTTATTACTGAAGGTTTGGGGTATACTCTGGAGAGTCTGCCAACATATCCTCTTTGGATAAGGGAGAACTGCTGTACATAATTTGAATAAGTATTGCTAGGTTACATTTAAATACTTCTGGCTTTTTTTTTGGACATTCCTGAGACTTGAACTCTGGGCCTAGGTGCTTTCCCTGAGCTTTTGTGCTTAGGCTAGCACTCTACCACTTAAGCCATACCCTCACTTCCAGTTAATTATAGATTAGAACCTTGCAGACTTTCCTGCCTGGGCTGGCTTTGAACCACGATCCTCAGACCTCAGGATTACAGGCATGAGCCACTGCAGCCCAGCTTTGGCTTCCTTTTTAATAGTTACTGCTATAACTAACTTTGCATTATTGTCACAAAGTAACATTTCTTTTTTCTTTTTCTTTTTGCTTTTTACTGAGGATCCAACCCTTAAGTTCATGTGTACCACTAAACCCAACCTAGCTTCTACATTAAAAATTCTATGCCTATAATCGTACCTACTTGGGAAACTGAGATCTTGAGGATCACAGTTCAAAGCTAGCCCAGATAGACAAATCCAAGAGACTCTTACCTTAAATAATCACCAAAATGCCAGAAGCAGAGATATAGCTCAAGTGATGGAGCTGCAGCCTGAAGCAAAAAATCTAAAGGACAGTGTCCTGAGTTCAAGCCCCAACACCAGCACAAAAACATCTGTGATCAAATTAGTAATATTTAAGGCTGAAAACATGAGGGAGACTCCTGAAACAACACAAAGGTGCCCATTGTTGCTTGGTTGGCTTAATAACTTACAGGAAGTCCATCCAACTCAGAATTCAAAAGGAGTATTTGTCATCTTCAAAAGTATAGCTGGGTACATGTGGCTCATGGTATAATCTTAGCTACTTAGAAAGGAAGATCATGATTCCAGGTCAGCCTGGACTGAAAACTTCAACCCATAAGAGGGTGCAGTGGCACACATCTGTCATCCCAAGCAACATGGGAGGCTGAGTCTGGGAGAATAGTGTTATTAGACAATCCTAGGTAGATAAATCCATGTAACTCTGTCTTTATGAGAGGGAATCTAGACACAGTGGTGCATGGTTCAAGTGTATGTCCAGGTGGAAAGGCAGACCCTCACTTAAAAATAACAAGTGAAAACCAGAGATGGTGACATGGCTTGGCATTATTAGTCCAGCTTAGCAAGTACATGTCCCTGAGTTTGAACATCCGGTACTGCCAAAGAATAAGTGTGAAACCATCTATTGCCTCTCTACCCTCTGCCTTCTGCCGTGCCAGGCACTACAATTTCTATCCCCATAGACCCTGAGACATTTCTGGTTCGTGATGCTTAGGTGCTATCCAGAATCCCTTCACATTTTGGTGATTTATTTCCACCAAGAAGTTTTCCAAATGAATTTCCACCCAAGGAGAAGCTGATGGGAATATACACCACTATCAGTGATGTAATCAGTCCTGATTACAGGGTGCTTCTCAGTTGGTATCCACTTCTGGACAACTAGAAGTGTCCCCTCACATCTCCAAATATCAATGGAGGTGGAGGAGAGGTGGGAGGCAGTACTTACTGAGCCAAGCATCCAATCCTGCTGTCACTGCTGAGTGTTCACAGGCCTCTGGAAATGTCTGGCTGAGCCTTCCACATCATAATGCTGCTGTCTCTGAGAGAGCGCCTGTGTGAATGCAGGCAGAGGCTTTCTCCTGGTGCAGGGCTCTCCTGAGGAACAGAATCAATAGAATAAATATCACTGTAAGAGGGGATTTATTGGACTGGCTTAAACTATCAGAGGATGGATAGTCTCATCATGGCCATCTGCAGGCTGGGAGCCAATGAAAAGTATGAACTTCTCAATCCAAGAAGTTGAAAGCCTCAGGACAAAAGGGAGCAATGATGCAGCCCCAGTGTAAGGCTGAAGAACTGGAAGCTCCCTGGAGAGTCTCAGGCACAAGTTCAAGTTTAAAGGCTGAAGAATCTGGAGTCTAATGTGCATGGACATCCACCTTAGAAAATGCATCCACTCAAGATGGATGAAAATGCCTGAGCCTGAGCTTTCTCTTCATCACTTTTTCCTTCTCTCCAGGTTCCTAGCACAGTAGATGGTATCACCCACATTTAGGGCAAATCATCCTCATTCAGTTCACAGATCCACATGTCAGTCATCTCTGGAAACACCCTCACATTGCTTTACTAATGTTTAGTGGGTTAATCCAGTCAAGTTGATGACCAAGGTAAACCATTATACCCTAGGGCTGAGATACTGAAGCGGCCCAGCCTCACCTCTACATAGGAATGTGTTCATGGCCAAAAGTTCATGTGTGATCATCAGCAAGGCAGGGATGCTGCTCTTGAATGATAGCTTAAAAACCTCACCCAACATCCCTCCTCTCCTGAGGTAGCCATTGCATCCATGAGCTTTCTCTGCATAGCAATGGACATCCTTCCTTGCTTCTCTACTCTTTCCTTTTTCTCCTCACCCTTCTTCTTCCTCCTCTTTCTCTTCTTCTTGCTGGATACACTTGATACATCTCCAAATGGAGCAAAAACAAATGGCTTATTATCAGGGACTTTTCTGCCCAGGATAGCTTTGAACTACTTTCCTCACATCTCAGCTTCCAGAGTAGGAAGGAATACAGGTGTGAGCCACCAGCATGCCCAGCAACTTCTTGGATTTTCAGTCTAATATATAGAATATGAGTGTTTTAAGAAAAGAATTGTGGCTTCTTGCTGGATCCTCTTGTATCAGTATCCTCTTACACAGGGCCTGGGCTTAGCTTTTTTCCCAAGGCTGGTATTTTACCTCCACGTCTGGCTTTTTAGTGGTTAATTGGAAATAAGTCTTATGGACTTTCCTGCCCAGGTTGATTTTGAACTGCTTTCCTCAGATCTTAGCCTTCTGAGTTGTGTGTGTATGTATGTTTTTGTGTATGTATGTATGTGTGGTATGTTTTATAAATTAATTTTTTGTTTGTTTGTTTTGGTAATGTTGAGGTTTGAACTCAGGGCCTTGTGCTTTGCTAGGCAGGCATTTGACCCTTTGAGACATACTTTCAGCCCTAGTGACCTATTTTTTTACAACATAGGCTGTGTAATCACAAAAGCTTTTAACATTTAGACTTTATCTCCTAGAAACCCATAATCAATGTGCAATTTGAGTAAAGTCCTGAAAAGATGGGTAGGAATAAGTCAGAGTTAACCACAACCCCAGGCTGTGGTGACCACCGAGTAGTTGACCTAGACCATGAGTCTTACAGAACTTCCAGGTCACAGTTATCTGTGAACTGAAGTGGCCCAGCCAGGCTCAGTGGAGGACCAGTCCCTGCAGTCTTGAAGGTGTGGTGGGTTTCCATAGTTACAATAAAAGGGAGTGGATTAAGATGAGAGTAATATATTTACAATAGAGCAGAGGCCAGAAAGAACCTCACGTGGAAGAAGCAAGCTCCATGCAGGGACAGATCACAAGAAGCAAGGTACCTTCTTCCTCTCAGGTACTCCCAAGTGGGGAGCTGTAATAGAATATACTGCTACCCAGAGCCCAGAAAGCTCTCTGAAGACAATTTGTTTAAAAAAAAAAAAGCAAGCCAATGGACTATCTAGACCTAAAATATCAGAACTGGCATCCTGTGGCCTTCCAAGGCTCAGGATAAGGTACGCTAACATTTCCGTCTCCTCATATTTGAACTCAGAACAGCAACACATAAACTCATTGCCACCACTACCCTACCTCTAGGCAACCACTCACTAATTAATTATCTGTCTCTAAGGATTTCCTCTTCTGGATATTTCATATGAATTAAGTCATATGACAGATTTTGTGTGTGTATGTGTGTGTGTGAGAGTGTGCCTTTTTTCCCTTAGTATAATGTTTTCAAAGTCTGTCCATGTTGTAACATGTGTTGTTCTTTTTCATAAGGTAATATTTCACTGCGTTGATATTTCATGCTTGTCTATCAGTTTTTGTGTGAACATATGTTTTCATTTCTCTTGAGTATATTCCCAAGAATGGAATTTCTGGGTCACAGGATGATTGGCCATTTGAGGAAATACACCTCATTTTGCAAAATGCCTTCATTGTTGTATATTTTCACCAGCAGTACATAGAATACAATTATTCCACTTCCATGTTGTGATGGTCAGTATTAAGTGTCAATGTGATTTGAGTGAGTGATGCCTAAGATGTTAATAAAGCACACTTCCAGGGGTGTCTGGGAGGGTGTTTCCAGAGATGACTGATGTGTAGGCTAGCAACTGAGGGAGAAAGGCTGCCCTGATGCGGGCAGCACCATTCAATAGGCTGGGAGCCAGGATGTAATAAAGGGAGGAGGAAGCCGATTAGAATAGGCATCCTTCCTCTCTCCCTCTGTCTCTCACAACCATCTCTCCCTCACTACTTCCTTTCCTCACTTCCTCCCTCTCTCTCCCTCTCCCTCTCTCTCCCTTTCTCCCTTTTCTTCCCTCTCTGTATTTCTCTCTTTCTTTCTCCTTCCCCTCTCCCTCTATCTCTCTCTCTCCTTCCTTCTCTCTTATCTTCTCCCCCCATTCCTGGCCACCATGGTATGAACTTGAATGCTCCAACGTGATAAGCTGAAACCTCAGAAATTGTGAGCCAAAATGAATCTTTCCTCCCCTTAAATGTGTCTTCGGATATAGGATTATGTGAAGCTCACTAATACACTTGTCAATGCTTGTTTTTGTCTGCCTTGACTCTAGCCAGTCTAGTGCTGGCATTGACAACTGATAATGTCAAACTTTTTTCCTGTGTTTTAACCATTTTATGAGAAAAGCTGTCTTTTCTATCAAAACGAGTTGTGTAAAAGTTTCTGCTTTGGCCTGGTATCTTAGCTCTTGTTGATTATCCTACTTAGTAAAATAATATCAACAAGAAAGTAACAGAGGGTGTGAGCAATTAAATCATACCTCAGATTGCCCAAGAAAGTAGCAGGAGGTATAATTGAGAAAGTAGCAGAGGGTGTGACTAATTGAGACTGTTAATCTTATCTCAAAGTCTTTAATGGTCACTTTCTGTAAAATACATCCTACCCTCTTCAAACTAACCAGTCACAAGCACATTGTGAACCTGAGCTCAGCCAATTGAAGCAGAGGGGCAGGGCCTGCAATAGGGAGCAGCTTGCCTGTTCTGTGTGCTTTCTTGGCAAAGGTTCACCCTTCAGCACAGAAGTAAATTTTGCCTTGCTAGCACAATTCTTTGTTTTCATGTTTTTAGTTGTAACTCCCATGGTCCTTAGCATATTTATAGCAATGTTTGATAATCCTCTTTGGAAAAATGTTTCTCTCTCACAGACAAAACATGTTTAGCTAATTTCAAAATTGGGTATCTGGCCCTTTGTTATCACTCTGTAAGAATTCTTTATGCACTCTCAATACCAGCCCCTTGTCAGATACATGATTTGCAAATAGTTCCTCCCATTCTGAAGGTGGGTTTTTTCCTTCACTTTCTTTTTTTTAATGATTGTTTGAATTTTTTGAGACAGAGTTTTACCTTGTAGTTCAGGCTGGCTTCACAATATTTCTGCCTCTGCTACTTGAATGCTGGGATTAAAGGCATGGTTACCACACTTGATGTCTTCTCATTCTCTAGGATAGAGTCCAGTATTTTGAGGAAGTCCAATTTCTTTGGCATCATTGTTTTTGATACCTAATAATCCTTTACCAAATCCAAGACATGCTCATATATTTTCTCCTAGTTTTGCCATTATGTCTATATTTTTGAAACTATTTTGAGTTGACTGTAACATATAATGTGATGTAAGAGTCCAACTTCATGCTTTTACAAGTGGCTATTGAATTTCCAAGTGCTTTTTGCTACACACACACACACACACACACACACACACACACACACACACACACACACACACACACACACACACACACACACACACACACACACACACACACACACACACACACACACACACACACACACCCCTATTCTTTCCCTCATTAGATAATCTGGGTACCTTTGCCACAACCATGACCATAGATCTATGAGTATATTTCTGGAATTTCAATTTTGTCCCTTTGATCTACACATCTAGCCTTGTGCCATTGCACACTGCCTTGTACAAATTCTGCACAATAAGTTTTTAAATCAGGGAGTACTATTTTTCTTTCTCAAGATCACTTTAGCTATTCTGTGTTCTTTGCAATTTTTGTGAATTTTAATTCAGTTTAGCATTCTGATAGGAATTGGGTTAAATCTAGAGATCAGTTTGCAAAATATTGCCATCTTAATTCTCCTCTTCCATCTCCTCCTCCTTCCTTCTTCTCTTGTGTTTTCTTCCCTGCTTCTCCTCCTCCTCTGTATCTCCCATCTTCCTCTGCCTTCTTCTTCCTTCTTGCTGGTACCAGGATTTGAACTCAGGTTCTCAGTTTTGATTGGCTTGCTTGCTCTACCACTTGAGCCATACCTCCAATCTAACTTTTTGCTGATTATTTTGAAGATGCAATCTTAGAGACATTTCTGCAGAAGGTGGCTTTGAACTGTAGCTTTTCAGTTTTCAGCTTCCTGAATAGCTAGGATTACAGGCATGAGCCACTGGTGCCTGGTTTAACTCTATCTTCTGACAAACATGTTTTCAATAATTTAAATTAAATTAAATTTTATTAAACTATGTTTTGTAGTTTTAAGAGGACCGTTATATACTTCCTTATTAACTATATTCCTATGTATTAAAATTATTTTTGTAAATGGTATTGTCTTCTTGAGTCTTTTCTTTCCTTTTTGGAGTGGGGGGACAGGTTAACTCAGACCTTCACACTATTAGGTAAATACTCAACCACCTGAGCCAGGCCCCAACACCTCTAATTCCTTTTGCTTTTAGTTCATTTTTCAGATAAGATCTTGTACTTTTGCTGGCAGCAGACTTCAATCCTTCTACCTCCATCACCCCCAGCTGATTTCATTTTTGAATCACTCATTTAAAATGTATAGAAATGTAGTTCATTACTATACAGTGGTCTTGTATCCTACAACCATACCGGACTTTTTTGTTACAATAGTTTTTCTATTGGATTCCTTAGAATGTTCTGTAAACAAGTTGATGTCATTTTCAAATAGTATTTTTTTCCTTCCCAATCTGCACTTCTATTTTTAGTACTGGGATTTGAACTCATAACTTCATCCTTTCTAAGCAGGCATTCTACCATGTGAACCACTTGTTAGTCCTTTTTACATTGGTTGTTTTGCTGATGGGGATCTTTCTTTATGCCTGGGCTGACCTGAACTGCCACCCTACTATTTGTGCTTTTCTTTTTCTATTTTCTTTCTTTCTTTCTTTCTTTCTTTCTTTCTTTCTTTCTTTCTTTCTTTCTTTCTTTCTTTCTTTCTTTCTTTCTTTCTCTCGTTCTTTCTCTCTTTCTTTCTCTTTCTTTCTTTCTTTCTTTCTTTCTCTCTTTCTTTCTTTCTTTCTTTCTTTCTTTCTTTCTTTCTTTCTTTCTTTCTCTCTTTCTTTCTCTCTTTCTCTCTTTCTTTCTTCCTTTCTTTCTACCTTCCTTCCTTCCTTGCTTGCTTCCTTCCTTCCTTCCTTGCTTCCTTCCTTCCTTCCTTCCTTCCTTCCTTCCTTCCTTTCTTTTTTGTTGGTTGTGGGGCTTAAACTCTGGGCCTGGGCATTGTCCCTCAGCTCTTCAGCTCAAGGTGAGTGCTCTACCACTTGAGACACAGTGCCACTTGAGCTACAGCACCACTTCTGGGTTTTTTTTTTTTGTGGTTATTTGGAGATAGAGTCTCACAGACTTTCCTGCCTGGGCTGGCTTTGAACCACAATCTTCAGCTCTCAGCCTCCTGAGTAGCTAGAATTACAGGCGTGAGCCACCAGCACCTGGCTTATGCTTTTCTTTATAGTTAAGATAACAGGTGTCTATCACCACACCCAACCATTGCGCTTCTCCTGAGGATAGACTCACAAGACGATGCCCAGTCATCAGTTGAGATGATGTCTCATAATTTTTTTGCCTGGGCTGATCTCAAACCTCAAATAGCTAGATTACAGTCATGAGCTGACATACCTGGCCTGCATGCCTTTATTCATTTTTCTTGCCTAAGAATCCTAGCTAGAAATTCCAATATAATGTTGAATAAAAGTAGCAAGAATAGGCATCCTTTTCTTCTTTCAGGCCTCGGTGGGAAAGCATTGATCCTTCACCATTGAGTATGGTGTCATCTGTGGGTTTTTCATAGATACCCTTTGCCAGGTTTTAGATTTTCTTTTTTTTCTTCTTTTTTTGGGTCAGTTGTTGGGACTTGAATTCAGGGCCTGGGTGCTGTCCTTAAGATTTTCTGCTCAGAGCTAGCACTCTATCACTCTGGTGATTAATTGGAGATAAGTCTCATGGATTTTCCTGCCCAGGTTGGCTTAGAACCAGATCATATCTTAGCTTCCTGAGTAGCTAGAGCTACCAGTGCCTGGAAGGATTTTCCCTTCTATTCCTTCTTTACTGAGTCATTTTCCCAGGAATGAGTGTTGAATTCTACCAGATGCTTGTTCTGCATCTATTAGGTGACTATTTTCATTCCAGTGTCATGATGTCTTACCTGAATTATCAGATGTTAAACAAACCTAGCATCTGGGCAAGAACCCTACCTAGATGTGGCACATAATGAATTTCATTTGCTATTATTTCATTGAAGGTGTTCTGTGTCCATATTTAAAGAGATAACAGTTTATAATTTTGTTTTCTTGTGATCTTTTTTGTCTGGTTTTGATATCTAGAATAGTAACCTTGTGAAATGGTTGGAAAATATTTCTTCCTCTTCTACTTTTAAAAGATTTTGTGTAGAATTGTTCTTTATTCTTTTAAAAATATTTGTTAAGGTTCAATGGTGATGCCTCTGGGTTTGAGCTTTTCTGGGCAATTTTGTTACTAATTCAATTTCTTCACTTGTTAGAAGTCTAGTCAGACTATAAGTTTAAAGTCAGTTTCATTAGTGTCTTTCTATTTCATCAGCTATTTTATTTTTTGAAGTGTAATTCTAATTGCTTATAATGCTTTTTATTTCCATAAATTGATTAGTTATGACTTCTCTTGTATTACTTAATAATTGAGGTTTTTCTGTGTGTTTTTAATCTTCATCAATATAAATACAGATTTGTTCATTTTGTTGACCTCAAAGAACCAACTTTTGCTTTCAATTATTTTTTATTATATTCCATTCATTTTTTTGCTCTAGATGTTTATTATTTTCTTTTCTGATTGCTTCAGGTTTAGTTTCCTCTTTTTTTAGTGACAACGTGGAAGATTTAATATCTTCTTTCTTAGTCTATTTCTGTGTTGATGTATGTATTTATTTATTTAGACAAAGTCTCACAAAGTCACACAGCCTAGCCTGGAACTCTCTGTAGCCTGGACTGGCTGCACATGTGTCTGAGCTAGGGCTCTGGATTTGGGGTGGATGGTCAATGTCCACCCCAGTGACACTCCCACTGCAAGAGCTAGGCATTGTTGGAGCCAGAGGTCCTCACAGCTTGAACCTTCTCTTGTGGAACTACCTCCTTCAGAGGTGGGACAACTGTGATTATGTTATGGTCTCTCAGTGCACCATACCTGAGAGGGATCCTCCATTCTGTGAATAGAGGCTGGGGGCAGGAGGTTTCTCCTCCCTCTGCATGGCACTTATCTGAGACAGTATAGCAGCAAGTAGTAGCAGGGGATGAGTGAGCAGGTTGAGAAATCACCACACTGCTCCTCCCAAGAAGGAAGTCTTCTGCTTGGGGAATGAAGAACTCCATGTTTTGGGCTATGGTCATCTACAGTACAGTCTCCACCCTGCTGAGAATCTCCACAGTTTCACTTCTCTTACCAAATGTCTAGACTTTTCTTGACTAGAGGCTTCTTCTTTTGCCACCTCTCCTTAGAGTTGTTTCCAGAAACCTCAAGTGTTTATATTTAAAAATCATTTCACTGGGCTGGGTGCCAGTGGCTCACGCTTGTAATCCTAGTGACTCAGGAGGCTGAGATCTGAGGATTGTAGTTCAAAGCCAGCCTGGGCAGGAAAGACCATGAGACTCTTACCTCCAATAAACCACTCAGAAAACTGGAGGTGGCGCTGTGGATCAAGTGGTGGAGCGCTAGCCTTGAGCTGAATTGCTGAGGGACAGCGCCCAGGCCCAGACTTTAAGCCCCACGACCAACAAAAACAAACAAACAAGCAAAAAATAATTTCACTGAAGGGTGGGCTTCTCACACTCCTGTCAGAAATTGATCTCACCCTGGGGAATTTTGAGTATGTAGTTTTTGTTGGCATAAATATCAGGGGACTTTGCTAGCATAGCATAGCATGGTTATGGAGTGGTTATAGACCCATAGCCCCTAAACTTAGTACCCATGAATGGACCTTTTGGAAATAAGGTCTTTGACAATGTAATCAAGTAAAGATGGTATATTGCCTTACAATATACCTGATCCAGTCATCAGTGTCCTTAAAGGAGGAAATGTAGATTCAGACAGACACATACAGAGAAAACCATGTGATTATGGAGATTGGAATCTATACAATTGGCTTCTACTAGCTAAGAAATGCCAAGTATTACCCGAGATCCTTTGTTAGAGACAAAAAAGGAGCCTCCCCTAGATCCTTCAGAGAGAGCACATGCTACATACATCTTGATGTTGGACTTCTGGCCTCCAGAAGTGTGAAACAATAGATGTTTGTTGTTTAAAGCCATCCCATTTGTAGTTCTTGGCTAAGGCAGTTCTAATACAAGGCCACTGGGTAGCATGGTCTGGTGGGTTGAGAAAGTTTCCCAGAAACCATTTGGAAGGATCACTTTTATTCTGTTTTTCATTTAACATCATCCTTTTCCTCTTTATTGTTTCATAATCGGACGCCATGGGGAAACTGAATTTCTGTAAACTATTCTTTCATTTCCTTCTTGAATTTGAGACATTCTTGGTTCTTAAAAACTTGTTTTTAAAGTGCGCTTTAAGTGCCATACCTCAAATTTACAGTGACCCCCATCTCACTTCTTAACAAGGCTATAATTAGTCCCAAATTGGCAAATCCTCCAGGCCACTGCTACGGGATCTTTTCTTTGGTGACTGGGTTACTGCCTTATGAAACATCACATCGGGGCTAAAAGTTAAAGGGAAGGAGGACAGCCAGAAATCTGATTAACTAGCACTTTTTTTCCTTCCACATTTGCCATATTTTTATTCTTGGAAGGAGTTTATAAAACACATTGCTTGCAACATTTATATTTTTCTAACACCTAATAATTTACTCTTTTATGATGTAAAATCTGTTGCTCCAGATCTTTTTAATTTTTTTCTTTCAACTTATTTCTTACATCTTTTTGTCTCTCAATAGGGCCAAATCCCAAAACACAGTGAAATTTAAGATTGCCTACAGTGGTAATGGACTTTTTTTCCTCCCCAGTCCTGGAGCTTGGACTCAGGGCCTGGGCACTGTCCCTGAGCCTCTTTGCACTCAAGGCTAGTACTCTACCATTCTAGCCACAGTTCCATTTCCAGCTTTTTTGAGTAGTTTATTGGAGATAAGAGTCTCATGAGGATTTTTCTGCCCGGGTAGCTTTGAATCATGATCCTCAGATTTCAGCCTCCTAAGTTGCTAGGATTACAGGCATGAGCCACCAGCACCCAGCTAGTAATGGACTATCTTAAACAAGCATAGCAGGCAAGTGCTAGTGGCTCATGCTTATAATTCTAGCTACACATGAGGCCAAGATCTAAGGATCACAGTTTAAAGCCAGCCCAGGCAAAAAAGTCCTTGAGGTTATCCTCTCCAACTAACCAGCAAAAAGATAGAAGTGGAGATTTGGTTCAAATAGTAGAGTAATAGCCTTAAGCAGGAAAAGCCAAGTGAATATGTGAGGTCCTGAATACAAACCTCAGTACTGGCACGTACACACACACAAACATAGCAGCACCCCCCTTTATTCGCAGGGTATATCTTCCAAGAGCCCCAGAAGATGCTTGAGACCCTGAATAGTAGTGAGTCTCATATATACCAGGGCTTTTCCTGCCTGCCCTATGGCATTGCCACATAGTATCAGCCTTGGTCTCTCTCTGTTCATGTTTTGTTATCTAAGACCACCTTCATATTGCTCCTATGTCACATGGATAACCTGACAAAGGGATGATTCACATTCTGGGCAAGATAGAGCAGAACAGTACAAGACGTCAGTATGCTACTCAGACTAGAATGTAATTTAAAGCCGTGGGCTTGTTTACTTCTGGAACTTTCCATTTGATGTCACTGGACTACAGTTGACTCTAGATAACTGAGACCCAGGAAAAGAAGAGTACTGTGTACACAGCTTTTGCACTTTTAGACAAAGACATATCCAAATGGTGCTTGATAGTGATGACTAGGTGATGCTGGGTGTGTAGTACTTTCAAGGATCTTCACATGACTTGTACTATTAAGGGTATTAGACTAAAAGAAAAAATTAAAAAAGGAGAATAAAAGCACAGAGGATGTCCAAAGGAATGAGTGGTTTGATGACAATTTCTACATCAAATCTAAGATGTTCAAATTCTTAGAGATATGAGCTACCCCCAAATGAGGAAAATAGAAGTCTAGGGAACAGTGCAATCTGAGAATGAAATAATCGACCTAGAAATCTAAGAGCATGGGTGAATTGGTGTATGTAAGGGACTCTGTATATGTATGCACATGTGAGTGGGTGGGGGGCTGTAGCTATCTTTTAAGCATGGGATGAAAGGGACAGAATCTTCTTCTCCAGTCTTGGGGTCACCACTCTGTATTTCCTTTTCCATCTCCCCAGTTACTACATAGCACCCTTTCTTATAAACATACTGAACAATCCTCCCAGTGGCATTCAGCCACATAATTGTGGTTGTAGGGCTTATAAATGTGAGGGAGAAAAAACAGTTTATCTCTCCATGGAGCTTGTGTTTTTCTAATTTTAGACATTATCATTTGGATTTCCTTGGATGGCTATCTAGAAGCAGAGCATTTAACTTTTCCAATTCCATTAGTCTTCTAGAATATTAGTTTTTCTTAACATCTGTTTGAATCTTGAAGACTTAAGACCACAACTAATTGAAAATCTTCTCTAATTCCTAAAGGACTGAAGAAAGGCCCAGATTTAGGAAAAACAAGACTCTGAGGCTTAATATTTTGCAGATAATGTCGAAGACAGAAGTAAATATCACAAGAGCTAAGGGTCCAATTCAAAGTCCCAATGAGATTTACCAAACATATTCAGTTGTCAATAAAGTTAGTACCATGTGAATGTAAAAAGAGGACTGACTGCTTGTTTATTTTCTTGGCAGCTGGTCCTCTCCTGGAGGAGAGGATTGGCACCATACTGGGGTGTAGGGTGTCTCATTGCTTTTCATGCATCTTACCCTCTGCAGAAACAGGAGAATTTTGACTTTATAAATGAAAAGCAAGTGATTCATCTCATGACCGTGTCATGGACAGACAGGCAGGGCACTTGCTATAATTTGGATCTAGCATAGTTCAAAGGTCCATGTGCTAAATACTTGGTCCCCAGGGTGGTCTGTTGGCAGGTGGTGGATCTATTGAGAAGTGAGGATTTGCAAGTGGGCTTTAGGGAACTGGAGGGTGGCCCTGAATGTAATAGGGATGGAATAGGGATCCAATCACAAACACCCCTCTCTCTCTCTCTCTCTCTCTCTCTCTCTCTCTCTCTCTCTCTCTCTCTCTCTCTCTCTCTCTCTCTCTCTCTCTCTCTCTCTCACACACACACACACACTTTCTTTCCATGAGAAAGAGACTTTACTACATGTTCCAGCCATGTGCTTTCTCACCACAGGCTCAAAGCAATGGAGACAACTGATCATGACCTAGAACCTCTGATACTGTTAGACAGAATAAACCTTTTCTCTTCCTGAGTTAATTTTTTCAGGAATTTGTTACAGTAACAGAAAGATGAGTGATACAGCCCCCTATTTTTCACACTGTGGACCATTACAACATCATCATATAAAGCCTGGTGATGGAAATTGTGCCACTAGCTAGAGTTCAGTTTTGTCTCTGTGCTTCATGTAACAATTTTTCCTTCCTGCTATCTGTGCCTTGGTCCTTCTTAGAAGTTTCAACTCATGGAGAAAGTCTTTTTTCCTACTTTTCTGCCCTTATTTATTTTTCTTCTCTAGTCTCAAGGCCATTGATGGTTGATTAAGGCCCCAGTAGAAATTACAGTGGATTGTCTAAAAGAATGGATGAGTGCCATGGGGCTATAGTTCAGTGGTAGAAGGGCTTTTTGCTAGCTAGCATGGGCTAGGCCCTGGCTTCCATCCTTAGTAAAGGAAGGAAGGAAAAATGGAAGGAAGGATAGAAGAAAAGAAGGAAGGAAGGAAGGAAGGAAGGAAGGAAGGAAGGAAGGAAGGAAGGAAGGAAGGACGGAAGGAAGGAAATGAGAGAGGGAGGGAAGGAAGGAAAGAAAACAAAAGAAATGAAGAGAGAGAGAGAAAGAAAGAGAGAAAGAAAGGAAGGAAGGAAGGAAGGAAGGAAGGAAAGAAGGAAAGAAGGAAAGAAGAAAGAGAACAAGGAAGGAAGGAAGGAAGGAAGGAAGGAAATGTCAACTTCACCTGCCAATATTGGCCAGTTGAGAACCTAAGTGTACACTCACATAGAAATTCAGAGCCTTCTAGTTAAGCCAGTAAAAACTTACAAAAATCTGCACCAGTTGAAGACCTAACATGGTATGTGCCCACTAAGTACCTGCTTATCACATAGCAGACTAGATGGTGGTCCTTGAACAACAGGAGTCCAGAGGCCTGACCAGGTCTATTACATACATATTTTACCTTAAAGAGTAGATTTCCCACTTATAACTTAATTAAATGCTAACAGTTTGTCCTCATTTCTTTTATTTCCCTTTTTCAAAGTGCAAGTGCTTTTGTGGTAGTTACTCTTTGATGCAAATTTTTTCCAACTTCAGTGTAAAATAATTTGTTAGATTGTTCCAATCTGATTACTAGCACAGAACAGGCCCCACTGGACAGAGCACAAAGAAGCAAGAATATAAAGATGCCCAGATTAGAGCCCTTGGTGACAGACAGTTATAACTGGAGCAGAAAGGGGAATTTGTTGGAAAGATTTACAATAGAAATTTATGGTCTATATGGAATGAGTGGCAAGCCTGGAGGACTTGCTTCTGAGAATGAGTGGAAACAAAGGAGCCTCAGCCAAGAATATAGTAAGAACCCCCATACCCTCACACACTCACACCCACCACCTCCCAGGACTTCTGCTTAGGAGACCACCAATGACACTGTCCAGTAAACACTTGTAGCCTTCTGTCTCTTCTATCATTTCAGAGGCCAAGGCCTCTGCCTCTTCCAGAAGACAAATGGTGAGATTTATTGTTACCAATAGGAGATAGGATTCTTGTAGGTGTTGATATGTCCTCCACAGAGGCAGGCTTCTCAGCGTGGGCTGCAAATCTCAGCAAACATTCCCTGAATAGGTAACATGGGAAAAGATGTCAGAGTGGCTGGCCCTCAGGTATATGGAATTGTTTGTTCATTGGTTTGGTGGGTTTGTTTTTTATTTTGGTTTTTTTGTTTGTTGTTTGTTTCTTGCTTGGTAGCTCAGGCTGGCCTAGAACTCTAAATCTTCCTACCTTAGCCTCCTCGTTGCTGAGATTATAGGTATGTACCACCACACCTTGTCTATTAACCTAGATGATTTTACTTGCAAAACTTCAAAGAAAGTTTGTTTCCTCTGGGATGACAAAAACTCAAAGAAAGGGACTAATTTGCTAAAGATCCACAGTTAGAAGGAATGAATAGATGGCAAAGTATATCTGGTGACTTAGAGAGGAGGTTGAGGAGGGGTGGGGTCTGGGCTTCAGAGTCTTACTATAGAGAGAGGGCCCTACTTGAAATGCTGGTCTTAGAGAAGGCATGCTAGTTTTCAAGGGTTGCATAACAAAGTACAATGAAATGAAATTAATAGAAATTTACCTCTCATAGGCCAGGAATTTACAATTCTGATATCAAGGTGTTGACAGAGTTGTCTTTCTGAAGGCCTCTCTTCTTAGCTCACAGATGACCATCTTCTTCCTACTTCGTCCTGTGGCATTTTTTCTCTCTATGTGTCTGAGTCCTAATTTCCCCTTCTAATAAGGACATGAGTCGTATTGGATTAGGGCCTAACTAAATGGCCTAATTAATTGCCTCTTTGAAGGGCTCTTTAGCCAAACACATCTTTTTCTGAGGTTCTGAGGGTTAGAAAGAATTTCAACAGATGAATTTGGGAGAGGGGGACACGATTCTACTTCAAGTGTATGTATTTGTGTGTGTGTGTGTGTGTGTGTGTGTGTGTGTGTGTGTGTGTGTGTGTGTGTGTGTGTGTGTGTGTGTGTGTGTAGAAGTGGGAACCTTGCAGTCAGATCCTTCTTCAAGTGTATGTATTTGTGTGTGTGTGTGTGTGTGTGTGTGTGTGTGTGTGTGTGTGTGTGTGTGTGTGTGTGTGTGTGTGTGTGTGTGTGTGTGTGTGTGTAGAAGTGGGAACCTTGCAGTCAGATCCTTCTTGTAAGGGAAAACCAAAGATGGGGCTAGTGAGGTCAGGACAGCTCCAGGAGAAAGGAAAAAAGAGCCTGTCTGGGCAATCAGGGGAAAGCGCCCTCTCTTAGAGATTCTGCATCCCTCACCATGGCCTTGAGCAGTCCCATATGCAGGCCCCTGGATAACACATCACTGTGATCTTGACCAGTCATGCATATGACCTCTGGACTTTATGTCATGTGGACAACAAGTGTACAACAGGCTGATTGAACCCTAGAGGTATGGGCAAGAACAAGCACTAGTCATGGAGAGCTTGTGCAGGCTACATGGAGCCTCTGATTGGGCCTGAGGATTGATATGGTCCACAAGCTGTCCAATGAGACAACTCTCCTAGAGCCATCATATTAACCTCTGCAAACACACCCCAGGTGGTGTCCTCTCTTGGAATTCCTCCTGTCTAGCGGAATCTCCGCTTTCTTAAAGAAACTTTTACCATGATACCTCACCCTCTGTGTTTGTAGACTCATTTTTTTAAGACCATAAAGACAAAGGACCCAATCCAGGCATTGCAGTTTTTAGTATCACTCCTGCTTCGCAGGTCTGATGAATGACTTCCCCACCTGCCTTCATCTTCCTCTGGACTAGGGAATTCACCTTTAAATTAAGCCTCATTAAACCCAATGCAATATAACCTTTCTTCTCCAGGTTAAATTTTCCATCAACTAAATTGTTTAGCTGTTTTCATTTGTTTTGTTTCAGATAGGCTCACTGTATAGCCTATACTGATCTAGAACTCTGAGTCTTTTTTCCTTAGACTCCTGAATCCTAAGGTTACAGTTGGAAACCACCTTACACAGCTTTATTCAGCCTATTTTCTCCAGCAGAGTTCTGTCTAGTTCCAGTCACTAAATTGCCAGTCCTCCGCTGGAGCATCTGTACAATGGGGGAATGTTAATGAAGTAGGGAGGTCAGGTCTGGCCAGGGCCATATTGGCCACATGGTAAATGATAAGGCATCTTGTCTTCATGCTGGGGGAAGGTGGCCAGATGGTAAATGATAAGGCATCTTGTCTTCATGCTAGGGGAAGGGGAAGCCCCCACTTCCCAGGTGATGGGCATGCCTGAATTCCTAGAGGATGGAAAGTTCCACCCTCAGGTGATGGGTGTGCCTGAATCCTTGGAGGCAGGGGCCACCACTTGGCAAATGGGTTGCTGGACCTGTCAGTCCAGTGCCTGGGACTGGGAATTTTCTGTGACCTTTCCCCCTGACCTGAACCTATTTAGGCCCAGATGAGCATAGGCACCATTATGCCATGCCACGTGTCTCCGTGTTCCTGTCTTGTCTCCTGTCTCCTGACTGTGTTCCAGTCATCATGGCATCCCACTTCTCCATTGGAGCTGAATTGGTTTGTTGGTATTGTTTTTGTTCTTTCTTTCCTCTCTGGCCTGTTTCCTAATTGTGTTAAGTGTATTTGCGGGCTGCAGGCCTTTGTAACATGGGTTGCCTGCAGACTGCTAGTACTTTAATAAAGACTTCAAGATTCGATCTTCCAAAATGTGGTTTCTCTCAGTTCTCTCCCTTATGACATTATGACTTGCATTGTATGCCCCAACAATTCATACAGTACAGCCCTACGCAACAAAATGATGGTATTTGGAGATGGGTCCTTCTGTAGATCAGTAGCTCATGATGGGATGATGGAATCCATGACATTATGAAAAGAGACCCCAGGGAGCTTGTCCCACTCCCTCCCCACCATGAAAGGACATAACTACAAGTTAGCAGTAAACTAAGGGGAAAGAGAGCCCTCACCAGGAACTTGCCCTGCTGCCATCTTTATTTTTTACCTCTAGTCTCCAGAACAGTGAGAAAATGCATTTAAACAGCATAAGGTGGTTTTGTTTTTGCAGCCTGAGGACAGGAGGCTAGGACAGGAGGCTGTGCTAGGCCTCACCATCTCTGTCTGGTTATTCCTGTCTCACATCCCCATCTTCCTCTCATTTTCTTTCCCATCCCACATCATTCCTACTGAATTAGTTTCTTAGTGATAGGAGTATAAAAAGCAAACAGGGAGTTGTGGAATATACCACTTGCAAAAGGCAGGATAAGGTGATAAGCCAAAACCTACCAGAGAACAAAATGGGGGCAGGAGGCTACAAAGAATGAGAAAAATAAGGACAAGACTAGAAATAGGGCACTCAATCTTTGATGCCACAAATTTATAAGAAACAAAAAGAAACTCACCAATCAGAAAGCCATCTTCAAGGACTCTAATTCTCCCTATTAAACCCAAGGCCTTCAGAGCTTTACAATGTTGGTGGGGGGGGAGGATTGGGTGGTGGGGAGGGGGGAGGCTGGGAAGGGAGGTGAAGGGTAAACAAAGGAGGAGGCTGCAATGCTTGGTAAGAAATGTATGCATTATGTTGCCCATGTAATTGTAACCCCTCTGTACAGTATGTTCACAAATAAAATAAAATTAAAAAAACAAAACAAAACCCAAGGCCTTCAAGCTCTGTACAAAGAAGACAGTCCAAGATGGCTAACATAGGTTGAAATGCAGTCTCCATGCTGTGTGTTTTCATTCTCTTCCATTTACTTTTCTAATAAACTTTCCTATTGTTATACAGGAATTCAATCAGTGAGACACAGAAAAGCCACATCTTTGAGAGGTTGATTCAAGAGTCTTTATTACAAAGCCAAGACTGCAAACAGACTCATGTCCCAAAGAACTTGCAGCCCTAAATATAGCTAGCACAATGTTTATAGAGGCAAAAACCACATGATTGGGATGGGGAACTAAATCTAACAAAAGTGTTATACATAAAAAAAGCAAACTATCTAAGGGAACAATCAGGGACAATCAAGGGCCAGTTATATGGGGCAAAACTTTCCTGGGTCTGCAATTCAAAGAATGACCTATTTCACCTCTTAGGGTTTTCTGAACTGTGTGAAAAGTCCCCATCATCTATCAAGATACCAGGATGTTGGTGAGGACAAGATGGCATTACTGAGACCCAGTACCTATTTCACTATCACCTTTACTATATTTGTGTCTCACCTGAATTCTTCTCTTGCTAGACTCGAGAAACAAGATTTTTTAGTATCCCTAAACTTTCTGGTAATATATTTTGTGCATTGGGTGGGAAGTTAGGGATTAAGTATGTCTTCTTCTGACTTGGACTCATTGAATGCTACCAATCACCACAAACTTACTGGCTTAAAATAACAGAAACTTGCTCTCTTAGTTCTGAAGACCAGAAGTCCAGAATTCACAGATTGTAGGGATGAAATTTTTCCTTGTCCTCTCTACTGGTTCCCAGAATTTCCTGGCTGTGGAAGCATCCCTGTAGTCTCTGTGTTAAACTTCTGGCTTTTTTTTCTGTCTGCCTATTGATGCTCAGAGCTCCCTGTCCTTGCTCAAGTTATTGGGTTTGGTTCAGGTGGGACCTAAATCCAAGGCAATCTCATCTTGAGATCTTTAATTCAATTACATTGCAAGGCCCTATTTCCAAATGAAGATACATTCTCAGGTATCAGTTTGATGACTTGGCTATATCTTTTCCACCTGCTGTACCTACATGTCTCCTCCTTACAATGTCTCATATTCCTACATCCATAGCCTGGGGTTTTCCCTACTTTCCTGTCCTTCTCCTTTCAGCCTTGTGGCCATGGCCCTGGGGCTGGATGAGAGATAGAGTTGGATGTTCACACACTGCATTTTGTTCCCACATCAAATTAGGACCCAGGGAACATAAAGTTTGCCAAAAGGAGACTGCTACATGGTTCAGGCAGTAAAGAGTTTATTGTGAGGAAAGCAAACTGCCAGTCTTCATGAGATGGAGGTGTGCAAAGAGCAAAGAGAAGAAAAAAGAGGAAGGGGACTGTGGGTACATGGGTTATATAGGGAAAGGCCGGAGGTGTGACCATAGTGGATGTGGAAGTGATCTCAGAGCCTGAGAAAACTCTCACAGTCTGAAGGAGGTATAACTGGGGTAGTTCAGGAAGTAACCTCAGAGTCTGGAGTCCTTGCTGGCTCAAAGTCAGGTGATTACTGGTTTGAGGCAGGTAAAGAGGAAGAGGGGAGGGGGTTGTGCTCCAAGACAGACCTAACATTCCAGCCTTTTGATAGTTATAAAATAGCCCTGATTCTCTCTGGCTATTTACTGCTGACAAAAAGCATCAACCTTAGGGATAGAAGGCAGAGATGTCTTCTGAGAGAAGGCAGAAGTGACTGTTCCTTGGCAGTGAATGCTCATATGCATCCTTGGATGACATCTGAAAGTCTTGTGATGGAGGGGCTGAACAATTAGAAAAGAAAAAATGTTATGGAAGGGCCCACAAATGACAGAAGGAAGGGTAGTCATCTATTGGGGTGGAGAAGATTTTTCTAGTTCCTGTCTCCTTCATTCCACGCAGTCCTGGAGTTGGTGGATCATGTCCCTGACTACTCCTAACTGATTAACATCTGACAATTGGGTAGAGGAGATCATGGTCAGAAGCTGGGGCTGGATTGGAGTGGTTAAGGGACCAGAGCAAGGCCTTGAACATTTCCTGAATCTAGACTATAGAGAATGGATGGAGACCCAGGAAGGTGTCAAGGCAAACTGTCCTGAGTCTTAGGCTCACTACAGTCCAGTTAGAAGAACACAGGTATGAGCATTAGATAGGCATGCTTATTAACTATTTTCTTTTGATCTCCTGGCTATTGTTAGTTTTGAAAAGACAGGCACAAAATAACTCCATTTAGGATTTGACACCATCCCTTTTTACTCCTCTTCATGATCCCTCGCTGCCAGGACTAGCTTTGTCCAGAGTATCTAGGTGCTCATTACTGGGATGGCTTGTCCTGGTTGGCATCTTTTTTCAGTAATATTGTTTGAATTCAAGGCCTGGGCGCTGTCCCTGAGCTCTTTTGTTCAAGACTAGAGCTCTACCACTTTGAGCCACAGTGCCACTTCCAGCATTCTGGTTAATTAGAGATAAGAGTCTCACAGGGATTTTTCTGCCCAGGTGGCTTTGAACCACAATCCTAAGATCTATGAGCCTTTGCCCCTTTTGCTTCTAGTTGAAGCAACAAGGAGATCAGTAGAAATAGTTTTTACGTAGGACTAACCTGGAGCTTGTTAAGAACTGACTAATATATATTTGCAAGAGTAACTTAATCCTCTGTGAGTCTAACTACATGCTGCAGAGGACAAAAATCTGCAATGACAAAACTCAATTTGGAACAGCATCTGATTAACTGAATTTAGCACTTTAGGATAATACTTAACATTGAAACCATTGTCAGCCTTGTATCCAGGGTGCTTACATATTTGGAAAATAGACATAAGACACATTAGTTTGCACCCAAATCTGATGAACTTCTTGGTGGCTTGAGTTAAAAACCTCTCTTTTTTTCTTTGGCCTGTGGAGCTAGTTACTAGAAAATATTTAAAACAATTTTGGTAAAGGGCTATATTAACATGCAAGTTGACCTTTGAACATTTGTTAAGAGGAGTGGGGGTTGCAAGAAAACCCAGCCTGTGGCCAAGATGGCAAATTACCAGATTAGCATACAAATTGACCTTTGAACACTTGTTAGAGGGGTCGGAGGAAGTCACAAGAAAACCCACCACATGGCCAAGATGGCAAAAATCTGGATAAGTCACAATGGTAAGAAAACTTGGTGGAGCTTTATTGAGTAAGTAAGCAAGCAGACAAGCACACAAACAGAAAGGAAGGGGCACATTCTTAATAGAGTGTGGGTGCTCTTGAGGAGAGGGAGAGAGACAGAGAGACAGAGAGACAGACAGAGAGAGAGATTAAACTACATGACAAGGAAAGTTAACTTTCTAGAGGAGGTTGCTGGGAGGCAGAGTTGAAGGTCAACAGAGGCAGTTTGTTTAGAGAGACAGAGAGAGAAAGATAACAAGGAGAGCAAAGAAATCCTGAACATATGAAAACACTGACCATTTACCATTGCTTTGGAAGAAATTGTCTAAATCCTGCAATATTGTGGGGTCAAAAGTGTTGTATTCAGGTCAGTGATTGCAATTATCCAATTGATGCTGAAGTACCCCATTTTTGGATGCCCCCTCACAGACCACCAGATCAATGCAAACAGCAAATAGTCGTTTATTGCAAGCTCGAGCTTGGTCCTCCGCGTACTTGGCAACCAGTGACGCTTAGGCCCCAAGCATAGAATCAGCACAGTTTTTACGGTATTGAACAAGCAACTTTAAGGAACTGTTACATGAGAAATTACATGATTGGTTAACTTGTAAAGCAAGCTAAGCTGGGCATATATGATTGGTTGACCTTTACAGAAAAATATCCTTGGTCCATAGTTTGACCACAAACGGTTATGAGTCACACTTGGACCAACAGTATGCATGGCATATTTCGCCCTGGGCTCTGAAGAACCGGTTGGTCAGAACATTATATGGTATTTTTTTTGGGGGGGTCCAGTCATGGGGCCTGAACTCTGGGCCTGGTCGCTATCCCTTAGCTCTTCAGCTCAAGGCTAGCGCTCTACCACTTGAGCCACAGCGCCACTTCTGGCTTTTTTCTTTTTGCTTATGTGGTGCTGAGGAATCGAACCCAGGGCCTCTGGCATGCAAGGCATGCGCTCTACCACTGAGCCACCTTCCCAGCCCCACATTATATGGTTTTAACTGAAACTCTTAGTTCATGGTCACTAAGGGGCAAAGTCACTTGGGGGCTAACACTGCCTTAAGCAAACGCCATCTATGGCTTCAAGAATTGTGCATGGCTTTCTGTCATAAGTTCCTGACATTGGGGCTAAAGTGGGTCACAAATTAAGTTGCAGAACTGAGATGGGGGTCTTAAGTAAAATGGAATTGCTTAGGTTTTTCAATACTAAGGCCAATTTTATAAGTGGTTAAGTTTTTTAATTTGCTGTTGTCCAATTGACACTGAGGCCAAATTTCTAAGCAGTTTCTTTTGATTTTAGACCTGGTTTCAAGACTAGCCCAGAACATCTGGTCTTGGAGAGGGAACCTAGAGGGGTCCCTGGGACCCTGCATGCATCACACTCTCAAGGACACAAGACAAAAAGTTGGGCCATTAAGACCAAAAGGCATTTTGGCTTGAATAGGAGAATATCTAAAGAGTGAAGGATTGAGACATCCCAAGGGAGTGGCCCAGCTTGGGAGAGATTAATAAGATCCCACTGTAATAAGAAACAGGAGAAGGGGCTAGGAAACAGGAGAAGTGGCTCAGTGGTAGAGTGCTTGCCTTGCATGCATGAGGCCCTGGGTTTGATTCCTCAGCACCACATAAGCAGAAAAGGCTGGAAATGGCGCTGTGGCTCAAGTGGTAGAGCACTAGCCTTGAGCTGAAGAGCTGAGGGACAGTGCCCAGGCCCAGAGTTCAGGCCTCATGAATGACCAAAAAAAAAAAAAAAAAGAAAAAAGAAAGAAAGAATCATGAGGAGGAAGTCTGGTGAGGATGTGGGAGGTGGTGTGTGGTATGGAGTCCCTGAGGACATAGAGGGATGGCGTCTCAGAGGATGTAGAGGGAGGAGTCCACAGGACATAGAAGGGCAGAATCAACTCCAAATGAATCAAAGACCTCGGAGTCAAAGCAGACACTCTGAAAACATTACAGGATGGAATAGGAGAAACCCTAGGTCTCCTTGGCGCAGGCCGAAATTTTCTTAATAGAGACCCGGAAACACAACAAATCAAAGAAAGGTTGGACAAATGGGATTGCATGAAGTTGCAGAGCTTCTGCATGGCAAAGGACATAGCTAGCAAGATCAATAGAAAGCCCACGGATTGGGAAAAGATCTTCACTAGCCATACAACGGACAAAGGTCTCATATCTAAAATATACTTGGAGCTCAAAAAATTAAATCCCCCAACAACAAATCCTCAAAGAAACAACTGCCCAATAAATAAGTAGGCTAAAGACTTGCAGAGAAACTTCTCTGAAGAAGAAAGAAGGATAGCCAACAGACACATGAAGAAATGCTCAACCTCCCTAGCCATAAAAGAAATGCAAATCAAAACAACATTGAGATACCACCTCACCCCAGCTTGAATGGCTATAATCAAGAACTCTAACAACAACAGATGCTGGAGGGGATGTGGACAGAAAGGAACCTTACTTCATGGTTGGTGGGAGTGTAAACTTGTTCAACCACTTTGGAAAGCAGTATGGAGGTTTCTGAAAAGACTTCACATAAAGCTCCCCTATGACCCAGCAATCACACTTTTGGGCATTTACCCAAATGTTTACAAACAAGACCACACTAAAGCTACTAGCACAACTATGTTTATTGCAGCATTATTTACCATAGCTAAGATATGGAATCAACCCAGATGCCCCTCAGTAGATGAATGGATCAAGAAGATGTGGTATATATACACAATGGAATTCTATGCCTCCATCAGAAAGAATGACATTTCCCCATTTGTTAGGAAATGGAAAGGCTTGGAAAAAATTATATTAAGTGAAGTAAGCCAAGCCCAAAGGAACAAAGGTCCCATGGTTTCCCTTATTTGCAATATCTAGTATATGTATGAGTCAAGTAGGAAAGATCAGATAATGTGATGTTAGGAAAATGAACGCTTAGATAACTATTTAAATTTTTTTTCTTTCATGCATTTGTTTCTAACTTATTTATAAGATTATTTCTTTGTTGCTTTGTATGTCCCTCCCCCACAGTACAACCCCTGCTTTCACTATATTTGATGTCGGTATAATTTGTGGAGGAGAATGGGAAAAACAAGTCGTTTAAGGATACAGGTGCACCCGATGCAACTATGAGAAGTACAAGTCGTCATGTCAAAAACGAACTTTACAACTTTGGTGGGGGGGGGGAAGCGCGGGATTGGGTGGGGGGCGGGGGGAGGCTGGGAAGGGATGTGAAGGGTAAACAAAGGAGGAGGCTCCAATGCTTGATAAGAAATGTACTCATTATCTTGCCCATGTAATTGTAATCCCTCTGTACAGTATGTTTACAAAAAAAATTTTTTTAATGATATATTTTTTTTTTTTTTGTCGGTCGTGGGGCTTGAACTCTGGGCCTGGGCGCTGTCCCTCAGCTCTTCAGCTCAAGGCTAGCGCTCTACCACTTGAGCTACAGCGCCACTTCCTACAAAAAAAAAATTTAAATTAAAAAAAAAAAAAGAAAAAAGAAACATGAGGAAGTCTGGTGAGGATGTGGGAGGTGGTGTGTGGTATGGAGTCCCTGAGGACATAGAGGGATGGTGTTTCTGAGGATGTAGAGGGAGGAGTCCATAGGACATAGAAGGGCAGAGTCCATAAAAACATAAAGGGGTGGAGTCCCAGAGGATATAGAGCGGCAGAGTCCTGGAGGGCATAGATGGGAGGCGTTGAGGGGACAGTCCCCCCAAGAACATAGAATCAAATTCTCAAATCAAATATCTGAAAGGAGAACAGCCTGGCCAAAAAAGGCATAGGGGGGTCCCTTTGGTGGTACCACATCGAAAAATTCAGCAAACAGAGGGTTCGTAGACAGGAGTCACTCACTAGACATAGAGAGGAGACAGTGTGGTAGATGCCAGCAATGGTAAAGGCAAGAAGTTGGAGATGGGGTTCCTCTGGCTTTCAGCAATTTGGGTCCTTGGAGGGGTGATCAGGAAGTGATTGACCCTCAGAGAGAGAAGAGGAGGGAATCCAGTGATTCCTGACACTATTCCCTCCTGGGTTTTGGCCCCATGTGTAAGGTTTGCCAAAGGAAACTGTGACATGGGTCAGGCAGAAAAGAATTTATTGGGGGGAGATCCAACTGAGATGGAGGAGTGAGGAGAGAGAAAAGAAGGGAGAAGAGGGACAGGACTGTGGGTAAGTAGGATTATATAGGGAAAGGTAGGAGGAGGTGTGATCACAGTGGATGTGGAAGTGATCTCAGATTCTGGGGAACCTCTCATTGTCTGAATGAGGCATGACTGGGGTGATTCAGGAAGTGAGCACAGAGTGTGGGGTCCTTTGATGACTTAAAGTCAGGCGATTACTGGTTTCAAGCAGGTGAAGAAGAAGCGGGGAGGGGGCTGTTCTCTTAGGAAGACCTAACATTGAGTAAACTTTTTCAGCTTCCAAATATAAACAGGAAAAACAATTTTATAAAGAGCTTGCTCACTGGAAAGGAAATGCTCTACGTCTCAATATGAGTACATTTAGACAAAGAATATTTGCCCAACTAGCAATGTTATAATTCTAGAGACAAGTCCCCACAACCAGTTGTGCCATGTGAAGGATTCATTGGTTCTGGGTGGTCTGAATTCCAGATATTATCAGCATGGGCTAAGTTCCAAATGTTTTTGGCTATGTTCTGTGTGAGGAACAGGAGGACATTTAAATAATGCTAAACTGGGGACTCCTTAGGCGCTCACACTTCTTTTGCCCCCTGTAAACATCCAAGAGTGAGCCCAGTCCCCAGCTAGTATCATTCCCAACTTCCCACAAACCTCCTGGTAGCTGCATAAAACAGAGATTTCCAGAATGCTACACACAGGGCCAGCAGACACTCAATTCAAAGATTCAAACTCTTCCCTAACAACTAAAAAGGTGACTTAGTTGCTTTGGCAGTGAGTCCTTGATTTCCATCTCTTCTGCCCCAGAGAATCAACAGATACTGTGTATCTACATTTTCTGATAGAGACCTGGCCAAGCTAGGAGGGCCAGTTCAGTCCAGGATATTCTAGGCAATTCTTCCTTTTCCATAAATACCTGAGGGTACACCTCTGAGCCCTTCCTACCCCCATTCCTGATTTCCTTAATTGTAGCCAGAGAACATGGTCTGAGGCAAAGGGCTAAAGAAGAGCAATGACTTATCCTCTCAGAAGAACACTGGTAGGACCATCTATGCATTATGACTTATACTGAAGGCTTGGATAACTTCTAAATATACCAGATCAAAATCCGGTATATTTATTTAGACCCAGAAGGGTGCCTAATGCTCTGGAAACTGTTGGAAGTTACTTTGCCCCTGACTCTGCATGACACTTTCAACTTCTTCACTGCCTCTCAAATCCTAATGAAAGGCAAGGGCAACTGAAATGTGGCATACAGTCACAAGGCAAAGGAGTAATCCCAAATGTGGGGTAAAAGTGTGGAAGAGACATACAGGTCAGCTGGTTAGTGGCTTCAAGTGCTCCAGCTTTTGATAAATTGACACAAATATGCCTCTGCTCTTTCTCCCTTCTCCATTAAAGTAACACAAAAGAGATAAAAAGACAAGGATACCCCAGCAGGGTGCCAGTGGCTCATACCTATTAATCCTAACTACTCAGGATGTTGAGATCTGAGAATCACAGTTCAAAGCCAACCTAGGCAGGGAAATTCATGAGATGCTTATCTCCAAAAAGCAAGAAGTGCAACTGTGGCTCAAGTGGTAGACTGCTAGCTTTGAGCAAAAAAGATCAGAGACAATGCCTATGACCTGAGCTCAAGCCCGGCCCAGCATACACACACACACACACACACACACACACACACACACACACACACACACACACACACACACACACACACACACACACACACACACACACACACACACAAGACATGGACCCATCAAGACCATAAGAACAGGAGAGTAGTCATAGCAGAGAGAGAGAGGGAGAGAGAGAGACAGAGACAGAGACAGAGAGACAGAGAGACAGAGAGACAAAGAGAGAGAATATCAACTAAACCTTTTAGTGGTAAAATCAGATCTAATAGTGATTAACTGGTAAGAAATAGAGAACTAACACTAGTTGGGCAGGCTAAGTTGGGAAGAAGAAACGTAAGATTTCTAGTGGGAAAGCTCCTGGTGGGATGAAAATGAGGGTTCACTGAAAATTCTTAAAGCTATAACCTCCATGGTCCACACAGCAATGAAGTCACCTCTCCTTTAACCAGAAGATGGAATATAGGTGATGCTGAAGGAATAGAGGAGGATTCTAGGCCCAGAGAGTCCAGGAAAAATGCCCCACAGTCCCTGCCCTCGTTTAGCACTGAGCTCTCAAGCCAGATTCATCCTCACTTCTCCTCACCACAAGCCCCAGTGAAACGAATGCTTGCTGCTCTGAGGAACTAACTGCTATGATTTGGATGTGACCTCCAGAACTCAGGTTAAAATCCAATACTGCTGGGATGTTATAGAGAGGTCAGACTTTTAAGAAGTAATTTAGTGCTGGGCACTGATATCTCACACCAGTAGTCCTACTCAGAAGACTGAGATCCAAGGATCAAGCTTTGAAGCCAGCCAAGGTAGAAAAGTCCTTGAGACTCTTATCTCCAATTCACCAGCAAAATGCCCAAAGTGGAGCTGTGGCTCAAGTGGTAGAGCCCTTAACCCTAGTACAAGTACCCAAAATAAAAAAGCGCAATCAATTTAGTCATGAGGTCTCTATCTTACTAAATTGAATCATGGCATTATCTCACCTGGAATTGGGTTAATATGCAGGAGTGGCTTTTTGGTAAAAGCAAGCCAGTACATACATTTTGCCATATGATGATCTCCACCATCAATAATGCAAGCGAGAAGTCTCTCACCTTGAGCCTGGGCTCCCCAGTCTTCAGAACCATGAGAAATTAACTACTACTGCTTATAAATTCCCCAGTTCGTGATAATCTGTTACAGCAATAGGAAATTATTAAAACATTGATTAACTTCAAACACATGACTTTCATTGGTGACATTTAAAAGTTTCTCAACAAAATAGGCATTTATTCCCTGGGAAACTCCACCAAAAGAAAAAGTCTTGCATGCAGAATTTCCAGTAACTTTATTAGTCCATTATAAAGTATGAGTGGACTTAACAGATAACCGAGTTGTCATGAAGAGCAATAATTAAACCTCCCAAAATAAGAAATAATGTAGATAACATGATTTTTTAATTTTAATTTTCTTTGTATCAATGCTGGAGCTTGGGGGCTGGGAAGGTGGCTCAGTGGTAGAGCACTTTCCTTGCATTCATGAGGCCCTGGGTTCGATTCCTCAGCACCACATAAGCAGAAAAGGCTGGAAGTGGAGCTATGGCTCAAGTGGTAGAGCACTAGCCCTGAACTGAAGAGCTGAGGGACAGTGCCCAGGCCCAGAGTTCAGGCCCCATGACCAACAGCAACAACAAAATCTTTATGGGCTGGGAAGGTGGCTCAGTGGTAGAGTGCATGGCTTCCATGCATGAGGCCCTGGGGTTGATTCCTCAGCACCATATAAGCAGAAAAAGCTGGAAGTGGAGCTATGGCTCAAGTGGTAGAGCACTAGCCCTGAACTGAAGAGCTGAGGGACAGTGCCCAGGCCCAGAGTTCAGGCCCCAGGACTGACAAAAACAAACAAACAAACAAATACATAAATATTGGAGCTTGAATTTAGAGCCAGAGTGCTCTCATTTGTATCTTGTGCTTAAGGCTAGTATTCCATCCACACCTCCACTTTTGACTTTCTGCTGGTTAATTGGAACTAAGAATCTCTTGAATTTGTCTGCCCAAGCTGGTTTCAAACTGCAGTCCTCAGAACTCAACCTTCTTATTGATGTGAATTACCAGTGTCTAGCCTGCAAGTTTATTTTTTTTAATTTATGTCTTTGGCAGGGGGAGAAATTATTGTATCCATAAAACAAGATCAAGGTGGCACATTAAAGAACACAGAAAAGTGATATCATGGATTTTTTAAACTTCCTGTAAAAGCTGAAAGATAGAATTGAAATATATATGTGCACACATATATTTAATGGTAAACATAGAAACAAGGGATTTGAAAATGTAAGAAAATTAGATTTTTTTCACCAGACTTGAGAACTAAACTTTTTCCCCCTTTGAAATGGAGAAAATTATTAAAGGATTTTAAAAATAAGAATTTTTCAGAATTCAAGGATGTAAGTCTCCTGATGGCAAAGTGCCACCAAGTACTCTGCACCACAAATGTAACAACCAAGCAAAACACATCAAAGCCCGATTTCCTTAAAATGTCAGAGCACCGGAGAAAGTGAGGATACTCAGTAGCAGAGGGTCCCCCCATTTCTAGGCAGGGCACATTCATTTGGGGGAAGCTGGAGAAGGGTCAGGGTGGCCCAACATCAGCCCACAGTGCTAATCTCTGCTTTGAAGCTGTTCCAACACATAAGCATCTTTCAAGTGGAATCTTTCTTCTCTGATAATTTGGTTTATGGGAAAATAAGCTCATGTGTGAGGCTCTCCACTTGTCCTTTGGGGACTTTCCATCCCCACACCAGGTGCTTTTCTGTAGGCTGTCAATCATCACCCTCTTCCATAAGAAAGTCAATATAATCCTAGACCTGCCAGAGCACCAGGACCTGATCTGCATGAGGAGGTCACAGGTTCCCCAGGCTCTTCTGGAGAGCAAGGAATGACATAGGTGACTGTAACGAGTGTTTTGTGAGGTCTGCATAGTGTTTTTGAAAGTGGAAAGTTTTATATGAAAAATCTAGATGTCTGGCTTCTCTGGAAATTTGGAGGATCTGATAACCCCATGGTGAATTTTGGAACCTCCATTTGTCACAGTGCCTGGTGTTCATGTATATTCCTGCCAGGCCCTGTAACCTGTTTGGTGTCTCCTAGGGTCACTGGAGGAGGAGGCTGTGCAGTAGGTGTGCCCACCTCCTCTCCCCCCACCACCTTTCTCCCTGCAGGAAGGAAGTCTGTACCCAGTGGGAGACAATGGGGCTGATTCCAAGGATGTTAGACCCACAAAGCAGAAGTCGCAGGGGTTGTACTGCCCTCTAGCTGTGGGTCTTGATCCTCAGTTTCTCCATCAGCACAATGGGATGAGGCTAAATTCTGTGTTAAAGGTGGCTTGAGAGTTAGAATCATAGACTTGTAGGAACTGGGCTTGGTGCTCAGTGGATACTGATTTCACTGTTATTCCTTAAGTGCCTGAGCCAATGCCTGAAGAAACCTCACAGTTACACAAGCCCAGAAAACCCCTTGGCTACTTAGGCTGGTGTGGCTCACAAGTTTCCTAGACATTCATATGCTCTATGCATTGCTCCCAAAGAATGTTGGTGTCAGGCTTCCCAGAGGAGCAGGAGGACAACTTGGAAAGGAAAAACTCTGCTTCTTCCCCTGAGATCCCTGGCTTTTCATAGGATGTGAGGCTCCCCCATCACCCTGTCTCTCTTTCCTTTTCACCAGAGAGCTTGCCAGATTACTCAGGTAATTTAAATTTGTTCCTACCCAAGAAGCATTTTGTATTGTAGTAAGTGGGAACCCATTACACTATTTTCTTCTCTTGAACAAACAACCTGGGGCGTGTGCGTGTGCACGTTCGCACACACATACACAAACACACACACACACACACACACACACACACACACACACATATCAAAAAAAAGGGCTAGAGAAATGGCTCAGTAGTAAAGCGAGCAAGGACCTGAATTCAAACCCCAGTACTGCCAAGAATTCTTTTTTTTTTTTTTTTAAAGTAGCCTGGTGACAAAGATGCTTTGACACTGAACGTCAAAAAAGAAAGTTTCCATCACAGTTGAAGGACCCTGGCTTTTCTCTGGCAAATCTGTTTCCTATTTCAGCAGCTCTGCAGCTAGCAGAATTCATTTCAGAGCAGACTGCTGGCAAGCCCCAGTGGCATTTGGGGTTTTCTTCTCTAGGAGTGTGTTCATGTGTGTCCCTCCCCCCACCACCCATCCCAGCAGAGAGCTAAACTACTCAATGGGTGTATTTGTAACTTTTCAAAGGATTTAAAGACAGCTCCTAAAAGAAACCAGTGCTTTTTCTTGTGATGTTTACAGAGAAGTAACCCCTGTGTCATTTTCCCTCACAGGGAGGTCCTTCCTTGATTGCTAATAGTCTGTGTACTTTAGCCATGTGTGGCGTAACCCATGGTCCAGGCTCTGAGCAGTAAGGTTCCCTCCACCCTGCAGCTTTCTTTCAACTGCAAAGAAAACAGTGAGGCTGTGGCCCACCCAGGGAGAAGCCAAGTTCTCCCTGGGAGGACCTCCCAGTTGTCTCCACTCCCCTGATCAGCCTGCCTACTGCTCCCCACCGAGGAGGCTGAGTAGCCTCCTGCCTTCTTGCCCAGGCACCTGGGTGCCTTGGATCCAAAGTCAGAGGTCGGGCCGCTGCGCATGCCCCTCCCACACCTTTCTCCAACCCAACAGTGAGTTCACCTCTCAGTGTTTTGCGGAAGCCCAGGAACAGTGGTGTGCAAGATTGTGATCTCTAACCTCATCAAATGACAAGCAGCCCAGGCATCTCCCAGAAAAGTGTCCCAGGACCTTCAGGTCACTTGGACTAACTGACCAACATCTTGGAGACCTATATGGCAGCTTGGAACCATGGAACTGGCAGGAAGCAAAGGCAGACAGGGCCCTAAAGAAAGATAGTTGCTGGGTGCTGGTGGCTCATGCCTGTAATCCTAGCTACTCAGAAAATTGAGATCTGAAGATGAAGCATCAAAGCCAGCTTGGTCAGGAAAGCCCATAAGATTCCAATTAACCAGCAAGAAGCCAAACTGTAGAGGTATGGCTCAAGTGGTAAAGCACCAAGTCTTGAACTAAGGGAGAATGCTAGGCCCTGAATTCAAGCCCTATCACCCCAAGCTCATGTGCTACACACAAACACACACACACACACACACACACACACACACACACACACACACACACACACACACACACACACGAGCGAGAGACAGAGGAAATATTACAGTGTGATCTAATTCCTTTCCCTGAGAGTTGTATAAAATGTAGATTTTGATTCAGGAGTGCTTTAGTGGGGCCTGAGGTTCTGGATTTCAAGCAAATTTACCCAGGATGTTGTTACCGTTGGTCAGCAGTCAGCAGCACTTGGAGTGGAGGGAACAAAAAGGCAGCAAATCCTGGAAAAGGTGCTTATTTCATTTATAAAACAAAACATTCTGCTCTCTACCTTCATTTCTCCACACTGGTGTTTTGTACTCTACAGGACCAATCATTCTCAGTGCCACCAAGATTGGTAAATATGTGTTCCTGTCTTGCTCAACATGGATAAGGTTGTTGTTGTTATTGTTTTAATCCCTCATAAGATGTTTCCAAACTTCATTAGTTTCCCTCAACCCTACCAGATTCTTCTGCCATTCTTTTTTTTTTCTTTCTGTTGTTGATACTTAAAAAGAAAATAAGCAAACAGCCGGAAGAAAGGAAGTTGGTTTACAAGGATAATTCAGTTTTGTCAGCTTTAACACTGGGCTGGAATTTCTGTTCTAGCTCAAAATATCCCTTGACTTTATTCCCCGACTTCAGGACTTGAGGCAACCCTTCTAGAGCCCAACAGTTCTACCCTTGGTGAGCTGTAGAATTGTGGGCCAAGATGTTGGTATTTATGTCCTCAAACCAGAATAAATAAACAGCTACATGGTATTGAAATAACCTGTCAAAATACCCACTACAGATCTGGGGCACAAAGAGGCGTTCTCTCGGTGTGATTGGCTTATTTGCTTGAAGAATTCAAAGACTGTTTATCTCATTTAGCTCTTAAAAAAAAAAGGAAAGAAAAAAAAGAAGAAAGAAGAAAAAAAACTACAATTACTGCATTTTGAGCCCAAGGCAGCCAATTACTTCACAAAAACCCTATCCAGGAAGCCAGACATTACCCTGGCTAATTAGGCTGACATCACTAGCAAACTGCTCTTATCACAACCCAGATGGACCTAGCCAAGAGACTGATCCTGCCAGTCAGAGGTGACTAAAGGTGGCAATGGGTTGTGAGTCATATTTTGCATTTTACTACTTATTTTATGTGTTCCTTGTCGTATCCTTTTCCCAGTGATGAACCACTATCAGAAAAGAAGGGACTCCCAGACAAGCTGATCTCCTTTATTGCATAAGGAAGAAGAAACTGGAAGAAAAAAAAGAAGAAGAAAGAAAGGAAAGCAAGCAGGGTTGTAAATTCTTTCTAACATAGGAAATCATTCTTTGCCCTTTAGGAAAAGGGCTTGTTGTTTCAGCCGTTGGGGCCTATTTCCTAGCCCTCTTTGTCTGTGCACATTTCGGGGTGGGGGGGGGGGGTTGACTTCTGTTTAGGTTCTATGAGATTGAGCAAATGAAAGGAAGGAAAAAAGTCTTGCAGAATTTCCACCTTAAAAAAACAATCCTGGCAGAGCACAGGTGGCTCATACTTGTAATCCTAGCTATTCATGATGCTGAGATCCAAGGATGGTGGTTTGAAGCCAGCCCAGGCAAGAAAGTCCATGAGACTCTCATTCTCGAATAAACTACCAGAAAAGCTCAGGGTCAGCACTCAGACCCTGAGTTCAAGTCCTATGAATCACACACACACACACACACACACACACACACACACACACACACACACACACACACACACACACACGAACTAGTCTTTTTCAGGTGCTGGTGGCTCATACCTATAATCCTGGCCACTCAGGAGGCTAAGGTCTGAGAATTGCAGTTCAAAGGCAGCCTGATTAGGCAAATCCATGAGACTCTTATCTCCAATTCACCAGCAAAATGCTGAAAGTGGAGGTGTGGCTCAGTGCCAGCAATGAGCAAAAGAAGATAAGCAAGGACAGGAAGCCCTCAGTTGAAGCCCCAGAACATGCCCATGTGCATACATACACATACTGCCAAAAAAGGGGGGGGCGGCTAGTTTTCAGGAGCATTATGAGGTAGGTTACAAAACCTCAAGGCATGGAAAAGTGGGTTATAGAATTTCCACACATGGAAAAGTGGACAGCAAGACAAGGCCAAAAGCCAAGTGTGTTTGGCTCTACCTACCTCCCTGAGAATCACAAGACTGGAGGTCTACCTTGTCCTCTAGGACATCCCAGCCATTGATGCACAATCTTAACATGGAGAGGTCTTCAGGGACAGAGAAGAATAGTGATTCTCTTCCAGAAGTGCCTAGCCAACACTTGACAGAAGGCTTTGGAATATGGATGGATGATTAAACAGGCTATGGTCTAAGTCAGCTTGAGTCAGCTCTGCTTAGGGGTCACAGGAGCCTGGCTAACTTAGGTCTTTGAGCTTAGCTCCTGATGGCTTTGAAAAAAATATTCAGACACATGTTAAAACAAGAATAACTTCTTTTTTCTGGTCGTGGGGCCTGAACTCTGGGCCTGGGTGCTGTCCCTCAGCTCTTCAGCTCAAGGCTAGCGCTCTACCACTTGAGCCACAGTGCCACTTCCGGCTTTTTTCTTTTTGCTTATGTGGTGCTGGGGAATCAAACCCAGGGCCTCAGGCATGCAAGGCAAGCGCTCTACCACTGAGCCACCTTCCCAGCCCCAGAGCTCATTTATGAAAGCAGTGAAGATGGACTTATAGCTGCTGAGCTCAGGGAAGGGTCCGTGGGCAGAAAGCTGCTCAGAGGAGACATCAAAGGTAGGTGAGTTATTGCTGTACCTCCTTAGCAGCATTTTTACTGAACAGGCTGGATTGAACAGATACCAAGGTTGGGACATTGGAATTTGATCCAAGTTTAAAAGTGATTTGCCCAAGGGTGGTAGAATTTTCTCTAAACTGACTTGCAATACTGGACAAGACAAGTCAAAGACAGGTCCCAAGCATGTTACCTAATTGAAAATAGGGCTCATAAGAGAATAGAGTTTGGCCAAAGAAAAAGACTTTATTGTGGAAAGTTGTAAGGAAAGAGGTATGGGAAGCTACTGGATCTTTCATGTCATGCTTTAAATGTAAAAACAGTAGAAGCAAGATGAAGCAGCCCTGAGCCAGGAGAGGTGGGTACAAGTGACAGAGCAGGCAGGCTGCTGGCCTCAGGATGGCTGAACAGCTCCCACTCCCTGGCCACAAGAACCCAGTAAAGAGCAATCCAGGAGGAGAGAAGACTCAGTCTGTGCCCCCTTCCCGCCCCCCCCCCCCCGCCCTCCGTCCCTGGTTTTGTAAATAGAAGACTCAAAAGCCTTTGTAACTAAATTCCATGTCACCAACAGCATTTATTGCTGAACCAGCCATCAGAAAATAGAAATGTGAAGGAGCTGGGGTACGGCTCAAGTGGTAGAGAACCTGCTTAGCAGCACAAAGGCTTGAGTTCAAACTTCATTACTGCCAAAGAAGGAGGAAATAGAGGAAAAAAGTAGGAGGAAAAGAGGGAGGAAGAGGGGTGGGGAGAGGGGAGGGAGGAGGAAATGCTTACCCAACTCCACTTTGAGATTTCAGAGGGAACTTATCAGAATGTACAGAAAAGGCTGAGAGTAATGTTACCTACATACTCTTGCTCCAACGCATTTCAAGAAATAACTAATTATCAAATGGTGATTCCAGCACTTTGAAGGACCATCTTAGAGGAATCTTACCTAATAAAGTTCTAGATATGTGGCTTGGCCTTTTCAGCAGGCCTTGGTCTATCTTTCTCACCAAATGAATTCACTTACACAAGGTGATCTGGCTGAGCCAAATAGAGCTTATATGTATACATGAGAAAGAACTCTTCAAAAGTTGAGACGGGATGCTCTTATAACATCAACTTGTTCCAATGATCATAATGCCCATAAAACCAATGCAAGAGTGAGTTGTCCCAACTAGAAAAGGAAAAGACCAAGTTGTACATATGTAAGGGCCATAAATATAAAAGTAATCTTTCTGTAGTGGAGGAGGTAAATCAGTGGAATCTACCCAAATACAGAATTTATTTGCCTTGCAATCAATAATCTACAGTTTACTGAGTTGTAAAGTTCAAAGCCAAGGAAAGGATAAGACTCCATGGAATCATAGAATACAGAAGAATGAGGCAGACAATCAATGCTAGTTTTCAGCTGAAGACACAGTTATCTTTTTGTTCCTCTTTTAAGCCTTCCGTAATTTCTCTACTATATAACAAATACACACACACACACACACATACTCACACACATACCCATACTAGTATATTTTTTCACCCTATGCCTTTATGCATAGTGTTCACTTTTGAAAAAAAAGTGCTCTTTCCCCTTGTTCTCTGCAAGTCCAAATATGACTTGACCAACCTACTGAGAAAGGGGCGCGTGTTAGGTAGATACAGATTTTTAAAAATGGCAGACATCATATGTGACTGCTAACATGTCCCATCATGGAACTTCTCATTCCCATAGTGCTTCAGGCTTCTGCTGTAATGCTTCTTTCTACTCAAATGCTTCTTGTCATGATGTTCAACTGACAAAAAGACCCGGGGCAGCACATGCAGAAACCATCAAGCAATCATTGCAAAGCCCAGGGGAGGAGATGTGGGAAGAGCCCAGGACTATAAAATGGAGGGCACTGCAGGAAAAGGTCAGATAAGATGATGTTAAGCGAAATGAACCCCAAGATAGGGACACAAGTGGTTTTTTCTTCCTTGCTGTTGTTTCTAACGTATTTATAAGGTACCATGTGATATTTTTGTTGCTTTGTATGTCCCCCCCCCACTGTAACCGGTTTTCACTGTATTTGATGTTGATATAATTTGGGGAGGGGAGGGGAAAAAACAAATTGTTTAAATAGGGATACAGGTGGAACCATCACAACAATGAGATGTACAAGACGCTATGTCGTAAAACGAACTTTACAACTTAAGTGGGGGTGGGGGAGACATGGAGGTGGGAGGGAAGGGATGGTAGGGGAAAAACAAAGGAGGAGGCAACAATGCTGGATAAGAAATGTACGCATTAACTGTAACCCCTCTGTACAGTATTTTCACAATAAAAAACTTAATTTAAAAAAAAAAAGAAAGAAAGAGCACTGCTGGGCTCCTCTTTGGACCTCTCACCTGTTCGAGGATCATTGAGAAACACTACTTTCTTTCATGGCTTTCTTTCACTTTCAAATAAACTTACTCTGTTTACCTTAAACATTTTCCTGCTTTTTGATTCTTTAATGGGTAGAGAAAATGAATGTTATCTCCTAAATGGCATCTCTACAGACACCTAACACTCAGGGGACACCAAGACTCTGAGTTTTGACTTAGAGCTCTTCTCCAGGTGAGTATCTAATCACATCCATGGGTAGTACCAAGGGAGAAGAGCAAGGGCAGCCTCTTGGGGTTCAGCAAAGGAAGACACTCACTCTGGAGTTGTGAGGAAGTGCTTCCTCCAGGAGGTGAGTTCTGGAGTTGAACTTGGTATTCTGGGCAGGGCTTGGATAAGAGACTGTCCCAGGAAGTGAAAGGGTGGGGAACTCAGGACCCCTGTGTGAGAAGAAGGATTCTAGCTGAGCACAGCATGCAGAAGGAGGACAAAGGTCGGGCCAGTTGGGAGGATGAGCCTCAGCCAGGGTTAGTGCCTATTTTTCTAGTATTAAGAGCAGCCTTTTAAGGAAGGCTGTGGGGTTCTAGCAGGGGACCTGCCATCTAAGAGGACAGGGGTGTGAACATACTCTTCATTCCTGAATATGCTCTTCACTTCCGTGGGGACTTAGAACTTACAAGTGCCAAGTTGGTGTCCATTGAGAAAGCAAGAAATGGTCAGCCTCCTTGAGAATAACCACTGAGAGATGGACTATAAAAACAATGGCCACATCTCATATATAGATACAACTCTGGCCTAGGAGACAGGAGACAGTAACCAGCCTAGGATGGCAGCCTACAGACTAGCAGGAAATTAGACCATGAGCTCTAGCTAATGCTCCAGGATTGCACTGAAGTAAGACTCCAAGTGGCCAGGACTTAATTGCTAACTACTGACAGCTTAGTCCTAATGTTTGACTGCACTTCCCAGAGAAAGCCAAACAGGCCCCTTATGCATCCAGGCAATGGCTAGCTTCTAGTTAGCTGTCTGCAGCAATCTGTGCCAGCAGCCTGCACTCAGGGCACACCTGGAACATTCCCCCTTCCTCACTTCTCTGCTGCTTCTGAGTCTCTGCCAAAGGGAACCCTTGGTGGCAGCCTCCCTCCCTGTAGTAAGCTGTGAATAAATAGCCTTTGCTTGTTCTTCTTGGGAGGTCTCTGTTTATTTCTACACCACTAATGGTCATCTAGCCTCTGCTCATCCAACATAAAGATGTTTACATACACAGACCAAGGTTATTTTTACTATTAATTTAAAGGTTATTTTTTACCATTAATGTGATGTGCTTCAACCACAGGTAGAAAACTATAATTAACACTGATCATTTCTACATACCATATGTCCCACAAGTAAACAAAAGAACTCTCTCTGGCAGCTATGATTAGTTATTTGAGGGTTGTTGTTGTTGTTGTTGTTGTTAGTAATAACTTAGAAGGTATAGATTTTAGTCCCAATTTAGTACCATCTGAGTGTTCCAAGGTGGAGGTCTGACAGCTCTGTGTGTATTATTTTTCTGTTCTGAGAGCTGTGGAAATTGCTTAATCCTGCACTAGAATTAACCATTAAAATAAGTTTCCTATACTTCTTGCCAACTGTGATTTTTTTTCATTTCTATAGAAATGTATATTGGTTTGCATATATGGAATCATCCTTGTATTTCGAGGATAAAACATGCTTGGTTACAGGGTGATTTTTGATGTGCTGTTGAATTTAGTATGTTAGTGTTTTATCAAGGAATCTGTATTCATGACAATCTGTGATTTCATCAAGCACAAATCTTTCATTCCAGCCTTTCTCCCATGATTCTTAAAGCAACAAAAAGGTTCTTGTAAACACAACTTTTTGATGTACCTTCATCTTTCAGAAACTATCTTTGATCATTCAACTTCCAGTTCAAAACTTTGAGAATTGTGGAGATAAATGCATGAAAACTTCTTTTCCATCAGTTGCAAACATTTCTAATTCTGTGAAAATCACAGCACCAAAAGATTTGGTGGCTACCAAGAGATGAACAATTTGGTTTGTGTCTGGAAGAGGAATATAAGATCTGTGCTTGCAAATCTTTTTTTTTTTTTTTTTAATTCAGAGGTCAGAAAGGGTGAAATGTAAGCAAAGCAGGAGTGACATTGCTGCAGGGCAGGTGGCCCTGACTAGAAAACTGGAGAAGTGAGGAATGAATAGAGGCAATTCTGGGAAGAACAAATGACTATATGAGGAATAACAAGTCCCATTCTGAATTCCACCAGAAACCAGCCAGTGCTGTGAGGTGAGAGATGGATTCAATAGCAAGATTGATATGCACAAGACTTCAAACATCACTCAAAATTTCCTGGTTATTGTTTGTCACAATTTCCACTCAATTTTATTTTATTTTATTTATTTTTGTCAGTCATAGGGCTTGAACTCTGGGCACTGTCCCTGAGCTCTCAGCTCAAGGCTAGTGCTCTACCGCTTGAGCCACAGAGCCACATCCAGTTTTCTGGTAGTTAATTGGAGATAAAAGTCTCATGGGCTTTCCTTCCCTGGCTGGCTTTCAACTGCAATCCTCAGATCTCAGCCACTTGATGGCATGGGCCACCAGTGCCCAGCTCATCAATTTTTAATTATTACTGTATAAGAGGTATAGGAGGACACTGGTGGTGCATGCCTGTTCAGGAAGCTGAGATCTGAGATTGCAGTTCAAAGCCAGTCTGGACAGACAATTCTGTGAGACTTGTATCTCCAGTGAACTAGCAAAAAACTGGAAGTGCAGGGTGGCTCAAGTGGTAGAGTGCCAACCTTGAGCAGAAATGAACAAGGGAGAGTGCAAGGTCCTGAGGTCAAGCTCCAGTACCAGCACAAAAACAAACAAAGAAGTAAAATAGGGAGTTTGGGTCTGGCTGGGGCCACCTTGGACACAAGGTGATGGGCATGCCTGAATCCCTGGAGGCAGCAGCGGGCACTTGGCTGATAGGTTATTAAACCTGTCAGTCCAGTGCCTCGTATTGGGAGTTTCCTGTGACCCTGCCCCATGACCTGACCTTATGTAGGCCCAAACCATCTCAGGCACCATTACACCATGCCATGTGTCTCCATGTTTGTGTCCTGTCTCCTGTCTCTTCTCTGGTCACCATGGTGTCCCACATCAGCTCTCCATTGGAGATGAGTTGGTTTGCTGATTTTGTTTTTGTTCTTTCTTTCCTCTGGCTCAATTTCCTAACCATGTTAAGTGTATTTGCTGGCTGCTGGTCTTTGAGACAGGAGTCTACCATGCAGTTGACAGCCTTTTAATAAAGACTTGAAGATTCAACTTCTCAGAATGTGGCTTCTCTGTCTTCTCGCCTTATAACAAAAGTATAAAACAAGCTATTCTCTGTAATAGTTGAAAGAAAAAAATGTTGCTCAGTGGCAAGTGCAGGATTGAGGTTTGAAGCTAGCCCAGGCAAGAAAGTCTGGGAGACTTATCTTCAATTAACCACCAAAAAGCCAGACGTAGAGGTATGGCAGAAGATACAGGGAGAGAGGGAGGGAGGGAGGCAGACAGACAGACAGATAGATAGATAGATAGATAGATAGATAGATAGATAGATAGATAGATAGATAGATAGATAGGCAGATAGGCAGATAGATAGATATTGCTCAATGCTGCCCTTTTTCACTAGCTGTGGAAAAAGACCTATTTACATTTAGGAGTAATCTTCTGATTGTGGGAGAATATATAAATGTATCATTTAAATCTTTTATTTTTCTTTTCCAGTACTGATGTTTGAACTCACAATCTGACATTCTTTTGGCTTGCTTCCTCAGGACTATCACTATCATGATCACTTGAGCTATCATTATCACTTGAGCTGTCCCTCCAGCTGGTTATTTTTAGAAATAGAATCTTCCAGAGTTCCTCACTTAGAGTGGCCTTGAACCTCAATCCTCCAGATCTCAGCCTTCTGAATAGTAAGCTTATAGATGTAAGCCACCAACACCCAGCACATTTTAGTGGCATTAAGAAAAGATATGCCGTGTACCCACTACCTATCACCAGGACTTTTCACCATCCAAACTGAAACTCTAACCATTAAATACCTCAGCTCTACCTCTGTGTCTACAAGCTTGATTGTCCTAAGTACTTCATGGAGGTGGAGTCATGACATTTGTCCTTTGTTGCTGGCTTGTTTCTCTCAGCATGTTTTCAAGATTTATCCATGGTGTAGAATGTGTTAGATTTTCACTGCAGGTATACACTATGTACTTTTTATTCATTCACCCATCAATTTTAGGTTGTTTTTTTTGTTTGTTTGTGCCAGTACTGGGATTTGATCTCTGGGCCTTGCATTCTTGCTTGACTTTTTCACTCAAAATTGGTACTCTACCAATCTCTACTTACAGCTTTTTGCTGATTAGAGATAACAGCCTCTTAGATTTATCTGCCAAGGCTTGCTTTCAGCCACAATCCTCAGATCTCAGTATCCTAAGTAGCTAGGATTACAGACACAAACTGCCTGAACCCAGCTAGTTGCTTTGGCTTTTGCATGTTGTAAATGACTCTGCTCTGACCTTGATGTGCAAACTTACAGTCCAGTCCCTGCTTCCATTTTAGGGCTGAGCATATGGTAATTCTATGCTTACTTTTCCACAGCTGTTTCCCCTTTTTCATCCCCCTCAGCAATGCACAAGGCCTCTACTTTCCTGACATCTTCAATCCATGTTATCTTTTTGGTTTGTTTTTCTCAATAATGGTCCTCTAGTGTAGAAAGTGGTAAAGGATGTCTTACAGACTTGATTTGCATTTCCCCAATGATTAGATGTTAAGAATTTTTTCTTCTGTTTCTTGGCCTTTTGTATATATCCTCTTTGAAAAGAACGTCTGTCCAAGACCTTGTCCATTTTGTAACTGGGTTGTTTATTGCTCTGTGGCCTGCTTTTTACCATACTGATGCTATCCTTTGATGCATGCAATTTTTTTTTATTTTAAGTAAATTCAATTTATTTATTCCCATTTTATTGCTGTGCTTTAGGTGTCACATCCAAGAAAGCATTGTCAGATTCAATGTCATAAAACTTATCTCTGTGTTTTCTTCTAAGAATTTTAAAGTTTTGTTTGGTTTTCTAGTACTGGGGCTCTGCACTTGCTAGGCAGGCATTATACGCCCATCAATCATGCCCCTGACTCTTTCCTGTAGTTATTTTTTGGATAGGGGGCTGCTTTTCTCCTGGAGATGGCCTGAACTACATTCCTCCTTTTTATGCTTCCGTGGGTGGCCATGATAACAGGGGCACATTGCCACACTCTGCTTGTTATTATTATGATAGAATCTTAGGATCTTTTTGCCTGGTCTCCAGATTTAATCCTCCTCTTGTCTACCCTCTGAAGTAGCTAGTTTAACAAGTGTGAGCCACCATGCTTGGCTTAGGTTTAGCACTTATATTTACTTCTTGTTTTGCCAGTCCTAGGACTTGAACTCAGGGCCTGGGCACTGCCCCTGAGCTTCTTTGTGCTCAAGGCTAGCACTCTATTGTTTGAGCCACAGCTTGACTTCTGGCTTTTGCTGAGTAGTTTATTGGATATGAGAGTCTCAGACTTTTCTGCCCTTTCTGGCAGGATTATAGGTGTGAGCCACCAGCACCTGGCTACATTTACTTTTTTTTTTAAATCCATTTTGAGCTAATTTTTGCATGTAGCATCAGGTAGGAATCCAGCCTTATTCTTTTGCTATAGAAGTTTGATTTCCATAGAACTATTTGTCCAAAAGACTCCTTGAGTTATCTTAAAACCTTTGTCAAAAATCATTAATAATCTGTGAAGGTTTAGCTTTGGGCTCCCTATCCTATACAATGTATAACTTGTTAAGATGTTTTATATATCCAGCAAATAACACATATCAGTGAAACCAAGATAGTACACTCAGTTCCCAAAGAGAAAGATACTGTTTTCAGTAATTATAATGAACTTGAGTATGAATGCTCTGGCTTGCATAAGGTTTATATGTTACAGGCTTTAGTTCCCAGTGCATGGTGCTAGGGAGATTTTGGAGCCTTTGAGAAGCAGGGTCTTGTAGAAAGTTAATTTATTGAGTCATACCTGTATATGGGGACTGTGGGACTCCAATCTTTTCCTTTGCCTCTCTCTTTCACTGCTCTGCCATGAGGTAACTGGGTCTTTTCCTCACACACTGGTGCCATGATATGCCACCTTGCCACAGGCCCAAACTGTGAGCCCAAAGTAATCTTTCTTCTTTTTCAATTGATTATTGTATGTATTTGTTACAAGAACAGGAAAAGTAAAGTAAGTAGCTGTACTTATTTTAGTTATATTTTTTCTCTTTGGGATTGTTCATTTTGTTTTGTTTTTAATTTTTAATTTAAAATAAGTATGGCTTTACAGGAGATTGCAAAAAAGAATAGAAATCCTGAATACTCTTTACCTAATTTACCCAAATGATAATATTTAGCAATCTATGATACAATATCAAAATCAAGAAGTTGGCTTTAGTACAACCCACAGATCTTACTTGTTAGTGTAGTTATATGAACTTTTACCACATGTGAATTTAATGTGATCATCACCAAACCAACATATAGAACACCTCAAGGGTGCTTTTTGCTAGCTAGTTGCTTATTTACTTGTTCCTTATACTAGCACTGAGAGTTAAACTCAGGGCTGAGACGTTGGTCCCTTAGTTTTTTCACTCAAGGTTGGTGAGCTACTGCTTGAGCTTCACTTCTACTTCCAGATTTTTGCTTATTAATTGAGATAAGAGTCTCACTGACTTTCCTGTATGGGCTGGCTTCAAATCATGGTCCTCAGATCTCAGCCTCCTGAATACAATTAAAATAAAATTACAGGTATGAGTCACTAGTGCTTAGCTCATTACCAGTAAAGACTTAGGGACAAATAAGAATAAAGAGAGTTACAGGAAGGTAGATTTTTACCCCATTAAGCAGCAACAATGTTTTTATTAGAGCCACCTGAAGTTTCAGTGAGGGTGGGCAGGGTTGAGTTCCTGAAGTAGAATGAATGCTGATATACCTCAGTATCTTGAATGAGAGCTGTTGGGAGGTTTAACAATAGATCCTCGACTTCCAATGAACTTATCTCCTAATACACACATGAAAGGTTGAAAATGCCATGACAGACATGCATGTAATATACCTAACTGACAAAACATCCTAACTTAGCAACACAGGGCACTATGGTCATGTGCTTTCTGCAGCTGCCAGAATCACAGGCAAGGCCCAGACCGCAAAAGCCAGCTCAGGAAAAGATCAAAACTCAGAATTCAATGTATGGTTTCCATTGACTACTCACGTTTGCACCGTTGAAAACTCAAAAATTAGAACATGAAATATTTTAAGTCTAGCCATCCTAAGTCTGGGACTTAATTTATACCTCCACTAGTAACATATAAGAAAAGCTAGTTCCTTTACATCATCACTAGTATTTGAGATTGTCATTGTCAATGTCTTTTATCTGCACTGCTCTCAAAGGTGGGTGGCGTCTAGTGGCTGTATGGTAGTCCTTCTAGTTAGTATTATGATTTTTCTTTCTCTTAACCTCATGTTTAAGAAGGCCCATATTCCCTCCCTTTCCCTCACTCATTATTTCCTATAGGATTAAAGAAAGGATGTAAGCATTCCATTTTTCTGTTGGATTGTATCATCCTATAGCCACCTCGGTTACTTTTTCTCATCTGCTTCTTCCAGTGGCCATGGACTCAGGAGGGAATGAAAAAAGGAAGCAGCTGGCTAGAAGGCTCAAAGGAGTTGGTCTGTTCTTTGTGGTTGTTTATATTCATTTTCTAGTCACAGCTCAAGTTGTTTTGCTTTCTGCTGCTCAGCAAGATGAGGGAAACGTAAATGTACCACTGTTGTTTAAGCCTGCTGAGCAGTAAAAACAAAGGCAGCTGGACTACCTCGTCCTTAAATCATGTCACAGAACCCCTCGGAGAGCCTTTCAAAGATGACTTGTGTGTTTCAAAAGACTCTTGAAATTAGAAGGTGTCCAAAGCAAAGCCCTTAATAAACACTAATATTGCCTACTGTGTGCCTGGCTTCCAGAGACCTTCTGAGTTATAGATCTGCATACTAATAAGCCACTGCCCCTCACTTGGCTCTCTGCCCAGGGTGGGCTACGCACTCTGCAGGGATGAAACAATGGAATGTACCACTCTGCAATCTGCAGGCCCAGCAGCTCACTGCCTGCTACCCTGGAAACTCTGGCATCTACTCACTCAGGGCTTCTCAAACAGAAAATTAGGGCACCTGCTAAACATAGAAATCCCTGTTCCTACCCAGACAGACTGAGTCAGAGTCTTTGAAGGATATTCCAGTAGGCTGTGTTTTAGAAGAGGTTATCCATAGATGCTATGGACTTGTGTACTCCCAAATTTACATTCCAAAACCCTAATCCCAATGGGAAGGAATTTGGAGGTAGTGTCTTTGGAAGGCAAGTCAGTTTAGACAGAATCATGAGGAAGGGACATGGCTCATAAGATTAGTGCCTTATATATAAAGACACTCTAAAGGTGCCATCATGAGACAACCATACAAATACACAGTGAAAAGGTGACCATTTACAAGCCAAGGAGAGAGAGTTCAGGAGAAACCAGCCAGCCACGAGCCAGTTGTCATCTGACTTTTAGATTTCTAGCCTTTAGAATCAACCAAGCAAGGAGGTAGCTATGTGCAAGCCAGGAAGAGAGCCTTGACCAGGAAGCAACACTAAGGTCAGAACCTTAGTCTTGGGCCTTTCAGACTCTTTAATATGAACTGCTATTTAAGACACCTTGTCTATGGTATTTTGTTATATCTACCATGAAGACCAGTATAAAATGATTCTCAGAACAATTCTTTTTTTTTTCATTTTTAAAAATAATTTTTATTGTAAAAATACTGTACAGAGGGGTTACAGTTATATGAGCAAGGTAATGAGTACATTTCTTATCAAGCATTGTTACCTCCTCCTTTCTTTTTTTTTTAATTTAATTTTATTTTATTTGAGAACATACTGTACAGAGGGGTTACAATTACATGGACAGGATAATGCATACATTTCTTACCAAGCATTGCAGCCTCCTCCTTTGTTTACCCTTCACCTCCCTTCCCAGCCTCCCCCCTCCCCCCCACCCAATCATACCCCCCTCCCCCCCCACACCGACATTGTAAAGCTTGCTTTGACATGACATTTTGTAATTCTCCTTGTTGCAACAGGTCCACCTGAATCCTTAAACGACTTGTTTGTCCCCATCTCCTCCACATGTTATACTGACATCAAATAAAGTGAAAGCGGGGGTTACACTGTGGGGGAGGGACATACAAAGCAACAAAGAAATAATCTTATAAATGCGTTAGAAACACATGCATGAAAGAAACGAAAACATTAAAACACATATTTAAGGGTTCGTTTTCCTAACATCACATTATCTGACCTTTTCCGCTTGACTCATACCTATACTAGATATTGCAAATAAGGGAAACCATGGGACCAATGTTTCTTTGGGCCTGGCTTACTTCACTTAATATAATTTTTTCCAAACCTTTCCATTTCCTAACAAATGGGGAAATGTCATTCTTTCTGATGGAGGCATAGAATTCCATTGTGTATATATACCACATTTTCTTGATCCATTCATCTACTGAGGGGCTTCTGGGTTGGTTCCATATCTTAGCTATGGTAAATAATGCTGCAATAAACATAGTTGTGCTGGTAGCTTTAGTGTGGTCTTGTTTGTATACATTTGGGTAAATGCCCAAAAGTGCGATTGCTGGATCATAGGGGAGATCTATGTGAAGTCTTTTGAGGAACCTCCATACTGCTTTCCAAAGTGGTTGAACAAGTTTACATTCCCACCAACAATGAAGTAAGGTTCCTTTCTGTCCACATCCCCTCCAGCATCTGTTGTTGTTAGAGTTCTTGATTTTTGCTGTTCTAACTGGAGTGAGGTGATATCTCAATGTTGTTTTGATTTGCATTTCTTTTATGGCTAGGGATGTTGAACATTTCTTCATGTGTCTATTGGCCATCCTTCTTTCTTCTTCAGAGAAGCTTCTCTTTAAGTCTTTCGCCCACTTATTTATTGGGCAGTTGTCTCAGAACAATTCTAAGTGGGAAGCTTTAATTCAGTCCAGCTCTCTTATGGGCAACTTAAATACAGCAAGTTCAAAAGCTATATCCTAAGCCAGGTGCTGGTGGCTTATCCCTGTAATCCTAGCTATTCAGGAGGCTGAGATCTGAGGAGCATGGTTTGAAGCCAGCCTGGCAACACCACAGCAAGAAGGTGTCATGGAAATTGACTGAGAACAATCTGACTTGAGATGTAGCCCATGAACCAGAGTCAGCATCACCTAGGAGCTTCTTAGTGATGCAAATACTTGGGGTCCTCCCACACACACTGCTTCTTGAGACGCGCCCCATTAGAAAACAAGGACAAAATATCTGAGTTTCTGGATGATCATGGGTGAGTAGACACTAGAAACTCAATGGTGATTTGCAAACATACCAGGGTCTCCCTCCTTAATGTGTATCTTACTTCCATGTGTAGGTTGAAGAGTATCTCTACAGTCCAGCCTTTCCCCCTATTTAGTATGGTGTCCATCTGTTTCTCCTCCGCTTGCATGTGGAACAAATGGAAAAGCTTAAAGATGAGCCTGAGAATGTCAAAATGTTTCTTTATCCATCATCCTTCATAACCAGTGGGCAATGGGAAGATGCTATGACTGTATTTTTAGTTCTGGACATCTGTATTTGCCAGCTCTGAGCTGCCCTTTCTAACCACGTGGCCAGTATTGTGCAATCATTAATCTTTTTGCCAGCCTTTCTGTCTTCTGCTAAGTGACATGTTGGAACTGTGTTCAGAGACAGTAAGCAACTGAATGCTTACTGCTTATTTGGGTTCAAACATGGCTCCTGGCCCACGAATAAGTTTTTTCTTTTCTTTTTTCAGTGCCCATACCGAAGCTTCCACTCATGGTCTGGGCACTGTCCCGAAGACTTTTCACTCAAAGCTAACGCTATCACTTGAGCCACAGCTCTACTTCCAGCTTTGTGAAAGGCAGGCTTTGAAGCATAATCCTCAGATTTCAGGCTCCTGAGTAGCTAGAATTGTAGGCTTGTGCCACCAGTACCAGTTTTTATTTCCTTTTATATGGTATATTTCTATTCACTTGGGAATTGACTAGTGCTCTATTCTCTCTTTCAGCTGCTGCTCCATTGCCTATTCCCCTTCTCCTGAGTCTGCCTCTTCTGTGCTTGCTGATGTGGTGAAGGAGGCCCCATCAGCAGCCTCCAAGGTAAGGACTCCACTGATAGAGGTCAGTTTAGTCTTCCTGTGCATTTCACTTCCCACCCGCATCCTCAACCAACCTATCCAGCTCATGCAGTTTCACTGGCATTTTGGTCTTTCCCTCAGGTGATCACCTGTGTGGGGGTCTGTGTCTAGCCTTCAGGAAAAGAGCATGAGTAGAAGCTGCTGGATTTAGACATTATGATTGCAAGTTGTTTCTGTTCACCATCTCCCTAGGAAGGAAGAAAATCCATATCTTTTTACAGGTCCTATGAGCCAAGAGGTCCCTATTCCTACCCCTATTTAAAAATAAAACTAGCCTTTCTGCATATGGAAATTATGTCCTGGCAAAACATAGAAAGTAAATATTTAAAGGAAAAAAAAGCACACACAAGGAAACAAAATGCCTGGCATTTATGTTTCCATGGTCTGCCGCCAACCACCTCCCAGCCTCTCCCCAGCTCATGTTTAGTATGCCATATGGTTTGAGAGCAGTGGATTAAACTCTTCCATGGTTGTGAAAAACATCAGTCCAATGAGTCTGGCCTTCCTCTCCCTGCATTTGTTGTTCATTTGCAAGTTTCTCACATCCCTTGGCTGACTGCTGTCAGTGTGTTTACAGGTTTTAGATTTCTGATAGTCTTAAATCATGGTACCACACAGGCCTGCTGTGGATCATGTTAGGGCAGAAGGGAGGAGGCCGCATGGGGGTTTGAAGGCACATTGGAGTACAGAACCTGGTGACATGTGCCATGAAAACAAGTTCATTTTTGATGTTCCAATGATGAATATTTCCCTCCAAACACAGAGATATATATTATATGTTATATATGTGTATATTATATATGTAATATATGTATATGTTATATATGTATATATTATATAACATATATACATATGTAATATATGTGTATAAGGTAATATGTAATCATATATGATATGTAAAATATGTGTATAATATGTGTCAGATATATGTAATATATTACATAATATTATATAACAATAATCATATGCATTATTTTGTGTATTGGTTATATTTACCTTAGCATCCTCTTGGGATGCAGCTGGCTCAGCATATTGGAAGACAGGGCCTGGCTGAAGATGCCCCAGCACTTAGGGGCAGCTGTAAGAGACAGGCGTGATGGTGGACCAGAGAATAGCCAGAACAAAGCCTTGTTTGATTCTCCCTCCTGATGGAACTGACTTCATAATTTTCATGTTGAGGCATATGATAATACATTGTTATAAGAAATGAATGTAAAATATGTTACACAAGATCTGACCTTCCCTCACCCAGCACTGGCATGGTGGTGTGGGAAGCTAAGCCTTTCGTACTACAGAAATTTCAAGAAGCGGGCCTCAGAGTCTGACTTGTGTCTTCAAATCAACCTCCTGAGACTTTCATCTGTAACCTTAACCCAGCATCCTTCATTCATGCCTAGTGACATTTCTGGAGCCAGCCATCTGGAGAAAATTCCTTTCTCACTTCCCATTCAGTTGTATTTGATTCATAATTACACTGTTTGACTCAGGACCTACACATTTATTTAGTTGTGGGAAATTGCTTACCAGGATTCACAGGCCACTTGCACACTATGGATATTTGGGTGGCTGAAGGGGTCAACAGATGAGGGTTCATCTTAAAGAGAGGAAAAGACATGATACAAAACCATCCTAGTGGGTGTTTCACAGTGTCTAGCCTGTGTTCACAGAAAGCCTATCACCATCCTGATGTGGAAATATATGAATTATGCTTCTTTATCATAATAAACTATGCCTCTAAGTTGCATGCATATTAAGACAAGGGGCTTTAGAGACCTTAAAAAGTCATTTTGACCACCCATCCCCAATTTCACCATTACCTCTGCTCTTTTTCATATTTACTTTCAGCTTAAGTTTTGTATAACCCCTGACTTGTTAAGATTGCCCAGTGTTACACCAGTCATCTATTTCTATGTCTATTCTTCCTAAGAACATGAGTGATTGTTCAAAACTAGACATTAGCACTTGATTTCTTCCTAGGAGAGGAAGAAACTCTAATAACATAATGGACTAACACAACCAAAATAGCCAAGTGTGAATATAACTTGCCATAAGATTAAGCCCCAGGATGAACATGGGAGATAAATAAAGGATAACTCAGATGATGCTCTTCCATATATGGGGAGGGGGCTCAACTAAGATCAGAGCTTAAAAGTAACCAGTCATAAAATCTTAACTGTGAGACATCTATGTATCTATCTATATATATAGATATAGATATAGATATAATAGAAATGAAGAAATGAATTCTTTTTGGAAATATAAACATCATTTTGTGTGTGTGTGTGTGTGTGTGTGTGTGTGTGTGTGTGTGTGTGTGTGTGTGTTGTGTGTGTGTGTTCTAGTCCTGGGGATTGAACTCAAAGCCTGGATGCTGTCCCTGAGCTTTTTTGTTTAAGGCTAATACTCTACCACTTAAGCCATGGCTTCACTTCTGGCTTTTTGAGTGCTTAATTGGAGTTAAGAGTTTCACGGACTTTCCTGCCTTGGCTGGCTTTAAACTGCAATCCTCAGGTCTCAGTGTCCTGAGTAGCTAGGATTACAGATATGAGTCACTGGCACCTGGTGCAAACATCCATTTCTGAGACTACAACTTTTCCTCAGAGAACAACTTTGACCATACCTACTAAGTTGTGATTTAAAATATTTTTCTTTCCTTAATTTAACTTTCCAATCTTGACTTTTAAAAATGTTTAATAGGTACCACAGATTATATACCTAAAGTGTATTCTAGTTCAGACTGCCACCAGCATCAGATAAAGTATTAGGTATTTCCCACACTTTACTGGCACTAAATATTATCAATATTTTTATTTCTTTTCACCCTGACCAGAAAAACCATTGAATCTCTCTATTATCATAATAAATAGTTTCCTAATCATTAGTGATATTGAACATGTTTGATTCAAATTTATCAGGTTGACTTCTATCCATTCCTGATGTTTAAGAAATAGTATGCTAGCAAGGTGCTGGTGGCTCCTGCCTATAATGCTGGCCACTCAGAGGGCTGAGTACTGAGGTTCTCAGTTGGAAGCTAGCCCAGTCAGGAAAGTCCATGAGACACCTATCTCCAATTATGTGCCAGAAATTGAGCTATGGCTCAAGTAATAGAGTGCTAGCCTTGAGTAAAAAAGCTCCGGGACCAAGTTCAGGCCTTGAGTTCAAGTCCCAGCACAAGAAAGAAGGAAAGAAAGAAAGAAAGAAAGAAAGAAAGAAAGAAAGAAAGAAAGAAAGAAAGAAAGAAAGAAAGAAAGAAAGAGAGAGAGAGAAAGAAAGAAAGAAAGAAAGAAAGAAGGAAGGAAAGAAAGAAAGAAAGAAAGAAAGAAAGAAAGAAAGAAAGAAAGAAAGAGAGTACCTAAAGATCCATATATTTATAGTATATTTTTCTATAACTGAGTCAACAAACTATGATGCATGCACCAACTCTAGTCCATGACCAATTTCATCAATAAAGTGTAATTGGCACTTGACAGATCTGTTGGCTTACATATTGCCTGTTTTGCTCCACAGCAACAGCATTGAAGAGTTGTCACAGAAATTGACTTGTCTGAATAACCTAAAATATTTAATATCATCTCGGTCTTTTTAGAAAAAGTCTGTAAGTCTATTCTATATAATCCTTTGAATGTCTCTCTATTCTTCAGATCTTACTTTATTTCTTTCAATAATGTTTTATAATTTTTCTTTATCTCAAGAGTTCCTAATGATAGAGCCTACAGTCTCATGATATTAAGATAATAAAGATAAAATATATAGTACAGGGCCTGGTTCATAAATAGCTCTCAAAAATAGTAGCATTATTTGATGTTGAGTCTAAGAAAAACAATAGGAGAGAGCTAATTCTTGCTGTTCTGAATGTATTGATTACTGAGGACTTTTGCTTAAGCCAGTAGCTAGAATATTAATTTTGCTTCTCCTGATTGTGAAATTAACACAAACCACCACAGAGATTCAGGCAAAGAAATTAAAAAAAAAAAAAAGCTGGGGCTAGTGGCTTATGCCTGTAATCCTAGCTACTGAGGCTGAGATCTGAGGATCACAGTTCAAAGCCAGCCTGGGCAGGAAAGTCTGTGAAATTGCATCTCTAATTAACCAGCATAAAACTGGAAATGGAGCTGTGGGTTAAATTAGTAGAGCACTAGCCTTCAGTAAAATATTTCGGGGACACCACTCAGGTCTTGAGTTCAAGCCTCATGACCAACCAAAAAATAAAAATAAAAATGAAGAAGAAAGAGGAGGAAGAGGAAGATGAGGAGAAGGAAGAGGAAAGGAAGAATTAGAAGAATTAGAAGAAGAAGAAGAAGAAGAAGAAGAAGAAGAAGAAGAAGAAGAAGAAGAAGAAGAAGAAGAAGAAGAAGAAGAAAGAAGAGGAAGAAGAAGAAGAAGAGGAAGAAGAAGAAGAAGAAGAGGAATTAGAAGAAGAAGAATTAAAAGAAGAAGGAGGAGGGGGGAGGAAAAGGAGGAGGGAGGAAAAGGAGGAGGAGAGAGGAAAAGGAGGAGGAGGAGGAAGAGAAGAAGAAGAAATCTCCCCTGGTCCTCCACTCTGTGGCTACTGCTGCCTTTGAGGACACAGAGACAGCCTCACAATAATCCTTTTGCCATCAATGACTAAGCCCTAGACTCCTTTGCTGCTCTTCCAAAGTTGAAGTTCTGTGACACACTGCACAAGCACGAGGCAACTTGTACATCTCCCCCCTAGAACTTGTCCTCACACAGAAAAACTCTTCTTCCATCTGGGTCCCCAGTGCACGAAAGCTCCTGCCAGCTATTCGTCACAAGGCCTAGCTCTCCTAAACATAGGTCCACAGATAGTCTGATTCCTCATCAGTAAGGAAATCCCTATCTGGAGAAGAATAAAGGAGAGAATTCCATTTCTCCTTGCAGGACTATGTGAGCAAAATAAAATAAAAGACCCTACGTGACTTTCAATTTTGATATTCTAACACTATTTTGCCCACTGTAGGCATACTTCCATATCTGGAGGAGATTTGTTTATTTTTATTTTCTTTAATTAGTTGTACAAAGGAGTTGGCATTTAACAAAGCTGTTTGTGAATACAATATATCTTTTAATGGCCTTTAAGTATGATATGTAGTAGATATATAGTGTATTGTATGCCTAAGTATATATTGTGTGTGTGCATCTAATTCTCTACAATAGAATTGTTTCTGTTGAATTGTAGGGATGCTCCAACATTTTGGCTCCATCTTAGAATTGTTTTCTTACCAAAATCTACTGTTCATCCCTTGTCCTTATACTTTGGAAAGCCAAAGAGTTAAATGTGGCTTCAGCATTTCTTTATACTTAGGCATGAGCAATAATTGTGAGATACCATAGGTCCTGTCACAGTTAACCAGTAGCAGCAGTAATGTAATAAGGCAAGAATTGCCCTTTGAATGGAGCAAAGGGACAGTTCTCAAACTCTAAGTCCAAGCTCTATTGCGCACATGACATGCACACGCACACACGCACACACACACACACACACACACACATAAGCTAGATGAAAATCACAGTCATTAAATTAAATTATAACTCTAATAATTAGAGAATTATTTGGAATGAGGGTATTTTTTAAAATATTCAACAAAAACTTTAAAACCTAAATAGCTATATCGTTAATAACTACATATTTAACTACATATTTGATTACTTAATTCCAAATAGACCATTAGCCTCTTAAGGAAAGATCCTATTTAGGAATTATTATCTATAAGAATATATTTCCGGGCTGGGAAGGTGGCTCAGTGGTAGAGCGCTTGCCTTGCATACATGAGGCCCTGGGTTCAATTCCTCAGCACCACATAAGCAAAAAGAAAAAAAAGCCAGAAGTGGCACTGTGGCTCAAGTGGTAGAACGCTAGCCTTGAGCTGAAGAGCTGAGGAACAGCGCCCAGGCCCAGAGTTCAGGCCCCACGACCGGACCCAAAAAAAAATAAAATAAAATAAAAAAATAAAAAAATAAATAAATAAATAAATAATTTAAAAAAGAATATTTTTCAAGCAGCTTGTCAGCTTTGTCGCCTTAAAATTTTATAAGGACAAAAATAAACCCAAGATAAGGCACAGAAATATGCCTGAAAAATCATGATTGATCTAGATATAATAAGTGGAGTAAAGACAGTACTTACAATAAACAAAGCCTCAAAGCACACATTCTTACTAACAACCTCAAAATAACAGGCTAATTGTTTAAATTCTTTAAAAATACAATCCCTCTGCTAAGCACCAATGGCTGTGCCTGTAATCCTAGCTATTCAGGAGGATTAAGATTGAGGTTCTGAGCCAGCCTGGGCAAACAAATCCAAAAGACTTTCGTCTCTAGTTAACCAGCAAAAAAAAAAAAAAAAAAAAAAAAACAGAAGGAGAAGAGTGGCTTAAGGGCCAGAGTAGCAGTCTTGAGCAGAAAAAGGAGAGCTCAATTCAAGCCTCAGTACCAGTGACACATAACACACACATGACAATTTCTAAAAGGATTTGAGTCTATAGAAACTAAAAGTCTGAACCAAAAGCTCCTAAAAACTGTTTTTAATCACTGCAAAGGACTTTAGTGATTTATTTGAGTGATAGGTACAAAGCTCCTTCCAACAAGCATTCGTCCTGCAATGTATTCGCTTGTGTACACAAGTTTAATGTAATTAAATGTGCTACTTTGGTCATTTTTCTATCACTTTGACAGCACAGTTGGCTGATGATGAAGCCAAGTCCTTTTCATCTTTGTTTGATTGCCAAGAGACTGTAGTTCTTCTCCGAACAGTGAAATTTGATTGAGGAAATATTTATAAGATGAAAAAACTCATCAGGAAAAGTGTCAAATGATCATCTCCAACAATGGAACAAACATGGTGAGGGCTACACGAGATTTAGGAGTGACAAACATCTCAATTTGTTCGCACTCTTCAGCTATGTGTTGGAAAAGCAATTATGGCACCAGTTTGCTGCCTGTAATCCCCTGAGAAGGAGTCTTTTTCATCATTCTTTTTCTTCTGAAGATAAACTACATGACATGGAAGAGATATTGGAACTGCCTTATCATGCAGTTGCACAAAATGTTCCAACAATTAGGAGTTCAAAGGCTGCTTGACAAAGAAGATTTAACATTGTAGCATACATGAAGCAAAGCCAATTTAGCCTAGTATATTAGAAAGCAAAGGCTGCTAGCAGAGAAAGTAGCTCATTTGCTGCCTGTGCTCAATGTGACATCCCCTGCAGTGGGCTGTAAGAAGCAAGCATTGCATTCCTCCACCAGCTTCACCACCCACCCACCATTGCACTGCTGAGAATATAAGGAGAATTGGCTTACGTGCAAGGAGAGCAACGGTGCAGTATGAACTTAGAGATGCAATGTCACCTTGAAAGCCATTTCTAACTGGAGGCATGACTCAACTGGCAGAGTACCTGCCTAGCAAGGGTGATGCCCTGAGTTCAAACCCCAACACTACATGTTCACACAATAAACCAATTCTAATGCTTCCTTGCTGCATTTCTAGATCTAATGTTTAAGACAGAGATAGTTAACTTATAAAAAGAAAAGGTTTAGTTGGACCCACAAATAAAGGCTCTAATTATGATTAGCCCATTTCCTTGGGACTATGGTGAGCAGATTACACAGCGAGTGTTATCTTACCTGGCCATGAGTCAGAGAGCTAAGGGGAGGAGATAGTGAACAGAGTCCTACAATGTGTGTGTGTGTGTGTGTGTGTGTGTGTGTGTGTGTGCGCGCGCACGCGCGCCCACACGTGCATGCACACATGCTCACGGACCTATAGTGGAAACTGAACTCAAGGCCTCACACTCTTACTTGGCTTTTTCATTTAGAGGGCTAGTTTAAATGGGTATTTGTTTGTCTGAACTGACTTGAAGCTTCAATCCTTGCTGGGTGCTGATGGCTCTTAGCTTTTCAGGAGAATCACAGTCTGAAGCTAAAAAGCAGAAAAGTCAGTGAGATTCTTACCTCTAATGAACCAGCAAAGAAAGAGCTGGAAGTGAAAGTATAGCTCAAGTGCTAGACTTAAGCAATAAATCCAAGTGAGTGTGAGGCCCTGAGTTCAAGCCCCAGTACAGACACACACACATACACACACACACACACAACACACACACACACACACACACACACACACACACAACCCCAAACTCTCAGATCTCAGACTTCTGCGTAGCTAGGATTACAAGCATGAGCCACAGTGCCTAGATTCACAATCCCTTTTTAGGGATTAGCATTTGTAACCTAAAGACCTCTCACAAGGTCTTACCTCCTAAAGTTCCCACCAGTTCCCAGGGGTGCCACCCTCCCTAATGTATCAAACCAAGTGAGTGCAGCAATCTGCTACTGAACTATTCAGACCTTCATCAAATAGCATATCAAGCTCATGTTGGGGGCTGCTTCAGTTCCATATGCCAAACCTTCAAACCAAGGCAATAAGTTACTTATGCTCAAAGCAGGGTTTCTCCATGTCCTATGACATTTTGGACTAGATGATTCTGGGTTGGTTGTATGGGCTGACTGTCTTGCACATTGTAGGCTACATAGCAGCATGGCTGGTCTCTACCCAACAGATGTCAGCAACAACTGTCCCCCAGTTATGACAACCACTATTATCTCCAGATATTGACTCATGTTCCCTAGAGACAAAGTCCACCCCTTGAACCAATGGCTTAGAAAAAGGTAAGGCTAATCAGATTGTTCAAGCACTTCTTTGATGATAACCCATGGGAATGAGGCTCCCATAGAGCTGGTCTTAGCACTGGCCTCATGTTTACAACCCCATGTTGAGACACCTGCCAGCTCGCACCATGTTTCTCCTTGATTCCTGCTGAGAATGGGCTTCTATGAGTATCATAAATGTGACTCTACCCACCACTGAGCATTCTACCAGGTGACAGAACTCATCCATCGTTATTGCGCCAAAGCCTTCAACTTGTAAAGATTAACTACTAATATTCTTAGAATGAAGTATTTGTTAAAAATTTAAATAACATTTCAGATGCATCCATGTAATTCAGAAATTCTAAGATGGTAACATCTTGCTTTGGCTGAAAATCAATTACAAACTTGTGCATTCAGCATTGGTTCAAACCATGTATTTAAAGCAAGTCCGAAAAAAATCTTCCAAGACAAGACCAAAACCTAAGCAAGCACCTGGAGTGGGAGCTCAGTGTTTGAAGGACAAATGCTTCAGGTAGCCAATCCTATACTATTGAACATTTAGTTGTTAGCAATATTTTAGTCTTATAAAGGACTTTGCATTGAGCTTTCTTAAGAATCAATAAGATCGTATTTAATTTTCCCCTTCAAAAGTTTGAGAAGTAGAGTCTGGGAAGGTGGCTCAGTGGTAGAGTGCTTGCCTTGCATGCATGAGGCCCTGGGTTCGATTCCTTAGCAATCCATAAGCAAAAAAGCTGGAAGTGGTGCTACGGCTCAAGTGGTACAGCACTAGCCTTGAGCTGAAGAGCTGAAGGACAGTGCCCAGGACCAAAGTTCAGGCCCTACCACTGGCAAAAAAAAATTTTTTTAAATAAAAGTTTGAGAAGTAGAGTTTTTGAGCAATGAAATTTTGAAATTGAAAGGTCTGAATACATTTGCATGTTTTTATACTTGCTATCAAGGTATGAGCTGGCAGCTTACATTGTAATCCTAGTTCCTATTCTAATTAATGAGCAAGAAGTTGGAAGTGAAGCTGTGGTCCAAGTGGTACATCATCAGCTTTGAGCAAAAATGCCAAGCAAGAGTGTGAGGCTGAGTTCAAGCCCCTGTACCAGCACTAAATAAGTGAACCAACAAATCCACTCTTGTGTCTTTGCTGTAGTTTGGGTCTTGAATATCCTCTAAAAGTCCATGTTTTAAAGATTTGGTACCCAGAAAGGGAAAGGGGGAAGTACTACTGAGAGGTAATAGAGCTTTTAAGAGGTGGGAGGATGGGTTGGGAATGTGGCTCAGTGGTAGAGTGCTTACCTAGCATGCATGAAGCCCTAGGTTTGATTCCTCAGTACCACATGCACAGAAAAAGCTGGAAGTGGTGCTGTGGCTCAAATGCTAGAGCACTAGCCTTGAGCAAAAGAAGCTTAGGGACAGTGCCCAGGCCCTGAGTTCAAGCCCCAGGGCTGGCAAAAAAAAAAAAAGAGGTGGGAGGTCTTCAGGTCCTTGGAGGTATGCTGTTCTTAAAGGGGATTAATAAGATCCCAGTCCCTTTATCTTTCTTTCATTCCCTTACTATGAAGCAGAAGATTTTACTCTGTCATGTGTTCCCACCATGATATACTGTCTCACTGCAGACCCAAAACTGATGGCGCCAGTTGTCCAAGGACTGAAACCTCCCCAAATGAACCTTTTCTCTTTATAAGCTGATATAGCTCAAGAATTTGTCATAGTAACAAAAAGCTGGTAAATATAGTCATCCAAAAAGTCCCATTTATATCATAAGCAGTGAATCAGGGTCACCCACCCCCAGAGGAATGTATTCAAAAGTATTTGCTAATATGATTGGGGAACATGGCATCTTTTTTATTATTTTGTCTTTGGTTCCAGAATCAAAGCACAATGTCAAAATGGTCACAGCTTCTGTGACTATTTTCTACCCTCCTGAGAGTGTTGAGATGAATCACACTTGACAAGATAAGACAGTAGCACTGGGAAGGAGTGTCAGGGAGTACAAAATGCACCCCGCCCCCATACAAGTTCATTGAGGGAAAAATTAAGAGGGTTCCAAGTTGGCTTGTTTGAACAAGACGTTTAATCAGGGTAGGACTACACAGATTTTGATACCTCTCACTCTTCCCTTGGCAAGCATGGATTTTAATTTTCAGAATTTGAATGCACATACAATGGAGGAGCAGATCTCTAACATTTACTGAGCTGCTGCCCCTATCTCTTTGATAAAATGTTTCCCCATGTATTTAAAACCATCTTTCCACACATCATCTGGGCTAATCAGCTGTCCATCACTGTAACAACATACCTGAGATTGTGTGTGTGTGTGTGTGTGTGTGTGTGTGTATGTGTGTGTGTGTGTGTGTGTGTGTGTGCGCGCGCGCGCGCACCCATACTGGGTTTGAACTTAGGACTTCACATTCTTTTTTAATTTTTTAAAATTCATTTTTATTACTAATTTACTTTATTGTTATTACAAAGGTGATATAAGAGGGATTGCAATTACATAAGTCAGATAATGAGTATATTTCCTTTGGTCAGTGTCTTCTGTTCCCTCACTATCTCCCAGTCCCTCCATCACATCTCCACCCATGAGCTATATAATTCATCTTCATCAATATCCAGTGAGCTCCACTGCTTTACTTGTTTAGGTTTTTTTCCCTTGAATTCTGTACCCTCCTCCCAACCTTTCCAAAGATATACACTTGAATATATCATACATAAGGCAAAGAAGAAAGAATCATCAAAAAAAAAAAAAACTAAAGAAATCAAAAAGAGGCTGGGCACCAATGGCTCATGCCTGTAATCCTAGCTACTCAGGAGGCTGAGATCTGAGGATCGTGGTTCAAAGCCATCCTGGGCAAGAAACTCCATGAGACTCTTAATTCCAATAAACCACTCAGAAAACTAGAAGTGGCGCTGTAGCTCAAGTGGTAGAGCACTCACTTTGAGCTGAAGAACTGAGGGACAGTGCCCAGACCCAGAGTTCAAGCCCCATAACTGACAAAGAGAGAGAGGGAGAGAGACAGAGACAGAGGGACTGAGACAGAGAGAGACAGAGAGACAGAGAGAGAGGTCTCTAGTTTCCGTACCTTGCAGTTTGTTTCAATATGTTTATTATTTTATATAAATATGAAGAGGCACTTGGTATTCTTAGGATGGAAACACTAAGGCACAATGACTTTTTTTTTGGTCTAATTTAGTGTGAATATCTAGAACACTGTATATTTTATCATAGCCCAGTGTATTTTAGATCTAATTTCACATATCAGAGAGAACATGCACTGTCTCTCTGAACTTGGCTTGCCTCATTTAATATGAACTAAAACTAGTTCTATCCATTTCCCCACAAATGACATTATTTTATTCTTTCTAATGAATGTGTAAAATTTCAATCTGAATAGGTACCACAGTTTTTGGATTTACTCATCTATTGTGGGGCATCTGGGCTGTTTCCATATCTTGGCTATTGTGCAATGAACATGGATGTGTGTCACTATTATATCCTGGCTCATGATGTTCAGGGTAGATACCCAGGAATGATATGGCTAGGTTGTAAGGAAGGTTTATGTTTAGTTTTCTGAGGAACCTCCAGAGTGGTTGTACTAGTTTACATTCCCACCAGCAGTAGAGTTCCTTTTACCCACATCCCCGCCAACATTTCTTGTTTGAATTCACAATGTTGGCCAATCTGATTGGTGTAAGATGGAATCTCAAAGTTGTTTTAATTTGTATTTCCTTTATGGGCTTCACATTCTTGCATAGCTTTTTTTGCTCAAGGTTGGAGCCACACCTCCAATTACAGCTATTTTGCTGGTTAATTGTAGATAATTGGATGTATTTGCTGAGACTGGCTTTGAACTGAAATCCTAATCTCAGTCTCCTGAATAGCTAGGATTATAGGTATGAGCTCCTGATGCTGGGCAACCTGAATTAATTCAAAAGAGGAAAAGACACAAACATGGGTTAGTGTCCTGGAGGCAGATACTTCTATGGTAAGTTTTTCTGGCCCTGGCAACTACAGTGGCTATAATTGGACAACTCATATTCAAATGGAAACATGAGTTACTTCACCAGCCTACATCAGAATTCCATCTCCCAGGGATGAGGAAGTGAGCAGTTCAGCAGCAGCAAGAATGAAAGAAAAAGAAAAAAGAAAAAAGATGAAGAGCTTCGTGAGTTGTACTAATTCCTAAAATTAGATACAGGGGAAAAGACGTTAGACCTCAGTTAGTTGCATTCTATTTCTAGAAGACTCATTTTTACTCAGGTGACCCTGGAAAACTTTCATTCTAGGTGATATATTTTTGTAAGGGCCATACGAACTATTTCTGTTCTGGCCCATGAAAATTATGACACCTCATTCAAAGGCACATAATAGTACTCAATAGTATTTTTCATTTTCTGAAATACTGACCTATTGTTATAATTTGCATCTGAAATGTCCCCTAAGGGCTCATGTATTGGGGGCCTGGTTGCCAAGTGATGGACTTTGGGAAAGTGAGAGCTCTCAGTTAATCAATAGATCCATCCCTTAATGGATTCATATATGAAGACATTGTTGAAAGGGATATGGGACCTCGTTGGGAAGATAGGGTTAGCAGAGGTGTATTCTGGAAAGATATTACCATGACCCTGGCCTCTTTCTGTCTGCCTCTCTGTTTCTTGGCTGCCATATGGTGAGCAGCTCTTCCCCCACATGCTCTCTGCCATGACACTCTGCCACCGCCTAAAAGCAATGTGCTAGCCAACTATGGACTGAAAGTCATAAGCCAAAATAAGTCTTTCCCACTTTGAAGTTGTATTCTAAGGCATTTGTCACAGCAATGACAAACTAACATTTATATGTTTGACATATTTATTTTGTTTCTTTTTCTGTTCCCACATTCTCCTGACCATCCAGACCCATTACCACTGTAGCATATAAAACCATATTTCCTAGAGAACATTAAGAGAAGTTCACGGCCAGGCACTGGTGGCTCCTGCTGTGATCCTATCTATTCAGGATGCTAAGATCTGAGGATTTTGATTTGAGGCCAGCCCAGGCAGATGAATCCAAGAGATTCTTATTAAAAGTTAACCACCAGCAGCAATAACAACAACAATAAACACAAAAGTGGAGGTATAAGCCAAGTGGTATTACACCAGCCTTGAATGGAAAAAGCTAAGCAAGAATGCAAGGCTTCAAGTTCAAGCCCCAGTACCAGCACAGAGAGAGACAGAGACAGAGACAGAGAGAGAGGTAAGAGAAGGTCATATGGAGGTCCCCATCTAAACACTCAGTGCCGATGCTGGGGTGAGACAGAGAAGCTATAGCCCTTAGAAACTGGAGTCCTAATTCTATGATTGTCTGGATTTTATCTAAGATTGGCTCCACTGAAATAAGTCACTCACAATGTTGAGATCAAGAGTTCAAAGTCTCCCTTAAAAATGAGTGATACTGCCAAGCACTGGTGGCTCATATCTGTAATCCTAGCTACTCAGGAGGTTGAGATCTGAAGGTCATGGTTCAAGGCCAGCCCAGGCAGGAAAGTCCATGAGACTCTTATCTCCAATAAACCACCAAAAAGCTGGAAATGGTTAGAGCACTAACTGAGCAAAAACAAGTTCAGGGACTGCACTCAGGTACCCTCAAGCCACAGGACAGCACACACGCACACACACACACACACACACACACACACAAACACACACACACACACAGTGTAAAACTGTGATTCAGAAGATCTTAATCATTCATTATTGGTTGATCCCCTCCTTACCTGTCCTGGGTAGAGAAGGGTTAGCAAATTTGTATTTATAGATCAAGATACTGGTCACTCCCCTATTTGTGAGTTATTGAAGCTGTTAGGACTTTCCCAACAGCTTTCTACTTGGCCACGTGGACACCAACTGTCCTGGATCCTGATGTGTCACCACACACTGAACCCAGGGGATTCCAGGACCAGGCTGCAGTATTCTCTCCACATTTGGCTTGTGCGTTCTGTCTCCTCCTGCCTCCCTCCTTCTCTCCCAGGAAACATATGGCAAGAGCTGCTTTTTTTAAAACAAACCCTTAAGGGAAAACATACTTATAATCTCCAGGAAAATGTTCCAGTAAACCCTTTTTACTGATATCTAAGGAAATCACTTCAGAACTCAGCTTTGCATTTCCCATCAGAGACATATTTCTGTTACTAGAGAGAAAAAAAGGGTGAGGGGTTATGAAGTGGGCATTCTGGTTTTGAGTACCAGTGCATGCTCGTGCACAAGTATACCAACCAGGTTCCTGTGGTCTTATGATACTTGGATTTACCACTTGTTTCCCTTTCTTTTTCTTTGCTTTCTTTTTTTAACATTTATTTTTCAGTACTGGGACTTGAATTCAGGGCCTGGGTCTTAGCTTTTTTGTTCAAGGCTAGCACTTTACTACATCTGGCTTGGCTTTTGGGTGGTTAATTGGAGATAAGAATCTTATGAACTTTCTTGCCTAGACTGGCTTTGAACTGTAGTCCTCCAATTTCAGCTCCTTGAGTAGCTTATAGGCAAGAACCCTGAGCAGCTAGGATTAGTCTGACTTACCTTTTTATTTTTTTCCCACTATAATGGTGCAAAAGCACATTCAGTACAAACCATACTTTGAATTCTACTGCTGGACAGCTGTAGTCAACAGCAGCTCACAAAGGGAAAGACCAGTGCTGGAGGGTGTCATGTCACTAAGCTACAAGGTGCCCTAGACAAAATGCATTGAATGCTTTTTGGATTATGCTATTTTCAGCTAGCAATGAGTTTATCAGGATGCAACTCCATCATGAGTAGTGATGTGCTACTCATCACTGAAAACACTACTCAAAAGTGGTCCATTTGCTTCTCCAAAAATGGCCAAATTTCATGACTTTATCCACACAGGTCAGCCAGTGAGCACTTGATTAATTTTTGGTCCTGAAGTTGCCAGGTGTTGATGGCTCCAGCACTTGCAGAACTTCTGAATATTAAAGGGGCTCGGTATACACATCAGAGTGGAGAAGGTGTGTGTGTGTGTGTGTGTGTGTGTGTGTGTGTGTGTGTGTGTGTGTGTGTGAGAGAGAGAGAGAGAGAGAGAGAGAGAGAGATAAGGAGGGAAGGAGAGAGAATATGGAAGGAGATGGGAGAAGAGAGGAAGAGGAGAAGAGAAGGGAAAGGGAAGGGGAAAGAGAAGGGCCAGCTCCTTGAATCTTTGCTTTCTCTGTTTCTGCAACAAAAACAGAAGGACAAGTTGCCCTGCATCAGTGCAGTGTTCCTTGTGCTGACACACATGGACAGCCTCATCTTGGTCCTGAGTATGAGTGATCGTATTACATCAGAAGACTGTTTTCCCTTTTCGAAGGGAAGAGCCTGGAGACTTGAGCAGGTAGCTCCAGGTGGAAGAGATATCCACAGCTGCCAACCCCAAGAGCTAGGGACAGGTGCTTCTAGCAAAGACTTGCCACCTGGCTTCTACCAGCCAAGTCACCATTTGGTAATTGATAACTACAATTTTTACCATAAGATACAAAACATTCTGACTTTTAACATAGTACCTCCTCCCACAAAAAGAAAATGCTAGTTCTCCAAATTAAAAAGAGAGAGAGAGAGAGAGAGAGAGAGAGAGAGAGAGAGAGAGAGAGAGAGAGAGAGAGAGAAGAAGAACTCAAAGTCATGGAGAAGTATGTGTGCACTCAGTGTATGTTCTTGTGGTTTTTAAGAAAGCGCAGGAATATCTTCTACCTCAGACATCATGAGGATGTCATTGGCTCCTCTACCCACTGGAGGCCCAGGGACTGTCCATGTTTGGAATTCCCAGACCTCGCTAACTTCTGCAGTGACTCTACAGAGAGTGGGAAGCCTGTCACACCAGGGTGCATGCTGGCAGGAAATAGAAGGCTGAATTCATCCCTTGGTATTTGGTAAGGTTCTTTGACTGTGGCTAAATTGGCTAAATTGCATAGGTGGTCAGGGCAGCACTGACAGATCGAAGGTTGAAGCAAAGGAAAGGGGGAAGTAAGAGCTTTTGCTTCAGCTTGGATTTCTACCAGCCAGGCATTGCTCAATGGCACATTACAAAGAACTTCACAAACTGGTAAATTAATCCTTAGTTACTACAACAGCTGGAATCATCTTCAGAATTTGCTAGTTCAGCAATCCATGTGCCTTCCTCTATATATGAGTCCAGTCTGTCCCTTAGCAGAGTTCTGGATTACAAGAGGTGTGCAATAAACATTAAAAGCTGATCATTCAAAAAGATGTGCCGCTATTAAAAATAAATAAATGAAAGTCCTTTATATCAGAGGGTTGCATGAAGGGATAATGTTCTGAGATGTAGGCTGATTTTTACGAGAATTCACAAATCATAAACACTAAAAGTTTTCACATGTTTACACATCCTCACCATCTACACCCCAGACCACAAAGCAAAAATTGAAAGCAACGGATCAGAAGCAACTCAAGTCCAGGTTATCCTGATGAGACATTGCAATCACTTTAGAAATGAGTTAAAGGTGAGAAGTTCTAGTGGCTACCCTTGGATCCTGGAGGTGACTCAACCACAACTCCACATAAGCTCCTGCCTCCACAATCCTTCAGAGCCTCTGTCCCAACTGCCACCCACACAACACTCTGTGTGTGTGTGTGTGCGTGTGTGTGTGTGTGTGTGTGTGTGTTTTCCTCAAAAAGTAATCCTAGATCCATCATGAATACACTAGAAAGCCATTTATGGCTATAGTGAACATATTCCTCTTCATCTGAGAGCTGCTTCCCCAATTACTAAATGGTTGATAACAATCACTTCTATAAATGTGGCTCTTCCAACAAGACTCATCCTAGATAGTACTAGAATGTGTACCTTACCAATCCTTTGAGCCTGCTGCTTATTCTAGCTTTGAAGTTTAAGCTTTATTGAAATCTGGCTCATTGTCACAAGTTCAGCAATGTTATGGCCACCTTAACTCTACTAGGAACAAAAGTTCTTTCTTCTTTTGGGGAATTAAACCTGATTTTCACAGCATGTTTAAAGTTTTAAATGGTAAATCCATTGGTTTACTTCTCTAGACAAAAAAAATCCTTATTTCAGTAATTAGAGGCAAAGTTCAAGTGGTAGAGTGCCTATCTAGCAAGCACTAAGACCAAATTTAAACCCCAGTACTGCGAGAGAGAGAGAGAGAGAGAGAGAGAGAGAGAGAGAGAGAGAGAGAGAGAGAGAGAGAGAGAGGAAGGAAGGAAGGAAGGAAGACAGAAAGAAGACAAAGACAAAAAGAAGACAAAGAAAGAAAGAAAGAAAGAAAGAAAGAGAGAGAGAGATAAAGGGAGAGAGAAAGAGAAAGGGAGAGAGAGAAAGAAAGAAAGGGAGAGAAAGAAAGAAAGGGAGAGAGAGAGAGACAGACAGAATGTTATATATTTCAGCATTTGTCTCTTAATATATTCCCACATTTCTCCCTAACCTTGACCTTATTTTGTTAGCATTGGCAGTTGAAGTTACCACAGTAGGTGAGTAAGCCAAAGAGCTCTAAAACAAGTTTCCCATATGTCACTTGGTGTAGGATTCTTCCAGGAAAACATAATTGGTGTTATACAAAGCACTTCCAGGGAGGCAGGGGAACACACTTGGATCGGAAAGTTTTCATCACAGAGCTCTGGAGAGGAGTGGTCTGCAAGTCCCCAAGCAGACATAGGAACTTGCTGGAATTCCCAGGACAAAGGGAAAACAAGACAAAGCAGGAAAAAGAGATATGCAGGATGTCTCAGGTAGACAAGTGTGCCCTCAAGGACTTCTGCCCACTAATGAGGCCTTACTAGAGAAAGTAGGAAGGGAGAGGTGAGAAAAAAGAAGAGAAAAGATGGATAGGATAGGATAGGAAAGAAGGAAAAGAGAAAGGAAGAGAGGAGGTATGGAGAAGAAACAAAAGTATCACATCAAAAATTAGAATCTTTAGCCGGGCGCCGGTGGCTCATGCCTGTAATCCTAGCTACTCAGGAGGCTGAGATCTGAGGATCACAGTTCAAAGCTAGCCCAGGCAGGAAAGTCCATGAGACACTTATCTCCAATAAACTACCAGAAGTCCAGAAGTGGTGCAGTGGCTCAAGTGGTAGAGCACTAGCTTTCAGCTCAAGGGCAGTGCTCAGGCCCAGAGTTCAAGCCCCACAACCAAAATAAATAAATAAATTAATTAATTAATTAAAATCTTCCCTTCAACAGACCAGAGAATAAGGCACATAAAATAAGATGGAACATTTCCAGCAGATCAACATGTAGACTTTGTAGCTAGGAGACATCGAATGGGGGAGAAAAGAAAAAAGGAGACTGCTGGATGGTTAGCATAGGAAATCATTGTCACATATTTGTCTCTGAGAGCCTACTATGTACAGGGACCTGGTCAGGTAAGATTTTCAGCAGGGAACAAAACACAAGTGGTCCTTGAAGGAATCACACACACACACACACACACACACACACACACACACACACACACACACACACACGTGCGCGCACACACACACACGCACACACACAGAGTAAGGTTCAGACAGAAACAAAAACATATAATATTGAAGGTCAACTAGTGTTGAATGTCTGAGCAAGCAAAAAGATAGGAGGGTCCCATGGGGCTGCTATGACCTGGTGGTCAGGGCAACCTCTCTTGAGGAGGCATTTCGGCGGAAGAAAGTTCTGGCTCATGCTCTCAGGGCACACTGGTGGCTCATGCCTGTATTCCTAGCTACTCAGGAGGCTGAGAGCTGAGGATTGCAGTTCAAATCAGGCCTGGACAGGAAAGTCCGTAAGACTCTTATCTCCAATTAACCACCAGAAAACCAGAAGTGGCGCCGTAGCTCAAGTGGTAGAACACTTGCCTTGAGCTGAAGAGTTCAGGTACGAACCCAGGTCCAGAGTTCAAGCCCCATGACTGTGGTGGGGGTGGTGGGGGGGTGCGGGGGGGGGAGAAGAAAAAGAAAAAAGAAAGTTCTGGCTCAGGGAACAGAGAAAGATGCTGAAACCAGATGGAGAATCAGCCAGTAAGAGTTCAAGGGCTGACCTGTGGCTCTCTCAGGCCAAGTGAAGACCACCACAAGCTCAGAATTTGTTTGATAATCAAACAGAAATTGTTTGATAATCAAAAAGGTTGGGACTTTGGCTTCCTTTGATCCCCAAGCTGAGGTTCTGCACTCTTTAGGACACAGCTGACGTGACAGGAAATACCTCAGTCAGCACAAAAATATATTCTCACAGTTCTGAAGGCTGGTAGTCCAAGATCAGGATGCCATACTTCTTACAAGGACTCTCTTCTGAGATGCAGAGGGCTCTCTTGTATCCTTACATTGTAGAAAAAATTAATTAGCATTTTGGCCCCTTCTCATAAGGGCACTAATGCTAATCATGAGGGCTCCTCCCTCATGACCGAGATACCTCCCAAAGACTCTACTTCAAGATACTAGCACATTGAGACTGAGGTACCTGAGCATTCATTCCTTCTAAGGAACCTCAATCCTGCTCTTCCCCCACACTAATTTCAAGTAGCTCTAATAGAAGCATTGTTACTATTTGACATTGTTACTTCCTGCAGCCCTATCTTTGTTTTTAGTTTGTTCCCTATGTTTCAAGGATAAATGAACTGGGAGCTGGTGGCTCACATCTAAAACCCTAGCTATTCAGTGGGCTGAGATCTGAGGATCACAGTTCAAAGCCAGGCTCAGCAGGAAAGTCTGTGAGACTCCTACATGCCATTAACTAGTAAAAAAGCTGAACGTGGAGGTGTGGCTCAAGTGTAAATGGGCTAGTCCCAGGTAAAAAGTTATGGGACAGTGCCCAGTCCCTGAATTCAAGCCCTACTCACTGGCACAAATATTTTTTTTTTAGAAAAAGAATAAATGAAACCCTCTTCCACATGAATGCCCTTCACATACTAGAATAGGGCTAGTGTTTCTCCTAGGGGACAGAATGGCTGCACAGGGGAGAAACACTGGGTCCTGGTTCCAGCACAGCCTTCCTAGCCCTAAGACCAGTGTTGAATGCTGACTCCCACCCTGTTCAATGGGCTTGTTGTGAAAAAGTAATGAGAGTTTTTCTATCAAGTGATCAAGTAACTGGCATACCACAGAGCTAAGAGCCGGCAGGTTTCTCGTCCAGGTCCTGTATTCTCAAATCTGTCACTCATTTCTTGAACAATTTTCATGCCCAGATTTCAAGAGCCTTCATGCCCACTGTCTTTTGATGCTCTGTTGTAACTCAGATATAGTCCTGAGGGAGGAGTAAAATGTGGGCCAGAAGCAGTGTATACCTGGGGCAGAAAAATCAGGGGCCAGGGCAACATGTCAACCAGCATAAACTGGATCTTTCTTCCTCCCTCTATCTCTGCCCTACTGTTTCTCTTTCCCTCCACTATCGTGTGTGTGCATGTGTGTGCGTGTGTGTGTGTGTGTGTGTGTGTGTGTGTGTGTGTGTGTGTGTGCACGTGTGCATGTGCCCGCTAATACTGAGGCTTTAACTTAGAGCCTAGGCACTCTTAGCTTTTTTCCTCAAAGCTGCTACTCTATAACTTGACCCACAGATCTAGTTCTGGCCATTTGGTGGTTAATTGGAGATACGATTCTTATGGCATTTTCTGCTCAGGCTGATTTTGAACTGCCATTCTCAGACTTCAGCCTACTGAATAGCTAGGATTACAGGCTTGAGCCACCAACACCTGGCTCCTCTGCTGCCTTTAGTCCCTGCTTCTTTCTCTGTGCATCTCTCTCATACACATAAACACACCCTAAACTCTTTGCCCATTTTTGTTTTCTGTTGCCTGTTTCATTTCTATAATTCCATAATTTTGTCTAGAGGAAACAGTCACAATGTCAAACTGTGACCATCTGTCCTTACAACTTCATGTGTGTTTAGCTTTTTATCTTTCCCACATTTGTTCTACCCTTGCAGTCTTGGGTTCATCTGGACCAACAGATAAACATGCAACAAGAGATGAGTAATATCACTTTTTCTTTCTCACATAATCTTTTTTATATATACAGCATCTCACCATGTATCCCAGGCTGGCCTGAAACTCACAATCATCCTGCCTAAGGTTCCCAAGTACTGGGATTACATGCCAGTTACTATAGAAGTGAAGATTAGGCCTAAGTAAGTCGCCTTGTTTTCACAGCTATCCTGGTGCCTAACCAGGTGATGGGGACTATCCATCCAACTTCCAACACCTAGAGGTGAGAGAAGCCAGTCTTTGAATTGCAGATTAACCATGTTATTTAGAATTAGAAGAACTCCTTGGAAACACTTGAAAAGAAGATGTACCAAAAAAAAAGAAAGGAAGGAAGGAAGGAAGGAAGGAAGGAAGGAAGGAAGGAAGGAAGGAAGGAAGGAAGGAGAGAATAATTTTTATTGCACACAAATGGATGCTAGAAATACTGAAGAGAGTTTATATAGATTTCTTGGGAATTTGGAATAGCCTCATTGTTTATTATTTTTGTTAATCTCTGTCCATTTCCTGTAGTCACAAACATCAACAAATCTTAAGAGACAGCAAAAAATGGCATAAAGTTTATGGAATTCATTTGGAGAGCAAGAAAAATATTCCTTATCTTTTTGTACTTCTGTACAATAAAGAGAGAGACTCCTGGGAAAAAGAGCAGAAAAGTACAGATTGGATGGGAAGGCAACTCTCTAAATCCTCTGGGAGAAAAATAGAGGAAATGTGGATTCTGCTTGCAATGAACTTAATTAAGGGATTTCCCTTTGGGAAGGTCACTATATTATTAGTCCATATTATGTTGCTACAACATAATACCTGAGGCTGGGTAACTTACATAGAAAAGAGTCTTTTTCAGTTCACAGTGTGAGAAGCTGAGAGTCCAACACCAGGCAGCTTTATCTGAAGAAACCCCCTGACTGCATCACAACAAGGCAGAGAAACACAAAAAGATAGATTCATGAAGAGAAGGGGCCAAGCACTTGGGTGGCCCCACTTAAAAACAACCCACTTTTATAAAAACTAACTTGCTCTCTAAGACCTTAATCTCTTTGGAAGGAAGTACCCCATGATCAATTTACCTCTCACAAGGCCCCACCTCTTAAAGTGCCACTATCTCTTCTCATAGCCATACTGTACATACTGGACCTCAGGGAGTCACACTCGAACTGTATCAGTGTCAGCATCTCCTGACAAGAAGTCATAGGAGCTTACCAATAGGTTGTATTTGTTGTTATCTATACACCAGACCATGTGGAGTTGTTCTAGTCCTGCCATAATAGCTAAAAGTATCAACTCTACCCCTCAGATACCAAAGATAGAAGTAATTCCCAATGGAAAATTTTCAGTGAAATCTACAGATTTCTAATCACTGCTCTCAACCAGTTGTTCCCTTTCCATTACCAGATATTATATAATAATCTACTGCATTCCTTCCTCATCAGATAATCATCACAATAGCAAGGGTACTGGAACCAGCAGATATTATCGAAGACTCCATATATTAGGTACTATTTTATGTTCATAACATACACTAACTTCTCATGCGTCACCATACCTCCGAGAGGAAGAAATGACCCACTCACCACTTTATAGATGAGAAAACTGAGGCATCTCACAGCTACACTGGGCCCCAGTGGCTCACACCTGTAATCTTAGCTACTGAGGAGGCTGAGATCTGAGCTTAGTTCTAAGCCAGTCTGGGCAGAAAAGTCCATGAGACTCTTAACCTTTACAATTAACCTTTACAAAAACCAGAAGAGAAGCTGTAGTTCAAGTGACAAAGTACTAGCTTGAACAAAAATAGCTCAGGGATACTGTTCAGGCCCTGAATTCAAGCCCCAGAACCAGCATTTAAAAAACAAATCTCACAGCTAGCCAGGGGCTGATGGCTTTATGCCTGTAACCCTAGCTATTCAGAAGCCTGAGATCCAAGGTCTGTGGTTTGAAGCCATCCTGGGCAGGAAAATCTGTGAGACTCTTATCTCTAGTTACCCACCAAAACTCCGAAAGTGAAACTGTGGCTAAAGTGGTAGAGCACCAGATTTGGCGGGGGGGAAGGGGAGGAGAACTAAGGGACAGCACCTAGTCCCTAAATTCAAGCCCCAGTATAGGTTAAAATAAATAAAATCTCACAGGCAGTTAGCAAGGGAACAGGAATACAATGCTTGCAAACTGGGACTCCAGAGCCCCTAACCTCATAAACACACAGTCCCCTAAACACAGCATCCTCTGTGGATCTTCCTGCTGAGTCTAAAGCTTTCCTAGATACATCCACCAATAGTCAAGTGGCTTTGAAAAATATGTAACCCCACAGACTCTTTTCTTCATGTAAAACCTTACATGGAAGTTCAAAAGTTCCGCATTAAATTAGAAATAAATGTAGCCAATCCCTAGTTGAATTAAGAGGAAAACGAAGTAGACCGGGAATCCCTGCCCCTCCCCATGCCCTCCTTGGTGCCCTGGAAGGTTCTGTACCTCCAAAGACTTCATGGAATACAGCTAGAAAACCTCTGGACCAGATGACAATTGATCTCCCTCCACCAGTAAAGCTGCCAGCTCCAGAATTGCTCTCCAATTTGCCTTCAAACTTCCAAGTTTCAGCCAGGCATTGGTGGCTCATGCCTGTAATCCTAGCTACTCAGGAGGCTGAGACTTGAGAATCATGGTTCAAAGCCAGCCTAGGCAGGAAAGTCAATGAGATTCTTATCTCCAATAAACCACCAGAAAACCGGAAGTGGTACTGTGGCTCAAGTGGTAGAGCATTAGCCTTGAGCTGAAGAGCTGAAGGACAGCACCCAGGCCCAGAATTCAAGTCCCACTACTGACCACAAAACAAAACAAAACAAAACTCCCAAGTTTCTTTTTGCTTCCAGGATAAATTACAAATCTACATATAGGATTTCCAAATTCTGCCCCTATCCCATCCACCCAGGCTTTCCCTCAGTACTCTTCCTTCCAGGGGGCTTGTCTTGCCATTCTCCAGTTGCTTAAATTCCTTCAGTGGAGTGACCCTTGCTTTCTCCAACCAGCCTTAGACACCAAGTCAAGCCACTTCTCAAAGTGTCCTCTGCTCTGGTCCTATCTTGGAAAGTCTCACAGACTTTACTGTCCAGGATGGCTTTAAACCATAGACTTTGGATCTCAGCCTCCTGAGTAGCTAGGATTACAGGTATGAGCCATCAGTCCCATGTCTTAGCACTTTTTCCTGCTCTTCTATGTCACACAGTAACCAGCACACAGGTTCCAGTGCAAAAGCAGAGACTAAAACAACTATTTCAACAAGAAGTTGGTTGCAAGAATTGCCGGAGCATGCACAGCCCTGGCTGAGGCAGTAGTGGTGTGGGCAACCCAGGCTCTTTCTACATTGCTGATTAGCAGTGTTTGCCATTCTCCTCACAGTGGGTCATGGGTCTCTTCCAATGATTCTGCATGCAACCCACCAGAAGGGGATTTGCAGAGGGAGTACCACATTTTCTTCCAAGAGCACTATTATGCCCTCAAATTGAGTCATTCTCCCACTCTCTAGAGAGATGAGAGTAGAGGTTGAAAGAGAAACCTGTGATCCATTCCACATTTAACTATTTCAGAGAACAAAGTGGGAAAAGAATGTTTCTTCCCATCCTCTTTGCACACTCCTGGAACAAAGAGACACATTATATCCCCCTCAATGCCTGTGTAACCTCCACATCTTGAATGTACTGTACTTGATAAATGTTAAAGGATTCATATTCAGGTATGGAATTCATAAATAAGAAAATGAAGTTTAAATGTTCCAACTAAATCGTCCTCAAATATAAAAAGGTTTTATTTATGGCACTGTCTTATAGAGAAGTTGCCCTAAGAGAACATTTGAATGGGTAAAACCTTTGCAAGTACACACATGCATTTACACATATAGTCACAGCTCCAACTTATTCAAATACAGAATCTAGGAAACTATTTCTATTCATACCTCTTTCTTAAGATAGCAAACAAAATTAATCAAGGGTTTAGAAAGCTGATGTTTAAAACCTAAAAGCATGCTGGATACTGATGGCTCAAGTCTATAATCCTAGCTACTCAAGAGGCTAATATCTAAGGATCACAATTTGAAGCCAGCCCAGGCAGGAATATCCATAAGACTCTTATCTCCAATTAATCACAGATAAAGCCAGATGTGGCTCTGCAGCTCAAGTGGTAGAGTGCCAGCACCCAGGCCAGAGTTCAAGGTCCAGGACTGGCAAAAAAAACAGCAAGAAGTGGAGCTGTGGCTCAAGTGGTAGAGTGCCAGCCTTGAGCAAAAAAGCAAGCCCAAGCAAGAGCAAGAGGCCCTGAGTTTACGCACCAGACCTGGCACACACAAACACAAAAAGAAAATAAAAGCCCAATAACAGCACTACCTTTCCAGGTGCCTGTGTTTGGCAGTAACAGCTTAACTAATTCAATCCTGTTACCAAGTGATCACAACTTTGACAATTCTTTTTCACATGTCCTATACATGTTGGGATAAAGCAAAGATTTTATTTCAATTAAGTCTGCCTGTTACCGCTCACTTTTAACATTACACCCATGGCTTACAGTGTATTTCTACATCACAGTATGGGCCTAGGTAATTAAAAACTCATAGTTGACATTATGTCCTTCTCCACCCCACCATTCTCAGACTGCTTTTACAATACAAGGGGACACCAGTAAGTATCCTGAAGCCTGGTGTATTGTCTTTCCTAGACCTGGGACCCAGGATATGGGGTAAAGAAGAGATCAACAAAGAAGGGCCCAGAGTGGAGAGTAAGGGAGAGATCAACAGAGGGGTCTGGTGTATGGAGTAAAGAAGAGATCAATGAAAAGGGGTCTTGGGTGTGGAATAAAGAAGGGATCCACAGAGGGACTGACATGGTCAATACCTACTGGGGTCCAGGAAGTGGGGTAAGAGAGAGACCAACAAAGAGTATGTTGGGTAAGGATGAGATGAACAGAGGACCATGGGGTATGGGATAAGGACCAGCTCAGCCTAGGAGCTGGTGCGGGCTGGCACACACAGCATGTCTGGGAGCATGTTCATGAGCTTCTGCACAAAGCAATCACACAGTTCTAGCACTTCAGATACTGCTCACTTTGAGATACAGGGCACTCCAAAGTCTGAGGCTTGGTGGGCCTGGTAGCCTGTCCTGGCCATAGTCTCTTCATCCTGCGAAGGAACAGTGAACAGAGTCTCAGCAGAACCCACCATTTTCCTCCTTTGAAAATGTTTTGACTCAAGTGATGTGATTCTATTTAGGATTATGAGTTTTGCCTTCTGTGACAATTTTCAAAGATAATTTATTTTCAAATAGACATTATTTTCAAATAGACATTTAAAGAACTGTTTCTCTTACATCCTTTTCTTTCATACACACACACACACACACACACACACTTAAAGTTAGAAACATTGCCAAGTTCCAAATTTTGTTTGATTTGCATATTAAACTTTGAACTCAGTGTCTCATACTTTAGCTAGGTTGGCACTCTACCACTTGAGCCACAGCGCCACTTCCGGCTTTTTTTTCTTTTTGCGTATGTGGTGCTGAGGAATCGAACCCAGGGCCTCAGGCATCCAAGGCAAGCGATCTACCACTAAGCCATCTTCCCAGCCTGCTGCAGATATATTTTATCAGTTCAGATTCTCCCAGCCTTGGTGGAAACCCAGGAAATCACAGCTCTGATGATAGAAACAGCTTCTCTAAAGTACCCATGCTGTGCCAGACATAGTACTTGTTGCTTCACATAGATTCTGTCAATCCTTTCACAATTCAATCAACAAGGACACTAAAGCTCAGAGAAATGAAGTCATGGGTAAAAGTCATGCAGGATTGGATTCAAATTGAGGCCATTCATTTTACAAAGGCTGTTGTTTTTTCAGATACTGAGACATCTAATTAGTAACAATCACTATCACACATATCCACGCTGGTTTGGTACGGCATGCAGAGCAGCTAATCACAAGATGGTTTTGCACCAACATGTGCTGTGGGGGTTTCTTCATGCTCATGTCTCAGCATGACTAAAGGGCTTACAAAGAGGGTATCACTGAAGCTCTGAGATCAGGTCACCCACAAAGAGGTTAGATTAGGGGACACTGAGCACTCATCTCCTAAGATAGAGGATGGGGTAGAACAGGGTGGGCAGAAAGATGCTGCTTCGAAATGAATGTGTCCATGTAAAACGCATATGCTAAATTCAAACCACCAAAATGATGGTATTAAGAGGTGGGCCTTTGGCCCTGAGATGAATGCCTTTATAAAAGACACTCCAGAGAGCTTTCCTGCTCCTCCTGCCATGTGAGAATTCAACAATCTTTCTCCTCCTGCCATGTAAGAATTCAACAAGCAAAGTGTCATCTATGAGCCAGGAAATGGGGCTTCACCAGACATCAAGTCTTCAGGCACGTTGGTCTTGGACTTCCAAACTCCAGAACTGTGAGAAATAAATTTCTATTGTTTATAAGCCACCCACAGTGGCATCCTGAACCAGCTAAAACAGATACTGATCCAACTTAGTTGTAAAACAATAAATCTCCCCCAAAGAGCCCTGCTCTGTTCTGGCATGGACTATCCCTCCATTAGCTTGGGTGAGGCCTCCTACCCTATTGCCCACTCCCCTGAATCCTCTTCTTAACACTGGAGGTGACCAGTGGTACAGCCCATGTAAAGGTCAATCCACTTTCTCCCCTGGCTTCACTGTACCACAAGAGACTTCGCAGAGCATGCTGTCATTTGAGTTTGCTCTTTTGGCAAAGGAAGGAATGCTCCTCGAGGCCTGCACATCTTAGCCTGAGCCAGCCATTCTCAGCATGAGGCAGCTGACAGACAGCATGCCATCCCACTCAGATCCTCCCAGGTCCCATAAGTAAAAAGCAGAGATTTTTCACTTTCTGTTACTTCAGAAAACAGTATAATTCTCTTTCTGAAGACCTGGCTTCGAGCAACTATCTCCAAATCACACTTGCATGAAAATATTCTAAGATTACCTCGATGTGGTAAGCCACAGGCCAGCACAACCCAAAGTAGACAGAGTGTGGTTTGTTCTGCTAATCTTTCCGGAGGAAAGTCTTACAAAAATACTTCAGGGACACTTACCACATGACTTCTGTCTCCAAGGATTTCTCAAGAAGCTTCCTCTGTTCCAGCCCAGAGTTGATCAACAGTGCCACCACTGACATTTTAGGCCAGACCATTTGTTTTCTCCTGTATATTTCAGGATATCCAACTCCACGCCCAACTCCCTCTCACTATATGATAATACCACCAGTTGTGTCAGACATTACTAAATGTCCTCTCAGAAGCAAAATCTTCCCATTGGAGAATTCCTAGAAGCCAGTTGAATCTCATCCAGCTCTGACAGCCCTGAGTCTTCTCCCAGAGCAGCAGCTGAACCCCCTCCTACCAGGATCTCTCATCAAAATCTTCTGATACTAAAAGTCCTACATATTTTCAAACACTTATAATAGAAATGTCCCCGAGTGTCCTAGCTCTTCAGAATTGCCCTTCCCTACTAATAGTAGGCACAATGCTGGCATATGTGTATTAGCATTGCAGCACTATCACAAAATACTCAAGATAATGAATTTATAAAAAAGAAGAGGTTCTGAAAATTCTAGATCATAGTCCATTGGTCTCATTGCTTTCTGGCCATCATATATGGAGAACATAGTGAAGCCATTTCCCTCACAGCCAGAGACCAAAGAGCAGAAGAAGGGACAGCGTTTCAGTATCATTTCCTGGTCATTTCTGGGATGAGTGAGGGCCTCTTTCCAATGCTCCTCAGCTCTGTCCTCATCCCCATGCTGTTCTAGACATTTACTCAGCTCAACCAGGGACTACAGATTTCCCTAAGCCATGGTAGAAGTAGATGATCACATTCAACCATCTTTACCAGTAACCTTGAAGAAACAAAAGGAAAAAAAAGGATGTTGATGTTAGATACTCTTTCTCATGGCTCCTAAGTGCCATTGGCCATGCTTTTGTATGGAGGAAATCACTTTCTCCTTATTTGTACCTGTTTGTGTCACTTTAATGTCATTCCTTTCCTGCCTTTCTACTCCCTAGTTTCATGCCCACAACAGTTAGAGAAGCCCCTGCCTCATAGAAGAACAACCTTTGCCTTTCATTAAATAGATCACTGAACCTTCTCATCTGATATATGAACCAATTATATTTGGATACCAACTCTGCAAGGACAATAAAGAAGTGTCAGATGAGCTTCTTGATTTTATTTTTTGTCAGTCCTGAAGCTTGAACTCAGAGCCTGGGCACTGTTCCTGAGCTTCTTTTGCTCAAGGCTAGTGCACTACCACTTGAGCCACAGTACCACTTCTGGCTTTTTTTGGAATCCAACCCAGGGCTTCATTCATGCTAGGCAAACTCTCTACCACTAAGCCACATTCCCAGCCCCAGCTTCCTGATCTTAAAGACCAAGATCTAGGTCTTAACAATCAAGTCACATGAACCCCAGCAAGCAATTGTTTAAAAGCCACTCTGAGCTAGGTACTGGTAGCTCACACTTGTAATCCTAACTACTCAGGAGGCTGAGATCTGAGGATCACAGTTCAAAGCCAGCCCAGGCAGGAAAGTCTATACAGCTCTTATCTCCAATTAGCCACCAAAAAAAGCTGGAGGTAAGCTGTGGCTCTCAAGTGGGAAAGCACTGGCTTTGAGCATAAAAGCTCAGGTGCCCAGGTTATGAATTTCAAAGCTTCCCCCCCCCCCAAAAAAAAACCTCACAAACACAAAAGCCACTCTGCTTTGATTTTCAGGACTCTCTTCCTTCTGATTATCCTACCTGTTACCAGAATTGGCTAGGAGAATAAGAAATCAACATGTTAAATCACACAGGAATTTCCAAAGGATGCTCATATCTCTGATCTACTCTGCCCCAGATCTCATCTCCACAAAGGTGGGGTTTATTATGGCCAGGTCATCCTGTCTAGCCACACCAAGCTTCAGAAAACAAACATGTGATTGAGGCCTTGATGACTACCAAGTTCAAAGTCTCTGGCCTCCAGAAAATTCACATCTCAAAGAAGTGAGGCTTTACCAAGGTTGATGCAAATGAGCTTGAAGACGTGGCAGCTGAGAAGCAGTTCATCCTTATGATTATGGGGTCAAATGTAGCCTTCATGATGTCTCTTGAGTAGGTAAGGGAACCTTGTACTTCCATGGTGCTGTACCTCCACCCTAATCCCTTTAATCATGCTGACCGATAAATCTTGCATCATGTAAAAAATGTAAGTTTAATAACAGGTCAGGACAATAAAGATGACAGGAAATAGCCTTGTTCTGATTCAGTTGAGACAGAAAAGAGGCATTGAAGACAGCCTCTGTCCAGGTAGCTTCCAGCACTAATTGTAGTGTAGTTAGGAAAATATTAAATAATACTTTCCTAAAATGTATTACACTATTTGGTTGAAATTAAATATCTGTCTGTTATATGGGAATTCTATCACGAGATAGAGAAAAGCAATTTTTTGAGAGGCTGAATCTGGAATCTTTATTAGAAAGCCAACAGTGGCAAGGGGACAAATGTCCCCCCAAAAATTACAATCTCAAATGCACTTAATACTGTTAAGAAACTGAGCCACAAGAGTAGTAGATTAAAGAAAGAACAGAAAAATAACCTCAACAAACCAGGTCAATTCTAACAGAGAGCTGAAGAGGAACACCATGGTGACCTGAGGAATATCAAGAGACAAGAGGCATGGCACAAAATGGCAGGTGAGATGGTGGGATCTAACTAGGGTCATGGTCAGGGGGCAGGGTCACAGGCGCTCAAAGAGTCTCATGAGTTCATAGTACAGGTCTGGCAGGGCCAAAAACCTATTGTCCAAGTCTCTGCCCCATCTGCTTGTAGTCATTTAGGCATGCCTATCACCTGGGTGGTGGTGGGGTGAAGTGAATTTTACCTCTATTTTCTGGAAGTCCCCATCATCTACCAAGTTGCCAACATGGCACCAATTAGACCTAATATCCATATTTCATTTCTTCCTTTGGAATGGAAGTAGCATGAGCATAGGCACTCTTCTTTGCGGATTCTTGGCAGGCCCTCTCCTTGAGCCTCACCCAGTGTCTGCACACAGCAGGTGGTCAGCCATATTACAAGAAGCAACTTAAAGTATGCTTTTGCATGCCTTAAAAGTCTCCAACTTTGCATCTGTGCCCTTTGACCTGAACTATTCTCTACTGTAGTTCCTTTGTAATCACCTTGGGTTCCAGGAAAAGAGAAGATTCACGGTGAAGTAGCTTATGTGGAAAGAAAACTGTCCCTCAAACAGGCAATGCATCTTATCATAAAATAGACAAAAAGTCAAGAGATCATCTTATTCCTGTTCTGATGCAGCAATAAAGTGCTAAGAACTTCTCCAGATCTCCTCCAAAGACCAAGATTGGGATAACAGTCAACTAAGCTAGTTGCTTGCTCTCTGCTCCCAATTCTTCTATTTACCCAGAAGCCAATACTGTACCCCCACAGATGGCTCAAGACATACTGAATTGTTGTCTTTTCTTGGCTGCCAATGTAATAAATCTCCTTTCTCTGCCCTTGACCATGTTATTTTATTTGGCATATTAGGGCAAGTGGCCAAACCTAACTTGAGACTCCTAGACTTTGGGCCTCGTTTCAAGTATCAGAATAAGTCTTGCACTAGGATAGACAAAACAGGAGGAGGAGGGCATTGAAGGAGCTCCTGGCCAGGTGTCTGCAGGCATTAATGTATAGCCAGTCTAGACCTGAACAGTTGACTTCTTTTTTTTTTTTAATTTAATTTAATTTTATTTGTGAACATACTGTACAGAGGAGTTACAATTACATGGGCAGGATAATGCGTACATTTCTTACCAAGCATTGCAGCTTCCTCCTTTGTTTACCCTTCACATCCCTTCCCAGCCTCCTCCCTCCCCCCCAATCCCAATCCTTCTCCTTCTCCCCCCTTCCCCGCCCCCCTCCCGCACCGACGTTGTAAAGCTCGTTTTGGACATGACAACTTGTAACAGTTGACTTCTTGAGTGCACTTTGTAAGGAAGTTTTAAAGTTTTGTTTTGTTTTTGTTTCAGTACTGGAGTTTGAACTCAGGGCCTGGGTGCTGTCACTTAGCTTTTTCTGTTCAAGACTCTACCATTTGAGCCACACCTCAATTTCCAGCTTTTTGCTGTTGAACTGGAGATAAAATTCTCATGGATTTTCTTGCCCCAGCTGGCGTCAAATCCTAGCTAGAATTACAAGCATGTGCTACCAGTGCTCAGCTATTTAAAGTACTTTTAACTAAAATCGTGTGTGTGTGTGTGTGTGTGTGTGTGTGTGTGTGTGTGTGTGTGAACATATGAGCCATATGAGTGTGTGTGTGTGTGAACATATGAGCCATATGAAGGCAATTGGTTGAGAGCAAAGATTTTGGAAGCCAAGTGACCAGAAATATTTTCCATACCCCACCTCCCATTTCTCCCTCCATCCAGAGGCTATCTCTGAATTTCATTCTCCCCAGAAAAGGCAAGAGGGTTGTAAAAACTCATGACAAAGTCAGAGCTCTTTGCTGGACTTGCACCTCTGGAGGGGTTGCTCCTTATAGGAAGGAACAAGAGGAAATCCATTCACATCCGTTCCCATCCACAGGTGTCATTTGTTCATTTGTAAAATACTGAGCACATGCTGCTTTCTAGCTTCTGGGGACCCTAGTTGATCACCAACAGACAAAAACCCCTCTCCTGAAAGCTCACAGCCTGCTCCACACTTCCCACACTTCAATGTGTAAAAACAGACTACCTAGCCCCAGAGGTCTGATTCCAGGAGAATTTGCATTTCTAACAAGGTTTTAGGGGAGGCTGAAGCACAGGTGCGGGACCACCCTTTGCCTAGCCCAGGCCCCAAGCCCAGCATGCTGCAGCAGATGCCAATGAGCCTTCCCAGAGGTGTTTTTGTAATCTAGGTGGGCCAGAAATAAACACAAGAGGCCCCAAAGCCTAGGAAACTGAGGGAGGTGATGGAGTCCAGATGAAGCCACCCATTTCCTGGAATTTCTAGGGAAGGCCCTCATCCCAGTCTCCTCATTGACTCAGTGCCTGAAGTAGCCAAGCACTGACTGACCACAACTGCCTGGCTTCTGGAAACCACTTGGTCAGTGACTTGAAGGGACAGTCTCAGTGGGTGGCATGGGGTGGCTTGAGTCTTCTGGTAGGCACTTTCCCTGCTTTCGTACCTACCTAGGGGAGGAAGAGGGGGCAGAAGCCTCCACAGCCAGCTGAGCCTTAACCAGTTTATTTACTTAAACAACAAACGTTCCACTGGTCCTGGGGTGTGGGTGGGGGTAATAGGGGCCTTCTCCCCTGGCCCTCCCCACCCCCATCCCCAGCTAAGCAGGCAGTTCCTGAATGGGACAGACACCATGGCTTAGCAGAGGCCACCCATGGTGCAGGGAGGGAGGGTTTATAGGCTTTGCCTTGGTGCAGGGAAATGACCGGGTGAGTACTCCAGGGCTAGGGCCAGCCTGCCCAGGAATGGCTGTGGCCAGCCCTGCCCACCCATGCCATCAGCAGGTCAACTTCGCTTCTTCCCTCCGCTTTCTCTCCTGCTTTAAGTCTTCATTTATTTTGTCTTTTCATCTGCAATGGTGATAAAGAACAGCTGATTGTTAAAAAAAAAAAAGGAAAAATAATAACAAAATGGAGAAAAAAATAAAAAGAGAGGAATAAAAGGTTAAGTTTTCTCCTTAGAAGGGAAAAGAAGATTTGAATAAACAGAATGTCACAAGAAAGACAAACAAACAAGACTGTTTTGGAAAGAACCAGATGGGCTCCCACATGGCCTTTCTGATTATGGCCCACCAGGCTGTTAGGGGTGGGGGAACAACAATTGGGCGGTGGATGTCCAACTCAGTATGGGGTTCACCAGTCAGCAATTCAACCTCTGACTCCAAACCCTGCAGGTCAGCCTATGAACACAGGCAATTTGGGAACCCTCAAACCTCACCGAAATAAAATCAAACAAGCCCTTCATTACACTGGTTATTTTCTTAACGTGTCCTACATCATTACATTTTCCTGACAGATGACCAATGTCTTGAATAAGCAATCACTGACTGGATTTTTTTTTTTATCATTGCAAAGGGTTGGGTGTTTGTTATTCATTCCTCTAAAGCTTTCCCAGACTGTGCTGAGCAGCCATGTGCATAGTTCTAAGGACACTTTGCCCTTTCCTCCTTATCTATTTCTTTTGTCCATTAACTCAGCTATGTTTTCAAAAATGGTATCTGGCCCTTATCCAAACTCCTCAAATGATAATGATGATGTGGGTTCACAGATGGATAGGGAAACATTTGTTTTAAAAACACATTTTTTACTCTCTATGGATAAATTCTACTGTTTTAATAGACTTTATTTTTAGAAGAGTTTTAGTGCAATGCTGGGTTCCCAGGTGCACCCCCTCCCCACACACAAACCAAGGTGCACTGTCCCCACCCCCTCCATAGACACAGCCCACCATCACAGAGCCTAGCCTTTGGTGTCACAGTGACAAAGCAACTGGGACAGGTCATCATCACTTCAAGCCCACAGCTCACACAAAGATTTATCCTGAGTTATGGCAAATCCATAGGTAAACACACTCACACTGTATTATCATTCAGAATAGATTCACTGTCCTGAGAACAATCTATTTAAAAGATGGACACTGGTAGCTCATACCTGTAATCCTAGCTAACCAGGTGGCTGAGGGCTGAGGATTGAGGTTTGAAGCCAACCAGGGCAAGAAAGCCCATGAGACATTTATTTCCAATGAACCACCAAAAAGCCAGAAGTAGGACTGTAGTTCTTGAATGAAAAGGCTAAGGAACAACACCGGGCTCTGAGGTCAAGCCCCAGTACTAGTATGTATACACACACACACACACACACACACACACACACACACACACACACACACACACACACACACACACACACACACACACACACACACACAGGCCCACTGAATTCTGTATAGATCTAGAATCAATTTCAGTAGATGAAGAATCTCCTACTTATCACGTCACTGCTCTACTCCAACTGCAGCTCACACCTGCAATCCTAGCTACACAAGAGGCTGAGATCTGAGGATCACCGAAGTCAACTGGGACAGGAAAAGTCAGTAAGACAAAATGCTGGAAGTGGAGCTGTGGCTCAAGTGATCGAGTACTAGCCTTGAGCAAAAGTGTTCAGGGACAGTACCCAGACCCCAGTACCAGCACCAAAATCATTAACTTTAAAAGAAAGATATAAAGAAGACTTTCATTCAGTAGCTCCTCTAATGCTAAGTAAGAGCATTGGAATTTCCCAGTGGAATAATCCAAACCCTGAGGGTGGAGTCCCAGGCCCTAGTCACTGGTAGGATCTCATCCACTAACCCTGACTGCTCCTCAGACTTCCTGTGATGGTCCACACCTAGATGCCTATCATTGGAGCATCTCTGTGCACAGATGATTAGAGTCCATCTTCAGATGTCTTCTGTCCTTTGCAACAGGTTTTGAACCAAGTCGAATAAAAGACATATGTAACCCTAACTTCCCAAAAAACACACCAGCTGGGCACCAGTGGCTCATGCCTATAATCCTAGCTACTCTGGAGGCTGAGATCAGAGGATCACAGTTCAAAGCCAGCCCAGGCAGGAAAGTCCATGAGATTGTTATCTCCAATTAACCACCAGAGAAGAGGAAGTGGCACTGTAGCTCAAGTGGTAGAGCCTTAGCCTTGAGCTGAAGAACTTAGGGACAGTACCCAGGCCCAGCGTTCAAGGCCCATGACCAATCCCCACCCCCACCAAAACAAAAACAAAAACCACCAAATATTTTATCTGAAAACTTAGGGCAGCTAAACAACCTCTGTCCTTGCATCTGGAAAGAGAAGAATTCAGGAAAGTAAAGTGACAGTCAAGTTTATTAGAAGAGAAATGTGGCAGAGAAAGAGAACAGCACAGCATGTAGACATAAAGTTAGCACTTCAGCCCACCTCAGCCATCTTGGGCCACCTTTGCTCATTACAGAGCTTGGCCTTGGGTTGATGAGTGAGAATTGGAGTCCTTATAGATGACATTCTGATTGGTGGGTCTCCCTCTGTTTACTGTAAGGTTGTAACACCAAAGATTTAGTAGCCCATCCTTATTTTCTCATTTTTGGGGGGATCCTTCCTATCTCCTCATTATTTTGTAGTGCCTGCCCCCTGTTAGGTTTTTAAAAAGAGGTGACCGAGTAAGAACTGAAACTGCACCACGCACGTGGTATTCAGGTAAGGGGTTTATTCAGTAGACCTGCTGGGACCAGGCAAGGTTGGCACTCCACGCGGCTGGCAAAGGAAAAAAAGAGGGCGGTCTGGCGGCGGTTTAGGCCTTATATAGGGTAGGGGGCGGGGAAGGGTGTGTCCAGGTAAAGGGAAGTGGGATCAGGTGGGAGAAAGGTGTGGCCACATCAGGTTAGGATGTGACCTCAGCAGATGCGGACGTGACCTCTTCCAGGTATCCCAGTTGCCTAGGTAACGCAGGTACTGGGCGAGGTCTGTTCGTCGTCCAGGAATGGACCTTACACCCCCTTTTGATTGTCAGAAAGTGTTGTAGCAGTTTATCCTACCATCTTGTAAGTTCTATAGGCCACAATTCCCTGACTAGCTGCTTTTCCACTAACTCTTATCAGCCGGGACAACACCTGAGTGGGAAAAAGGATGAGCCAGCGATGAGCCTGAACTGCCCAGGGGCCTTCTCCAGGCCCAGTGCTCCCAGGACACAGATACCATAAAAAATAACAAAGTAAAAGATATAACAATACAAGTTATAACAATGTCAGAGCACAAAGTGTTGCCTTGTGGGCACTAGGTAGTGAGCCGGGTGGCAGAAACTCTGGGCTCATCTATTGGCTCCAATTCCTCCATTTACCAATCAATTTGGGATAAGTTGTATTCTCCCTCTAAACCTGGCATCCAACTCACAAAGGGTTGTAATTATATGACATAGCTTGTTGTAGGGATTTTAAAAGCCAGTGTTTACAAAGACTGCTTCACTGTGAGGTGTGTTTTCTTTTAATGAATGTTTATATAAAGCAGCCTTATTCCTTTATTGTTTCTTTTATAAAAAGAAACCAGGTGCAAGATAAATTTAGACAGGTGCCTGAGGACAGAGATGTCTCATCACATTTGACAATTCTGACATAAAATAGAAAGTAAGAAAGAAAGGGAAGGAGGAGGGGGGAGGGGGAACACACAACACAAAGCTAGCCACGCTTTTTTAAAAGCACTGATGGACAGATTTGAGAGCCATGCTCTCAGTTTTCAGATACAGTAAATGTCGTGGGGAAATATTTTCTGGCTTCACAACTCCATTGTGGTCTATAGTAATGAGCTATCAATGAGGAAAATCTTCATCAGGGTTCTTAAACTTGCTCACAGGAAAATTATAACATTACATCATAGCCGAACAATTTCAGAGTTTCTTAATATGTAGCCTCGCTTTAGAAGACATAGTGACAAGCCACCAAAACATAAAGTCATCATTTTCTTCTTATGGCCTCATTTTCCTTGGCTGGCAAAGCCAAAGGTTTTGTTTTAAGCAATAATAGTGTCAGCGCATTTAATGATCCTTCCTGTACAAGAACAGAGTCTGAAGCCATGCCCAACAATCTTGTTCATTTATTTATATTGTAGGCTTAGAACCATCATTCTCCATCTTTAGGATGTGTCTGAGTTTCCTGAGGGCTTGTTAGACACAATACTGAACCCAGCCCTGGCTTCTGGTTCAGCAGGTCTAGGTATGCATGGAGGTGATTTTCAGGGTGACATACTGCTCATGTGAAGACCACGTTTGAATATGACTGGCCTAGAAAAGACTTGGTGGCCACCCGGTCCTGAGTAAATATGAACTGAGGAAAAACAAGTGTCATATGGGTCTTAGGTCATGTTTCAGCCAATTAATTGTAGAGGACTGTGGGCTATGGATTGCTTTGGAGAGTTTCTAGAACTCGGGAAGGACTTTTAAAGGTTATTGGTCCAACTCCTGCCAGAGTAAAGTAGAAGCCTGGTGTTGGTGGCTCACGCCTGTAATCCTATCTACTCAGGAATATAAAATCTCAAGATTGCAATTCAAAGCCAGCCAGGGCAGGAAAATCCCCAAGACTCCAAAAATAAGCTGGAAGTGGAGCTGTGGCTCAGTGATAGACTGCTAGACTTTCAGCTCAGTTCTGAGGAAGAGTGCCAAGGCCCTGAATTCAAGCCTCAGGCTAGCACACACAAGAGAATTGTCCTGCAGTGAGATTAATATCCCCACCCACCCTGGTGGCCAGTAGCCCTCTGGACAATGGCCTGTTGTCCATCAACTATACTAGATGGAGGTACTTGATGAGCTTGCTTTTCTGACAAACCATAGGGTTGGGGAGTAGAAATACAATAATAAGAATTTTCTAGGGCTGGGAAGGTGGCTCAGTGGTAGAGCACTTGCCTTACATGCATAAGGCCCTGGGTTCGATTCCTCAGCACCACATAAGCAAAAAGAAAAAAGCTGGAAGTGGTGCTGTGGCTCAAGTTGTAGAGCGCTAGCCTTGAGCTGAAGAGCTGAGGGACAGCGCCCAGGCCCCAAGTTCAGGCCCCATGACCAGACCCCCCCCAAAAAAAAGAATTTTCTAGGCTTTAAGATAGAGGCCCCAAGTCATGATTTGGGCCACAGCCCAGCCAAGGGACTGTGGTTCAACATTCCTAGGAGGGCTCAAAGGTCCCCATTGCTAAGCTGAGACTTTCATGGTCTTCTCTACAGAGTTCTGTGTAATAAACACTTCACGCACTGATGTGAAAGATATTTATAAAACACGTAGAAGCACATATATAACCATAACCATATAAGAACATATATACCTAAAATATAGAAATATATTTACACACACATATACATGACTTTACTTGCCAGTTTGGGTGTTTACCATACCAAATACAAGAAAACCACTAGTAGCCTGAGGCTGGTAGCTCATGTCTGAAACCCTGACTATTCAGACAGGTGAAGAGATCTGAGGATGATGGTTTGAAGTCACCCTAAGCAAACTTGTGGGACTCTTATCTCCTATTAACCAGCAAAAAGCTGGAAGTAGAGGCGTGGCTGAAGTGGTTGAGCACCAGCTTTGATTACAAAAGGTAAGCAAGAGTGTAAGGCCCTGAGTCAAGTCCCAGTGATAAAACAAAAGAAGAAAAAGCCACTAGTAAACTTGTTTTGCTTTGTTTCTTGGTCCTTTTACTTACTCAGCTTGCTTGCTCATAACTGTCACTCTACCACTTGAACAATTCCTCCAACCCAGCCTTTTGCCCAGCCTTTTGTCTTAGAGATGAAGTCTTGCAGATTATTCTTCCTGGGAAGCCTTTGAAACCCAATCCTCGGATCTCAGTGTGGCTAGGATTACAGGTATAAGCCACTAGCTGCAACTTAACTAATAAATTTTTTCATTTTGCCTATCCTAGAGGTTGAACTCAGGGCCTGGGTGCTGTCCATGAGCTTTTATGCTCAAGGCTAGCACTCTACCACTTGAGCTGCAGTGCCACTTCTGGCTTTTTGGTAGTTAATAAGAGATAAGAGTCTCACAGGCTTTCCTGCCCAGGCTGGCTTTACAGGTGTGAGCCAGCAATACCTGGCACCAATAAAATTTTAATAGAATTTTGTATACAAAAATGTACAAATAAATATATCTTTTAGCAAATAAAAATATTTACATATAAATATCAATTTGGTAAAATTATGTATGTGTGTGTGTATATGACCAGGCAAAAACAGTGCTATATCACCTCTCAAGTTTATGAAGCACATTGAGCCTCACCACCAGGCCAGACCACTTCCACTAAGGTAGTGACAGTCCAGAACAACTGCTTCCCAACTGCTTCATGAGCAGTAAGGCCATCATCAGACACTGACAAAAGAAAGGAAGTTTTCTGCCCACGGACTAGGAGAAGATCTTCACTAGCCATACAATGAACATGAGTCTCATATCTAAAATAGACTTGGAACTCAAAAAATTAAATCCCCCAACAACAAATCCTCAAAGAAACAACTGCCCAATAAATACATGGGCTAAAGACTTAAAGAGAAACTTCTCTGAAGAGGAAAGAAAGATGGCCAATAGACACATGAAGAAATGCTCAACCTCTCTAGCCATAAAAGAAATGCAAATCAAAATAACATTGAGAGTCCACCTCACCCCAGTTAGAATGGCTATAATCAAGAACTCTAATAACAACAGAGGCTGAAGGGGATGTGGCCAAAAGGGAACCCTACGGCATTGTTGGTGGGAATGTAAACTTGTTCAACTACTTGGGAAAGTAGTATGGAGGTTCCTCAAAAGACTCCACATAGAGCTCCCCTATGACCCAATCTCACTTTTGGGCATTTACCCAAATAATCGCAAACAAGACCATACTAAAGCTACAAGCACAACTATATTTATTGCAGCATTATTTAGCATAGCTAAGATATGGAACCAACCCAGATGCCCCTCAGTAGATGAATGGATCAAGAAAACGTGATACACACACACACACACACACACACACACACACACACACACACACAATGGAATTCTATGCCTGCAACAGAAAGAATGACATTGCCCCATTTGTTAGGAAATGGAAAGACTTGGAAAAAATTATATTAAGTGAAGTAAGCCAGGCCCAAAGAAACATAGATCCCATGGTTTCCCTTATTTGCAATAACTAGTATATGCCTGGGACAAGTAGAAAGGTCAAAAGCTATATACATATGACCAGATAAGATGAAGTTAAGTGAAATGAACCCCAAGACAGGGACACAAGTGCTTTTTTTTCTTGCTTGCTATTGTTTTTAACATATTTCTAAGGTACCATGTGATTTTTTTTTTGTTGCTTTGTATGTCCCTCCCCTATGGTATAACTTTATTTGATGTTGGTATAATTTGGGGAGAGGAAGGGAAAAAACAAAATGTTTAAATAGGGATACATGTTGACCCATTGCAAAAATGAGATGTACAAGACACATTGAAAAATGAACTTTACAGTTTAGGTAGGGGTGGGGGGAAAATTAGGGGGGTATAGCTGAGGAGGTGGGAGGGAAAGGATGGTAGGGGATAAACAGAGGATGAGGCAACAATGCTGGATAAGAAATGTACTCATTACCTTGCTCATGTAACTGTAATCCCTCTGTATAGTATTTTCAAAATAAAAAACTTATAAAAAATTAAAGAAAGAAGTTTTCTCAGTCAACACCTGAGTGTCCTCTTAGTGTCTAAATTTCACATGATAATGTTCAGTGACCAATCTGAAATTCTACAAGGATCCTGATTGTTCTCCTGTAGAGAAAGACAAGTACTGTGAGTTTGATAGTCACTTGAAGAACTGATCTTAGCCTGGCACTGGTGGCTCATGCCTGTAATCCTAGCTACTCAGAAGGCTGAGATCTGAGGACTGTGGTTCAAAGCCAGCCCAGCAGAGAAGTCTGTGAACCTCTTATGTCCAATTAACTACCCCCAAACCAGAAGTGGAGCAATGGCTCAAAGTGGTAGAGCACTAGCCTTGAGCACAAAAGCTTAGGGACACCACCCAAACCCTGAGTTCAAACCCTATGACCCACAAAAAGAAAACCAAAAATAGAACTGATCTTATCATCAGGTCAGGGAAAAATACTTGCCAGGGCTTGGGAAGACAAGAGGAGAAAGGAAATCAGATTAGATTAAACCAGGTAAAATTGGCATTCTTGTAGGTCAAAAGAGGATCAATTCAATATTATCAAACTCCTAAACCTGGCTGGTCCTTCCTTCCTTCCTTCCTTCCTTCTTTCCTTCCTTCTTTCCTTCCTTCTTTCCTTCCTTCCTTCCTTCCTTCCTTCCTTCCTTCCTTCCTTCCTTCCTTCCTTCCTTCCTTCCTTCTTTCCTTCCTTCTCTTTTTTCTTTCTCTCTCTCTTTCCTTCTTTTTTTTTGTGCTGATACTGGGGCTTGAACTCAAGGCCTAGACATTTGTCCTTTAGCTTTTACCACACATAGCTGGCACTCTACTCCTTGAACCATATGTTCACCTCCACTTCTGGCTTCTTAAAAAAGTGAATTGGAGGTAAGAGGTTCATGGACTTTCCTGTCTAGATGGGCTTCCAATAACGATCCTCAAATCTCAGCCTTCTGAACAGCTGAGTTTACAGACATGAGCCATGGTGCCCAGCTTGTTCTTACTTCTAACCACTTCCTTACAGTCATGTTGTCTCCTTCCTTGGTGGAATAAAACCAGAGAACATAAAACCCTAAGTCAGCTCACCTCTAGAATATGTTCAGAAAAACAAGCTGCCTACCTACACTCAGTATCTTCTGGTTTCCTATCTACTTGACCTCTAAAAGACAAGTTGCTTAGCAGAGCATCTCTTTGGTTAAGCTCAAGGAGCAAATGATCAGCATTCCCATAGCAGATAAACCAGTTCAAACCTGCCACGCATTAAGTAGAAAAGGTATCCTTTGGTCAATAAAATGTATACATCATCCTGACACAGGAGGTTCATGCCTATAATCCTAGCTATTCAGCAGGCTGAGATCTAGGATCCCAGTATAAAGCCAGCCTAAGCAAGACAGTCCATGAGACTCTTTATCTCCAATTAACCACCAAAAAGCCAAAGGTAGAGGTGTGTTTCAAAGTTTAATCCCATCCCTGAATGAAAAGCTAAGGGACAGCACCCAGGCCCTGAGTTCAAGCCCCAGTACTGAAGGATTGACCTGCACTCTGTTTTCCCAGATACAAACAAATACCAGGCAAGCCACCAAAGGTAAGGGCAGACTGCCTGATGCTGTCAGGGCAATCTATGTAAGCCTGGCTGAAAATATTCCATTGTGGGCCCAACTGAAAAGCCCCCTATCTCCCTAGACTTAATGGCTTTTTCACTCACCTCTGCCTCCTTGCTCAGACCTCATGAAATCCCAACTCTTATCCTAGCTCTTTGCACAGTCTCCAAGCCCACAAGAAGGCTATGCCCCTCATGGTCTATCTCAATAAACAGTCCTTGCCTGTGGAAGATGGAGTCTGGCCTGTTTCCTTCCTTCCTCCTCCATTTTCCCAACAAGTACTGGCACACATGCACATGCATTTGCACACACACATACACACAAGTTTATCAATGTGCACTCTATATTTTTTGCAGTTCTATAGTTCCATCCCAGGACCTTTCCCAACCTGCTTAACCAAAGCATAAAAATAATGAACCTAGTGATTCCATGAGAAGAAGACCTTTTATACCCATATTTCATATCCTTTTGCATTTTGGGTTAAATCTGGTTTTAACACAGAATAACTACAACAGAAACTACTTTTACTGAAAAGCACTGCCTTTTTACTTGTGTAGCCATTTGATAAGTCCAAGTGAGAAGAAGACATATTTCCCTGCTACCTTCCTGACCACCACACCAAATACATTACTAGAAAGTTTAAGGCAGCTAAACAACTTTGGTCCTTGCATTTGGCAAGAGAAGATTTCAGGCAAGATGCAAACATAAATAAAGATGATAGAAAATCTTAATAGAAGAGAAATATGACAGAAAAAGTGCATGTGGAATAAAGGTGTATTGAAGACAGCGGTTTAGCCTATCTCTGCCTTTGGGGCCATCTCAAGGTCTTTATTATACAGCTTAGCCTTAGGTTACAGAGAACTGGATGGCTTCCTGATTGATGGATCCCCTTTCTGTTTCCTGGAAGGTTGTGATGCCAAAGATTTACCATCTCATTCTTATTTCCTCATTCCTTTGTCCTTCTTTGTTCCTTTTTGTTGTTGTTGTTGGTCATGGGGCCTGAACTCTGGGCCTGGGCACTGTCCCTCAACTCTTCAGCTCAAGGCTAGAGCTCTACCACTTGAGCCACAGTGCTACTTCCAGCTTATTCTGCTTATGTGGTGCTGAGGAATCGAACACAGGGCCTCACACACGCAAGGTAAGCACTCTACCACTGAGCCACCTTCCCAGCCCCTCTTAGTTCCTTTTTATTATAGCCCAGAGTCCATATTTCATTGTTTGGAAGGCTTTAGCTTATCAGCTTATCTTGCCATCTGCAAGTTCTATAGGGCTCAAATCCCTTATTGGCTAGATTTTTACTAACTTAAATAATTTGGACCTATATCTTAACTAAAAAGCAGGATAAAAACTTGGCCTCACTGGGTGTCAGTGGCTCACACTTGTAATCCTAGCTGTTCAGGAGGCTGAGATCTGAGGATCACAGTTCAAAGCCAGCCCAGGCAGGAAAGTCTCCAATCAACCACCAGAAAACCAGAAGTGGTACTGTGGCTCAAGTTAGCCTTGAGCTGAAGAGATGAGGGGCAGAGCCCAGGCTCAGAGTTCAAGCCCCACGACTAACCAAAACAAAACAAAAACAAAAAAAAGATTGGCCTCTTCCTCATTCTGTATTTGTATCCTTTGCTCTGGAGTGTTCTCTTAATGTCACTTGTAAATTGAAAGACATGACTGATCCATGGTAAAAACATCATTACCAGGAGAGAGGGAGGAAACTGTCGTTCCCCCCCCCCAAAAAAAAGGAACTGTAGAGCCTCAGCAGGACAGACCACCGGTCAGGTGACAATGACTTGCTTAGCTTGACCTGATTGCTCTCCTGAAGTGATGACAGGGCTAATAACTTTTCCAGAATGCTTCTCTGAGCATAAAATAATAAGCAACCAGGTCATACTGTGACCAGGACTATGTAACAATCATGCAGACTTTTTACCTCCAGGCCCTAAGTCTTTATTTAAGTCTGAAGTTCACAGTTATATCCCGAAGATGCATTAAAATGCTTACTTTTCCTCTGCACAGCCTTTTCATGCTGAGTAATAAACCTCTGTTATCTCCCTTCACCTTTATTCATAGTGGGTACTAGTGGCCAGACCTGACAAGTGGAGGCCCTGGAGTTGTACTCATATCTTAAAACTCCACTTTCAACAAGATTGAGATTACTTTCATTCTAATCTCTTTAACAGAAAACAGAAGCCATCTGAGAACACAAGATTCTAATCTTGATTTAGGGGGGCTTTTGGGGGCCAAATAGAATCCCTCTCATCTCTAAATAGCCAAAGGAAAAGAGAAAGACAAAAGAAGTTAGATGGGTCAACAAGATCTCCTCTTAGGGAAAAACACTGTCTAAGGAAACAGAAGGGACCCAGCTAACCCTTTCGAGGAACAAAAAGGAACCCTTGTAATTCTTGGAATGTTGGGATAAGTATCCAACTAGATAAAGTGGTTAGAAAAAAAGATTATCTGAGGACATTCAGACTTCAGAGAGAAGAACTTTAAGAACCTTAGTGCTTCAAACTCTACATCCGAAGACTGCAAGTAAGGGAAAGAACAAAACATTCTTGATTGAAAACAATGTAGGAAAAGGAGAGGGAAAGTAGTCAACTGCCGGATTTCAGCTTGAGATTTGCACCAAGTGCTTGCATTTCTTCAAATCTCCTCTAAAATGTTTCATACTTGCTGTGTGCTGGTAGTTAACACTTGTAATCCTAGATATTCAGGAGGCTGAGATATGAGGATTGTGGTTTGAAGCCAGCATAGGTAGAAAAGTTTGTAGGACCCTTATCTCCAAGTAACTACCAAAAAACAAACAAATAAACAAACAAACACAGAACCAAAGCGGAGGGCTAGCTCAAATGGTTGAGCACCAGTCTTGAGAGAAAAAGCCAGGCAAGTACACAAGGCTCTGTGTTCAAGCCTCAGTACCAGCACAAAGTAATGAATGAATAGATAGATAAATTGAAAAAGATGTATTATATTTTATAAGACACTTATACATTCTTTTATGTGTTTTAGTAAACATATGTGTATGTGTATGTGTGTGTGTGTGTGTGTGTGTGTGTGTGGTTTTAATGAATTTTCTTTTCATTAAGAGGAAAAACTTAACCAAATAGCAAGATATTCTATATTCTTTTCATACAGAATTGTGGTCAGCCACAATTCTCCTGGGGTCACTTCTTTCATGGGAAGACTCCTCTTTGGACCACAGATCTGACTGAAGAAACCCCACTCACATGATCAACATGTACAGGGAAATGAGCTTCTCCCTTGAGTACGTCTCACAAACCTAGGAATGATGCGAAGTCTGTCCAATGCTGTCATCATGCTCTTGAAATTTCCCATCTAAGCTTCGTCTTCCTGGCTGAGGAGATGAGTCACAATTCTCAAGGCAAACATAAATGTGATTTGAATTAACAACTACTAAGTTTCCAGTTTTAAATTTTACTTAATATTTTCTGAAGATCTTCTATCTGCAGAGAATGGTGTTAAATATTTCCAGGAACAGAAAGATAACCAACTGCTAGATTTTGCTCTTCAGAAAACTTCTAAGCTATCAGAGAGGAAAAGTATGTGCATAAATGATATCAAACACATAAATATGTTCTTGAATAGAGCAGAAGATGGTTTATGATAGAAAGACTCAGGATGAGTCAAGAAGTCATCATCTATCTATGCTCTGTCTTAAGAAGTAAAGGGATATGTTGACTAAAAATGAAAATCACCACGTGGTAGCCCATAGCCAAATCCAGCTAACAGATGTGTTTTGTTTGGCCTGAGTAGTATGTTTTTGTAATATTTGAATCGGTTGCCAGCATCTTATAATTGAGATTTCACATAAAATTCTGTCTTGCAGCTTTTCTTTTCTTGAAAAAAATCAGTCAACATCAACACTGAGTCCACACCTCTGTGTAGTAACAAGAGTCTGCTGCTCCTATAAGACCAGGTGTGTGCCTCATCAGAGTATGGTGTTTCTCACTTCATCATCTTGCTGTCCTGGACCTCCTGTGGGAGTCTGCACTGTGACTCCTAACTTAAAGAGCTAGCCTAGGTCAAACCCATATGGTGTGCTGTTAGTGTTTAAAAGACTCTAGATTTTTTTTTCTTTTTTGTGCCAGCCCTGGGGCTTGGGCATTGTCCTTGAGTTTTTTTGCTCAAGACCAACACTCTACCACTTGCACCATACCTCCACTTCCAGCTCTGTGGTAGTTAATGGAAGATAAGTGTCTCAGGGATTTTCCTGCCTATGCTGGCTTTGAACCACAATCCTCAGACCTCAGCCTCCTGAACAGTTAGGATTATAGGTATAAGCCACCAGCACCCAGCTATAGAAAAAACACTTAAGGAGTTGATTATAGTTATTGCCAATTTCTATGGTGTAAATGTTCTCATTATGGCCATCTTTTTTCTGCTTTATGTGGTGCTGCGGAATCGAACCCAGGGCCTCATGCATGCTAGGCAAGCGCTCTACCACTGAGTCAACTTCCCAGGCCCTCTCTTTCTTTTTTGTGCCATGTGTTAGTAACAAAAATAGGAAAAACAAAGGTTATTAGAACACAAGTAAAAGAGTGTGGGCAACTAGCTACAGGAACATAGTACTATTTTTGTTGTAGCTGCTGCTACTGTGCCTGTATGGATTAAGCATCAGTTTTTGTGGTGTTAGTGGACATTTTGTTGATTAACTCTCTCTCTTCTGGACCCTATTGACTGGGTGCCTTTTTTTTTCAGATCATGGCTCAAATTTTACACACAGCAACATCTGAGAGCTCAGTTTTCATGCCTGCTTTCCATTTGGCCCAATTCTCTGGCATGACTTGCCTGTCTTATTCCACCTGGCCTATTTCACCTACCTTGTCTCCCCTATTTACACCTGGACCTTTGTATTTCTCTGTCTTCCATGTCTCCTTAAATGTGCACCCTTTCCACAAAAAAATGTACCATCTGGCTCTCACACAAGGTTAAGTGCAGTCCTAACTGCATAGGCATGTAGACTTGAGTTCAAAGGTAGACTTGCCTGAGAAATGTGTCAATGCTTCCCTGTGTCAACAAGAAGAAATAACCACCTATATTACAATGCTGTGGTTCAAATTCAGTGATTTCCAGCAAGTCAGGGCAGTTGTGATTAACTTCCTGTTTAATCCTTGCCCTGAACTTTTTTTTTTTGTCTCATTGAATTTCTTCTCATGTTTGAGTATGTATTTGGTCATTTACCCAAACTTTTTTTGGTTATTTTGAAGTAGCATCTTGATTTTGCCATAGAATTGTTTTGCCTCTTGTCTCCTGAATCATCTCTTCAATAATGTACTCAGCATGTTCTCTCATTTGTGTCCTCATGTAAAATCTCCAAAATTACTTGCAGTAACAGTAGTTAATTCCAGCTACAATCAGAAGTTTATCATAAAGGTTCTTCTTTTTCAGAAGGACAATTACCTCAGTTATGACATGCTACAGTTATACCAATCTAGTTTATACCTTATATTAATTTATCATCTTGGGATTCCCAGAGCCCATAAGTATATTCAGACTACCAATTGTACATGGACAGCCTCAGGTTCAAAATTTTTTTGGAAGAGGTTCTTTTTCCTCTCCAATCCTAAATGAGTAACCCTTTTGCTCTAGTTTGGATTTTGCCTCAAAGACCCACACGCTAAAGGCTGGTCATCAGTCTCTGGAACTTTTTAGAGGCAGTGGAAACTTGAGGGAGGTGGGGTCTAGTAGGAGGAAGTTAGGTCATTGGGGACATGACCTTAAAGGGAATACTGAAAGTGAGTCTCTTTCTCTTGCACTCTCTCTCTCTCTCTCTCTCTCTCTCTCTCTCCCCCCCCTCTCTTTTCTCTTTCTCTTTGCTTCCTGGCTGCACATTAGGTGACCAAAACTCCTTTGCCATGATGTACAGTTCTGTAACAGCACAAAATAAACATATCCAAGGGACCATGGACTGAAATCTCTGAATTGTTAGCCAAAATATACTTTACCTTCTATTTAAGTTGATTTTCCTGGATATTTTTTTTAATTTAATTTAATTTTATTTGTAAACATACTGTACAGAGGAGTCAATTACATGGGCAGGATAATGCGTACATTTCTTACCAAGCATTGCAGCCTCCTCCTTTGTTTACCCTTCACATCCTTTCCCAGCCTCCCCCCTCCCCCCCAATCCCAATCCTTCTCCTTTCCCCCCTTCCCCTTCCTGGATATTTTTTCATACTGCTGGAAACCTGACTAATAACACCTTCCTAACAGTAGCCTTTCTATACAGAGAATACACAGCTCCTACTATTAGGTCTGCCTGAGAGAACAACCCCCTCCCCATCTTACTCTTCACCTGCCTGAAACCAGTAATCACCTGACTGTGAGTCAGCAAAGGACCCCAGACACTGAGGTCACTTCCTTATCTGTTGAGGTCACTTCCTGAACCTCCCTGGTCACACCTCTGTTGGAATGTGAGAGGTTCCCCAGGCTCTGAGATCACTTCTGCCTCTGCTATGGTCACACCTTCCCACCTTTCCCTATTTAATCCCACTCACCTACAGTCCCTTCCCTCTCTTTTTCTTCCCTTCTCTCTTCCCACATGCCTCTGCCTCCATCTGGTGCAGTACAGGTGGTACAGGCTGGCAGTTTGCTTTCCCTCCCCTCAATAAACTCTTTTCTGACTGAGCCATGTGGCAGCTTCCTTTCAGCAAACTGTATACACACCAGCCTGGTTCTAAGGATCTCACCACATGGTGTTTCCTTGGGCCCTAGTGTTCTCATTGGTTCTGAATTTAGCTCCAGCTGACAACATAACACTGGTTTTCTTCCAGCATCCCGTGATTTTCCCTTCTGATTTCTGTGTTCATTGTGAGTTTTTGCCACATTTGCATCTCCCCTGACTTCTTTTCTTCCCAGATGCAAGGAACTATGGTCAATTTACATACCCTAAATTTCCCTTAACAAAGCCCTTGATGTGGGAGTCAACACAAATATACATAAATACACACTCACATAGACAACCACACACAAATATACACACAGAGTTATATACACAGATGTTCACATAAATATACATAAAGGCATACACACACAGAAGTACACATACAGACACAAACTTACACACTCACAGTCACATATTATACAGAAGTGAACACACACAGACATTAAAAAGGTACCTACTCAGAGACACAGAAAATAGATATACACACACAGATACACTCACATAGATACATACATAGCTATAGATACACACTGATATATATAGATAGATATACACACACACATGCACACACACAGATTTCCACATAAACATACACTCACACGGTTACACAAAGTACACACAGATAGATATACAAGAGATACACACATTAACATAAACATATAGACACATGTAGATATAGACCCTCACAGATATATACATGCTTGCACAAATACATGCACACAGAAATGCATATACGCCAAGAGATTTTAATAAACATAAGTACACATACACACGTAAGTACACATACAGATACATAGCCTTACATGCTCACACCTTTAGATTCGGGCACACTCAGACTAAATAGCTTGTTACATTTTCTCAAAATACAACTTAGCAGCAGTGAGTTAAGGTACCATCTGCCATCCTGCTTTAGTTTCTAGAACCAACTGCAGCCCAGCATCATCAGCTGATCAGATCATCTCTTCCTCATCATCTCCCCTAGTCACAGCTTCTTGGAGTCACAGACAGTGTATACAGAGCTTCCCAATCCCACACAGGGACACAAGTTTCAACGAAGACCTGTGAGGTGGCTTCCAGATATAATAAGCATTTGCAAAGATGTGACTAGAGTCTGCTATTTTCAATCTTCTGAACATCTCCATGGTTTCTAAGAGAAAAAGGATGTAACATGAGATTGCATCCCAAATATAGAACCTGTGGTTTCTGGAGGCAGGGGGAACATAGGGTATTGATGAACATTTAATGAAGGCATTAAAACAAAGCTAGGCAAGCCTCAAATTTTTAGTTCCAGCACTGACCCTGTCTAGTGAATTCTGCCGTCAGCATGTCTAGGCATCCATGCTCTGTCCTGAGACTGTAATCTCCTAGATGCACATGGGAAATCCCAGCCTACCAAGAATATTAGAGGAAATTATTTTGTAAGCTGAAACACATAGTCAACAAGACTTACATTTGATATATGCCCACGTGTCCCCCTTCCTTGGGGCCAAAATGTCACTTTTGCAGTGACTCTTTGCTCTCCCAGTTGCACACACAGAGACAAAGACTTGTAGAATGGAGGTGGTTTAGTTAGAAGGCATAATAGCGGAAGGGCTTGGGAAGAGAATATTTGAAAATACTCTATTATACCAGCTGCTGTTGTGGAAATAGAAGCTGAAGCCTATGGGGCAGAGCACTAAGAAAAGCACAATGCAGGTCTCAGAAGCACCCAATCAAGAGGCCAGAGAGGTATTTATACCCTTACCCTACAGAGCCATGACTGAAGGCTTTTCTCTGAGTATATTTTTGTGGGTTACAGACAGGTGTTGAGTGCTGTTCAAAGGCAGGGCCTGAATCTTTCTCACCTTTGACCTCCCAGCTGAGCTAGACCACTGCACCTAGGGTTGTTAAAGGGTCTCAACAGATAGATTTTCCACATGTTGGAGGCTATAGGTCTCAGACAAAGAGGAAAAAAGAGAAGAAGGCAGACACAAACCAAAGGGAAGAAGACAGATACAGCCAAAGCCACCAGAAACTTCCTCCCTCCTTTCACAATGTAATCCCTGAAAGCCTTCCATTTCATTTCAGGAATCATAGCAGTGTTGTAAAGGTAAATAACTGAAATGAAAGGAAGCAAGGTGGGCTGATTGCAGTGCAAATGATATGCACGCATGCCTATGTGCATGCATTTCTCATGTAGATGTCAGAAACAGTCCCAAGTAAAGACTCTAGGCAAGATTTAGACAAAGGCCTATAATCATGGCACTGACATACCTGTGGCCTTAAAGAGAAGCTTAATTAAAAGTGATACAAGTCTCTTTTCTTGTAGTCTTCCTAATGAGTAGAGAAATAAGAGGAGAAAAGGCAGAAGGAAGTGTTGAGAGCAAATGGGAGAAAGTTGGAAAGACTGGAAGACAGGAAGGAGATCTACAGCACAGGTTGAGTTCTGGCCCTGCTGCTCCTTCAAGGGTCTGAAGGGAAGGTGATTTGCAACAGCAGAGGCGTGATGCAAACAGCCTCTGTATGAGAGCTATTTTTCAACAAATCAATGTCTTAACTGCTTTTTAGCAAGAGTAATCTTACTTCAGAATTTCATATTCACTGTCTCCCTCAGATTAAGCTCTGTTTTCTAAAATGCTTTTTGAGGGAGTCATATTTCATGCTATTAAGAAGAAAGAAACAAATCTGTGTGTGGTGGCTCATGCCTATAATTATAGCTACTTGTGAGGCAGAGAATCAAAGATTGAGGCCTGCCAGGGGAAAAAGTTCACAAGACTCCATCACAACCAATATAAAAGCTGGGATCAATGATAAGCAACTATCGTTTAGTTATGCAGGAAGCCTAAATAGAAGGATTGTACTCCAGGACATCCCAAATATAAATGTAAAACCCTACTTGGACAATACAAAATCAAAATAGTCTGAAGACTTGGCTCAAGTAGTAATGTATCTGTGGCTCAAGTAGTAATGTATCTGCCTAGCAAGCACAAGATTATGTTCAATCCCCAGTACTGCTTTAAAAAAGGAAAGAAAGAAAACAACTGGCAAAACAAGCCTACATCAGTGACTCATGCCTATCATCCCAGCTACTCAATAGACTGAGATCTAAGAATAATAGTTCAGACCAGCTCACACAAACAAGGCTTTTATCTCCAATCAACCAGCAAAAAACCCCAAATGGAAGTGTTGTTCAAATGGTAGAGTGCCAGCCTTCAGTGGAAAAGCTAAGTGAGCAGCCTTGAGTACAAGCCCCAGTACTAACAAAAAAGATGAGATAGGTGAAATAGATTTCAGTAATATTTCATTAAACTCAATATATTCAATCTATTAAACTCAATGTATTCGATGTATATTCAACATAAAATCAATATGAAAAAGAAATACCAATGAGATATTGAACATTCACCTTCCTTCACAGTGACTCTTCAAAACCTACTGCATGTTTTACTTGTGCAACACATGCAAAAATGTCAGTTTGCTTAGTAGCAGCTACCTGTATGCCTACTGTACTGGCCAACCAGGTCTTCATCAAGGGCTCAGTCAGAGACACTCCATCTTTGACCTACTCAATAAGAGGCCATGAGACAGTATCTGAGTGCTTCTCCTTCTCCTTCTGTCTTTTCCCAGCAGTTGCTCTTCATAGCAGCTGAGTGAGCACCCACAGTACTTAGACTGCCCCACTGAAACCTCATGTTGACCTTAAGGCAGGTACAGGTAAGAGAAGGAGATAAAAAGAGAACTGAGAAATGGGAAGCTGAGAGGAAGAGCTAAGAAAGATCACAAAAGGAAGAGCAGAAAACAGCAACACTGAACAAGAGATGCCTGGTGCCTTGATGGGAGGAATATCACACCGCTCCTGATCAGCAAATAGGGACTTGGAAGTGAAGAGTAGAGAGACCACAGGACTTCTTCTCCAACCTTTGAAGCTCCAGTGACTAAGCTTGCTGAAATAAATAAACATGAGGCAGATGAACAGGAAAAAATGTGCACACAATTATTATGTTCATGTCCCTTGATGCCATACCAGGTATGAGACTCCAAGACAGGCCAGAGTGTTGAAGTTTCTGTAGCAAAAAGGATCAGGGATTTGGGGCTTCTGGAGGAGGTGGGCACCATGAATGGCACTAGCTAGTCAGGACTGTCCTACTAGCAGTTAAAAGCTTTAGGTAATAGCCGGGCGCTGGTGGCTCACGCCTGTAATCCTAGCTACTCAGGAGGCTGAGATCTGAGGATCGCGGTTCAAAGCCAGCCCGGGCAGGAGAGACCGTGAGACTCCTATCTCCAATAAACCACCAGAAAACCGGAAGTGGCGCTGTAGCTCAAGTGGTAGAGCGCTCGCCTTGAGCTGAAGAGCTGAGGGACAGCGCCCAGGCCCAGAGTTCAAGCCCCACGACCAACAAAAAAAAAAAAAAAAAAAAAAAAAAAAAAAAAGCTTTAGGTAATAGAAGAGCCATTATTGATCTTATTCTTCCTTTCCTTCAAGTTCATCTATTCTGTTTAAAGAGATACCATTGTACTCTTTGAGGAAAATGTTATCAAGCAAACAAGGGAACTTCAGAGAAAGTCCCATCTGGGGATTTGAGGGCAGAGAAAAGTCCAAGAGACCTTGAGACTGAATTTTTAAAGTACTCAACATGGCAAGGTTCATACCTTGGGGCATTACCTTTTGATCCCCAATAGGATTAGAAAACCTGTCTCATCAGTAAGCACCTGTCTTCTGCCAAATGAAGCCATATGTGTCATTCAACTTTCCATCACTGTGAAGAAATACCTGAGATGACCAAGTAATAAAGAAGGAAGGAGCCAGGTACCAGTGGCTCACGCCTGTAATCCTAGCTACTCAGGAGGCTGGGATCTGAGGATCACTGTTCAAAGCCAGCCCAGACAGGAAAGTGCATGAGACTCTGATCTCCAATAAACTACTAGAAAAGGGAAGTAGTACTGTGGCTCAAGCAGTAGAGCACTCACCTAGAGCTGAAGAGCAAAGGAACAGTGCCCAGGCCCAGAGTTCAAGCCCCACAACCAACAAAATAAATAAATAAAAATAAGGAAAGAAGGAATGTTTAGGAAAAATCATAGCCTCTTCAAAAATTGGTGTTAGGAAAACTGGGCAGCCATATGAAGAAAATTAAAAGTGGATCCCTGCTTGTCACCATGCACTAACTTCAATTCAAAGTGGATCGAAGACCTCAACATCAGACCTGAAACTCTGAAACTACTGCAACAGAGAGCAGAAGACACATTAGAACTTATAGGTGATGTCAGGAACTTCCTGAATAGAATCCCAGGGGCAAAACATAGAGCAAGACTTGACAAGTGGGACTACATTAAAATAAAAAGCTTCTGCACAGCTAAGGAGATAATTACTAAACTTGAAAGACAGTCAACCAATTGGGGAAAGATCTTTACCAGCAATACATAAGACAAAGGCCTAATATTCAATACATACAACGAGGTCAAGAAACTAAGCCCTCCCAATCTTAATACACAAATTACTAAATGGGCAAGGGAGCTAAGGAGAGATGTCTCAGAAGAGGTAAGAATGCCAAGATATACATTAGGAAATGCTCATCATCCCTGCCATAAAGGAAATGCAAATCAAACCAACCATGAGATAACATCTTACCCCAGTTAGATTGGCCAACATTTTAAATTCAAATAACAAATGCTGGCAAGGACGTGGGGGTGGGAGGGAAGGAAGGAACCCTACTTCGCAGGTGGGAATATAGACTAGTACAACTAGGACATTATCTGACAAAAAAAAGAAGGCTGCTGGGGAAAAGGCCCACATAATGGGAAACAAAGAAAGGACATAAACCTGATGCTGGTGGTTCATGCTTATAATCCTAGCTACTCAGAAGGCTGAGATCTGAGGATCCCAGTTTGAAGCCAGCTTGGAAAGTTTTGTGAGACTCTTATCTCCAATTAACTACCAAAAAGCTAGAAGTAGAGGTGTGACCCAAGGGGACAGCACCCAAGCCTTGAGTTCCAGTCTCAGGATTGGCATGGGAAGGAAGGAAGGAAGGAAGGAAGGAAGGAAGGAAGGAAGGAAGGAAGGAAGGAAGGAAGGGAGAGAGGGAGGGAGGGAGGGAGGGAGGGAGGGAGGGAGGGAAAGAGAAAAAAAGAGAGAAAGAAAGAAAGAAAGAAAGAAAGAAAGAAAGAAAGAAAGAAAGAGAGAGAGAGAGAGAGAAAGAAAGAAAGGAAGGAAGGAAGGAAGGAAGGGAAGGGAAAGAAAGAGAGAGGAAGGAAAGAAAAAGAAATGGAGAGAAAGAAAGGAAGGAAGAAAGAAAGAAAAAAGAAAGGAAGGAAGGTGGAAGGAAGGAAAGAAAGAAGGAAGGAGGAAGGGGAGGGGGGACATAAAACACCTTTTTTGTTTTTATCTGAGGCTGCTGGTTCCAAGTCTAGCACAAATGCTTAGACCAAATGGAAAAGCGGAAAGCAAGCCACTTTCACCCAGGATGTGAGGGGTCCAACCAGACAAGAATTTTCATCCAATCAGAAAGGCAAACCAAAGATACATCCCCCAAGAAGGATGGGGCTCTGGACCAAATATCTAGTCAGATTAGACAAAGAAACCTGGGATTTTTCCTTAATGGGGTGACAGGGAAATCCCCTTCGCACTTAGGTCTGCTAATCCTTTCTCTTTACTTTATGGCTTTCCTGTCACCTTTGAATAAACTTACTGTGTTTACCTTAAACACTTTCCTGCCTTTTTAGTCTTTAAAGGGCCAAGAAAAGGACTGTATCAAGCATGTGTATGGTATGCTTGTGGGAGCTTGTTGCACAAAGGTCAGGCTAAGGACAAAAGGGGTTCCACTGTGTAGGTGTTTGGTTAGATTTGTTAAGAACTGGCCTGGAGTTTTTCTTCCCCTAGGGAGAAGTCTTAACTGCAAACTGACCACTAATTACTCCCAACTAGAAGGGGCTATGGGAGGCACTAGGGAGGAGATAGAACTTTGTAACTTGGAGAGAATGTTGGTTTTTAGCATTCTTTTCCTATAGACAAACTGCCTAAGTTCTAGTTTGCCAAGTGAGAAATATTTGTTCCCCAAGTTAGATGCTAGGTAAAAATTATCTGAAATAAAAATCTGAGTGGCTTAAAATAAAACAGAGGTCAGATTAATTACCAAAGTGGCTTTAGGAAAGCCTTAAAGAAGGCAGGTTGTCACCATATTCCTGAGCTCTGGCTCCTCTTCTACCAGGGTCCTCTCAGCTCTTGTTCTCTTCTGAGCATCAGGTCCCTTTGCTATAGGAAAATGGCCAAAGAGAGATGTGACCTTGCACCCTCCCAGCTCTTCTGAAGAGGCATCAGAGGCTAATGCCTGTAATCCTAGCTACTTAGGAGACTGAGAGCAAAAAATCAAGATTTGAAATCAGTCCAGACAGTCCATAAACTCTTATCTCCAATTAACAAAACCTGAAAGTGGAGCTGTGACCCAAGGAGTAGAGCAGCAGCTTTGAGCACAAAAATCTAAGTGACAGCTAGAGGCCCTGAATTCAAGCCCCAGTATCAGCAAAAGAGAAGAGCTCCTGACCCAGCATTCCCCCCAAAAAACATCTGTACAAAGGTTTCCTTTGAGTAGACTACATGTTCTCCCCTCTGCTAGTCTCCATGGCCAGAATGACCATATTCCCTGACCCCTGAGCCTCCACCATCCACCTGGAGCCTGGGATTAGTATCATTTCCCCAAAATTCCCTGGAGAGGCAGCAACAGTTGTTGCAAAAAGGGAGGAAAAATGAATGAAAGGGTACCAGGAAGGCACCCACAACTGCTCACCACACCCAGCCCAGGTATGCACATATTACACAAGTTTAAAGAGAAAGCACTAAGGAGTTTGATTTGGTTTCCAAAGTATTTTATGCCTACAGACAGACAATGGCTCCCATTGCATTGCCACGGGTGGCAATTATGGTGTGGTTTTGCTTTTACCTCTGGTTTTCTCTCTTCGTAGTTATTCATAACCTAGCACACCACATTAAACAAATGTCACTAAATAGAAGCACAGATGGCAGTGGCTCTGGCTCCGACACTGTGGGTGTTTTCAGTGGGAAGTGGGTAGACAACTGTCCTGCCCTTTATGAGAGGGTTCAGTCACATCTTGGCCTCTGCCCACAAGATGCCAGTAGCAAGCTGTGACAGTCAAAAATGTCTCCAGTCTTTGCCAAATGTCCCATAAGGGGCAAAATCATTCCCACTTGAGACCAAGATCTTTTTTGAAATGCAGCCATTGCTACCAGCCCAAGTGCTACATTCAGGGATAAAATAGGGTATGGAGTGAGGAGTATGAGCTTGAGGGAGAATCAGAGTGAGGCTTGATTTTGCAACATTATGACCTTGGACTTACATGTTCACCTGGTCTCATGTACCATAGAGACATGGCAGTACATACCAAATTCTAAAAAAAATAAAAACTTACACAAGAGCACAAATGTGTAGCAATCACTAAAGAGTAGCTGTCCATACTGAACCAGGATAGATGAAAAGATAGGGAAATTATACTTTTTTTTTCTTTTGTCTTTTATACAAGTACTGGAGTGGGGACTTAGGGCTTGGGTGCTATCCTTTAGCTTTTTTGCTCAAGGTTATTGCTCTGCTGCTTGAACTCTACTTCCAGCATTTTGCTAGTTAGAGATGAGACTCTCAGACTTTTCCTAACTAGGCTACCTTAACCCAAGATCCTCAGATCTCAGCCTCTTGATTAGCTATGATTACAGGCATGAAACAATACTGTTTTTAATAAATATCAGACTCAGGAGGTAAAAACCAAACCTCTTTTTAGATGCTAAGTTAAAAGGACTGAAAGATTTAAAAGGTGCTGTCTAATCTGCCCTCTCTTTTTAAATGGTAAAAATCTGCTAACTCTGTATGTAAATGAGTAGAAATAGAAAGGTGGGAGGCATATCTGGGGAAAGGAAACCCTAAAACTTACTTGTTGTACCTGAGTTTTCAGATAGGTCCAGACACATATCATCTTTTAGAATAATAAGCAGCATTCATTTTGCCCTAAGGGTTGGGGTTTGCTAGTGTCCCCCTAGCTCAGAAAGAATAAAGGCAACAGATAACAGCTGCCTTTTTTTTTTTTTTTTGGCCTTAGAGCACGCTGTGCACATGCTCTGAGCTATATTCTTAAACCCTGTGTTCTTTTCTTTCTTTCTTTCTTTCCTTCCTTCCTTCCTTCCTTCCTTCCCTTCCTTCCTTCCTTCCTTCCTTCCTTCCTTTCCTTCCTTCCTTCCTTCCTTCCTTCCTTCCTTCCTTCCTTCCTTCCTTCCTTTCCTTCCTTCCTTCCTTCCTTCCTTTCCTTCCTTCCTTCCTTCCTTCCTTCCTTCCTTCCTTCCTTCCTTCCTTCCTTCCTTTCCTTCCTTCCTTCCTTTCCTTCCTTCCTTCCTTCCTTCCTTCCTTCCTTCCTTCCTTCCTTCCTTCCTTCCTTCCTTCCTTCCTTCCTTCTGTCTCTCTCTCTCTCTCTCTCTCTCTCTCTCTCTCTCTCTCTCTCTCTCTCTCTCTCTCTCTCTCTCTTTCTTTCTTTCCTACCCAGCCTGGGTAGAAAAAGCTGTGAGACTCTTTTCTCTTACTGACCACCAGAAAATTGGAAGTGGAGCTGTAGCTCAAAGTGGTAGAGCAGTAGCCATGAGCAAACCTCAGGGACAGCACCCAGGCCCTGAGTTCAAGTCCCATGTATGACAAAAATATAAGTAGTTGTACAAAGGGTTTTTCATTCCAGAAGTCAGATTATGAGTACAATGTACCTGGATCAACATCACCCCTTCCATTGTTCTACACCATTTTCCTTCTCCCATCCATACCCTCAAGTTGCATAGTTAAATTTTTACATTGAATTAATGACTGCATTTTCTCACCCTTCCTCTCTCCATTCTTGTGACACCCCACTACCATGCTCAGCCGTGGTTTTAAGTCTTTAACTACCATTTCCTTATGGGAAGCAGACAATGTTTTCTCTTCCCCACTTCTCCCTGTTTCAACCTGATATACCAAAATAAATCCTTGTTAAAACGTTCACCTTGGGGCTGGGAAGGTGGCTCAGTGGTAGAGCGCTTGCCTTGCATGCATGAGGCCCTGGGTTCGATTCCTCAGCACCACATAAGCAAAAAGAAAAAAGCCAGAAATGGCACTGTGGCTCAAGTGGTAGAGTGCTAGCTTTGAGCTGAAGAGCTGAGGGACAGCACCCAGGCCCAGAGTTCAGGCCCCACGACTGGACCCCAAAAACAAAAAAACAAAAACAAAAACAAAAAAAAGTTCAACTTGTGAGTCTCTCCTTTCTATGAGACACCCTGGAATACTCTTTATGAATGGATCTCAAGGAACTGTGATTGTGTGTGGACATCAAAATCCCTCATCTATCCACCAATGACAATAATACCCTTAGTTATTTCCTGGCACTGAAATAAAAACAGGTTTGGGAGTTTGTTTTTAAGATAGTGTGTTTTGGGAGAATATTATTTGCAGGCTTGTGAAGAGATGCGTTGTGTTTGCTTGCTTTTCTCTTTTTAAATAGGGGCCTTGCTTTGGAAATGCAACAAAGAAAACTCTGCTGCCATTTTTGTGGTTAGCCTTCCTTGAGATTTCCCTCTTCAAAGAGAGCCACTCCTTGTCCTTTAAAAAGAAGTACAAGTAGAGACAAAAGGCAGATAGCCTGCAGGTTGGCTGTAGAGGTGGGAGGCTGCTAGGGACAGACTCTGGTGGCCACCCTCCCACCCAAGCAGCCCCGCTCAGGCTCAGACCGCACACTGGCAGGGCAGATGCCTGGGCCGGTCCTGAGCTTCCAGTCTGCCAGTGATAAATACCCCTCTCTCCCTGTGTGACTCTCCCTGGGTGGTCCCAGGCTGCAGGGATCCCCCAGGCAGCCTGCTTTACATGCTTCTCACGCAAAAGAAGAGCATTCACAGTCGCACATTTGCCTTAAATCACTAACCCCTCTTTCATAAATAAAGCATCTGTTTGCTCCCAAATGTCAAATTTTACTTTGCTTTTCCTATCCCCTTTGCAATCAGGTTCTGTCAATTTGCATAACCTTTTCCCCAGATTGTTGCGATTTCCCACTGGCATTGATCAGGAACCTTAGAGCTTCCCCAAAAGACATGGAAATTTGGGACACCATATGGGGCAACCACAGTCTAATTTTATGACCCTGACTTTATTGCGAGCACAGAGGCAATAAAGAGAAATAATAAATGAAACAGCATGCAGAGCTCAAGAGACAATAGCAAGGTCCAATCTATGCAAGGCAGTTCACCTTTCTGGGAGCAATTTCCTCCTTCCTGGGAAGAGAATACTGGGGTTCTCAGTGTTCCCACGGACGTATCTTCCAGGTGGCTTCAAGAAGAAATAGCCAGGCACCTGTGGCTCACACCTGTAATCCTAATTGCTCAGGATGCTGAGATCTCAGGATCTTGGTGTGAAGCCAGCCCCAACAGAAAAGTCTATGAGACTCTTATTCAAAAAACAGAAATGGAGCTGTAGCTCAAGCGAGAGTGCCAACCCTGTATGAAAAAGGTCAGCTCCTAAGGCTCTGAGTTCAAACTCCAGAACTGGCACAAAGAAGAAAAAAAATGAAGAATTGTTATACAGCAAGAAAACAGAGAAACCACATTTTGAGAGGTTGAATTGTGAGTCTTTATTAAAAGGTGGGAGTCTGCAGATGGACTCCTGTCTCAAAGATCTACAACCCCTGGGGCGGGGAAGGTGGCTCAGTGGTAGAGTGCTTGCCTTGCATACATGAGGCCCTGGGTTCGATTCCTCAGCACCACATAAGCAGAAAAAGCTAGAAGTGGCACTGCGGTTCAAGTGGTAGAGTGCAAGCCTTGAGCTGAAGAGCTGAGGGACAGCACCCAGGCCCAGAGTTCAGGCTCCTCAACCACCACCACCAACAACAAAGATCTACAGCCCTGCAAATACACTTAACACTGTCAGAAATCTGAGCCATGAGAGCTTGAGAGAAAAGAAAAAGCAGAAAAAACAATACCAACAAACCAGATCAGCTCCAATGGAGAGCCGAAGGGGGAATGCTATGGTGACCAGAGAAGAGCCAGGAGCCAGGAGACAAGACGTGAACATGTGGCATGGTGTAATGGTGCCTGAGCTGGTCTGGGCCAAAAATAAGGTCAGGTCAGGTAGCAGGGTCACAGGTAGCTTGAGAGTTCACATCAGAAGCTGACAGGTATGGTAGCCTATTATCCCACCCTGCCTCTAGGAATTCAGGCTTACCTATCTCCTGGGAAGTGGGACTTCCCTGCCTCCACCACAAAGACAAGATGGAACCAGTTGAACCCAATACCTTATCATCCATCACGTGGCCAAGATAGCAGTTAGATTCAGCATCCCTACTTCAGAATAATCAAACTGCATTGAGGTTTGGCTATGCATAAACTAATGACTTCATTAACAAAAGGGTTTGCCTTAAGGGTAGAGATGGGAGTAGAGTTGGTTACAAGGTTAAGCTTTGAGTTGTGGTTAGGATTAGGATTAAGGTTAGGGTTGAGGTTATAGTTGGGGTTACAATTTGTTGTTTTGGGTCTTAGTATTTTGACCTGTTGTAAGGTGAGAAAACAGAGAAGCCGCATTTTTTTTCTTTTTTAAATTTAATCTGATTTTGTTGTAACAGTGATGTACAGAGGGGTTACAGTTACATAAATAAGGTAATGAGTATATTTCTTGTCAAACATTGTCACCTCCTCCCTTGTTTTTCTCCCACTATCCCTCCCCCCAACTCCCCTCCAAGTTCTAAAGTTTATTTCCAATCTAGTATCTTGTGAGTATCACTGTTGCATTGTTTCACCCTTTGTTCTTGTTTCACCATTTTGTTATTCCCCTTCCCTTCCCCAGATAAGATAAATGTATATATAAGACACAGAATCAAAAACAGTGACTACAGGGGATAAATCAAAGGAAGGAAGGAAGAAAGGAAGGAAGGAAGGAAGGAAGGAAGGAAGGAAGGAAGGAAGGAAGGAAGGAAGGAAGGAAGGAAGGAAGGAAGGGACATCATACAGTACATTAAAAACAACAACAACAATAAAAAAAAACTTCTAATTTCCATATCTTAGAGTTCATTTCTATTGCCATCATTTTACATGGTCATATGTACACTACCTATTAAGTTATTGTGACCCTCTGTTAGGACTATCCTAGACATATACTAATTACTACAAATGAGGGAAACCATGGAGCCCATGTTTCTTTGGGTCTAGCTTGCCTCACTAATATGATTTTTTACCCAAGTCTTTCCATTTCCTTATGAATGGGTGATGTTATTCTTTTTCATGGGAGCATAGAATTCTATTGTGTATTTATATCACATTTTCTTGATCCATTCATCTACTGAGGGGCATCTGGGTTGGTTCCATATCTTAGCTATGGTAACTAATGCTGCAACAAACATCATTGTGCTGGTAGCTTTAGTGTGGCCTTGTTTGTGATCATTTGGGTAAATGCCCAGAAGTAGGGTTTCTGGATCATAGGGGAGTTCTATGTTTAGTCTTTTGAGGAACCTCTATACTGCTTTCCAGAGTGGTTGAACTAGCTTACATTCCCACCAACAGTGTAGTAGCATTCCCTTTTAGAAGCCACATTTTTGAAGGATTGAATCTTTGAGTCTTTATTAAAAGGCCAGCAATTGCATGGTAGACTCCTGTCGCAAAGACCAGCAGCCAGCAAATACGCTTAACACTGTTGGGAAACTGAGCCATGAAGGCCAGAGAGGAAAGAAAGAACAAAAATAATACCAACAAACCAATTCAGCTCCAGTGGAAAACTAAATTGGGATGCCATGATGACCGGAGAAGAGATAGGAGACAGGAGACAGGACATGAACATGGAGATATGTAGCATGGCATAATGGCACCTGAGCTGGTCCAGGTCTAAATAGGGTCAGGTCATGGGGCAGGGTCACAGTCTGAGGTTTAGTAACCTATCAACCAAGTGCCTGCCTCCAGGGATTCAGGCATATCCATCACCTGAGAAGTGGGGGATTGGCCCTGAAGATATGATGCCAGACTCTACCATCCACCATGTGGTCAAGATGGCACTGGCCAGACCCAAACTCCCTATTTCAGACCCAGCATATCAAAATATTAAAACAGATAAGATAATTTGGTTCATTGCATATTCATAGTACAGCTGTCTTAAGCACATTTATGGTGACACTGTTTTTAGTATTGTATATCTTAAGTTGATTTTTTACCAATTCTTTTTTTTTTCAGTTGTGGGGCTTGAACTCAGGGCCTGTATGCTGTCCATGAGCTTTTTTTTAATCCAGTTTAGTACTCTACCTCTATGAGCCACAACACCACTTCTGGTTTTCTGGTAGTTGATTAGAGATGAGTTTCATGGCCTTTCCTACCCCAGCTGGCTTCAAACCATGATCCTCAGATCTCAGTTTCCAGAGTAGCTAGCATTACAGGTCTGAGCCATTGGTGTCTGGCTTTTATCAAATTTTTGTGTCAGAGAATTGACAAGCATGTATCTGCTATCAAAATCCTCATAAAAAGCATTCTTCAATTAGATTCTCACCCCTGCTCTTCTTTTACTTATTGTTTAAATTATACAAATCATCAAATATCTACCTACAATTTAAGACCTCAATAAATATGAATATTAACAAATACTCACTATTATTGTTTTCCTGGTTACAGAATTATTCTTTTATTTTGATGAAGATAAGTCTCTTACATTAAAGCTATTTATACCTACTTATCAATAATAAAGAGCGTAAACCCATTTGGCAGTCTACTATGTATGAACTGAAGGAATGGCAAACTCATGCTGCTCACATTTTATTAATTCTGTGAAATTCTTATGATATTGACTTTCATAGCAATTATAACATAAAATCAGGGGTCAACTGGAAATTGAGACAAAAATAAGAGAGATACTTGTATATGTATATATAGCTAAGAACACATTTATTTACTTTAAAAAACACTATACATTAGTTATACAATAAATAATGCCCTCCTGCTGCTATCCCTAAAAGATCCTATTTCTCTTTCCCACACACCCAATTGATCAACAGCTCTCATTGGGTTTCTTTCTGCTACAATTCACTGAATATTCTTTAAAATCTCACTTGATTGAACTAATATGCTCCAGAAAGCATTCGACAATGGTTATAACATATGCCAGAAATTAAATGTAAAAAGACTGAAGTATGGCAAGTAAACTCCCAGAAATGGAGTCTACATTCCCATGCCATTCTTGCATGTTTGGCACTAACTCATTCTTGTCAGATATCCTGTGGTGTGTGCACACTGATGGCAGGACTCAAATACCTATGAGTGCACATCTCATGGTTCTTAACTAATCACCAGAGAATAGGACTGTGTGGATCCTCTGTCCCTTTGGACATTGTTCTCACATTCCTCACCTTTGGAAATGACGATTTGGCCTTATGGCCAGTTTAAGAACCATATGTAAAACAAACATAATCCAGGCACTGATGACTCATGCCTGTAGTCCTAGCTACTCAGGAGCTTGTGTTCAGTAAAAACAACCTAAGGGGCAGCATCAAAGCCCTGAGCTCAAGTCCCAGTACTGACATACATACACACACACACACAAGATCAAAGGCACATAATTCACATCACTAATAGAAAAAGCCACCTAGAATCTTTATACAACATATTTTGGAGACAGGTAGTTTTGTTTCCACTATCATATTGCCTAAGAGGGTTTCTTCTTTCATTTGGGGGTTTCTTAAACTTACTTATAAACTCATTTTGTGGCACACCTAAATGACGCCAACCAGGGGGGCATCCTGACTGCCAGGGGCTTGCTACCAATGCAGCTTTTTCCTCCCATAGACTCATTCTGAGACAGACTATGAACTTTGATTTCTTATTTGAGAATGCAGCCCACATTTTCATCTGAAATGAAATCAGATTCAATACCAGGATGTCACAGAAGCTAAAACCAGTTGGGATCTTATGGCAGCTTTGGCCTCTGTGTGCTGCTGTTTTTGATTTGTGGCCTAACACACTGGTTTTCAAAAGCAGCTGAGCTATCTTCTAAACACACTGAGCTCACTGTCTAGAAAGTTCCTGAGGAAAGAATCGTTTAGGAAGATTTGTATGTGAGTCTCCTGACTAGTCGTTTGCCACATGCGATGGCGTTTCCTCTTGGTTATTACCCTCATGTCAACCATGGCTGAAGACCCAGACTTTCAGAAGACAAAATGCCTGAAACTCTCAAAATGTGAGGAGGAGAGTTTTCAGTAAGGAGATCTGGAAATAGTACAGGCTCTGTTCCTGTACCACCATCTTTTCTGTTCCTCTTGTATTTCATCTCAGAAATTCAGAAATGAAAAAGACCTTACTTTTTCCTTTTGTTTTTTTCTCTTTCTTTCTTTCTTTTTTTTTTTTTTTTTTGTTGTTGTTGGTTGTAGGGCTTGAACACAGAGTCTGGGCAATGTCCATGAGCTTTTTTTTTTGCTCAAAGCTAGCACTCTATCACTTTGAGCTACAGCTCCACTTCCAGTTTTCTGGTGGTTCATTGGACATAAGAATCCCACAGATTTTCCTGCCCGGGGTTGGCTTCAAACCATGATCCTCAGATCTCAGCTATAGGTGGGTGCCACCAGTGTTCGGCTTCCTCTCTTCTCTGACATCCTTACCTACTCCCAGATGTCTATGTAGAACACTTATGGAATCCAATCTAATTATCCAATATGTGCTACTATCTGCCTTGGAGTTGCCACAAATTGAGATTCTCAGTTTAGACTATCATTTTGGAACTCATGGTACCTAACTAATCTCTGCCTCCACTGTACTGATTGTGAGTGAGCAGTGGGAGTGTTTTATTAGCAAGTTTGTTTTCCATTGATGGGACAAGATACCTGAGAAAAGCAACTTTGAAGTAAGAAAAATTTATTTTGCCTTATGGTTTCAGAAGTCTTAGTCCCACTCACTTAGCCCTGTTGCTTTTGGGCCAAGACCATATATCATGGCAGGAGTGTGATCTGGGTTTGCTACTTGGCATTGTAAAGTAAATACAGGAAAAAATATTTAAATGTTTCCTTTCAGTCTTGTTCTCCAAATTCATCTGTGATTAGAATTCCACTTTGCAGGCCAAAGACAGAGATTGCGGCTAAGTTGGGAGCGCCTCTGTATACTTACACTGCAGATGAGGATTTACCCTGACCCTTCTGACTATGGGGAATAAATCAGCATGGTCTTCTGCTTTTATGCTTAAGTATCTCCTCAGAATGTTAATTCCCTATACTGTTACATAAGATTTGAACCATTTTGAAATTGAGTTCCAACATTTATGCCCCTGCCTCCAGCACCAGCCAGCTGCTTACTTCTAGAGCAGATCTCTGCTCTTTTCTTTTCTATGCAAAGATGTCAATGGGTGCAAATGTAAAAAAACAAAAAACAAAACAAAACTCTGCAATGACACTCTTCTGTCTCCTGTCAAAGGAATCAAGAAAGGGGCAACTTTTCAAGAAAACTCTTTAAACACTGCTCCACTGGTGTCAAACACTACAGGGAAACAGATGGGGTGGAACTAGAGTCTCGCCACAGCTCCACTTGCTGAGGCCAAATTTGTCTAGACTTCTACCCTCACCACACCACAGAAAAGTCCCCAAGTCTCTCATGAGGATAATATTAGGTAAGATTGCACCACCATCTTTCAAGGCTGTATTCATGTGCATAGAACATGCCTAAGTGACAACCACAACTCCACTCTTATTAATATAATTATAAACTTATTAACATAATTATGACCTTAATTATAACCTCAGTTTTAGGACTTTTCCACTTGGAGAGGCAACTACTTGTTAGTGTCTAACTTTCTGTCTCTCTAGTTGAGTTGTTTGTGCTACCAAGATCCAAAAACAGAGCCCAGTGACATTCGTAGAGCTGGGATTCTAATTTTTGTAATTATGATGGGAAACCACTGGGGGTATTTAAGTAGAGGGTGCATTTTACTTGTGTGGTTTGAATTTGTCTCCTTGTAGAGTGCTATGTATAATGGGTTATAGGAAAGGGGACAGAGTAGCAGCAGCAACAGCAATAGGGCAGTGATCAAGTAGTAGGCAAGGTTGGCTGGGACAAGGGTTTGAGTCATCAGACTGAAGCACATTTTTATAATGGTAGCTGGACTGGTGCTGGAGACAATGTGGTGTGTGAAAGAAAGGAATGAACCAGTGATTCTCATCAAAGCACCTGGGCAGACGATGGCACCAATAGCTGAGTTGGGCAGGAGAGGCTGAGTGAGGGCAGGAGGCCTTGAAACACAGAAGGACAACCATGGTGGCTGATGTGCCCAAAGCAGACAGTTGTGCATAACAGCATATCCCTGCGGTCTGGGTCAGAAATAATAGCTAATAGCATGTACAATTTCCAGGACAAAAGTGACTTCATCCAAGCAAGAATGTAACCTGGTTTATCTCAAGCTAATATCAAAGACATCAAGGCACATTCCTGGTGCTGCCAGGGTCCCATCGTAAAGCTCCACTTAAAACTCGAATGGTTTTGTTTATTTATAGAACAGTGAAGAAACTACACATGGAAAACAGACCAGAGTTCCTCAGGTACAAACATAGCGGTTACAACTCTAGATGATTGTGGTCAGGTCAACATGGGTGCAGTCAGGTCAAGATGGATGCCATCAGGTCAAGACAGGTTAGAATTTACCCCAGTAAGGACTGGTAAGAAGATGAGAAATGCAAATATGTGCCCCACATATGAAATAAACTCTGAGGACATCTGCCTTTTCGAGGGCCATGGGGAGAGGGAAGAGGAACATTGGTTCAATGGGGGCCAATTCCTCAGGCTACACTTGTGACAAAACTCAGGACGTGTCTCCCACTCTTTGCCTCTTTTCCCTCTTCTCTCTAGAGAACAGCCATTCTTGCCTTCAGATGAGAAACCTGGGTCTTTGGCGTGACTGTAGAGGAAGCAGAGAGTTCAAGTTTGTCTGCAGCTTTTTCGAGTGTCCAGAAGACTGTGAGCAGCTTCTATTGAGCTATGGCTGGTTTGCTTTGAAAATCTCCAAAAGAAAACATACCATGCCACCATGAGCACTGATTTCAATACTATCTATATAATTCCTTCTATCCATGTGATTGTGAACATATTCCTTATGAATTAAACCTTATATCTTTTATTGTTGATGTTACTGTGTGTGTGTGTGTGTGTGTATGTGTGTGTGTGTGTGTGTATGTGTGTGTATGTGTGCATGCCAGTCCTGGGGCTTGAACTCAGAACCTGGGTGCTGTCCTTCAGATTTTTAGCTCAAGTCTAGTACTCTATCACTTGAGCACAACTGCACTTGATGGTTAATTGGAGCTGAGAGTCTCACAGACTTTCCAGGTTGGCTTTGAATCAGGATTCTCAGATCTTAGCCTCCTGAGTAACTAGGATTACAAATGTGAGCCATCAGTGCCTGGCATAAGCCTTATATAGTTTTGCTAAGAAACCATTGTACTCTTCCTCCTCTGAGTGGTACTGCAGCATGTTCTGATAGTAACTGTCTTCAACCATTTATTTAACAAATTTTTAGTGGAGCCGGTGCAGGTGGCTCACACCTGTAATCCTAGCAACTAAGGAGGCTGACTTCTGAGGAACTAAGATCTAATGGGCATTACTATGTGTCAGACTTTGCCCTAAGCTCTGAAAGGCATTGAACAAAATAGCACAGGTGAGGGGGAACAACTAAAACACAGCACACTAGTAGACTTTATATTCTACTGGAGGAAGACTATCAATAGTTTTTAACACATAAAATAGGGACAAGTATGACTCAGCGGTAGCACACTTGTCTGGCATGCATAAGGCCCTCGTATCGATCCCCAGAATCATAGAAAACAAAAACTAAAAGCAAAGAATTACATGGAAAATTGTGTGTTAAGCAGGTGGCAAGTGTCAAGGAGAAAATGCCAGGTAGGGTAAGGACTGTTAGAGTGAAAGGCATCACTGGGAGGAGTTCACTGGGCTCAGTCTCAAGAACAGCTCTATCATGGTCAAACCACTTCTACTCAGCCCCACAGGTTCTCTCCTGGCTACAGCCCAGGGGAGAAAGTATCCATGTATCCTGCATCTTCCCATTCTTATCAAACATGACCTGGATGAAACAATCAAAGCAATCCTGCCAGGCCCTGGTGGCTCACACCTGTAATCCTAGCCACTCAAGAGGCTGAGATCTGAGGATCGAGATTCAAAGCCATCCTGGGCAGAAAAGTCCTTGAGACTCTTATCTCCAATAAACCACCAGAAAACCGGAAGTAGTGCTGTGGCTCATGTGGTAGAGCACTAGCCTTGAACTGAAGAGCTAAGGGATAGCGCCTAGACCCAGAGTTCAAGCCCCACGATGGATTAAAAAAAAAAAAAGCAATCCTGTTTTCTATAGGAAAAAGTCACTGTTTCAGCATGATGTCCCTGTCCAAGAGTCCTGCTCCTCCTACCTTTGCCCCAGCAAACTTCTAACACTTCCACTTCCTGTGCAAGTTGCTCAGGACAGCAGCAGCACTGTGGCTGGTGATTGAATCCAGTCTAAAAAGAGGGGCAGCGGGACTGGGCGGGGGGGGGGGGGCAAACGAGGGGGGGAGGAGGAAGTCCCTCCTCTGAAGGCTTTCCCTGCCCTGAATTACTGGCACCTGCTGTGACTTCCTGTCAGTGTCTGGACCTTCTACAGAGGCTTCCTCCCCAGGTTCCCCCTGTTGCCTTTTGTTCATATAGTGATCTTCATCCTTCCTGACCATGTTGTTTCTCTGTCTCTCCTAGACAGGTATTCATTGTTGTCTTGGGGGACAAGATGATAATAAATCCTGACATTGCCAAAGTGATGACTTCCTTGTTGATGCAGACATCATTTTGACCTCCTTCTGTGACACCCACTAGCAACTGGATAGATGAACAACACCTCGCAATAACTACACAGAAAGACCTTCAATTGCAAAAAAAAAAAAAAGCATCTGTGTCAATCAATCATTGATGCAAAAGGGCTACCTCTTACGAAGCTGGACTAATTCTTTTTTTTTAATTTTTATTTTTTTTATTGTGAACATACTGTACAGAGGGGTTACAATTACATGGGCAAGATAATGAGTACATTTCTTATCAAGCATTGCAGCCTCCTCCTTTGTTTACCCTTCATATCCCTTCCCAGCCTCCCCCCACCCCCCGACCCAATTCTCTCCCCACCAAAGTTGTAAAGTTCGTTTTCGACATGACAACTTGTACTTCTCATTGTTGCAACGGGCTCACCTGTACCCTTAAACGACTTGTTTTTCCCCTTCTCTTCCACAAATTATACTGACATCAAATATAGTGAAAGCAGGGGTTATACTGTGGGGGAGGAAAATACAAAGCAACAAAGAAATAATCTTATAAATGCGTTAGAAACAAATGCATGAAAGAAAAAAACATTAAAATACATATCTAAGGGTTCATTTTCCTAACATCACATTATCTGACCTTTTCTGCTTGACTCAGACATATACTAGATATTGCAAATAAGGGAAACTATGGGACCTATGTTTCTTTGGGCTTGGCTTACTTCACTTAATATAATTTTTTCCCAAGCCTTTCCATTTCCTAACAAATGGGGCAATGTTATTCTTTCTGATGGAGGCATAGAATTCCATTGTGTATATATACCACATTTTCTTGATCCATTCATCTACTGAGGGGCATCTGGGTTGATTCCATATCTTAGCTATGGTAAATATGCTGCAATAAACATAGTCGTGCTGGTAGCTTTAGTGTGGTCTTGTTTGTAAACATTTGGATAAATGCCCAAAAGTGTGATTGCTGGGTCATAGGGGAGCTCTATGTGGAGTCTTTTTTTTTTTTTTTTTTTTTAATTTTTTTTATTGTAGAGATACTATACAGAGGGTTACAGTTACATGAGTGAGGTAATGAGTACACTTCCACTTCCTCTTGAACATTGTTACCCCCTCCATTGTTTTCCCCCTACCATCCCCTCCCTCCCTCCCTTCCCCAAGGTTCTTTTTTTTTTTTTTTTTTTTTTTTTGATCGTGATTGATTACTTAATTTCCGGAAATTCACAGTATTGTGGAATAATGATGCTCATTTAAAGTCACAAGTTCATTCTAACTTTCCTGGAGCAAATTGTCTATCACAGTCTGTAATATATAACGGTGCTCATATGTTATATACCATATATGTGATCAGCAGCATGGGGATATTTAGTAGTGGTTCAACCAGATGAGTGGGAGTTCTTTGTTTCTTAAGTCCTGTTAGTTTTGTCATATCACCTAACATTTTGGATTCATCATCCACTTATCAGGGAGACCATGTACTGTTTGTCTCTTCGTTCTTGGCTTACCTCGCTCAACATGATTCCTTCTAGCTCCATCCATTTCCCTGCAAATGCCATTATTTTGTCATTTCTAATGGCTGCATAATATTCCATTGTGTATAGATACCACAATTTTTGGATCCATTCATCTGTGGTGGGGCATCTAGGTTGTTTCCATATCCTAGCTATTGCGAACAGTGCTGCAATAAACATGGAGGTGCACGTGTCCTTGTATATTGGTTCCTGTTGTTCAGGGTAGATGCCTAGAAGTGGTATGACTGGGTCGTAAGGGAGGTCAATCTTTAGCTTTCTAAGGACCCTCCAGACTGCTTTCCAAAGTGGTTGTATGAGTGTACATTCCCACCAGCAGTGTAATAGCGTTCCTTGTTCTCCACATCCCCTCCAGCATTTGTCGTTGGCTGATTTGTGGATGTGGGACATTCTGACTGGGGTAAGGTGGTATCTCAGGGTTGTCTTTATTTGCATTTCCTTCACCACCAGGGATGATGAACATTTCCTCATGTGTTTCTTTGCCATTTTTATTTCTTCATTTGAGAAGTCCCTCTTTAGTTCCCTTGCCCATTTAGTAATTGGTGTGTTGGGTTTGGGAGGGATTAGTTTCTTGAGTTCCCTGTATATACAGGATGTTAACCCCTTGTCTGATATATTGCTGGTAAATATTTTTTCCCAATTAGTTGGTTGTCTTTCTAGCTTGGTTGCGATAGCTTTATCTGTGCAGAAGCTTTTTATTTTAAGGTAGTCCCATTTGTCGAGTCTCTCTCCAATTTGTTGTGACCCTGGGACTCTGTTCAGGAAGTTCCTTCCTGTGCCTATTAGTTCAAGTGTCTCTCCTACTCTGTCCTGCAGTAGTTTCAGAGATTCAGGTTTAATGTTAAGGTCTTTAATCCATTTTGAGTTGATGTTGGTGCATGGTGATAGGCTGGGGTCCACTTTTAGTTTTCTGCATGTGGCTGCCCAGTTTTCCCAGCACCAGCGGTTGAAGAGGCTGTGTTTCTTCCATTGTATGTCTTTGGCTCCTTTGTCGAATATCAGCTGGCTGTAGGCCTGTGGATTTATTTCTGGATCTTCTATTCTGTTCCATTGGTCTTCGGGTCTGTTTTTGTGCCAGTACCATGCTGTCTTTGTTATTATAGCTCTGTAGTAGAGTTTGAAGTTCGGCATGGATAGCCCTCCCATATTGTCTTTATCCCCTAGAATTGTTTTGGCTATTCTAGGTCTTTTGTTGTTCCATATGAATTTTTGGACTGTTTTCTGTATTTCAGTGATGTACGTCATTGGGATTTTAATAGGAATTGCGTTGAATTTGTATATTAGTTTTGGAAGTATTACCATCTTTACTATATTAAGTCGGCCTATCCAGGAGCATGGGAGGTCTTTCCATTTCCTAGTGTCTTCTGCAATTTCTTTCTTTAACTTTTTATAGTTCTCATTAAATAGTTCTTTTACATCTTTGGTTAGGTTAATTCCTAAATATTTTATTTTTCGGGAGGTTATTGTGAATGGGGTTGCTCCCTTTATTTCCCTCTCTTCCTGTACATTATCAGTGTATAGGAAGGCAACTGATTTTTGTGGGTTTATTTTGTATCCTGCTATTTTGCCAAAGTGATTTATGATTTCTAAGAGTTTGGGGATGGAGTTTTTGGGATCGTGGAGGTATAGTATCATGTCGTCTGCAAAAAGGGATAGTTTAACTTCTTCTTTTCCTATGAGGATCCCTTTAATGTCTTTTTCTTGCCTTATTGCCCTGGCTAAGGGTTCTAGGACTATATTGAAGAGGAGTGGAGACAGTGGGCATCCTTGCCTTGTTCCTGATTTTAGGAGAATTGGTTGTAGCTTTTCCCCATTAAGTATAATATTGGCTATTGGTCTGTCATAAATGGCTTTTATTGTTTTTAGAAATGTTCCTTCTATTCCTATTTTCTCCAGAGCTTTTAGCATGAATGAATGTTGAATTTTGTCAAAGGCCTTTTCTGCATCTGTAGCGATAATCATGTGATTCTTGACCTTGGCTCTGTTGATATGTTGGATTACATTTATTGACTTACGTATGTTAAACCATCCCTGTGTCTCTGGGATGAAGCCTACCTGGTCATAGTGAATTATTTTTTTTATGTGTTTCTGGATTCTGTTAGCTAGAATCTTGTTAAGGATCTTTGCATCTGTGTTCATCAAGGAGATTGGCCTGTAATTCTCCTTTTTGGTTGGGTCTTTGCCTGGTTTGGGGATGAGTGTGATATTGGCTTCGTAGAATGAGTTTGGGATAGCTCCTTCCTTCTCTGTTTCTCTGAAGAGCTTGAGGAGTATGGGTATTAGTTCTTGTTTAAAGGTCTTATAGAATTCTGCTGTGAATCCATCTGGTCCTGGGCTTTTTTTTGTTGGAAGACTTTTGATAGCTTCCTGTATCTCATTATAGGATATTGGCTTATTTAATTGGTTAACTTCTTCTTTGCTCAGTTTGGGCAACTTGTATTTCTCTAAAAATGCATCCATTTCTGCCCGATTTTCTTCCTTTAGAGAGTATAGCTTTTGAAAGTAGTCTGTTAGAATTGTTTGGATATCTTGGGTACGTGTTGTGATGTTTCCCGTGGCATCCCTAATCCTATTAATATGGGTTTCCTCTCTTCTTTTTTTAATTAATCTAGCCAATGGGCCATCAATTTTGTTTATTTTTTCAAAGAACCAGCTTTTTGTTTGGTTTATTTTGGTTATGGTTTTCTGATTTTCTAATTGGTTAATCTCTGCTTTTAATTTGGTTATCTGGCTTCTTCTAGTAGCTTTAGGTTCCATTTTTTCCTGTTTTTCTAGCTGTTTTAATTGCAACATGAGATTATTTACTTGGTCTGTCTCCATTCTCTTGATGTGGGCACTGAGGGCAATAAATTTGCCCCTCAGGACTGCTTTTGCTGTGTCCCACAAGTTTCTTTGTGAGGTGTTTTCATTTTCATTGAGTTGTAGGAAATGCTTTATTTCTTCTCTGATCTCTTCTGTTATCCAGGCATTGTTAAGGAGTGTGCTGTTCAATTTCCATGTATTGGAGAAATTTCTGCGGTATGCTTTGTTATTGAGAGCTAGCTTGATTCCACTGTGGTCAGATAGGATACAGGGGATTATGTCGATCCCTTTGTATTTGCTTAAGTTCCTTGCATGAACTATGATATGGTCTATTTTGGAGAAAGTTCCATGAGCTCCTGAGAAGAATGTGTACTGTGTTGTTTTAGGGTGAAATACTCGGTAGATGTCAGTTAATTCCGCTTGCAGTATGGCCTCTCTTAATTCGGTAGCTTCTTTGCCAATCCTCTGGTTGGTAGACCTGTCCTTTGGTGAGAGTGGTGTGTTAAAGTCTCCTAGTATTATCGTATTGGGATCTATTTTATTCTGTAAGTTTGAGAGCATTTGTTTGACATATCTGGGTGCACCAATATTTGGGGCATATAAGTTGATGATGGTTATATCCTCCTCTTGGATTGTTCCCTTTATTAATATGTAGTGTCCGTCCTTGTCTTTCTGTACTGATTTTAATGAAAAGTTTATTTTGTCAGATATCAGGATAGCTACACCTGCTTTCTTACTGGGGGCGTTTGATTGGTAGATCCTTTTCCACCCCTTCACTCTGAGTTTGTTTGTATGTTTGGCTGAGAGGTGGGTCTCCTGAAGGCAACAGATGGATGGGTCTTGTTTTCTTATCCAGTCCTCAGTTCGTTTTCTTTTAATTGGCGAATTCAGCCCATTTATATTAAGAGAAAGTATAGAGAGATGCATTGTTGTCCCTGCCATTCCGTTTTCCTAAGTTTTTCTTTTTTCCTTTCCTCCTGTGCTTGCTCAGTTAGACTTTGAGTAATGCCTGTTTTGGGCAGGCCCCAGTTCCTGGCTGCTTTCTTCAGGTTGTGTCCCCCCTCTTAGAATTCTTTGTAATGCTGGCTTAATGTTTATGAATTCATTTAGTTTTTCTTTGCTATTAAAAGTTTTCAGTTCTCCATCAAATGTGAATGCTAGCTTTGCCGGGTAGATCAGTCTGGGTTGGCAGTTATTGGCTCTCAGGGCTCGTATGGTGCTTTCCCAGGCTTTTCTTGCATTCATTGTTTGTGTGGAGAGATCTGCAGTAATTCTTATTTTTTTCCCATTGTAGTATAGCTCCTTCTTCATTTTTGCTGCATGCAGGATTGTTTCCTTATTATTCAGATCTATCATTTTTACTATAATGTGTCTAGAAGTGTTTCTCCTGGGGTCTTGCTTGTTGGGTGTTCGATAAGCTTTTGTGATGTAGTTAAGATGGTCGTTTTTGAGGTGGGGAAAATTTTCATTGATTATCTTGTTAAATAGGTGTTGCATTCCCTTGCTCTGGAATTCCTCACCTTCGTCCACTCCAATTATGCGAAGGTTAAATTTTTTAGCATTATCTGCTTGCTCTTGAATATCCCTTTGGTTTAATTTGAGTAATTTTTCCATATCTGTCACTTTTTGGTCCAGTTGGTGTATTCTGTCTTCTGTATCTGACACTCGACCTTCCATTTCATTCACTCTGTTGACAGTGGCTTCTATTGTGGTTTGCATGGAGGAAATGGATCCCTTTATGGATTCAATGTTGGTTCTCAGAGTACTGATCTCACCTCTCAATGAGGTATGCATTACCTCTAATTTGGCGTTTATCTCACTTCTTATTGAGGTTTGTGCAGCTTCTATTTTTGCATGCATCTCTTGTTTGATACCCTGTATCTCTTTGGATAGTTCATCCTTGTGCTCTTTCAATTTCTGATAAATTTCTCGCTTTATTTCTTGAGTCATTGCCTCCAGCAACCCTTGGAAGTAGCCTTTGTCTTCCATTCCTGCTTTGCTCCCACTGGGGCTCTCCCCTGTGTGGCTGCTGGCTTTTGAGGTGAGCTTGCTGTCCTGGGTGGTAGTAAACCTTGTGATTTTTCTCTGTGATTTTCGCATGGAGGTTCAGGAGACTGCTCTTCAATTTTGTTTTGGTGTGTCTGTCTTTGCTTGGTTGCTGATTCTGTATTGGTAGAGAGAGTCTGTGCCTGATCTGGGTTCTGTTGGGAGCCTATTTCCAGCTGCTATTCTGACTTACTTAGGATTCTCAGCTCTCTGCTGTAGATTGCTGACAGTTCCCGCCTTTGGAAGGGTTGAGCAGCCTAGACTGCTTGTGTTTGCTCCTATGGGTGCTCTTGTGAAGAACAGATGCTCTGGATGCACTCTCCCAAATGCTGGAGTCTGCTATGGGCTCCTGATATGTGGAGTCTTTTAAGGAACCTCCATACTACTTTCCAAAGTGGTTGAACAAGTTTACACTCCCACCAACAATGCAGTAAGGTTCCCTTCTGTCCACATCCCCTCCAGCATCTGTTGTTGTTGGAGTTCTTGATTTTTGCCATTCTAACTGGGGTGAGGTGGTATCTCAATGTTGTTTTGATTTGCATTTCTTTTATGGCTAGGGAGGTTGAGCATTTCTTCATGTGTCTGTTGGCTATCCTTCTTTCTTCTTCAGAGAAGTTTCTCTTTAAGTCATAACCCACTTATTTATTGGGCAGTTGTTTCTTTGAGGATTTGTTGTTGGGGGATTTAATTTTTTGAGTTCCAAGTATATTTTAGATATGAGACCCTTGTCCGTTGTATGGCTAGTGAAGATCTTCTCCCAATCCGTGGGCTTTCTATTGATCTTGCTAGCTATGTCCTTTGCCATGCAGAAGCTCTGAAACTTCATGCAATCCCATTTGTCTAACCTTTCTTTGATTTGTTGTGTTTCCGGGTCTCTATTAAGAAAATTTCGGCCTGAGCCAAGGAGACCTAGGGTTTCTCTTATTCCATCCTGTAATGTTCTCAGAGTGTCTGCTTTGACTCTGAGGTCTTTGATCCATTTGTAGTTGATTCTGGTACAGGGTGATATATAAGGATCTAGCTTTAGTTTTCTACAAGTAGTTAACCAATTTTGCCAGCACTATTTACTGAAGAGGATGTCTTTCTTCCATTCTATTTTTTTTAGCTCCAATATCGAAGATTAGAGGGCTATAGGTCTGTGGGTTTATTTCTGGGTTTTCAATTCTATTCCATTGGTTTTGAGGTCTGTTCTTGTGCCAGTACCAAGCTGTTTTGATTATTATGGCTTTATAGTAGAGTTTGAAATTTGGTATTGATATTCCCAAAGCTGGACTAATTCTTTAGGGAGGAGAAGATTGCCAGAAATGAAAACAGAGTAGAGAGAGTGGGAAGACATGGTAAAATACAACTGGCATTCAGGAGAATGGAAAGGAAACAAGATAGTCAAGGAAGTCAAATGAAGGAAATAAACAGGAGAAAATGGAAGCTAACAGCAGAAGGAATTGGAGGGATAAATAGGATTATAGGCTGTGAGCAGTGGTTCATGCTTGTAATCTTAGCTCCTCAAGAGGTTGAGAATTTTGGACCATGGTTCAAAGCCAATCCAGGCAGACAAACCTGAGAGACTCTTCTTTCCAATTAATGAGCAAAAAACCCTGGAAATGGAGGTATGGATCAACTGGTAGAGCACCAGCCTTGAGTGAAAAAGCTAAGTCAGAATGTAAAACCCAGCCAAGAACTGGTGGTTCACGTCTATAATCCTAGCCACTCAGGAGACTGAGATCTAAGGATCACAATTTGAAGCCAGCCTAGGCAGGAAAGTCTATGAGACTTTTATCTCCAATGTATCACCTAAAAACCAGAAGTGGTGCTGTGGCTCAAAGTGGTAGAATTCTAGACTTGAGCAAAAATGCTCAGGGACAGTACCCAGGCCCTGAGTTTAAGCCCTAAAACTGACAAAAAATAATAATATTATATGACCCTGAGATCAAGCCCCAGTCCTGGCACACAAAGGAAGGGAAAGGGGAAAGGAGAAGAGGAAGGGGAAGAAGGAGAAGGAGAAGGAAAAGGAAAGAAGTCTGAAAGAAAATTGAATAATAAATACATAACCATCATTTTTCTTCCACAATTGGATTATATGTCATGCAAAGCAAACCAAGCTCACAGAATTTGGTATGGTTTACAAAGGACAGCTTCATACTTGGACTTGGCAGCTGTCTTAGTCCATTTACTTTGGCTACTACAGAATACCTGAGACTGGAAACTTACAGCGGAAAGAGATTTGTCTCAGCATAGGGTCTGAAGCAAAGAATTTGTCAGTATTTATAGTATGGGGCATGCTGTTCCTTGCACAACTGAAAAGTAGAAAAGTGTGTATGTGTGCAAGGGGGTGACACAGCCATTAAATGAAGCAAAGGAAATCTGAGTAAGCTGAACTTGCTCTACAATGGGCTACTCTCAAGAGAATGAATCCAATTTCTTGAGAAATAACCCATTCCCTTGCCAATTAATCATCCAGTCCCAAGAAAAATAGTATGCATCTAAGCCTGGTTCTGATAGCTTACACCTGTAATTTTAGCTACTCAGGAAGCTGAGATCTGAGGTCTGGGGGTTGAAGCCAGCCCAGACAGGAATTTCCATAAAATGTTTGTCTCCAATTAAAAAAGCCAGACATGGAGCTGTGGCTCACATGGTAGAGTGCTACCCTTAAGAAAGAACGTTCTGGGATAGCATCAAGGCCCTGAGTTCAAGCCCCAAGACTGGCGCGCATGTGTGTGTGTGTGTGCACTCATGCACACACACACACACACACATTAATATATGTGTATGTGTTAAAGAGAGAAAAGTATTAATCCTCAAATGCATGTGTGTGGAAGAGAAAAAAGTATTTGTCCTATGTGTGTGTGTGAGAAAGAGAGAGAAAGAAACACACACACACACACACACACACACACACACACACACACACACAGAAATGATTGCAGTACATGATCTCACCATTCCTAGGCAAGGGCTCTACCACCTGAGCTATGCCCTGGTACCCTCAATCCCTTTTGTCTCTCTTAAAGGTTCCATGACCTCCTACAACCTCTACAGTAGCCAACCAATTCTCAGCCCAAGTTCTGATGAGGAAAAGTCCCTCCAAGTCAATGTTTCCTCCGGCAATGTTTTCTCCAAACATAGACGTTTAAGTAAACAGCAGAAACTGCAGAACAGTGAATAGAGTGCATTACCACTTACAATCTTCCTATCCATATCAACATGGACACACGTATACACACACAAGTCCACAAGCACACTTATGTGTACACGCATCTACACACACATTCATCCACATCCTTGTAAATTTATGTGTGCACAAACAACACAAAGAGGCACACAAATTAACACACACACATTGGTGAATATGTACGTTATTTTTGGTAGGAAAGAAAAGCAAGTAATAACAAAGGCTTGTTGGGAACAGTAGTAGGAGGATAATTTACTGATTGGATCCTTTTTTAAACACTGTACATTTCTTTGGAATATTTCCACATCTTACCCCATCAAATAAAGACGAGAACGAGAAAAAATTAGTAAAGTATTTTGAGCCCTTAGGAAAACTCAAAGATATTTTCTGAGCTTTCTATAAGAATAAACATTGCATGAGAGGAAATCCTACTCCAAGCCTTGGGTCACCATATTACCTCCACAGCTCAACCCAGTGGGCCACGAGATGGGAAAGAACCAAACCACAGATGGAACCATTCTATCTTTCCTCCCTTTGATCCCCTTGCGGGCAAATATTAATTTGAAGATATATTATATAACTTAAAATAATCTGCTTAGATGTGAATTTGCTCAGGGTTGGGCATGTGTCAGGTGAAATAGTCACTCTCTTCTACAAAATGTATCTGCAGAACTAGCACCTCTGGGCCTTGTTAACTCTTTTCAAGGGATCTAATTGTTGTTTCTTCGTGCTCAAACATCATGAAAGTTAAAATACACTAAACCCTGCATTTCAGTATCAATCAAAGTGGGTCGTGATCCAGATGGCAAGGAGTGAGTCTATCTCTGCCTCTGTCTCTCTCTCTCTCTATGTCTCAAATGGTACTAGAGTTTGAACTGAGGATTTCACACTTGCTCTCAGACATTCAACAACTGTAGCTATACTCAGCTTTTTTTTTTTTTTCCTTTGGTTATTTTTCAGATAGGGTCTCAGGCCTTGGTTGACCTCAGACTGAAATACTCCTACCTATAGCCTGCCACATAGCTGGGATTATTGGCACATATCACCATTTCCAGTTTCTTAGTTGAGATGGGGTTTTGCCTGGGCTGGCCTCAAACTCTGGAATAACAGTTATGTACCAACTCACTTTACCTCCATATTTCTCTTAATTCATTCCCAAATGTCTATTTCATCCTGGAAGCCTCTGATCTACTTAAAGTAGCACTTCCTTTTCCTTCTGCACTACACTTAGCTTTGTACATTCAGTAGTAAATGAAGAATTGCCGTAATGAAACTTCTCCTGGATAGATTCAAGCTAAGGGGAAAATAAATAAGACCTCTTGCTAACCTGAGGTAGCCTGTTGCTCCTCCAGGCAGTAACCAAACCAAATAGGCAAAATGCCAACAGTGAGAAGACAGGCCATTACGGAGGAATATCACTTTATGCAAAAAAAAATTCCAGTGTCAATAAACAACGTGAAAACAGACTTGATATTTGAAGTTTCTCACGTTGTGTGAGAAAGCATATGGAGGCCTGGCCTGTGCTCTGGGCCTCTCCCCCCACCATTACTATTTTGGGTAAGCAGTAATTCACACCGTTTTCTGGAAGGTTTTTCACTTGGCTTTGGATATGGGACAGATGGCTTCAGGATGTTCCCGCTTGAGGGTGCCCCTGGGAACACAAGGCTCCCTGAGTTGCCCAGTGCTCTTCTCAGTAGGGGAATCTTGCCACTCCATTTCTGGAGAAACTTGGCCACTTTCAGCTCTTAAAGATTCTGTTTCTTCAAGCACATGTGCAAGACACCAGAGTTGCTTAACTAAAGTAATGGCAATTTACCCTCAACCCTAGGCAAGGAAGGCAGCCCAGCCAACAGGAACCACAGCTATGAAATGTAAAACAGTCCTCTATAGAATCATCTAAACTGGAAATGCCAACCCCTGAGGGATCATTCCCAAGCCAGTGAGTAGTTCCAAATAGAAAAGTAATTGTTATGACACTTTTCCTCTGGCCTCAGACCAGATTCTCAGAGGAGAGCCGAGTCCAATCACCCACCTGATGTTGATCCCCATCACCTGCTGTTGATTGGTCCCCGTCATCACTGGTTCATGTCCTAGTCCCCTTTTTAAACTCTCACCTGGTCTGTATCATCCCAACTGATTCACTTGTTCCAAGCATGGCTAACTCATGATCTCTATGCCCAAAGTATAGCCTTTTGTGTTTGTTTGTTTTAATAAATAAGTACTGCCAAAACCTTTGCTTGGCAGTATCCTCCAATCACCAGAATCATCATTACACCTTCCACAAGCTACATACTTTGGAGCCGAGATCTAAATAACCCAAAAGAAAAGGGCAAGTAGAGAGTTGAGTCAAGCCATTGTAAGCCATGGGGGAAAATATATTCAAAGTCCCCAAGGCTCAGACGAGTTCTAACAAGGAAGAACGTCCCATATTGCTGGAGGACTATAGAGAAATGAGGCCTACTGGGTCAATAGGAGAAAAGGATGAGAGACATTACTAGGATTTGGATAAAGGCCCATGTGCTAAAAGCTTGCTTACCAGTCTATGGTAAAGTAGTGGGAGGGAGTGGAGCCTTTTGGAGGTAGGGGTTAGGGAAAGGAAGTTGGGTCTTTGTGTGGGTGTCCTTGAAGAGGTTATTGGGATGCCCACCCCTCACCCCTCTCTAGCTTCTGGCCACATGAAGGAAGTGATTCCTACACCATGTACCCCTACCATAAAGTACTGGGCTGCCACAGGCCCAAAGCAGCATGACCAAGTATCCATAGGCTCAAATCTCTGAAACTTTGAGCTGAAACTAAGCTTTCTTCTTGTATTTATCCCAGCAACAAAAATCTGACTAATAGGGATCAATTTATGTCATGAAAGAGTTGGGCCTTGTAATCACTTTATAAAGGGCTTTATGTCTGACACTAGCATGACCTAGCTTCTGTTGGAAGATCCCAGTGCTGCTGAGTAGAGAATGGATTATGGAGGAAACAGGAGTAGAAAGGGCATGGTAACAGTCAGGGGATGAAATGATAGCATGTTGCAAAGAATGGATAACCATTAAGGCAAAGAAAAGAACCAGACTCAAGGCATATTTTGAAGGCATATTTTGCAGGCATATTAAAGAGAAATTTTAAAATGGATTAGGAGAAAGAAAAGGGGAAAACCAAGATTCACTTGCAGGTCTGCCTGGGCCAACTAAGAGAATATGGCAACTCAGACTGAGATAGTGAAGACTAGAGAAAAGCAGATTATAGAGTGAGATTTTTGATTTTGGTTTTGCAAGTGGGTAGTTTGAAATGGTCATGAGATTCCCAATGAAGAGATCTAGGAGTCAACTGTACAAGAATACTTGCTGAGCTCTAGAAGAGGTCTGAGCTAGAACTAGAAACCTGGGAGTTGTCAACGTATGGCTGATCTTCCAACCATGGCAAGGGAGGAGAGTAATTTGGAGCAGCACTGACATTCTTTCAAGCTGAATGTCCTGATTGTAGCCAAGCTCACTAGATAGAATCTGCAAGGATGGAATGAATTCACAAAAATCCCCTCTCAGCATGGCACCAGTGTCTCAAGCCTCTAAGCCTAGCTACTCAGAAGGCTGAGATCTGAGGGCTATGGTTCAAAATCAGCCTTGACAGAAAAGTCCATGAGACTCTTCAATTTCATCAAAAAGCTGGAAGAAATAGTGCAGCTCAAGAGGTAGAGCACCAGACTTGAGCAAAAAGGTAAGGGAAAACATCTAGGCCCTGAGTTCAAGCGCCAGTACACCCACACAGACACACAGACAGACAGACAGACAGACACACAGACAGACAGACAGACAGACAGACAGACAGACACACACACACACACACACACACACACACACACACACACACACACACACGGCCCCCTCTCACCTATCACATTGTTGAGAGCATTTACAAGTGCCAAGTTTTAAGGCATGTTTGAAAAGATTGGCTTTGAAATTCAAAGTATAGGAAAAGCCTAGCAATAATGGAAAGGGTGCAATCCTATGAACCCCAAAATGGTTCCCAGTTGCTGAAGTAATTTCCAGGCCACTCTACTCACACAGAAGCTGCAATGGGGTTAAGCAGCAGAGCCAATTCTGGTCAGGGGGAAAACCCATCATCTATCCAACAGTATCTGATATCAGCACCCGGACTTCCTGCCCCTCCTCTGACAAAATCTCTATACTGATCCCCACCCCCAGCCTCCGAAAGAGACTCTGTATTACAATCACGAGCCAGGCTAGAGAGGAGCCTGGGCTGGAAGGACGTGCTGAAAGCAGCAGAGAGAGATTGATGTGCAGAGCAGAGCTGGGCCGCCCCAGGCATGTGCTCACCATCTGTCAGGCGGAGGGAGCTCTGCCAGGCCTACATGGTTATTCAGTATTAAAAGAATATTCTTTAGTTTGACTGACACCCTGGGTAGCCTCAGCCAAGACGGTTGGGCTCTGGGATCCAGATGGGATGGAGGGGCCTCTTCTCTCCTGAGGGGAGATGCCTCAGGAGGGCTGGGCCACCCAGGGTATGCAGTGTGTGTGGGGGGGGAGGGGGAGAAGGGTGTCCTCTTGGGCCTAGGAGGAGAGAGTATGGTTTGGCCCAGGATGGGCAGGCCTAGGCCTGAGCTGGGACTTTTGTGTGTGGCTGAGCTTCAAAGACAAGGGTGAAACAGAAGGAAAATGTTCTTCACACATTTGCCCTGTCCCCTAGGATCCCTCTGAGAATAAGGATGTGAAGCTTGTAGGAAGCTTCCTAAAATGCAATGATCGATTTAGGCTTTTTCTTGAAAATGAATGTGTGTGTGTACATATATACATGCATACATATACACATATATACACACATATATGTAGGTATCGATAGATATAAGTACTTATATATAAAAATTTAATCCATTAATTTCAGGCCAGACAAGTGTAGATGGAGGGAGCCTTTTTGGTCCTACCCCTGCTGATATCATCAAATATAGAACATTTCCATAGTGTTCCTGCAGCGTTACTATTCAACAAAGGCATATGTGTCCCCTTTCTACTGACTTGAGCAAGGCCACATTCTCTGGGCCATGGAATTTGGGCAAATGTAACACATGCCACCTACAAGTGGCAGCCTTCACAGCCACCTGTGCCTATTTACCTTTGTCACAGCACTAAATTCCCAGAGAGATGTCAGTCCTTAAGCCTAGATCTCAGTGCAGACCTACATGGAACAAAGCAGCAGCCAACCTGTAATAAAGCCATGCTGTGAGTGAGACATGAGCCTTTCTTTCTAAACCATGGAGATTTGGGGGCTGTTTGTTTTTGCAGCAAAACTCAGCTTATTCTAACTGAAAGGCCCACCCACTAATAAACCACTATTCCACCTTTTACACACCTCTGGTGGTTTCAGGAATTTCAGTTGGCAGTGAGAATAATACCCTTATAGCAATAAAATTCAGAGAGGAAAAAAATAGAAGAGGAGATTTAATTAAAGCTTATTGCTACATGAGGTTTTCCCAACTAAGTAAAGCACCAGGCCTTGGGTCACTTGAAAGTTGCTTAAGAGTGTCAGAAATAGGAGAGAATGATGAAAGGGGTGGCATTGATAAAGATGCATTGTACTCATAAACATTGATAAAGATGCATTGTACTCATAAATTGACATGTTGGATTGAAACTCCTTTGTACAACTTCTTAAGATAATGAAAATAATGAAAATCTACCATCCCCCCCCCAAGAAAGAAAGAAATAAAAGAACAGGTCCCTAGCCTTGTTTAAATCAGCTCTTTACTTTGCACATGTGGCTTCTTCCTCTAATTATATTGGTAACACTTCATCTTGGACTCTGATACACTGTACTCTCACAAAGACTGAATTGGCAAAAATCAAATTTTAACATTACTGCCTATTTTGATGACTGAAGAAACATGAGTTCTGCTCCTTTGAGACATGCCAAACATCCACGTATGAGAACAATCAACAAGCCCTCCCAGATGGAGGCAACCATTGAGGTTTGGCTGTGGCCTGGCTGGCTCCCGCTCTGGTCTCCAGGCCATTTCCAACATGGTTGCTCAAAGTTCTAGTGAGCTTTCTCCTCAGATGCCCAAGTTGGCTCTTAAAACCAGATCACACATTTTCCACTGTGTCATCAGTTACCAAAGACCAGGATCACCCTATTCAGGCAAGGCTTCCAGAAACCTGCATCTGATTTAGAGTTCAGCACTCCTGACAGGTTGCAGTCATGCTACTTACACTAATACTCGTGGGCATGATGTCAAATGGTAAATGCTCCTCCTGGCACAGGAGGAGCCTGCTCCTGAGCATTCCAGAGCCTGGAATGTCTGACCACCCCGATGACATTCTGTGGCAGAAGCTAAGATGGCTCATGTGAGGGTCAAATGGCTCTGGAATAAGGAAATATTTGTCTTACAAACATAAAACTCTCATCTAGAACTAACATGGCTTTTAAATCATGTTGGTTTTCCTTTCCTTTTCTTTCTTTTTTTTGTTTCTTCCTTTTCTCTCTTCTCTCACTTTCTTTTCTTTTCTCCCTCCTTTCTTTCCTTTCTTCTTATCTTCCTTTCTCCCCCTCCCTTTTTCTTCTTTCCTTCTTCCTTTTTATTGCATTTCCTATCTCCCTTTTTCCCTTTCTCCTTCTATCCCCCTCTCCTTCCCTCCCTCTCTTCCACCCTTCTTTCCTATTTCCCTTCCTTCCTTCCTTTCTTTCTTCCTTCGCAGTATCAGGTCTGAGCCCATTTCATTTTTGGGGGGATCCCCTCCTCTCCTTAAGATACCTACCCATACCACCTTTTTGTAGGAGAAAAAGCAAAACAAGCAAACAATAAAATAGGAACAAGCATGCAAGCACAATGATATCTTTGAAATTAATAGCAAACAAAACAGGTATGTTATAAAGCAAGTGTCTCCTATCACCATATCTTCTTACACTGTAACCTAAATAAATTGAGTCAGAGAAGAAAGTAACTTCAAGTTTAGAAAAGATGAAAACCTCCCACAAGACTGACTGGGCCTCATATTCAAAGATGACAGCCAAGACCTCCTTTGTAGATTTCTTCAAAGGATTTCAGGTCTTAAGTCCTCTCTTGCATCCTGGTTAAAGAATTGAGGCTTCTTATGTTGTCTTGCCCGGGAGACCTCAGGCGCTTTGCTGAGGGACAGAAACATGAATGGGGCCACACCAAAGACCTCCTAGAAACCCAGTCTGGGGTGGGAGCAGAGCCCAGTGGTTGGGAACAGAGGCCTGCCTGTATGACCTTTTCTGTAAAATGGCCCAGGAGAATCTACCCCATGCTGGGCTTGGCATGGCAGAGAAACATGAAACAAGTCCCAGGCTCATCCCATCCTGGGGAACCAGGGGAGCTCTTTCTACTCTTAGGAGGTGGAATCTCAGTGAGAGAATGTAACTAGAGGAAGATACTCTGACCTGGCTTCTTTTGAGGATGGGGACCTGCAGCCCACAGTGGGGCCCTGGTGAAGGAAGAAAGAAAGGAACAGCTGCCCAGAGCCACAGAGTGCCAGGCTGCAGGGAAGATGATAGTCTGGGAACATTGTGATCTGGCAGACCATACCAAAGCCCATATGGGAATTAAATATATAATGTATAGAGAGAAGTACAGTATATTATACTCACTCAACAAAACCTCACTCTTTTATAACATAATGAACTCCTTGACGGGTAAGCCAGTCACCATTTGAAGTTCATGACCCAGTAGTTTTTCTTAAGAGTCTCTTCCCAAAGCCTGTGTCTAGATGAAGCTTGTTTCTCCTTGTTCCTTCTGGCCACCTTGGATTGGGACACTCATTCTTCACATTACTTTTCTCTATTCTCTTAGATTAGGACCATTATACAAAGGACTTCTGGAGATCCTTGCCCAATAGCCCAGAACTTGGTTTTCCATAAGCTATTTCCACTGAGCAACAGTGGCTCACACTTGTAATCCTAGCCACTCAAGAGGTTCCAAAGCCAACTCAGGCAGAAAATTCTATGCGATTCCATCTCCAATTGTCAGCAAAATGCCAGACTAGAGGGGTAGCTCAAGTGGTAGAGTGCCAGCCTTGAACAAGAAAGGCAAGGAAGGGCCTGGGAAGGTGGCTTAGTGGTAGAGTGCTTGCCTTGCATGCATGAGACCCTGAGTTCGATTCCTCTTGCTGAGTATACTCAGCAAGATGAGTATAAAGGGCTGGAGAAGGGGACAATGGGAATGTGAATGATTCAGGATTCAAGGCCACCACAAGGCTGAGAAGTGTTCTTGTTCTGGCTAACACCAGGACAATTTGACTAGAGCTAATGACAGACTATATTCTTGACTTGTGTACAGCCTCAAATGGAAATTGCCCAATGTTTTATCTTTGTGTGGATGTCACCCACAGAATTTTCACAGCTATCCTTTAACAGACTATGGAAGGTCATGTTTATTCCTATAAAAAATCAGGCTTGGAGCTGGGAAGGTGGCTCAGTGGTAGAGTGCTTGCCTTGCACTCATGAGGCCCTGGGTTCAATTCCTCAGCACCACATAAGCAAAAAAAGGCGGAAGTAGCTCTGTGGTTCAAGTCCTAGAGCGCTTGCCTTGAGCTAAAGAGCTGAGGGACAGCGCCCAGGCCCAGAGTTCAGGCCCCATGACCAACAAAAATAATAAATAAATAAATAAATAAAATCAGGCTTTCTGAGAATGACATTTCCCCATTTGTTAGGAAATGGAAAGGTTTGGAAAAAATTATATTAAGTGAAGTAAGCCAGGCCCAAAGAAACATAGGTCCCATGGTTTCCCTTATTTGCAATATCTAGTATAGGTATGAGTCAAGCGGAAAAGGTCAGATAATGTGATGTTAGGAAAATGAACCCTTAAATATGTATTTTAATGTTTTCGTTTCTTTCATGCATGTGTTTCTAATGCATTTATAAGATTATTTCTTTGTTGCTTTGTATGTCCCTCCCCCACAGTGTAACCCCCGTTTTCACTATATTTGATGTCACTATAACATGTGGAGGAGATGGGGACAAACAAGTCGTTTAAGGATTCAGGTGGACCTGTTGCAACAATGAGAAGTACAAGATGTCATGTCAAAACCAGCTTTACAATGTCGGTGTGGGGGGGGAGGGGGGTATGATTGGGTGGGGGGGAGGGGGGAGGCTGGGAAGGGAGGTGAAGGGTAAACAAAGGAGGAGGCTGCAATGCTTGGTAAGAAATGTACGCATTATCCTGTCCATGTAATTGTAACCCCTCTGTACAGTATGTTCTCAAATAAAATAAAATTTAAAAAAAAATCAGGCTTTCTGAGCTCTAAGTCTGTCTTCTTCAAAAGCACGAAGGTATAATTAAACCACCTTCCAGTGATGCTATGGGGAGACTCAATATTATTTCCTTGTAGACAGTGTTGTTTTTCTGGAGATAACATTTTTTAATCTTTCTAGAGATAATAATATCAGTCAATCTTTTTTGTCTTACTAAGACAAAAATATCATGACTATTGAAGACTAAAACTATTTTCTGTTGCTGTAATAAAATATCAAAGGCTAAGAAATTGACCAAAGAAAATAGGGGTTTATATTATTTATGGTTTTGAAGGCTGGGAAATCTAAAATGTCACAGACATCTTGTGACAACCTTCTTACCTGCCTGGTGACATATAAATAGAGGGAATCACAGTGTGAGATAGAGCAAGGGTGCTTGGCTAGCTCTCCCTTTTCTTATAAATTTACTAATACTATCAAGCGGATCCCACCCTCACAATCTCATCGAATCATAACTACCACTCAATGGCTCCAGCTCCAACTACCACTAACATGATTTGGGAGATTGAGTTTAACTTAACAACGCATGAACTTGGAGGTAGGCACACACCATAGAGTGGCTTTTCGTTCATTGTGCTGAATGCTTAGTGGGTACTTCCAATTAATAGCAGCCCGGTCCAATAGAACATTCTACAATGTTAGAGAAATGTCTTTTTAATCTGTGTTGACTAATATCATAGCCAGTAGCGCATTAATCACAGGGCTATCTGCTTATCACTTAAGATTGTGCTAAAATTTGGAACCTGCCGTGGTGTTTCATTTAGAGTCATCAGATGAAAAGTCAATCTTCTTGATGGGGGTCTCTTAAATGTCAGTGTCAGGATGCCTTTTCTCCGTAGCCATTTTATTTCCTAAGAGAAGAATCCCTCACTCTTATGCCTATAGGAAATCATGGCAGGACCAGTGGTGTATGTCTAATGATCTGAGAGCAAAGAAGGTGAAGAAGACTGGAACCTCTACCATTGAACATGAAGACATTCCCCATATCCTTTACCTAATAATACCTTTTCTGCACTGCACTGCCTGATGTCTCTTAGTCCAGAGCAGATTGGGCTCCATTTCTGTACAATACATTCCTCCAGCCTTCTTGGGGAAGAAGGTGCTTCTTGCCTGAATTATACAGACCACTATCAAAACCTTCCTTTTTGGATCCATCTGCCAGTGTCTTGGCTGATTATGCACAAGTAAGCTCTCTCCCATTTGCTTCCTTTTGGCCACCATTATGGTGGCATTTTTGACCTGCTCTGTAGCTATGCCTATCTTCCAAAGACTTCTTTTTTTTTTTTCTTTTTGGGTCCGGTCCTGAGGCCTGAACTCTGGGCCTGGGCACTGTCCCTGAGCTCTTCAGCTCAAGGCTAGCGCTTTACCACTTGAGCCACAGCGCCACTTCCAGCTCTTTCTGTTTATGTAGTGCTGAGGAATTGAACCCTGGGTCGCATGCATGCAAGGCAAGCACTCTACCACTGAGCCACCTTCCCAGCCCCCTTTTTTTTTTTTGATTTAATTTTATTTTATTTGTGAACATACTGTACAGGGGGGTTACAATTACATGGGCAGGATAATGCATACATTTCTTACCAAGCATTGCAGCCTCCTCCTTTGTTTACCCTTCACATCCCTTCCCAGCCTCCCCCCTCCCCCCAATCCCAATCCTTCTCCTTCCCCCCCTTCCCCCCCCGCCCCCTGCACCGACGTTGTAAAGCTCGTTTTGGACATGACAACTTGTACTTCTCATTGTTGCAACAGGTCCACCTGTATCCTTAAACAACTGGTTTTTCCCCGTCTCCTCCACAAGTTATACTGACATCAAATATAGTGAAAGCAGGGGTTATACTGTGGGGGAGGGACATACAAAGCAACAAACCACATAAGCAAAAAGAAAAAAGCTGGAGGTGGCACTGTGGCTCAAGTGGTAGAGCGCTAGCCTTGAGCTCAAGAGCTGAGGGACAGTGCCCAGGCCCAGAGTTCAGTCCCCACAACCGGACCCAAAAAAAGAAAAATGAACCCAAAGACTTCTTATAATCATTCTCCTGCTGACATGTTGGCCCGTGTGGGTTTTGCCTTTGTACTTCCTTTATTGAGTTTTTATAGGAATAACAGATAAACACATTGGCTAATTGGCCATATTGAATAAGAAGCTTGCTTTATTTTTAATCAAATTCACTCCACAGTTGCCAGGCATCAGCTGGCCCCACTCACCTGGCCATGTCCTCCACTATATTCATGTGGACTTTTACCTCTAACACTTATCAGTCACACTTATTCCTAGTTTCACTCTTTTGCTCACATTGCCTCCTTCATTTGGCATCACTTCCACATTAACTTTTAAATAATTCAACCTCAAATCCACTGTCTCTATGAAATTCATAATAAAATCAATGAAGATTTGAGAATTAAACTCAAATTCTCTTAGAACCTAGGCTTGCACATATATTCTACCCAATTTATTGATTTCTTTATTCGTACATTCATTTATTTATTTGTTCATTGAGAATTTTCTCTGATATATTTTAGGTAGTTTATTAAGGTGTATAAATTTAATAGCATAACATGTTAGTATAATATGGGGAAAAAGGGAAAAGCCAGAATAGAGAAGCTTAATGGACTCATGAAGCCAAGTGTGGCAGTATACTCTCATAATTATAATGATCAGAAGGCTAAGTTTGAGGCCAGCCTAGGTTACATAGTGAGACTTTGTCTCAAAACAAAAAGTGTTGGAAGCTGGGCACTGGAGGCTTATACCTGTAATCTTAGCTACTCAGCAGGCTAAGATCTGAGGATTGTGATTCAAAGCCAGTCTGGGCAACAAAGTCCCTGGAAGACTCTTATCTCCAATTGAACATTCAAAAACCCAGACATGGAGCTGTGGCTCAAAGTGGTAAAGCACTAGCCTTGAGCAAAAGAGCTCAGGAACAGCACTCAGGCCCTGAGTTCAAGAGCCACAACTGGAAAAAAAAAAGGGTTTGAAAAGGATCATTGAAACAGCACCTGCTATCACTTATTGAGGCCTAAAAAACTGCTCCAGTTTTTCTAGTCACCAATATAAGCAGAGAACCTGAATCATTTATCCAAATGTGAATGTCCAAAATGACAGGAACTACCTTGGGAGTGGGGTGGGGTGTTGTACTGCCTTAGAGAATGAGTGGTATTCACAATTGAGTGTTTTTGTGAAGGCCACATTCTGTATAAAAATCTTCAGCTGAACCATCTTATATCCAGAAGGTAGAGTCCACAGAGCTATTGGAAAGGTCACTGAGACATCCTAGCTACCATGACAGAAAAACGCTGTTTCAGTGTGACTAAAACATACTTGATACTTTGTCAGAAGTAGGATGCTGGACCACTGGGATAACCAAGATGGCACTTCCGAAATGCCAGCAGTGTCTTATGGCGGGGCCTGTAACTTCCTTTTCCAGGAAGTTTGGTTATCTCTAGATTTTTGCCTCCTTCCTTAGAACATGGAGATAGCTATTCTCTCCCTTCCATTGCTCAGGATTAATATAGAGGCAACTGAGTTCACAGTCAAATAGCATACACATTGAAAAACTCTACAGTTGGCCCTCAGTAGCTCCAGGCCCCACATCCATGGAGTCAACCAAACATGGATCAGAAATATTCAAAAGAAAAAAAATCAGAAAATTCTCTAAAGAAAATTCTCTAAATTCTCTAAATTTACCATACTATAGAGGATCTGTGTGAGGAAGTCATATTCAGATACCTTCTCTGTGGCCTCTCCAACTCCCCAAGTCTCAATGTAAACACACCTCATTTCTGCTGAGCAGTTATATCTATAATCATTACATCTACACTAAACACATGCAGACTTTTTGTGTTATTATTCTCTAAGCAACACAGTGTAACAACTATGTACACTCTTTAGACACTGCAAATAATCTAGAAATTATTTCAAGCATACAGGAGGATATGTGTAGGTCACACACCAACACCATATCATTTATATAAGAGATTTTCACATCCATGTATTTTTGTATCCACAAGAATCCTGGAATGAACTCCCTATTGATACTGAGGGATGCAAATGTAGAGTCTTGTTATCTGTGTGTGTGTGTGTGTCCCTTGAGCTTTTTTACTCAAGGATAGTACTCTATCACACTGTCATACTGTGCTTTGAGCCACAGATCCACTGCCAGCTTTTTGGTAGTTAATTGGAGATAAGTCTCCAGGACTTTCTTGCCCAAGCTGTCTTCCAACTATGCTGCTCTGATTTTATCCTCCTGAGTAGCTAGGAGTAGTACAAGCATGAGCCACCAAAGCCCAGCTTCTTCTTATTATCTTCTTATTATTCATGATTTTTCCTTATGTTAGCTGCATGTCCAAATCTCATAAAGGAAACATACCCATGACACACTATAGCTCTTACAAATCAGGTTGAACCATATTCTGATATAAAAGGTCATCTCTTCTAGCTTCATATGCCCTGAATTTAGACTACAGATCTGACCCAGCAGATAACAAATGTGAAAGTGAAGTGAGAAAAGGGAATTGTTAGGTAGATAGGGATAAAAAGTGGAGGACCTAGCACTCAGCAGGTAACATGGTATGTCTTGTTTCCATAGTGCCTGATCAATTGCTTTTTGTTTTTCCCATAATGCTTTAAGTTCCTGCTCAAATACTTCTTCCCACAATCCCCTGTGCACCCGCTCAACCACTGAAAAGAAGCAAGGTGGAATATGCACTGTCATCAAGCAAACAGTGCAAAGTTTGGGGCAGGAGACATGGGAAGAGCTCCATATTGCAAAAGTGGCCCTCCAAGAAGACTCCTCTTTGGGCCCCTCTCTGGATGGAGAGGCATGGAGAGTCACTCATAGCTATCACTCATGGCTTTCTTTTTATTTTCAAATAAACCTGTTGTTTATTTAAATACAGTCAAGCCTTTTAATTTGTGTGTGTGTATGTGCGTGCGTGTATGTGTGTGTGTGTGTGTGTGTGTGCATGCACACACATGCACACTAGTCTTGGGGCTTGAACTTAAGTCCTGGGTGCTGTCCCTGAGGTTTTTACTCGACTAATGTTCTACCACTGAACCACAGCTCTACTTCCCAGTTTTGGGGGTACTTAATTGGACATAAGAGTTTCATGAACTTTCCTTCTGGGGTTGGCTTCAAACCTTGATGCTCAGATCTCAGCCTGCTGCAGAACTAGGATTACAGACATGTGCCACCAGTGCCTATCTTGCTTTTTAATTTTTTTAATGGAAAAAAATGAATGAATTCCCTGACATCATATCAGAAGTTTGTGAGCACATGAGCTGTGTGGAGCCCCAGGTTTCAGAGTCCTACCTCATACTGGACCACATTAGGTTTCTAAACAACACAGCAAGGTACACAGGATTACTCTCGATTTATGGAAACAAAAGATTGTTCAAAACTCAGTCAGTAAATGAGAGGGCATCTGAGTTCCAAATCTTGTCCAGCATCTACCATAGTCTAAAGTATTTGTCTAGTTAGGCCTGTGATGAGAATTTAGGTGGACAGAGTCCTTTTTTATTTGTAAAAGACACAAATATGCTCACATTCATGCATCTACACACACACACACACACACACACACACACACACACACACACACGCACACACGCGCGCACACACACACATTTCAAGAGATTCGCCATAGTCCAATGGCACCAAGAGCAACTGTGATAGACACAAAAAAGTAACAATAAATGAACCCCTGCTTTGAGGGGAAGGAGTGGAGGAGGCAAGCTCTTTAAATATGGTTTCAAGCTAGAATGAGGGAAAGATGCTTTGTAGAATCTTTGTTTTAACTTTGGGACACAAAATCATTTGTTTAGAGTCTGTTTTTTGCCCCAGGAAGAAGAATATTGTCTTTCTTGGGCTTTGTGTAAAATCTCAAACAAACCACTTGAAATGTCTTAGGGTAGGGAATGGGAACAAAAGAAAGTTCTGCTTCCCACCCCAATCACCACCCCAAACATTACCCCAAACTGCTGCCCTTGTAAGCCATCCAGCTCATGGGTCACCATGATGATAATGTCTAGGAGTACAGATTCATTTGCCCTGCCCATGAAGGGATTAAAATGCAGGAAAATACTTAAGGTAAACCAAGTAAGTTTATCTGGAAGTGAAAGGAAAGCCATGAAAGAAAGTGAGACTCTCAGTTGCCTGACTAGGAATCAAATCCAGGCTTCAGTAGTGAGAATGCCAAATCCTAACTACTAGACAGAGAATGGGCCAGGTGCTGGTGGCTCACGCCTGTAATCCTAGCTACTCAGGAGGCTGAGATCTGAGGACTGCAGTTCAAAGCCAGCCTGGACAGGCAAGTCTGTGAGACTCTTATCTCCAATAAACCATCACAAAACTGGAAGTGGCACTGTGGCTCAAGTGGTAGAGCGCTCACCTTGATCTGAAGAGCTGAGGGACAGCGCCCAGTTCCAGAGTTCAAGCCCCATGACTGACAAAAAAAAATTCAGAGCATGGTCAGAGGCTTCACTCAGCTTCCCAGTTTCCACACAAAACCACAGGTCCTTGAGATAGACTTGTGAAAACAATTTCAGGATGTGCATCTTCTTCTAGAAGAGTCTCACAAGGTGAAAGTTTTAGCAAGGGTTTGTTTTCATTTAATAAAGTTAAAGTAGGGAGAAAGAGAGAGAGAAAAACAAGTCCTGCTCTTCATGAGGGAAATGGGAATTAAAGTTTCAAAATGGCAGCTGTTATCTTCTGCCTTTCTTCTTTTTGAGCTGGGGGAATGAAGAGCCGTCATCCTGCAGGCCTCCCCGCTTCCTACAATGCCCAGGCACTAGTTCTGGGTACCCGAGATGGGTGTTACTTATTCTAAAATATGGAGGTGTCTCTGGGCTACCTAAAACCCAGGGACAACAGGTGAGCTCCTGGGCTTCCTTTCCTCAGATAAGCCTCTCACCCTGCTGACTCTATTCATTTACAGAGTTGTCAAGTTTTTACCATTTCAAAGGAGAGAGCAGTTTTAGATAGCTAGTCCCACTTTGGTCTCTCAGTCCTTATAAATGAGCATTTAAATAGAAGGAAATAACAGACTTGTTAATTGCTTCTGGTTCCAGCTTGAATCTGACCTTTCTATATTTATTGAAGATAATATAATTTCCCCTGTCTCCAATCACAATTACAGCCAGAGGTGAGAGTAAAAGACAAAACTTACTACATGGCAACATAACTTCTGCCTCCTAGTTAAAGCTAAATGATAACCCAGTGTATGTATGACCCTGGGGTAAAAGGTCACCAGCAGGCCCTTCCAAGACCTTAATATGAAGTCCTAGCAAGCTATGATTTAAGTCAGCTTTCCCACTGAGGATGCCTAAGATGCTGAAAAAGAAAAAAACAAACAGAAAACCCCCCAACAATGCCATTTTATCTGCTAAAAGCATCTCAAAACTGATCATTATCAGGCTGAGCCTACATGAAGTCAGAGATGACTGTGATTTGAAGCTTTTTGGCCCTGGGGGTGTTTGCAGCACTTGGCACATCTGAGCTCCAGTTTTTACCACCTCCTGGAACACAAGAGAAGATGATACCTGGGGACCACCCAGGGCGAGAAAGCTAATACTGACGTGTGACCCACAAGCTTGCCCCACCCTTCCCCCCAGGAGATGGCAACGGAAAGCTGTTTCATTGCCAAGCAGAGCAGGAGGGAAGGAAAACTATCCAAGAAAAGGTACAACTGCCTGCAGTAGTGGGTGTTTGGAAACATTTGCCACCTCCCCGTGTGACTTCAGTTAAAAGCATTCCAGATGCAGAGTGGCCTCAGGTGGCAGAGGCCAGTACAGAGGCTCCCTAAAGTATGCTCCCTTGTTTCAAAGCATTCCTTGTTTCAAGCATCAGGAATTCCCACAGATAACCTTGCAAGGACAATGAGTGACAGGAGGAGTGAAAATAAAGCAAGGAGAAAGGTACCATGGGTGAGAGCCAGCAGAAACAAAGGCAACTGCCAGCGCTAGTGAAAAGCTTTCCCCATCTGCCACAGAAGAGCCACCATTGACCACCTGTGACAACATCAGAACTCATACTGTTTCAGCCAAAACAGAGAGCTTGATTTAGGGATTGTTCCCAATGGGCAGGGTCACAATGCCTGGCTGATTGAAAGCTTTCTTCATTGGAAGTCAAAGATCCTGCACAGATAGAAGATGCACTTTGGTTGCATTTCTTCCCTTTCCTGCTATCAAAACATGATACTGAGGTGAGATCAAATCTGCTCTAAAGGTGGTCACATCATCCAGGCCTTGCCAATAAGAGCACAACCCCTCATAGCTGCAGTGACTGGTCCAGGAAGGGAGGTGTGGCCCAGATAAGTCAATCACTTTTGCTCAATTTCTCTTGCTACCCTACAAGGTGAAACAGAGATTCTGTCTTTCTTTTCAGGTTTCCCAACTGGTAAAATCAAATCCAGGGGCAATTGCAACACTACTTATAAAAAAAGTGTCTCAAAACAAACAAACAAACAAAAAACAAACCAGAACAATAGGCGTGAGCCTGTAAATCCTAGCTACACAGGTGGCTGAGATCTGAAGGTCACAGTTCCAAGACAGCCTGGACAGGAAAATCCATGAGATTTTTATCTTCAATTAACCAGCCAAAAGCTGGAAGTAGATCTGTGGCTCCAGTGGTAGTGTTAGCCTTGAGAGAAAAAACTAAGGGACAGCACCCAAGCCCTGAGTTCAAGTCCCAGTACTAGTACTAAATAAATAAATAAATCCAGAGTCACAGGCTGAAAAGTACAACATGTGCTTAACCAGTATGTTGATTCAATTCATAGAACTCCCCAAAGCATAAAAAAATAATTGATACTAGAAATAAGAGCTGGATAAAGAGAAGATTCCTGATGACATAATTTGATCTTCTGGATCTAGACATCTCCATCACAAACACAAATCCTGACTCTCCTCTCATTGGGCTAGATTGAGTTGGATTTGTGCCATATGCAACTGAACATGCTCAATGATACTAGCCCCACCCCTTCACCAATCTTGCTTTCCCTAATAAAATCTTGCCCAGTTCACTCGTGAGGATGCCTGGGAATGATATTCTTCAGCCCAGTGGAACCCACTGCAGCTTCAGGGTGCCAACAATAGTGGTCTGCCTCGACATGATCTTGTGTACCTTAAATCAGAGTACAAGCACAAGGATCTTACACAAGCATTTGTATTGGTCACCTATTATATGCTAGGTCTTATGCACAGCACCAGAGAATCTAGGGAACAAGAGTTAAGATTTTTATTCCCATGAGATGGCATTGAGCCAGGCCAGGGAATGAGAGATCAAGAATAAACAAATTACTCAATAAGGAAACAACAAAGTTTTAAAATGTAATGGATGTTACAAAACGAATAAAACTATAATGTGGAACAGAATCTGATGTTGCATTCAATCAGAAAATAATGCTTTGTTAGGCTCACTACCCTTGTAGCTGAAGCTTAAATGACAAGCAGTGGCTACCATATGAAATTTGAAGCAGGATTATTTCAAGTAGAGTATAAGCAGATACAAAGGCCCTGAGGTGGGGTCCAAGAAACATATAGGAGGGTTAGTACTCACAGGGGTGGGGGGTGGGTGGGGGGTGAGGGTTGTGGGGGGAATGAATGGGGGTAGAATAGCAGAGCCACAAAATGCAATACTAAATAAATTGATCTGTGTGAAAATGAGCTGGATAGACTAAGAAAAAATGAGGTACAGTCAGCTAACAGCAAATACAGGAGATATTCCTTCATGTACTTCCCTTAAGATTAAGGGAACCAAAGTCATTTTGGGGGAAAATAAAGCAAGATAACTTATGGAAACTGAGGCCTGGTGCAGGCAACTGAGAAATATGGTATCTACGAACTTAGAAATGCTATCTTTGCTTCAAAGAGAGGCAACTGAATGCATTCTTTCCTAAGGGATGCATTTCTCACCCAAGATTCACAATTGCCTGATATCTATCTATCTATCTATCTATATATATATATATAGATAGAGATAGATAGATAGATAGATAGATAGATAGGTAGATATAGATAGATAGATATAGATAGATAGAGAGCTGAGTGTCTCCTTGTTTCAAGGATAAAGATCTGTTTTATGGCAAGATTCATTCTTACCTGGAAACTCAGAGAATAACACCAGCTGTAGTTAGAGCACCTTGCTTTTCGTAACTTAATGCCAAATGCCTCCCTTTACCCTATAAATACCCAACAGCTCAAGGAGCTGTGTGTCTCTCTGGGTATCTCCTTGTGTGTGTCTATATCTGTGTTTGTGTCCCTATGAGAACACCCACACTCTGCTAGAGTGTGCCCCTGCCCTTCTGTTTGTCTGCTTTTTTGTGTTTCCTTGCTTGTTTACTTAATAAAGCTCTGCCAAGTTTTCTTGCCATTGTGACTTGTCTATAGTGATTGAATTCAAGAACCCTAAGTGAAGAGTTCCTATATTTAAAAGGGGAGCTTCACTAAACCTCACCTCTGTCCGGTGACATAAAGATAGTTCAAGAATTGTCACATACTATATACTCTGTATAACTGTGTTTCCTTCCTTTCTTTCAAACACTCCCAGGCTTCTTGAAGTGAAGTAAGGAAAATGGGTCTAGGTAATAGCATCTGTTCTCACAAGCCATCCTGAGGCCTAGCTGAGTGATGGGGGCTTTCCACAAGGCTTCAAAGGCCTAGAGGTGAAACAAGCCATCCTTTGAATTGCAGGTACTGAGCTCCGGGAGAGCCTTGCTTCAGAGAATATGCAGATGCATCATGTTGTTTAGCTCCAGGAAAAAACCTTTTCCTTGGGCTGTGTTTATGGCCTGCTTTTGTTAAGGCTTAATCTCTACCCTAAGCATGTGGTTTTGGTCTTTAAAAGCTTTGTGTAAGCACTGTACTGGGCTGCAGGTCTTTGAGACAAGAGTCTCAGACATGCAAATGCTGGCTCTCCAATAAAGACTCCCAATTCAACCTCTTTCTGTTTTCTCATGACTGAGATACCTTACAAGACAGAAGGTCATGTTAGTGAACAGAAACAAGACAGGTAATATAGGAGGCTGAAAGACCAGAGCAAATACTGAACTTCACACTGACCTCCTAGAAAACCTGGTAGAATGTTTCAAGCAAGGGAATGCTTTGATTATGTGAATCATACATATATATGTATCATATACACATATATACATATATGACATAGATGTATCATATACATCTATCTCATATATATGATATATATGTATCATATACATCTGCGTATATATGCTCAGCTTAGTAACAGTCTTATTGGTTTTTTGGTCGTGGGGCCTGAACTCTGGGCTTGTGCCCTGTCCCTCAGCTCTTCAGTCAAGGCTAGTGCTCTACCACTTGAGCCACAGCACCACTTCCTGTTTTTTTCTGCTAATGTGGTGCTGAGGAATCGAACCCAGGGCCTCATGCATGCAAGGCAAGCACTCTACCACTGAGCCACCTTCCCAGCCCCAGTATCAGTCTTTAAAAGAGAACAGAGGCTCCAGTGAAAGGAAGGAAAGCAATTACTCAACATGAACACAGCCATTATCTCCCAATGAAGGACTAAGAGTGATCATTTTTTCTCTTTTTTTTTGATTACATTTTTTTTTCCAATTAGCTTAAATAAGCCAGGCACGGGTGGCTCACGCCTGTAATCGTAGCTACTCAGGAGGCTGAGATTTTTAGGATTGCAGTTCAAAGCCAGCCGGGGCAGGAAAGTCCATGAGATTCTTATCTCCAGTTAACCACTGGAAAACTAGAAGTGACGCTGTGGCTCAAGTGGTAGAGCACTGGCCTTGAGCTGAAGAGCTGAGAGACAGAGGCCCAGAGTTCAAGCCCCACAACTGACCAAAAAAAAAAAAAAAAAAGCTTAAATGTCCAATGTGTATGGAAAATAAGATAGCCTTGAATTTCCGAAGCATCTCCTGCAAGATTATAATATTTTACCCTGGAAGAACCTGACAGCCACCCCCCTTCAACAAAATGATAAATGTACCGCGTTTGGTATTGACACCAATGGGCATTATCTGCCTTCTGCTAGGACTTCTGTGTGAGTCTGGCCAGACAAATCATGACAAAACATTAGACAAGCCCATCTGGGAACTTCCTATAAAACATCTGTTTTTTACTCTCTAAAACTGTTTACATTATTTTAAAAGATAAGGAAGATAGAGCCAAATATGGTAGTATATACCTGTAATCCCAGCTATACAGGAGGTGGAGACAGGAGGATCACAGTCTGAGGCTGGCCCCAGTGGGGGAGAAAAAGCATAAGATATGGAAATAAACTAAAGCAACAAAGGGCAGAGGTGTGACTCAAGCGGTGGAGTGACTGTCTGGCAAACACAAAGCCCTGAGTTCAAACCTCAGTACCACCAAATAAATAAACAAGCAACAAAGATGGGAGAGCTTTTCAAAGCCATGCAATCCAAAAATGAGACACTAGTGGGAAGGTAGGAGGTAATGAAGGGATATAGATAATATTGTTGTATTTTAGCAAATTCAAGTCAGAAAAATACATACAACCCTTAAATTCCCAGCCAATGCACCAAATATTTTATTAGAAATTTAGAGCAACTAAGTTCACCTTGGTCCTTGTCTCTGGCAAGAGAAGAATTCAGACAAATATGAAGACAAAACTTAAATCCAGGACTGAGAAGTTGGCTCAGTGGTAGAGTGCTTGCCTTGCATGTATGAGGCCCTGGGTTCGATTCCTCAGCACCACATAAGCAGAAAAAGCCAGAAGTGGTGCGATGGCCCAAGTGGTAGAGTGCTAGCTTTGCGCTGAAGAGCTAAGGGACAGTGCCCAGGCCCAGAGTTCAGGCCCACAACTGGCAAAAAACAAGCAAACAAAAACCCTTAAATCCATCACAGCCATCTTTCACCATCTTTGAGGTTGGTCTTGGGTTAAACAGGGAGAATTGGGTGTATGGAGGTACGAGTAGTTAAAACAGTCTGAGTACTGGAGTGCTTCAGAGGTGGAAGCAGGTAGTCTGACAGCACAGTCTCAGGACTGATCAAGTGGGGCCTGGTGACAATAAAAGTCTTTGTGGCCTGGCCCTTCTTGGATTCCAAGATGATTGCAAAGTGACTGTAGGAGAGAATGTCTCAGGAACATTAATTTCCTCCCCAGGACCAGCCAATGGGGCAGTCACTGTGCCAAGGATCACTGGGTTTACTGACTTATACTTGACATCTAGGCCGTAGTTTTGCTGGCCTAGGTAGGTAATTTAAACATCTTTAGTTTTAAAATTTCTTGTTTATCCATTTTAGGCTGGGATGAAGTCTATTATAAATCTTTAGGTGGATGCAGCACTCAAGCAACTGACTTTATGACATCTGATGACCTCTCTGGCCACTTAGGCTGGTATTTTACTCTTATCTTAATGTAACAACATGGTATATTATGTTATTCCTGACTTGATCACAAGACTGGTTAGGAAATACAAACTGAAGAGGAAGGAGAATTTGTCTGGGTACAGAGTATTCAGGAACTTTTTGTATATTTTTGCTCTGGTTTTAGAAGCCTTGACTTATTTCTAGATAAAAAGCTTTACTAAAGAAAATGAATATGAAGCCTAGAGTGGAAAGAAGAAAGTTGTATGTGTGTGTGTGTGTGGGGGGGGGGTGCTTAAGAAAGAAAATGCCATACCCTGCAGAACAGCTAGGGGGAAAAGAAAAAGAACAAAAGCAGAGCCACTGGTCTGCTCTTGGAGCTGTCAGCCCCCAGACACAAAGCTCAGCCTGTCCCAGCCATGCTGAAAGATAAGTGAGATAAGACCTGCAGGTCAACTCCCTCCCCTGGGCCCCCCAGCTAGCTGGGTGGGGGCCACACTCCCCACAGTTCAGTCAGACATAAGCCAGAGCAGCTTGTGTTTCTTTTCAGTAGAAAGCCACAGCTGGTGTGCCCACCCTGGTATGAGCTGCTCCCTGGGCTGGATGCCCACCACAGTAGGGGCACTGCCAGTGTCCCTTCTCACAGAGACCAGGAGGTCACAGCCAAAGCCTCTTATTCTTTTGAGATCACTAAGGGAATGGAATGAAATAGTCACATCACTCTTGGTGAAAAGAGAAGCTACAAAAACAAGGCGCAGCTCATATTCAGAGATTCTCATCTACGTTAGAGCAGAGTGGACCTTAGAAAGCATGCCCTTTATTGGCATTGGGGCAGTGCCCACAAAGGGTAAGCCTTTGATGCCAGTTTCTTATAAGGCAAAGGATTACTTCCCCAGAGACCACCAAATTCCACGAGTCACCATGAGAGTTTTTCTGACCAAATTGTCCAATTGTCATCAGGAGGCACAGTCTTCCTTCATATCTGTGGTTCCAGCCCAGAATCAAAAAAGTACTTGGAGGCAGGTGCTGCAATCCTAGCTTCTCAGGAACTGCAAAGAAAGCTCAAGCAAGAAAGTCAGAGAGACCCTTAGTTCTAATTAAGCAGCAAAAGGTTGAAAGTGGAGATATGGCTTCAGTGGTAGAGTGCCAGCCCTGAGTGGGAAAAACGTTGAGTGAGACTGAAGACCTTGAGTTCAAGCCCCAGTAGCAGCACACACGCGAACGCATGCGCACACACCCACACCCACCCACACGCACTCCCCCTACACCCCCCTCCCACACCTACACAGAAAGACTTAAATGTGGCTTAGTAGTAGAGGACTTGACCAGCATATGTGAAGTCCTGAGTTCCATCCCCAGCTCCATAAACAAGCAAAGAACCACAGGTATAGACTTACAGTATAGGTTATTTAAATAGCATTTACACTGTACTAGCTATAAGTAATCTAGACCCAATATAAAATACAGAGGATAATGGAAGAGTTTACTTGAAAATAGGGCACCATTTTTTATAAGGTGTTTGAGCATCCTCCAATTTTGGCTGGGAGTGGAGGTCCTAGAACCAATCCTTCAGGGACATTGAGAGACAATTATATTACATAGAAATCTGTCCAATCAAGACCTGTGTCAAGTGCCTTTTTAAGCAGTAGCAGGAGTTGGTGATCTCTAAAGACACTGGACAGCCCACCTTAACTGGCTCAGTAAGATCCAATCCATGGGAGATGCAGCTCTCTTCTCCCACTATAATTTTGGGGAGAGCCCTTCTTATGTGATGTACATACCCCCACCCCCAAACTAAGGCACTTTTAGTGTCTCCCCTGCCTTGATCATGAAGGCTGAAGCCGAAGAGTTCTTGCTGGACAGGGCCTTGCTGAGCTCCAACAGAAGGCTGCAATGGCACGGAGACGCACTGCCCTCTAGTGATAGTTGCAAGGCACAACTGGCTCTCTAGGACGACTTCCCACCAGGGCCACTGGCATGGTTGCCTCCACTCCAGAAGAGATGTGGAGATTAAACTATAATTACTGTTTCTCTGAATTACGACTAGATATTGGTTTGTAGGCATCTGGTCCATCTGTAATTGGGAAGGAGGGAGAAGAAAGGTTCCAGATGTGGAGTTAGAAGCCCCAGAATTTAAGGTTTTGCTAGGGGATTCAGGGGAAGTTGCTGACATGGTCTTTGCTCAGTTGCAAAGCAGCAAACCAATGAAAGCCTGTGCTGCATCTATCACAGGGTTATTGTGAAGGCTTCTTGATGATGAATGTGACAGAAGGTTTACTGACTTAGCACAAATACACACATATGGGGCAGAGGGGGGGGGGACCGCAAGGTCATGGTCAGTCAACTTCAAAGGGATTTTTTTTTCAAAATACTGTCCCTTCTAATGTTCTCCAATACAGCCCAGTGCATCTCAGTATGTTTGGTTGTAAGAAACAGACACTCCCTGGCCCACCCTACTTCCACAAAGCTGGAAACCAGCGATGCCCCCTCCCTCCAGCCCCTAGTCTGGGCCTCATCAGGCTCTCCACCAAGTAGCCCTCCAGCCTTTGCTGTGCTGGGCTTCCCACTTGAAGAGCCTGTCCCTTCTCTACATTCACACTGCCACCAAGGGGACTTTCCTTTTCCCATCCCTACATTCTGAAAGAGATCTGATAGGTCCTGCTGATGTTTAAGATACAGGCCACTGGCCACTAAGAAGCCATACCTGTGACCAGGAAACCAGCACTACTGCATATACCCTATACCTGTGTCCTTCTGCATAATTTACAGTGAGCCAAATAGTGACCCCTGGTTGAAAGCAGGTAGGAAGCACCTACACGCCTCTTCGATCCTAACTTTGAAAGGTTTTTCCTTCAAGACACATACTCCTACATTTTCTTGAACACAGAATCCACAAAGATAGCTGGAATTAGCAAAACTTTGTGCCTGTGAAAGGTGTCTCTTGGTCAAAGTTTAGTGAGCCTGTGGGAAAGAGACCCCATTCCAATTGGCACACACTGGCAAGTCCACAAGGAGCGTGTGCTGCCTAATAGCTGTGGGCAAGGGTGAGCCTGTGTTTTAGTTGCTCCTGTTGGGGCATCATGTTTGATTATGGCATCTGCAGGCGCTTCTCAGACACTTAAGGAAATGAAGAAGACAGGCCAGTGTCCCTCAGCTTTTCCTTCCAGATTGCATAGCTCGCTGTGGATAAAACTCCAATTCAACCAATAGAAAGGGTTGTTTTCTCCTAAGGCCTCCTTCTTTTCCTTCCAGGCAGCTGACTTGTCATGGAGTCCTCATATGGTCTTCCTCTGTATGAAGGTGCCCCTGATGTCTCTGTGTGTCAACATTATCTCTTCTTATAAAGGCACCAGCCAGATTTGGCTTGGCTCCTAACCTAACCACTTGTTCTAAATCACTTCTTTAAAGACTTTTTCTCCAAGCTGGGTACTTGTGGCTCATGTCTATAATCCTAGCTACTCAGGAGGCTGTGATCTGAGGAGAACAGTTCAAAGCCAACCCAAGCAGGAAAAGTTCATGAGAATCATCTATATTTAACCACAGCAGAAGTAGAGGTGTGGTCAAGTGGTCAAGTGACACCCTTCAGTGGAAAAGCTAAGAGCAACAACCAGATCCTGAGTTCAAGTCTTAGTATTGCCACACACACACACACACACACACACACACACACACACACACACACTCAAGTCCTCGTCTCCAAAATGGAATTACATTCTGAGGTTATTCTGAGAGATGCACAATGCAGTCCATGATATTGGGAAAACTTTGCAGGAAAGCTGTTGCAAGAGAAGAGCATACATTTTGCACATGAAGTGGGCTCCAAGGCCCAAGCTACCTATGGGAGACTTAGTGCAGACTTGCATTGCAGGAGATGGTCTCCAAGCCCAGTATTGCTTATGAGAAAACACTAGCACAACCAGGTCAGCACAGACAGATTCAGTTGTCAACAGTTTATTAGAGTTATCAATGAAAAGTCCACAAGGACAGATCTTGAGATGCCACAGCCATTCCAGCTATAGGAAGAGAGAAACCAATGGTGGATGAGAGATTGAAATGAACACAATGCCCCCATCTGAGAGTGGCAGGATCTCTGAGAGTTCAATGTCTAGGCAAAACAACAGAGTCCCTGATCTGTGCCAAGTAGCAAAGGAAAGCCATGGGGATGACAATACTATGTCTAACCTTGAGTGAGAACCCTTGTGTTTAAAGGAAGGGCCAGAGTTCTGTGGAACTTTCCTTTGTGTTGTTTTCCACAAGAGACTTCATAAATAGGGTACAGTATTTAAATAGTAATAATAAAGACTGACATTTGTGGAATGCGAATAAAATGCTTGACACTACCTTAAGCTCTTTGCAGACAAAGAGCCTAAAAGACTGCACTGCTCTTGGGGAAAGTGGTGTTCTCTTTTCTGCTTCCACCAGGGGGCAAGATGCTTAAGCTCTGGACACTCCCAAGTCAACCCTCTGCACATTGGCAGCAACTTGAAGGAAATGGGAACACATGGGGGGGAGTAAGAACCAACACTTCCTTGCCTACTGAAGCCAAGGACTATGGCTGTTGGCACACAGAGCAAGCCGATTCTTCTCTGCTTCTTCCAGGAGGTTGGAGATCTGTGGAGATTGTCCTCAATTAACCACCCAACACCCTATTGAACACTTTCAATGATGACACTTCCAAACCATCCTGGCAAATTCTGTCTTGGGTGCCTCCCAACTCATTGCCCCATTTTCCCCAGAACTTTGCAAGTTCAGCATCTGTGATTTGAGTCATGATTTGAGCTTACATGAGTATTTGTTCCTGTACATTTGTATTTTTTTCAAAGAAGAAGTTCAATTGTACATTACTTGTCCAAACATATTTGCAGCCTCAATATTTTTTTAAGCCTGGATTTGGATGCTCATTTGAGATTCCCTGATGATTGAGGCAAATTTCACTGCTGAAAGCTGAGTCCTTTCAGACTTTCTGTATGGACCTTAATCCCACCATTTGTGGACAGAGTCCTTGATAAACATTTCACACATTCTCATTCCCAGGATAGAACATCATTCTCTAGGCCTCACTGAAAGAAAATAAATTGCAATGAAAAGAATAGGTCCCATAAAATATAAACTACAACTAAGCCAGTAGTCCATATTTTAAGTCACTGTCCAACAAGCAAGACGGAATTAAGCAAAATAAAAAGAGAAAAATGTCCAGCCAATAGCTATAGAGTATGATGATTGCTTTAACTAAGTATCAACTCTAAAAAACAATATGCTGGCCCATGCAATTTTAAAGGCAAGTTCATTTAAATCCTCAAAGAATTTAAAACATCTTTGCTATTCAAACAGTGCTATAAGAGTACGCAATACTAACCAGGTACTGGTGGCTCATGCCTGTAATCCTAGCTACTCTGGAGTCTGAGATCTGAGAATTATGATTTGAAGCCAGTCCAGGCAGTAAAGTTCATGAGACTCTTATTTACAATCAACTACCAAAAAAAGCCAAAAGTAGAGCTGTGGCTCAAGTGATAGAACATTAGCCTTCAGCAAAAAAGCTCAGAGTCAGCACCCAGGCTCTGAGTTTAAGTCTCATGACTGGTTAAAGAAAAAGGAGTATACAATGCTGTCTGTCTGAGTGCTAGTGGCTCATACCTGTAATCCTAACTAATCAAGAGGCTGAGATCTGTGGATCATAGTTAAAAGTTTGTCTGGGAAGGAAAGTCTGTGACTCTTATCTCCAATTAATCCTCAAAAAGCCTGATGTAGAGGTATGGCTCAAATGGTTGAGCACTAGCCTTTAGTGAAAAAGCTAAGGGACAGTGCCTAAGTCCCAAGTTTAAACCCCAGTACTGGCACACACACACACACACACACACACACACACACACACACACACACACACACACACACACACACACACAAGAGTACAGAATGATGAAGTCATGGCTGATGTAAGTCTAAATGAGTAGCTGTGTTCTGGAGCTCTAGTGTAGTGTGGTGTTGTGCAGTTGCCTGAAGAAAGGATTCCAAGAAGAGTCAATAGACAGAAACTAAAGCAAGAACCAAGATAGACAGCATAGGAACTATTGCCGAACTTGACAAGCATAGTCTCCATGGTGAAGTGAGAACAGAAGGTGACTTGAGTGGACTGAGGACACAAGATAAAGTAAGGAAGTAGACAGTAGAGACTCAGATGGGAAAACTGTTTCCAGAACTTCCATGAAAGGGAACTGAGTGGAAGCAATAGCTGCTACACAGACAAGAAATAATTTTTGTGCATATGCCAGTCCTAGGGCTTGAACTCAGGGCCTGGACACTCTCTCTGAGCTGCTTCTGCTCAAGGTTGTCTCTCTACCACTTGAGCCACAGCTCCACTTCTGCTTTTTAGTGGTTAATTGAAAGTAAGAGTCTCATGGACTTTCCTGCCTAGGCCGGCTTTAAACTGTGATCCCCAGATCTCAGCCTTTTGAGTAGCTAGGATTACAGGTGTGCACCCCTGGCACCCAATAAGGAAGCAATTTTTTCAAATGGTGCATAAGGTGTGATGAGATTGATCATGAGACTGAAGAGAATAATCCAGAAGTGGGAGAGACACTGATGGTGAAGATTAAGGATATGCATGAAGATTTTGTGGTTTGTGGTCAAGACATTTAGTGGAGCATTATTAGAAGAGAAAAAGAGAAAGAGAGAGAGAGAGAGAGAGAGAGAGAGAGAGAGAGAGAGAGAGAGAGAGAGAGAGAGAGAGAGAGAGAGAGAGATCTCAATGCCTAAGAGGAGTATTGTTATAGCTTATGTGAGAACATGTATTGAAGACTTGGTTTCCAGCTGTGCATGGAGGACTGTGCCTTCATACAAATTTTAATATGATGGATAATTTGCAGCTGGGGCCTGGTTGGAGAAAGTGGGCAACTGTGAGCCCTCCTTTGAAGGGTAGTTTGTCCTGGCCCCTTCTTGGCATTCTTGTTTCTGGTCACTATGCATGAGCAGCCTCTACCAGAAAACTCCTGTTGTCATATCAAGCTCAGAGCAATGGAAATAGGTGACTACAGACTTTTGAAGCCATAAGGCGAAATGATTCTTTCTACCTTTATGTTGTTTAGGTCAGATATTTTGCTACTACAACAAAGAGTGAACTCAGGCCAGAATATTATGCTGCCATTAAAAGCGATATCACGTGCCTAATTAAAGACTCATTGCTTACACTAAGGTTGGAAGCAAGGCTAGGATTTCTGCTCTCATTGCTCCTATTTAACACGCCAGTAGTTTAATCCAGTGTAATAGTAAGGCAAAGAAAGGAAATAAAAGGCATGCTGTGTAGAAAAGAAGAAATTGAACTGTCTTTATTTCAGATGCCATGACTGCCCATGTAAAATATCCCAAGAAATCTACCCTCCCCCCGAAAAAAGTTCTCTTAAGATATAGCTTTAGCAAAGTCAAGTCTTCATGAAAAAAAACAAGTTGTATTCTATAAATACACAAATGAATAATTGGAAACTAAAATTTAAGAAATAATACTACTTTTATTTCTGGGAAAAGAAAGGAAGGTGGAAGGAAGAAAGAAATTTGGCATAAATATAATAAAACATTCATAAGATCTCTATGCTAAAAACTATGAAACTTGGAAGAAATCAAAGAAAATAGAGAGACATGCCATCTACATTGATTGTTAACCTAGTAAAGATGTCAGGTGTCACATCATCTACAAATGTAAAAAGAACTCCTACCAAAATCCTAGTGGGATTTTTTTAGACACATAGACAAACTAAAGCTAAAATTTTGATAGAAAAGTACAATAATTAAATTATAAAACAATTTGAGCACAAATCAAGTTGGAAGAATTGTATCACTTAATTTTAAGACTTGTGTAATATGGCTTTGAGAGGGCCATAGCCACATAAATCAATGAAACAGAACAGAAAGCTCAGAAATAGATCTTGACAGCATGGCTTTTTTTTAAAAAAAACAAAGATACAATACAACTCACTGGAAAAGAAATCAGTCTTTTCAACAAATAGTGTTTAAACAATTAGCATGAACTTCAATCTATAGTTTACATATCAGACAAAATAGCTAATGGTGGATGATAGACCTAAATGTAAAACATAAAGCTATAAAATTTTTAGAGGTAAACATAAAGAGTTTGTGCCCAACAGTTAAGCATGAATTTCATAGATATGACACAAAAGGCACAAATCTAGAAGAAAATATTGACCGGTTGACCTTCAAATTTTTAAATGTTGGAGCCGGGCGCTGGTGGCTCACACCTGTAATCCTAGCTACTCAGGAGGCTGAGATCTGAGGATCGTGGTTCAAAGCCAGCCCCGGCAGGAAAGACCGTGAGACTCCTATCTCCAATAAACCACCAGAAAACCGGAAGTGGCGCTGTAGCTCAAGTGGTAGAGTGCTAGCCTTGAGCTGAAGAGCTGAGGGACAGAGCCTAGGCCCAGAGTTCAAGCCCCACGACCGACAAAAAAAAAAAAAAAAAAAAAATTTAAATGTTGGCTCTGCAAAAGATTCTGTTAAAAGGATGAGAAGACACATAACAGATTATATATATATAATATATATAGTATTTTATTATAATATTATATATTTAAAAAATTCTACAAATGACAAAGAATTTGTGGCATGTGCAGAATGCACAATAAACTTTCTAAATTCTATGCTAAGAAAACAAAACACAAACAAAAGAAACAAATAAAAAAACAACCTTAATAAAGAAATGAGCAAAAGACTTGATTAGGTACATCATCAAAGAAAATACATGGATGAGATAGCTTGGGCAGAAAAATTCATGAGACTCCATCTCCAAAATAAGCATCATAAAACTAGGCTCTACATCAAGCAGCAATCAAACAAGCCAGCAAAGCAAGTGTGAGGCCTTGAGTTCAAACCTTGGCACTTAAAAAAGCAGAAAGAAGAAAAACAGAATTTATAGATGGCAAAAAATAAAGCTCATGAAAGGATGTTAATAATCATGTTTGTAACCAATTAAAGTAACTCTACATTAAGTCCAGAAAAGACAGTGCAGTTACTCCTTATTTACAGGAATGTTCCCTGTCAAAACCATGAGTTACCATATAAGAAGATCTCTATGCTGCGAAGAAACCCAAGATTTTTGAAGAGGCTGTGTTCACAGGTTCGCCTTGATCACAGGGGGTGTAAACAAAGACACCCGTCATTGATCCTAGTACCCAGCTAATGTCAGCCCCCCAGCTCCCAGCTAAGATACCAAATTTGTAACTTGCAGAGTCCACGAGCCTAATGAAATAATTGCTTTCAGCTGCTAAGCGTGAGAATAATTTCTCATCCAGCAATAGTAATGAGAACAAATGGACATGGTACTCTTTGTCCCCTCTGAAAAATATTCTGACCTCTACCACCAAATATAAAGCTAGCCTCTGCCTTGCAGCATCTTATTTCCTCCTTCCAATTGAGTTGTGTGCTTATAAAGAGACATGTCTCTCCCAAACCTGTCAGTGTCAATTTCATTTATTATAATTGCATAATTGATATCTTATATAGAAACCAATGAAGTGTGGGCATACAAAGAAAGAGAAATATTAGTAGAATGAAAACATTGGGCAAGCATCCACAAGAGTAGCTTAGTCTAAACAGGTCAGTTATAAAGCATGTACACTTACTTATTACCGTCCTAGGCTGAGAGTCCTAACAATGTGGTTCTGACATCAATGCGGCATCTGGTAAGGGTCTTCCAGCTACATCATAACATGGAGGGTGCATTGCTAGATAGAACAGTTGTTTCTCATACAATAGAGCCACTCACTGGGTAGCCTACTAATCCATTAATCCATGAACTCGTTTATCCAGTTGTGAAGGAGACGCCTCAGAGCCCAGCCAAATGAGATCTCCTCAAGTTCTCATTTCCAGATACCCTGACTTCAAGGATTAACTTTTCCTACACATCCAAATGGGAGCACAGGAAAATAACTCAAAGCTATTATTTAGAAGTATGAGTGGCCAGACAACTGATTGTCGAGGGTATTTTTGAATATGTAAATGCACTGTGATTTTCTGATGACATTTAAATGCCATTAAATTCTTTTCCACATTGAGGAATTAGAAGCTCCCTACCGTAGTGGGTACATTATATGGGTTTGATTCTGGTTAAAAGGATAAACCACAATTGCAGTCTGTGGACCCAGACTTAAAGGAAGGGACTTGGCCTAACATCAAAAGATTGGCAAAAGAATATACTTTTGTATGTTTTAAGTTAAAATAAAATGTTGAATACACCAACCCTTTGACCCAGTAAATCCAATCCCAAGCATAAACTTAGAAAATGAAAACATATGTTCACAAAACTACTTCAGCTAACATGTCCACAGTAGTAGTCATATTGCCCCATACTGGAAAGCCAAATGTCCACCAACTAGAGAACAGATAATCACATTGTGATATATTCTCATGTGAAATAAACTCAACAATATAAGGGCACATCTGTAATCTCAGCACTCAGGAGGCTGAGGCAGGTAGATGGAAAGTTTGAAGCTAGCTTAAGCTATAGAGCAAGTTCAAGGTTTGCCTGGGCCACCTAGCAAGACTGTCTCAAAGGGGGCAGAGTAAGGGATAGGAATGAACACATCCATGAAAGAGAATGAAGGAAGCCAGACACAAAAGAGCCCACATGGAATGATTTCATCTCTATACAGATCTTGTTCAGGAAACATTGCTCAGAAACTTTCTGGGGTAAAGCAAATGTTTGGCATCTTGACAGAGTCACGGATCACATACCTGTGTCTGTTTGTCAAAACTATACCATCGAAGAGTTGGGCACTGATGGCTCATGACTATAATCCTAGCTACTCTGGAGGCTGAAATCTGAGGATCATAGTTTGAAGCCTGCCTGGGCAGCAAAGAGCCAGATATGGAGGAATGGCACAAGTAGTAGAGTGCCAACCTTAAGAGGAAAAGCTAGTAAATTAAGAGGAGAGCATGAGGCCCAGTTCAAGGACCATACCAATATGCGCGCGCGCGCGGGCGCACGCACGCACGCACACACTCACACACGCACATACACACACACACACAGAGAAACTATACCACTGCGATTTTTATATTTTCATTTCATCTGAAGGAAATGGAATTTTAAAACTCCATTGGGGAATGGGGAGGCAAAGGAACTACTGATAAACAAAGACGTAAAAGAATGTTTGTCATTGCTGAAACAGTGATTGGAATATGATACTTTTTCTGACGAACTTGTGGACACTCTATTATCATTTTTTCCCATGAAAATGTTTAAGGAATGTGTTCTCTGATTTCCAACTCTAACCAGCCTTTCTGATGTGCTGACTGCCCCTGCACTGCTGCACAGATTCCCATGGACTGTCTATGGAGGGCCTGGGATTGGCTTAAGCATACCTTGAAAAATATTCCTAGGACCAGGGGACTATTGACTTATTTATTTATTTACTTAGTGTGTCTGTGTGTGCACACGTGTGCAAGCACACACACACACACACACACACCAGTACTGGGGCTTGAACTCATGGACTGGGTATTATCCCTTCGCTTTTTCCACTCCAGGCTAACACTGTACCACTTGAGTTACAGCTCTACTTCCAGCTGAAAAACAAATATGAATTCTGTGATCAGAAAGAGCTGGGGTCAAATCTGAGGTGGCATGTTTAATCTCTCTGAGACAATTCAATCCCCATATCTGTACCAGGAGAGTAAAGACTGTGCGGGAGCTGCTGCTGCCTCCCAAGAGATGCTTCTCCTTTTGTTACAGATGCTCTGAGATGTTTGAGGGCTGTGTCAGAATACCAGCCTTTCTTGCAGCCAGGTTTGTCTGCAGAATTAAGTTCTACCAGTGTGACAGCTTCTAGGAATCTCCCTTAAAACACATCTGGCATAAACTGTTTTCTTTTTTTTCATCATTTTCTTTTCCCATCCTAACACCAGAATGTAGGTGTGATAGCTGGAGACAGACCTGCCTTTTTGGACACTACAGGAACAGAGTAGTAATAAGCTTACAGGGACATGATTTATTAAAAGTTTACAAAATATAGCTGCCATTCCCACATTGGGCTACCTGCCTATGAACTTTTATATGAGAAAAAAAACAAATGTCTTCTCTTTTTAAGATACTGTTAGAGTTTCTATTTCACAATTGTGATTGAACAACTGAGCTTCAACTAAATGTAATACTAATCTCATTGTGTGCAGTGATAAGGGAAAATGTGCATGTCTACAGCACATTTTTAATATAAAAATTAGTAGTAACTAATTTTATCAGTGCATCATCGAGTCACTGTTTTTTTTTCTAACCTGCTCTAGGTCTATTAATAGGTAATATGTAGCAAACTTTGACAAATATATATGTGAGTAAATTGAGTACATTTCATTCTCGATTTTAAGGACAAAAGAATGGCCCCAAGGTACTTTAAAATACAATGCTTAAGGCCAGGTGCAGTAGATCACACCTGTAATCCCAGTCACATGGGAGGATCCTGGTTTGAGATGAGCTAGGGCAATAAGTTAGCAAAATTCTACCTTAGTCAATAATCTGTCCAGATTGTTGTGTTTCTATCATTCCAGCTACACTGGAGGTTGCAGATACGAGGACTGCAGTCTGAGACTGACCTTAGACCCAAACACATGACGCTTCCTGAAAAATAATTGAAGATAAAAAAAATACTAGCAGTGTGGTTCAGGTGGTAGAGCTCCTGCCCAGCAAGGGCAAAGCCTCAAATTTAATCCCCAGTTCTACCAAAGGAGAGGGAGAACCCAGTACAATGGTTAATCATTTTAACTAGTCAAGATTTAGTATAGTGCTAAAACCAAGAATGGATGGAGAAAACAATGACAAATTGAGATGAGTGCCCTCATTTCAAACTTTATATTAACATGGTTGATATTTGAGCCCAGGTAATTGTCTGTGGAGTGTAACACATAGTAGAGCATTTAAGAGCATTCCTGATTGCTACCTCTGAGAGATGCCAAGCTGTGAGAACCAAAAATGTCTACAGACATTGCAAAAGCCTACTGAGTTCAAATGTCTCCCTAAAACAGAGCACAGAAGTTAACCTGGAAGGAAGCAGGGTAAGCTGTCTATCAAATGACCAGTTTCTCATTCTCCATGATCCCAAGGCTCTACAGATATCAAAGAACCCAATTGAGAACCACTGTTAAGCACTGTTAGACACTGGTGGCTCACACTTGTAATCCTAGCTACTCAAGAGGCTGAGATCTGAGGATTGTAGTTCAAAGCCAGCCCAGGAAGGAAAGTCCATGAGACTCTTAACTCAAATTAACCACCAGAAAACCAGAAGTGGTGCTGTGGTAGAGCTCTAGACTTGAGCTGAAGAGCTCAGGGACAGTGCCAAGGCCCAGAGTTCAAGCCCCAAGACAAAAAAAAGAAAAAAGAAAAAAAAAACACCTCAAAACAAACACACAGAAAAACTACTGTTAAAGATGGAAGTATACATTTATAGAGCTTTTCTCGAGGCAATTTGGTAATAAGTATAAAGAACTTTAGAAGTATTTAGATATTTTCATCTATAACTCCTTATTCTGAGAACATAATCACTAATATAAAGGCAATCTCTCTCCTCCCTCTCTCTGTCTCTTTCTCTCTCTGTCTCTTTCTCTCTGTCTGTCTGTCTGTCTGTCTGTCTGTCTGTCTGTCTGTCTGTCTGTCTCTCTCTCTCTCTCTCTCTCTCTGTGTCTCTCTCTCTCTCTCTCTCGGGGCTTGAATTCAGGGCCTGGGCACTGTCCCTGAACTTCTTTGATCAAGGTTAGCACTCTACCATTTTGAATTACAGCACTACCTTTGTCTATTACTGTTAATTGGAGACAAGAGTCTCATAGACTTTACAGCCTAGGCTTACTTCAAACCACCATCCTCAGATTTCAGCCTCCTGAGTAGCTAGGATTACAGCTGAGAGCCACCAGTGCCTGGCCAACAATCTCATTTTTTAAATGTGTGAAGGATCTGAGTATGCATTACATTTCGGTAAGAAAGATACAAAAGTAGCTAAGGAGCATTTTTTTCCAAAAGATGCTTAACGTCAAAGCCATCAAGGAAACCAAAATCAAAATTAAAATGAGATGCTACTTTATACCACCTAGTATAGCCATAATAAAAACAATAGATAAATAACAAATGCTGGTTAAAATTGTGGAGAAATTGGAACTGTCAGACCCTAGGAATATAAAATATAAAATAGCAATCTCTCAGAAAATCAAACATAGAATTAACACATAACCTAACAATTTTACTTCTAGAGATATACCTAAGGAAAATGAAAACACAGGCCTACACAAAAACAAAACATAAATACCCATAGCCACCTTATTTATGATAGGCAAAAAATGAGAACAACCTAATGACCATCAACTAATGAACTAATAAATAAAATTAAAAAGTATATAAGCATACCAGAAAATATTATTCAACAATAAAATAGAATGAAACACAATTGTATGACAAACAGGTGACTTTAGAAAACATGATAACTTAAAGAAGCAAAAAACAAAAGGCCACATCTTACATAACTGGAATAATCCTGGTTGTATTACTCTTACAGTTACATTAAAAGCCTAGAATAGGCAAATCTTTAGTGAAATGAAACTCAGTAGTGGTTTTCTGGTGGAAGGCCAGTGGAAAACAGGGATGTGGAATGGAGAATGACTGTTACTGGCTGTATAGGGCCACGAAAATGCTCTAAAGTTGTTTGATGATGGTTACACAGCTCTGTAAACATACTTAAAACATTGACTTATATCTTCAAGTGGTTGAAACACAGCATTTGAAGTATAAAAAAGTCAAAACATCAGCAGAACACCAGTAGTTCATACCTGTTAATTCTCACTTCTCAGAAGGCTGAGATCTGAGGATCATGTTTCCAAGCTAGTCCAGGCAGGAAAAACCGTGAGACTTTTCCCTCCACATATTCACCAAAAATCCAGAAGTGGAGGTGTGGATCAATGGTAGAGCTCTAGCATTGAGAAAATAATGCTAGGAGAGAGAGCCTAAGTCCTAGATTCAAGCCCTAGGACTGGCATACACACACACACACACACACACACACACACACACACACACACACACACACACACTGGTCAAAACTTCATCAGTAAATTATTTCAATCACAAAATAGCTAAATGCTCAAAAGAAAGTGGTAGCAAAACAAATTATGTTCTATCATATAAACAAATATAAATAGCCACCATAAATCATGTTTTGTTTTGTTTTTTGTTTTTTGACCCACAATAAATCATGTTTTGTTTTGTTTTTTGTTTTTTGTCAGTCGTGGGACTTGAACTCTGGTCCTGAGTGCTGTCCCTGAGCTCTTCAGTTCAAGGCTAGCACTCTAACATTTGAGCCACAGCGTCACTTCTGTTTTCTTGTCATTAATTGGAAATCAGAGTTTCATGGACTTTCCTGCCTGGGCTGGCTTTGAATCGTGATCCTCAGAGCTCAGCCTCCTAAGTAGCTAGGATTACAGGCGTGAGCCACCAACACCAGGCCACAAATCAAGTTTTGATTAGTAATTAAGACACAGAAATCTTATGCTATAATATACATATATTTCTTTTTAGACAAGTTCTTGCTATTTAGCTAAGACTGTTATGATCCTCCTGCCTCCATCTTCTAAGTGCTGACATTATAGGTATGAACTACCGTACGTACCTGACTGCTTATACTGTAATCTTAAGAGAAAAGCAGGAAGATAAAATCTACACTTAGACTTGCATGCACAATACAAACAAAAAATGTAATAAAAGGGAACCTGAAGTCAGTGGAAATGTTTCTATATTTTATATACTGCATTCTTATTGGTTATCAAATAAATTTTAAAATCTGTTTTCAAAACTTATTTGAGATTTAGACTCTAAGATCTGGTTTGAGAAGGGTAGGACACAAAGTCAAATGTCAATAGCCACATAACACACACATGCACACACACACACACACACACACACACACACACACACACACACACACACACTCAAAAGACTGTTCAAAAATCAAATAAAGGTTCAGCATGGTAGAATATCCCCGAATTCCAGCTACAGGGCAGATAGATATACAAGGGTTGCAGTTTGAAGCCAACCTGGATTTAAAAAAATGTTAGTAAGACACTATCTCAAAAGCAAACCAAGTGTGGTGATTCTTCACTATAACCCCAGCTATGTGGGGAGCACAGGCAGGAGGAAGGTCCAAGGCCAATATGAACCAAAGATCCTATTCCCCCAAAATAACTAAAACAAAAATGGAGATGTGGCTCAAATAGTAGAGTGCTTGACTGTGAGGTCCTGAATACAAAACCTGAGTACCACTGAAAAAAAAAAAACTGAGGAATTTATTTCACAACTTGGTTTCTGTTCTATAACTTGTAGAGGTTTGGAGCTTCTCTCCATACCCCTAGAGCAGTCATCAGCCTGGCCCAACTCACCCAGGGTGAATGAACTACAGTGAGGATAGTCTTTGGCCTCAGAAACAGAGGAGCCTGATTAAAATCATGCTGGCCCCAGCATGACCATCTTTGGCTTTCTCTGGCAAGTGCTGGCTTCAGAAGTTTTTGAAGTGGGACCCTCTGGTTTCTGGGGATCACACCCCAAGGAGCTCTCCCAGTAATAGCTCCTAGTGTTTTTCTGAGCAGCAGTCCATAATCACCTCATTTCCCTGCTCCTTGTGTTGTCCAAAGGACTCTCCAGCCTTTGACATCCTGAGAGGGAGCACAGATGGAAAGCTGGAAAGATGCAGGCTGAACTGCTGATCACAATGGTAAGCTTCTGATTTTGTTCACCACAATCCCAAGGGCTCTGTAGATAACAGAGTCGGGTGAGAAACAAAAAGCCCAATACTCTTCCACAGAAATAAAGGTCAGCACAATTTGGCAGACCTCCCTGTTCTGAATGATTCCCAGACCGTGACAAATTTGGAAAGTCATTAGTATTGAAATCCAGACATGTGGGCCTGGCTATAAAAGCCTGACCTCTCCTTTTGTCCATGATATGTCAAAGTAAAGAAGATAGAGTTCATGTGTTAGTCAGTCATCTGTCACCGTGACAAAATACTCGAATCAACTTATAAAGAGGGAAGGTTGATGTTGGCTCACCATTTTAGAGGTGAGGTTGATTGGCCCAATGATTTTAGCCTGTGGTGAACCATCATGGCCAGAGGATTGAGGAAGCTGCTCACCTCATGACCAATGACATGCAAAGACAGAGAGAAGAAGCCAGTTTCCCACAATCCTCTTCAAAGTCATGTCCCCAGTGACCTAACTCCCTCCCAAGTACCAATTTATCATGTACCTATTTATCATGTACTAATTCCAAATACTGCCACAGGCTGGAGATTAAACTTTTAGAAGACAAGCTTGGGGGACACTTACCAAACCATAGCAGGAGTACAGTGTTCATTTCTTACCATTACTGTCAATGAAATACCCATAGCTCCAGTAGTGACCTACTCTTATGTTGTAGCCTAAGTACATGTAAAGAAGATAATCCAGATCTAAACCCCAGCATTGCTCACACTGGCCAGGTGAAGCTTCACAAGTTACTAATCTTTCTGTCATTATCCTCTCATCTGTAAAATGAAGGAAGTATAATATACTTCTTCAATTATCATGAGGTTTGGAATAGTCCCTGACTATGACTAATGTTCAACAAATGTTAGCTATTACATGCCAAGGATGATGGGGATAAAGATTTTTAAGCGAAGCCAGGCGCTAGTAGCTCACAAAGGTAATCCTAGCTACTCAGGAGGCTGAGATCTGAGGCTTGCAATTCGATGCCAGCACAGGCAGGAAGTCTGTGAGATTCATCTCCAATAAACTATGCAGAAAAAAAAAGCAGCAATGGTGATGTGGCTCAAGTGCTAGAATGCTAGTCTTGAGCAAAGGAACCTCAGGGACAGCGCACAGGCCCAGAGTTCAAGCCCCAAGACCAGCCAAAAAAAAAATTAAGCCAAACCAACACCTTGGGGACCTCCACTAGTGTGTCACACAGCTGTCTATTGTATGACAAATGCTCAAAATTAATAACTCAAAGGGAGAAAAGGGTTAGTTTGTGTCATGTTTTCAGTGGGTTCAATCCATGGTCAACTGGCAAATTGTTCTTGGGTCTGTGCCAGTGAGGGAAACCTGTAGTGAATCAAAGATAGTAGTCAGGGAGCAAAGTGCGGGGGGGTGGGGGGGAGGGCAAGAAAGGACTTCTCCCTAATAAAGTACTTCATCCAACTAAGTCCCACCTCCTAAAGTTTCTCCTAAAGTCTCTCATCTCCAAAAGATTTCCTTCCCTTCCAACCAAATTATCAGCTGAGGACAAAGACTTCATCATATAAGCTTGGAGGGACATTGAAGACCTACACCAGGACTATGAAGAAATTCCTTCATACTTTAGACACTCTCAAGAAGCAAGTTGGACCAGCACTCAAATAAGCTGAGGAATAAAAGACTCCTATGTCACATAAGTAGAAATCCATTCCAGCTACACATTCTTTTTCTTCTCTAAGCTGTTGAGAGTGGAAGTTCTTTCTCAAAAGCAACTTTATCAGGTTTGTTATGTGCAAAGGCCACATAATTCATCATAACTGACATATACTAGGACAACTATTTATACTTAGATTAGTATAGGATACTGTATATTCCAAAGAGAGCCAGGACAATCTTACATATAATTTTTTTGATTGGTCATGGGGCTTGAACTCTGGGCTTAGGTGCTGTCCCTGAGCTCTTCAACTCAAGGTGAGCACTCTACCACTTGAGCCACAGCAGCACTTCCAGTTTTCTGGTAGTTAATTGGAGATAAAAGTGTCATGGATTTTCCTTCCTGGGCTGGCTTTGAACCATGGTCCTCAGATCTCAGCCTCCTAAGTAGCTAGGATTACAGGTGAGAGCCACCAGTGTCCGGCTCTTATTATATTTTTGATACTCCTTAGCAGTCAGCTTTGCATCTCATTGAATGTGGGAGGGCTTGGACAAGATGTAATGGGACTCTCAAGGCTGTCATAGTCTCTGATTTTCTTTGTGATGCTTATGCATGGAACCCAGCCACCATGCTGTGAGGAAGTCCAAGCGGGCACAGAGAGAGGCAACATTCAGGTGCTCCATCTGGCAGCCACAATGGGTGTCCCAGCCAACAATTCCCTCAAAAGTGGGACATACAACTACCTAGCCTTCAGAAGATTCTAGCCCTAGGACTGGACACACCATCCCATGTGTCCCAACAACCCAAGACTTACAGACTTGCAAAATCTCATTTCTATAGTTATCAACTCTTGCCACAGATTCTTTACAATCTTACACAAAACCATAAATATAACAAAAATAGATAAATCTGATGCTACATTTATGGGGATAAAGAGAAGGAGGCACATAGCTGTTGTCTTATGCTTTCCTCTATCCAGTTTCCTGGGTCTCTGAGACACTGTGCATGCTTTAGAACTACTGAAGCCTCGGCAAGCTCACATAGTCATTTCACTTGTGACTTTTACCCACAGCTATAAAAGTAACCGACCACGTATGAATATTCTCAATATTCTAAGAATCAGAGGTTTCTTCTCAGCACATTTATTTAACAAGCTTACAACTACAGAAATTCTTCATATGTTACCTATAGATACCCTCTTCCCCTCCTGCACAAAGCCTTTAAAACCACTTGCATAGCACCTATTTTTACACAACAGCTTTTCAAAAAAAGCTCTAGATGAGTATGATGGGAAACAATATGTATTTGAAATGCTGTGTTCATGACACAGGCCTTCTCCAGCTTTGGGCAGATGAAGGTGTAGGCCTGCTCCTCTGGTCCGGGTAGTCACTAGGATCTTGGTAAAGAAGAGGATGGGTTCCAGGCCAGCTGGTGTTGCACTAGCTGCTGCTGGTGTTTTTCTTCAAGTAGTGTGTGTAGTGCGTCAGAAGCATCCTCTGGAAGGTGCCACTGTAGAAGGCCCAGGATGGAATCAGGTTCAGGAGGCCCGCCTTCAACAGACAAAAACACAAGTGTGGATGAGAAAAGCCTCTACAACTGAAACTACAACTACAACTGAAACAAATCAGTGTATACTCATTGTTTTTAGGAACTGTCTTTTGTGAAAAATGGATAGAGCTGGAGATAATGTTGAGTGAGAGAAGACAAGTTCAAGAAGCCAAATATCACATGTTTTCACTCATTTGTGAAATCTAGATCTAAAAGATATATATGATGAAGATAGATAGATAATATATGTATACATACGTAGAATGTGATTATAACTTGAGACTGGAGACAAGGAAGAGGGAAAGAGAATGATGACAAATGATTAAGACAGAAATACAATGTGCAACGTGTGACTATTGCATAAGGAAACACAGAAAGCTGGTGAATAATAGGGAAAGAGAGAGCAATAGAGGGGGGATGTACACGTGCATGTGCACGCGTGCACATGTACTGGTCCTAGTGCTTGAACTTAGGGCTTATGTGTGCCCTGAGCTTTTTACTTAAGCCTAAAGCCATAGCTCCATTTCCAGCTTTGTGGTGGTTAATTGGAGATAAGGGTCTTAGAGACTTTCTCATCTGTGCTGGATTTCAACTGCAATCCTCAGATCTTAGTCTCCTGTCTACCAAGATTACAGGTATAAGCTAGAGGGATCATTTTATCTGATTAAAACGTTATATGTGTAGGTATGAAATACTGTAGTCAAAACTTTGTGCAATTAATCTACACTAAAAAATGAATGACAGGAAAGTAATACAGAATCTGTTTTTGAGGCAGTTACCAGTGGGAAGGTACCAATGCAGAGGGTGAATGAGGATAAATGTGATGAAGCAGGAAACAATTTCTTTCTCCTAGCCTGTTCTTGGTATCTATTTACTTGAAGAGATCAGAATTTGTTATTAAAACATCAAAAGAGAAGAAAAATGTCAGCCAGGCATTGGTGGCTCATGCCTGTCATCCTAGCTACTCAGGAGGCTGAGATCTGAGGATCACAGTTCAAAGCCAGCCTGGGCAGGAAAGTCCATGAGACTCTTCTCTCCAATTAACCACCAGAAAACCGGAAGCGGCACTGTGGCTCAAGTGGTAGAGAGCTCATGTTGAGCTGAAGAGCTCAGCGACAGTGTCTAGGCCCGGAGTTCAAGCCCCATGACTGACAGGAAAAAAATAATCAAGAAACTGCTCAACTTTGGACATATGAAGTTGAATCATGCAGCAAATCATGCAGGAACAGTCTTCCAAGCTACTTCTGTCTCAAGAACACATTTTAGAGATGTGACACATTCCATTTAAAATGTCAGCATCATAGAAGACCACAGTAACAGAACTGTTGGGAAGGTAAAGGGGATGTTACACCTACTGGATAGCTAATCCTGGAGATGGACAGGCTATAACAGGCTATGACACCAGATCCATATAAGGAAATCTATGTGTTTTTTGCCCTGGAGATGGTGAGGCCCTGAGTTCAGTAGCACCAATACCATTAGTCAAGTTCATAATAAAGCTATTGCTGTATGGGGGAAAAAAAAGGAAGGAAGGAACAAGAAAAGGAGGGAGGGAGAGAAAGAAGAAGGAAGGGAGTAAAGAAAAACAAGTTTAAATGGTTCAAGCTGCTTGAGGCTCTGAGTTTAACCCCAATATCCTCTCTCACACACAAAAAACTTCATGTATCATATGTCCTTGACCTTATTTCCATATTTAATAGAGTTTAAGAAGTGCTAGATCTATCTGGTTGATGCTTGCTCACAAAAACTGGCTGTAAGCTCCTCTCCAATTTATAGGTAGTGACATCATCTTGGTGGCTAAAATTAAGCTTTCGTGGGTATGTTTGCACCAAGAAACAACTCAAAGTGGTCTTGTTCTTTTTTTCCTATGTGCTATGCTTGGGAGTGGACTGTCTACCCCAAAGCCTCATGGGCTGGAGACTTGGTTCTGGGGTGATTAGATCATGAGGATTAATGAATTCATTGCTGAATGGGCTACTAGGAGACAGAGTCTAGTTGGAGGAAATGGGTCATGAGGTACATCTTGGAAGGGGTATGTCTTTCCCCAGACCCATCCTCATTCTTGGCTTTCTGGCTAACAGGAGCTAAGCAGCTGTACTCTAATATATGTTCCCTGCCATGATGCTCTGCCTCACCTTTGGCCCCAAGACAATGAAGCCAACCCACTATCGACTGAAACCTATGAAAGATTAAGACAAAATAAATCTTTCTTCCATTAAATTATTTATCTCATACCCTGGAAGGCCAATACTTAAATGTTTACTAGAAGGGACAGCCAAGCAAGACCCAGATATATTGGTCTTTCCTACACAAGAGATTCTGGGAACCACCTTCTGTTCTAAGGGAGAAGTGAGGCCATCAGGAAGTTTTAGGGTTATCTCCAGGCTGGTACACAGGCTTAATGCTCCCCCTCTAAATTCACTGGGTCTTCCACTCACAAGAAGAGCCATGCCCTTCAGGGGCTGTCTGCCCACCTCTCAGTCATTCTTTAAGAAAAGAAGAAGTTACTGATTACCAATATCTCATGCACAAGGCAGCCACAGATTTCATCTCCAATCGTGACATAATTCAGTGATTCTTTAACGAAGTCATCAGCACTCTTGGTTATCATGTTGGTATTGAGATACTTTGTCATTGGGGTTGAAACAGCATATGGAGTCAGCACCTATAATTCAAAATAAAGACTAAAAAGCTGGGCATTGGTGGCTTGCACAGGCTTATATCTAAGGATCTCAATTTGAACCCAGCCTTGTTTTAAAAAAAAGTTTGTGAGACTCTTATCTCCAATTAACTAACAAAATGCCAGAAGTACAAATGTGGCTCAAGTGGTATTGTGCCAGACTTGAGAGAAAAAGCCAAGAGATCAAGTCCCATTACTGGCACAAAGAAGGGAAAAAATAAATTAAATAAAGACTCCATCCCAAGAAGGCTGAGAATTGACATTTGTTTTCCCAACCATCATCTTCAAACTCCTTGCTTTCTGTAAAAAGTTTTGAGAGCCCAGTTGATACAAGGCACTGAACTGATTTGCTTTCTCAGGACAAGGCCCGAGCCATATACCAGGTTGCTCAAATATTCTTCCAAGCACTCCAAAGGACTGAGACACTTGGTAAATAAAAATACAAAATGCCAGTTACAGTCCAAGTTCAGACAAAAAACTATGCCATAATTATGTCTCAAGTATAACACAGAATGGACTTGTGCTAAAAATATTATCCAGCTAGGTAACAGTGGCACATGCCTGTAATCTTATCACTCAGAGGCAGATATAGGAGGATCATGAGTTCTAGGCTAACCTGCACTACATGACACAACTCTATCTCAAAGACAGAAATTATTTGTATTAATCTAAAAACATAACTTGGCTGGTGCCAGTGGCTCATACCTATAATCCTAGCTACTCAGGAGGATGAGATCTGAGGATCACAGTTCAAAGCTATCTCAGGCAGGAAAGTCTGTGAATCTCTTATCTCCAATAAACTACTCAGAAAAAAATGGAAGTGGTGCTGTGGCTCAAGTGGTAGAGTGCTAGCCTTGAGCAAAAGAAGCTCAGCAACAGTTCTCAGGTCCAGGGTTCAAGCCCAGGCCTGACAAATAAAGAAACAAATACACACACACACACACACACACACACACACACACACACACACACACACACACACACACACACACACACACATAAACTGGATGTACTATGATTAATCTGGCAATCCCATAACTTTGTTTCTAAACCTCATAAACAAAGAATAACTTAAAACTTAAAACTCGGGCCTTTCACATTCATACCCTGTCTGGTGCACATATATCACTTTTCCTGTTCTGAGAAGAAAAATAAACAACTACACACTGTGTTCTGCCAACACTGGCACTGGAATGTGGCTCAAGTGATAGCAGCCTTGCCTAGAGAACATGAGTCCTTCAACTCCTCAGGACCATAGAGAGAAAGAGAGAGAAAGTAACAAAACTGGGAGGTATAGCTCAGAGGACGAGCAACTTCCTGGCATGCAAAATTCCTAGCATCACAAATAAAATAAAATTTAAATCTAAAATGATATAAACCATAATAACAACAAAATAAAGTAGAACATGATTTGGGGCTACGGGCATAGTTCAAGTGCTATAGAACACCAGCCATGAACAAGAAAGCTAAGTGACCAAGCAAGCAAGCTAAGCAAGTATGAGGCCCTGACTTCAAATCCCAGTACTGCCCTTGCCCAAAGAAACAAAAAGAGCAAAACAAAACAAACAACAAAAATAAACCACTTTACTCCTATTTGTGGCTAACCATACACAATGGTTGAGCCCAAGGACTCTAATGTTATTTCATTCTGCTTTAACTTGGGTGGTGCTGTGTTCTGAGCTCAGTCCTTTGCTCTTGGCAGGCACTCTACCACTTGAGCCATGCACTGAGCCCCCTAATGGGATTTTATTAATTTATTCTCAGATACAGAGACTTTAGTATCTTTAGGAAGAAAATTATCTGTGCTAGTTTTCTTACTTTCATTTTTCTCCACATCACATTGGAAATTCCACTGTTTTACAGTGAAATCCAATTATGACTTATGACTCATAAGTCAGTCAATTGATGGAATTGGACTGGTCATTATGGAAACTAATACTGTGATTGATTTGCCTAATACTTTCTCCTCCTTGCCCCAAAGCATCTTCAAGTGTTACTCTTGGACAGAATTCTCAACTCAGTTTCAAAGAAGGAAATATAGGACATATTTAGATACCTATCTATGAATTTTAACAAAACATGTTTCTGTATAAAATAAGAGCTCAATAAATATGGTTTAAACTTGTATATTTAGTCATGATGATCTTCATAATCATATGTTCTTCATGATCATCCTAAGATGGAGGGAGGCATAATGAACTCACTTTATGGATGGGGAAACTGAAGCTCAGGGAGTTTAAGCAAGCTGTCATCCAAATCACTAAGGTGGCAAGTGATGGAACTGAGATGAAATTCAAATCCAAGCCTGTGACCTACACATCCTTATCCATCTTTCAGATATTTGTTGATCACTATGCACATGTTTAGAGGAGATAATTAGGTTTTGAAAGGTCAAGGCCATTCTAATTTTCATAGTTATTTGAACCATTCCAAGACCTCTCTACCAGGAAAGGACCCTTTATTCTCTTTCATCTCCACCTCCATCCTGTGGCCTCCTACTATCCACTGCCTAGGCAGCCACCATATTTCTTGCCCACCATGATGAAGATGAAGATGGACCAGAGTATCACATAGTCAGGATGTGGGTGACTAAGATAGCCATTCATATTTAAAAATCACCAAGACATTCTGGTTCTTTCTTTTTCCAGCACATAATAGGATTGCACTTCCCCAAAACCTCTGTGAGGAGTGGGACCATGTGACTAGACCTAGCCAATGAGTTATGAGCAGAACCATGTGTCATTTCTTGGCCAGAAATTCATTGGCAAAGTATAATCCTGTCAAACTCCAGCTACTTCTTAAAATCAAATATCTCTACTGACAATGTTCAAGATGGGGTCTCTAATCACTATAATGAGGTCTTTTTTTCTTTTTTCTTTTTTGTCAGAGACAGGGGCTCCAACTGGGTACCCGATGCTCTCAAACTCAGTGCCTGATTTCCTAGCACTCTACTAATGCCTCCAACCCCAAGCTCATGTCTTTTGTCAGTTCATCATAAACATGCAAAATTATATTTTGCTTTTTTTACGCTCCAGAGATTGTTTTTTTTGTTTCTTTGTTTTTAAAAAAAACTGCAGCAATCTTAGCATGAGCTGAGTAGCAGTTACAAAAGGGAAGTCCCAATTTCTTCTGGGAGCTGGAGAATAGACAGCCCCCATGGAAGGAGAAAAAGACCTCTGATGGTGATGTGTTCAATAGGGCATTAAAGGGGACTGTGGTGAAACAGATAAGGCAGGAAAAAGTGACTCACTGCCAGATGTTGGTGGCTCATACCTGTAATCCTTCCTACTCAAGAGGCTGAAATCTGAGGACCCCCAGATGGAAGCCAGTGTGGGAAAAAACTCTTGAGACTGTATCCTCCAAGTAGCTAGCAAAATGCCAGATTGGAGTTGTGGCTTGAATGATTCAGCATACCAGACATGAATGAAAAAGCCAAACAAGAGTAGAAGGCCAAGCCGGGCGGCAGGCGCTCATGCCTGTAATCCTAGCTACTCAGGAGGCTTAGATCTGAGGATTGTGGTTCAAAACCAGCCTGGGCAGGAAAGTCCATGAGACTCTAATCGCCAATAAACCACTCAGCAAATTGGAAGAGGAGCAGTGGCTCAAGTGGTAGAGCACTAGCCTTGAGCTGAAGAGCTGAGGGACAGTGCCGAGGCCCAGAGTTCAAGCCCCATGACTGACAAAAAAAAAAAAAGAGTAGGGGCTGGGAAGGTGGCTCAGCTCAGTGGTAGAGTGCTTGCCTTGCATGCATGAGGCCCTGGGTTCAATTCCTCAGCACCACATAAACAGAAAAAAAAAAAAGCCGTAAGTGTTGTTATGGTTCAAGTGGTAGAGCACTAGTCTTGAGCTGAAGAGCTGAAGGACAGTGCCCAGGCCCAGAGTTCAGGCCCCAGGACTGGACCAAAAAAAAAGAAAGCCATCAGGCCCAGAGTTCAAACTCTGCTACCAATACCAGAAGAAGGAGGAGAAGGAAGAGAAGAAGGAGAAAAATATAGAGGAGAAAGAAGTTACTCACTAAAACAATGTTTTGGGCCAAATTCCTAACATCAGGTCACATCTTCCTATTTAATGAGCTTTAACCTGTAGCTGATTAGTTTGTAGTAACAGTCATCTAAGATATTCTCACCTGGCTTTTTTTTTCATGCTGGTACTGGGGCTTGAACTCAGGCCCTGGGTGCTGTTCCTGAGCTTTTTCATGCATGGCTAGTGCTCTACCACTTGAGCCACAGCCTCCACTTCCAGCTTCTTAATAATTAACTGGAGATAAAGGTCTCACAGACATTCCTGCCTATGTTGGCTTTAAACCTTGATCCTCAGATCTCAGCATCTTGAGTAGCTAGGATTAAAGGCATGAACCAGCTCAGCTTCATCTGACATTTTAATTGAAAAGAAATAATGTTTAAGATAAAATTTTGGTGTACTGTCACTTCTAATGTCATAAAACTTCTTTCTAGCCAAAAGCAAAATAAAACCACTTCTGTGGGTTTCAGAAATCATTGAAATTTCTGGGCACTGGTGGTTCATGCCTGTAATCCTAACTACTCAAGAGGATTGCAATTCAAAGCCAACCCTGGGCAGGAAGGTCTGTGAGACTCTTATCTCCAATTAACCACCAGAAAACCAGAAGTGGCTCAAGTGGTAGAGTGCTTGCCTTGAGCTGAAGAGCTGAGGGACAGTGTCTAGGCCCAGAGTTCAAGCCCTACAACCGACACACACAAAAAAAGAAAGAAATCACTGAAATCTATTGGTGAACCAAGAGTTTGTAAACCACTGACACTTCAGGCTGTGACACTAGTCAGCCCACAAAAGGCAATTGACTCCATGATGGTTCTTCCCCTTTCCCATCAAACCAAATACTGGAGTGAGGGGGGGGGTCTCCATTAGCCCACAACAGATCAACAGTCCCCTAAGGAAGGCTCTTCTCCTACTTTCCCTTAGTTCCAATATGACACAAGTTTCCTCTCCACAGTTCCTACCATATATGCCCATCTCTTGTACCTAGGTCAGAAAGGAAAAGACAGTTAGACAAGTCCCAAACTTCTGCTGCATTCTATTTGGTCCATAGCATTTTTTTTTTTATCAGCCATATCCTTGCCCAACTGTAGTCCCCAGGGTACAGAGAAACCAGAGCAGTAGAAGTGGTACAGATATAGGAAGCCACAGAGCTCTTCCAGCCTACCTCTCCTCCAGCTGTACATGCATGGCCAATCCTGCAGGGGGCAGTGGCTCCCTGTTCCTAGAGGTCCAGAGTTCCCATCCCCAAGGAATCCTAATTGTCCACCTCACCTGGATAATGATTCCTTTTTCTTTATATTCCACCTGCAGAGCCTTCGAAAATGTGCACACAAAAGCCTGCAATGAGAAGCAGACACACCTAAAGTACTAGACTATGCAATCTCCCTCCATTCAAGGGCACTGAGGAGGTGCTGCTACTAGCTGCTTGGAGATGTACTCAAAGAAAACAAAGTTTCAGTTATGTGGGATGAAAATGTTCTGGAGATTTATTGTGTATGCCTTAGTGATTATAGTTATTGATAATATATTGCATATTTTAGAGTTAAGAGAGAAGATCTTAATGTTCTCACCATACCAAAAATAATTTATAAGTCTAAGGATATGATAACTACCTTGATTTAAGCATTCCACAATATATACTATATCAAAATATCATGCTATAAATTGTAAATTATTTCCCATTTTATTTGTTAGTCATACCTTAAAACTGAGGACAAACAAAGAGGCAGTAGGGGGTGGAGGAAAATGTAGGTGACATCACTCACCTTGGAAGCTGAGTAGAGAGAGTAGAGAGGCCAAGGGCAAAGGCCTACCCCTGAAGAAATGTTCAAGATGAGACCTTTCTGCCTAAAAAGCAAAGAAGCAAAGTTACCATTGCTTCATGCTTCACTGCTTGATCCCACCTTGAGTTGAAAGAAACTGAAGGGTCGGTATGAATGCTGTCAAATGCCATCCTGTCCAGAATCTATGGCCGCTAACTGTTCTGCTTCCAATAACTGTTAATATAATATCGGTTAAGTTCAGGAGGATACTAGGCAGGGATGTCACTCAACAATTATATGACATTAAGGCTTTGTTACTGGAAACAGAGTCTCTACTATGAAAAAAATCTCCCTGCCCAAATACAGGGGGCCACATCACTTAGGATTCAAAGATGAAGGGATGCACCCAACTTAAGGGTGGCCACATGAGATCCAGGCCCCTTTGGACTCACAAAGATGACCCACAACAGGAAAGATGTAATGGTGGAATACCATCCTGGGTAAATTTGACAGCCTACCATTTGCTAACTTAGATACCCTTCACAAGTCTCTAAAGGCATTAATTAGCAGTCTTTTTAAAATTCAGTAACTTTAATTCTTCCTAGTTAGTTGCATGAGGGGTTGTGGTAAGGAACTTCAATTAGAACACAATACCAAGTCCCTTCTTACTCCAGGGAACATGAAACTATCAAGCATTTGTTTCTAATATATACCACCTGGGAAAAACCAGTTCCTAAATGAGTGTCATAATAGGGTGATACAAGCATGGAATAATGAGGAAAGTGATAAAGATTGTTTTTAACCAGTAAATTGGAGTATTCATTCTGAAAACAAAAGCTGAAATTTATAATCACAAAGCCATGGGCTTGGACTCAGACCAATTTGCTTCTTTTATGCTCAACATGAGTTATTTTTTTTAATCCAATGTATACTTAAATAACAGATCTCTTCCTCTCTCTACGTTGTGTTATACTTGACCTTCAAATATGTATGCATGTTTGAGGGGCTGGCCTGGCTCAGATGTTAGTTTGTTCCATTCCACCCCACCCCCAATCTCCAAGTCCTTTCATAATAGCTTATATCACTGGTGAAAGCAAGATCTTACCTTGATTCCATGTGTTTCAGAACTATCTGTGTCATCTATGAGAGAAGGGAAACATTAAATCCTGAGTAAGAAACTAAGTAGCAATGAGCAAGGACCTCGGGGGAAGTGGTGACTAGAGAAGCTTTATCTTCTCAGGTGACCTTGAGAATTGCTGGCACCCATTAGCAGTCATTCTGAAAACATGAGAATCTGATTGGATCTCCACAGGAAATAACCTAGACAAATGGCGTACTATTGGGAGGTCTCTGGTTGTTTCCCATGAACGTCCTCTTGTGAAATGAGGTTACTTTGAAAATATGGGAATTGCATCAATAAATAGCAAGGTACTCTATTCTGGGTGACAGCAAAAGCAGGCCTGCCACCACCCACCTCACTCATGAGCTGGAACTGGGGTCAGCAGACCTAATCAGAGTCTATGAGAATTTTGTACACATCTGTCCATTCAGCAGTGTCAGTATGTACAACCTGGTAGTGTGTGACATAGTTCACGGACACAGCATCCATTAGGATTTCAACATGGTAGAGAATCACTTTCTCCATCCCAAGCTACCACCCCTCCCTATAGAAGTCCACCCAGCCAGTTTTGCAGGCCCAAACCTATACTCAAAGGGGTTTTTTGGCTTGTTTTTTTTTGTTTTTTGTTTTTTTGTTTGTTTTTTGTCTGTCATGGGGCCTGAACTCTGGGCCTGGGCACTGTCCCTCAGCTCTTCAGCTCAAGGCTAGCGCTCTACCACTTGAGCCATAGCAGCACTTCCGGCTTTTTCTGCTTATGTGGTGCTGAGGAATCAAACCCAGGGCCTCATGTATGCAAGGCAAGCACTCTACCATTGAACCACCTTCCCAGCCTCAAAGAGTTTTTAATTGATTACTAAGGTCACATTTTAAGAATTAAGCAATGCATGGACTAAGATGTTCTATAAAGTATAACTGACCAGAGTCAAAGTTGTCCTGGAATCAGGTTTGAGATGGAGAAGATCCAAATCAAGAAGAGGGGCAGAGGAAGCAGAGAGACCAGGACACAGCTCTGTCCACTTCTCCACATTGTCTAGGGTAGTGCAGCAGCTTTTCTATAGAGCCTATTACTATTCTCAGCAGATAGGCCATGCCCTGGTACCTGTGTCAGGGAGCCTCCAGACAATGTTTCCATTGCTAGGGGTTAGAGGAAGAGGAGCAGCAGAACTCTCCAGAAACTGCCTCTGAAACATCAGCTTTTGAGAGAGGTGAGAGAAGGATGAGATTCACTTCTCACACTTCCCTGGCTCCACCCTTATTAGGAATCTCCTCCAGGTCCTGTGGTCTGTCCTCTGCTGTTGGTCCTCAGTCTCCCATGCAAACTCACTAGCCCTCTATGATGAATGATCCCAAGTAGAGAACCAACACTGGATATGGGTGGGCCCTTGTTCAAATTTCTCAACATTTTAATTCCTATCCCACCTTCTCCTGGCTCTCATCTTCCATCTCTGCCCTTGACATGAGAGGATGTGACTATTTCCAGATGGCATCTTTGAAGTAATTAAGCTGTGTTAGTCATGCTTCCAATCAGCAAGACTAATTAGAACACAGCATATTCAGAAATAAACCTTTAATGTCTTTTCTTTTACTTAGGGAATTTAGTGTCCATCAATAAATAAAACTTTAAAAATCAAAGCATTTCTCTGCTGAAGGAATTAGAGTGTTGTCAAATCCATTTGGAGAAACCCATCTGATCAAACAGCCTAAGACTGGAAACTCAATGTGTAAAATAATATGAAAGATTTTTAGTGGTAAGGCTGCAGGCAATAGTTGGACACATAAAACTTAAAACTACATTAGCTGGGAGTTTTAAAAAGACATTGATTACTCAGCATAAAAAAGAATGTGTATACTCAATAATAGCTGAGCAGGATACTATAAAACACCAGTATGCTCACAGAAAAACAACCCAAAGTAAAATTGTCAGCCCAATTTATCTACATGAAAATAATTTGGGGGGAAGCTGATCAGCTCCTCTCTGTGTCTCCCTCACCACTTATGTTGGAAAATCAGTCATCCACTACGTTTAGTCCCTGAGAGACTGAATGTGCCCCTTCTCTACCACTCCTTGGAGTCCTTATTCGCTGCTGTAGTTAAACTGACTTTCCATAGTGACCACCAGCACAGTGGTGAATTTTGTGAATTCAGTATGGTTCCTAGCTATGGAACAAGCACAGGCTGAAAATCCCAAGCTCAGTCTCTAGTGTTGTACCATGGTAGAGCTAGAGGGCCCTACCAATCAGAGGACATGGAAACATTTTGTTCACACAAAGCATCTAGCTGGGTGCTGGAGGCTCAAGCCTGTAATCCTAGCTACTCAGGAGACAGATTTGAGGATTGCAGTTTTGGAGCCAAGCCAGGCCAGTTTAATTGGAGATTCTTGTCTCCAATTAACCACCAAAAAACTGGACATGGAGTTGTGGCTCAAATGGTAAAGTGTTAGCCTTAAACATAAAAGCTCAAGGACAGTGCACAGGCCCTGAGTTTAAGACCCAGGACTGGCACATGTGCACATACACACACACACACACACACACACACACACACACACACACACACACACACACTTTAAAAAAAGTCAACTCATGTGGCATCATGCCATGTCCATTTTCTTAAATTACCTATCCAATGCAAATAAGACAAGATAGCTTTGAGGAAGTCATGCTGTCCATGACTAGGTACCTGAACTGAATCAGAGGACCTGAGAACTTAAGATGCCACTACCAAGTCCAACATTCTTTTAATAATGGGTGCAGAATCAGCACCCATTAGTTTAGATAAGTTTATCCTGTGTTGTCCAACTAATTAGTAACTGTGTTGAGATCAGAATTCAGCAATCTCTACTGATCTATGGCCTCACCACATGCCTAAAACCAAAGACAATCCTAACCATTAAATATACTGGTTGTATTTCTTATATGTACATGCCTATGGTCAAAGTCTAATTTATCAATTAGGTATAGTAAGAGATTAATCATGAATAATAAAGCAATTATAATAATGTGCTATAATAAAGTTGATTTGAACATGTTCTCTTTTCGTCTCTGTCTCAGAATATGGAATTCCTCTTTTAAATTTTCCAGACTTTGGGAAGGTGGCTCAGTGGTAGAGTGCTTGCCTTGCATGCATGAGGCCCTGGGTTCAATTTCTTAGCCACACAAGCAGAAAAAGAGGAAGTGGTGCTGTGGCTCAAGTAGTAGAGCACTAGCCTTGAGCTGAAAAGCTGAGGGACAGTGCCCAGACCCAGAGTTCAGAACCCATGACCAACAACAACAAAAAAATCCAGATGATGGTGGGCCACAGGACTAAAGGAGTAGAAAGAAAAAGCACAAATAAAGAGGGAAGAATAAATAAATAACCTTTAACTTCAGCTCAACTAATGTTTATTGAAGAGTAAAAGTCCAGAAAGCCCAAGTCATGCCCTCTTGTCATTTTTTCCCTCCACAGGGAAGTTTCTTCTCTTTACAAAGAGGATTAAAATAAAAGAAAGGTATTAATTAAAAAAATATCCTAGGGATCCCAAATAATTTCAGCATCAGGCCTATTGTGTTCTGACATGTAACAAAACTGAATGTGAAACAGGATTTATGTAAAAGCAAGAATGAACACATCCCTGTCTTGGGGAAAACAGAAGCAATATGGCCAGGACATTTCAGTCAGGAATAGTTCAGTGTGTATGAAAGAATTCTCTTTCTCCAGCAGAAGAGACTGATGCTTCCCAGAAATTACAAAATTTCATTCATTTCACATATATTGAGCACATACCTTGACTACTGAGGTGATGTTACAATGGATGAGATTCTGCAATAAATAACACATGAATCAGCTCAGTCCTCGAGAAATTGTCTTGGGAAGAGGTCAGGGTTGAACCATGAAATGAGAGAAGTTCCATCATTTACCCAGCATGCAAATTAGATTCCCAACTGATGTTCAGCAAGCATGGGCTAAAACTGGGAAAGATCTGCTATTCATTGAATGATCCTATGTGTACACCATCTTGAATATAAGCCATTTAAGTTTTTTTTGAAGATTTAGGAAGGAATACAGTCATAATTTTTAAAGGAAGATATAGATGTCCCCAAAGTATGATGATTCAACTTTACAATAGTACAAAAACAATGTGTATACAGTAGAAGTCATACTTCAAGTTCTGAAATTTGAGTCTTTTTCAGTTAGTGACAGGCTGTATAATAGTCTTTTGCAATGCTGGACAGTAAAAGCATCTCAGTCAGTCATATCATCCTAAGTGAAACCACCAGTTCTCTATAGTGTGCTACAGTGCTCTGGAGCTCATGTGTAGTACCGCATTTCTTTTCCACTTAAGATGAATTTATTGTTAGGAGCCCATCATAAGTCAAGGAGCATCTGTATTCACTTTCCAGGAAGAGGAAGAAGGGTTAGCTCATGTGTGTGTAGGAAACCACAGCATAAGGAATAGAATAGGTGGATGGTTGACTAATACAAGATATAGGTCTTGGTTTAGAAACAAGTATGAAGAAATGACTAGAATCATCCAAATAAAGAGAGAGGAAAAGAGGGTCACCCAGAGATAAACACAAACACAGGAATAAAGAGAAACAATAACATCATTTGCTGAAAGAGAGACACAAACTTACTTCAGAAGCAGGGTAGAAAATAAAGACCACAGGGATAGACATATATTAAAAGAAGAGTCTGGGGAGGTTTGCAGTAATGTCCCAGCCATCTGGCAGCAGATTCAGGGTTTAAATAGAACCATAGGAACATATGCAGCATTGAGGATCACCAGCCTGTTTAGATTGGTATAACCATGACTTCAAAAATCAGGACCCTGGGGAGAGTCCATAAATAGTGTCTTCAAGAACTGTAAAATGAATTAAAATGTAATCTATTCTAGCTTACTAGACCTCCAAAACTTCTAACCACAGAATCTGTGTTGTATGTAATCTCAGCATATTCTGCATTCTCAGACTCAATGAACTGTGGACCAAAAATGTTCACAAAGGAGCTAGAAGCATGGCTGAAGTGGTTGCAGCACCAGTCTGAGCAAGCAAGCTTCTTGAATATGAGGTTCTGAGTTCAAACCCCAGTATCATAAAAAATGTTAAAAAATTGTATATTATACTGATTATACACAGACTTGTTTTTATGTCATTATTCCCTAAACTATATAACAGCTATTTATGAGGTCTTTACATTGTGTTAGGAACTGTAGGTCATCTAGAGAGGGTTTTAATTATCCAGGTGCCATGTGTAGGATCTATATAAGTATTATGCCATTTGTATAAGGGATTTGAGAGCATCTGTGGATTTAGGTATCTAAGGAGGTTAGTACCTCTGGAACACTGAGAGATAGCTGTATATCCCTCACACTGAAAGTCAAATAAAGTTTATTACATGGGAGAACAGACAAGCAAAAGGGTTGGCTTGCTTCTGTATTCACTGTAGCTATGAATCTGTTTGGGTATAATTATCCTCTTATAAAGCAGAATGCATGCAGAGTTTCAAAATAGAAGGACAATGAGAAAATTAATGTTGAAGTGCAGAGAAGGGAAAATATGTCTTTTTCCAAGTGATGGTCATGAAAAGATGTACCCTTAACTGTGTATCAAGAACTAAGGTGAACAAGTTTACATTGTTGGTGGGAGTGTAAACTTCAACCACTTTGGAAAGTAGTATGGAGGTTCTTCAAAAGACTCCACATAGAGCTCCCCTACGACCAGCAATCCCACTTTTGGGCATTTACCCAAATGTTCACAAACAAGACCACACTAAAGCTACCAGCACGACTATGTTTATTGCAGCCTTATTTACCATAGCTAAGATATGGAACCAACCCAGATGCCCCTCAGTAGATGAATGGATCAAGAAGAAAATGTGGTATATATACACAATGGAATTCTATGCCTCCATCAGAAAGAATGACATTGCCCCATTTGTTAGGAAATGGAAAAACTTGGAAAAAATGATATTAAGTGAAGTAAGCCAGGCCCAAAGAAACATAGGCCCCATGGTTTCCTTTAGTTGCAATAACTAGTATATGTCTGAACCAGAAGAAAAGGTCAGATAAGTTGATGTTAGGGAAATGAACCCTAAGATATGTATTTTTTCTTTCATGCAATTGTTTTTAACATATTTATAAGATGATTTCTTTGTTGCTTTGTATGTCCCTCCCCCACGGTGTAACCCCTGCTTTCACTGTATTTGATGTTGTTATAATTTGTGGAGGGGAAGGGAAAAAACAAATTGTTTAAATAGGGATACAGGTGGACCCATTGCAACAATGAGATGTACAAGTCATTATGTCGAAAATGAACTTTACAACTTTGGTGGCGGGGTGGGAGTGGGGGTGGGGGAGAGGAGGGCTGGGTGTGGGGGGGGGAAGGATGGGATGGGAAGGGGAAACAAAGGAGGAGGCTACAATGCTTGATAAGAAATGTACTCATTATCTTGCCCATGTAATTGTAACCCCTCTGTACAGTATTTTCACAATAAAAAAAAAATCTTGAAAAAAAAAAAGAACTAAGGTGAAAACCAAGGGAGCTTTCAAGATATAATCAACACACAATTTTGGCCACATGGACTTCCCGTTCCTCCTTCCCCAGTCCTGGAGCCCCGTACCTGAGTGAAAGGAAATCAGACCCAAAAAAGCACAGGCCCACCTGGATTTCATCTGAGGTGCTAAGGAAATGGCTTGGGAGAAGGTTTGGAAGCATCCCGACGTTGTTGACTGACAGAAAGAGACAAAAAAAATTTATCAGAATGGCAGGTTGGAAATTTTCCCAAAGACGCATACACCAAAAGATTTATAGGCAAAGTTGTTCACTGCAACATGGTTAATTATAGAGAGGAAATTGGATGGAAAAAAATCATGTCCATTGGGGGTGGGGTTTGTTTTGGCTTTTGTTTTTGTTTCTCTTTTTAGGAGGGAAAAGGGGGGGGCACAGAAAGGAAAGGAGGAAGGGTGATCAAATGTAGTCATGGCATTCACCATACACTATGGAAGGAGTGACATTGTCCCAAAAAAGAAATGAACTTATTACCTGATTTATGTAATAATAACCTCTCTGTACAACATCTTAATAATAACAAAATAACAATAGAATTATATTTTAAAAACATGTCCCATAATCAGAGGTTCATTACACCAATCATAGAGTATTGGTGTGACTCTATTTTGAATGATTAAAAATACTGGCTGCTGAAAGACATAGAAAAATACTTGTGATATTAGGTTTTATAATGTTACAAAATAGTATGCAGATATAATCTACATGTTTTGAAAAACTACTTGTATGTAACTGGAAGAATGTACTTCAAAATGTTCTCTTAGATTTGGGAGATTTAAGAAGTTTGGCTGGTGTTGGGGACTAACACCTGTAATCTTAGCTACTCAGAAAACTGATCTGAGGGTCATAGCTTGAAGCCAGCCTAGGCAGAAAAGCCTATTAGACTTTTATATCTAACCAACAAAAAGCCAGAAGTGAAGTGTGGCTCAAGTAGTAGAGAACCAGCCTTGAATGAAGAAAAAAAAACTAAGGAGGAGGAGGAGGAAGAGGAGGAGGAATTGTTCAGTCCAGTACCAGTGGCTCATGCCTATAATTCCAGCTACTCAGGAGAAGCCAGTCCAGGCAGTAAAGCCCATGGGACTCCATCTCCAATTAATCAGCAAAGCCAAACTGGAGGTGTGGCTCAGGTGGTGGAATACGAGCCATAAGTAAGCAAGCCAAGCAAGTGTGAAGCCCTGAGTTCAAACATTAGTACTGACCAAAAAAGAGAGGAAATTCAGATTTCTTTTATGTGCTAGTATATTCATTCCAATTTTTCTGCAGTATGTTTTACATTATTACTTGTGAAAATACTGGTTTTGGGGATTCAGCAGGAAGTATAAGAATCAAATCTTATTTTCTTCTGTATACAATACAAACCCGGTGCTATGCATGTAGTTATAAAATACCTTACATATTGATTGTTACAGAAAGAGATTATCTTGGTCTCCGATCACCACACTGACTCTATTTATGGATCAATCATAACAGTAGTTTGCTAAACTAATTCCTACATGCCAGTTACATGCCTCCCAAAAGTCAACATCAGCTCTGTGAAAGAAATCTCGCTTTTGCAAGTTCTTCTATCTGCTGTCTTCAGGAGTCACATCTTGCCCATAAAAACAAACACATTTTCAATGTGAAAGGCTGGAACAAAATCTACCAAGGAAATGGCCCTCATAAACAGGAAGTTTATGGAAGTTTCAATCCTAATATCAGATAAAATAGACTTCAAATTAAAATTAGTGAGAAGAGATAAAGAAGGTCGCTACATACTAATTAAGGGATCTCTCCTTCAGGAGGATATTACAGTTCTAAATATCTATTCGCCAAACAATGGAGCACTCAAATTTATCCAAGAAACACTACTTTCCCTCAAATCCCACATAGATCCAAAGACATTAATTGTTGGGGACTTTAACACACCACTTTCCCCACTAGATAGATCAACTCGGCAAAAACTCAACAGAGAAACCACAGATCTAAACAACTGCATAGATCACCTAGATTTAACAGACATCTACCAAATATTTCACCCAGCAGCATCAGAATACACATTTTTCTCAGCAGCACATGGAACATTTTCCAAAATAGACCACATTTTAGGCTACAAAGCAAACTTGTCCAAATTCAGAAACATTGAATTTATATCTTGCATTCTCTCAGACCACAAGGGAATAAAATTAGAACTCAACACCAAAAGCTACCAAAGAAAATCCTGTAACACATGGAGGCTGAACAATACACTGCTGAATCACGAGTGGTTCATGGAAGAGCTTAGAAAGGAAATTCAAATGTTCATGATATTCAACAAAAATGAACACACAAATTACCAGCTCCTCTGGGACATAGCAAAGGCAGTACTCAGGGGCAAGTTTATAGCTCTGAGTTCCTACATCAAAAAATTGGAGAGATCTGAAACCAACACGAATTAGAATCCAAAAAAACTATAGAAAGAATCAACAAAACAAAGAGTTGGTTCTTCGAAAAAATTAACAAAATTGACAAATCCTTAGCAAATCTTATCAGAAAAAGAAGAGAACACACCAAATAAATAAACTCAGAGATGAGAATGGAAACATCACCACAGAAACAACCAAGATTCAGAACATTATAAGGGAATACTTCTCAAAACTTTATGCTAATAAGTTTGAGAACTTGGCAGATATGGACCTTTTCCTAGCAAATATTGGCTTACCAAAACTAAACCAAGATGAGTTAAACCATCTTAACAGGTCCATATCAAGCATTAAAATAGAAACAACAATAAGATACCTCCCATCTAAGAAAAGCCCAGAACCAGATGGCTTTACAGCGGAATTTTACAAGGCCTTCAAAGCAGAGCTCACACCAATACTCCTCCAACTCTTCAATAAATTGAAAGAGAAAGTTCACTACCAAACTCATTCTATGAAGCCATCATAACCCTCATCCCAAAACCAGGCAGGGACTCATCAAAGAAAGAGAACTATAGACCCATTTCTTTGATGAACATTGAAGCAAAACTTCTCAACAAATTTTGGCCAATTGACTTCAACAATTCATCCAAAAAATCATACACCACGATCAAGCAGGATTCATTTCAGGGTTGCAAAGCTGGTTCATTATACGAAAATCAATTAACATAATTCATCACATCAGCAGGAGCAAGGATAAGAAACACATGGCTATCTCAAGAGATGCAGAAAAAGCATTTGACAAGATCCAACACCCCTTTATGATGAAGGTTCTGGAAAAATTAGGAATCCATGGAACATTCCTCAATACAATAAAGGCTGTATATGACAAACCTACAGCCAACATTATACTTAATGGGCAAAAACTAAAGCCATTTCCTTTTAACTCAGAAACGAGACAAGGATATCCACTCTCTCCACTTCTCTTCAATCTAGTATTAGAATGCCTAGCTACAACAATAAGACAAGATGCAAACATAAAGGGGATCCAAATAAGGAAAGATTAAGTAAAAGTCTCCCTCTTTGCAGATGACATGATCTTGTATTTAAAGAATCCCATAGACTCCACTCCCAAATTACTCAAGCTGATTCAAAACTTTGACAAAGTAGCAGGGTATAAAATTAACCCTCAGAAATCAATGGCTTTTCTGTATGCCAACAATGAGAAAAGTGTGATTGAAATTAGGAAAGCAACTCCATTCATATTAGCCCCACAAAAAATAAAATACCTAGGAATTACCCTAGCCAAAAAAGTGAAGGACCTCTATCATGAAAACTTTAAAAACTTGCAAAAGGAAATCAAAACAGAACTTAGAAAGTGGCAAAAACTCCAATGCTCCTGGATTGGAAAGATCAACATCGTGAAAATGACAATACTTCCCAAGGCTATTTACAAATTCAATGCAATACCTATCAATATTCCAACCTCATTCTTCAAGGGAATGCAAGAGACAATCCAAAAATTCATATGGAACAATAAAAGACCCCAAGTAGCAAAAACAATCCTCAACAGAAAGAACAGTGCTGGAGGAATATCGATACCAAACTTCAAACTCTACTACAAAGCCATAGTAACCAAATCAGCTTGGTACGGGCACAAGAACAGATCTCAGGACCAATGGAATAGAATTGAAAACCCAGAAATGAACCTACTGACCTATAGCCATCTAATCTTTGATAAGGGAGCTAAAAAAAATAGAATGGAAGAAAGACAGCCTCTTCAGTAAATGGTGCTGGCAAAATTGGTTAATCACTTGTAGAAAACTGAACTTAAATCCTTATATATCACCCTGCACTAGAATCAACTTCAAATGGATTAAAGACCTCGGAATCAAAGCAGACACCCTGAAAACATTACAGGATGGAATAAGAGAAACCCTAGGTCTCCTTGACACAAGCCAAAATTTTCTTAATAGAGACCCAGAAACCAACAAATCAAAGAAAGGTTGGACAAATGGGATTGCATGAAATTGCAGAGCTTCTGCATGGCAAAGGACATAGCTAGCAAGCTCAATAGAAAGCCCACTGATTGGGAGAAGATCTTTACTAGCCATGCAACAGACAAGGGTCTCATATCTAAAATATACCTGGAACTCAAAAAATTAAATCCCCCAACAATAAATCCTCAAAGAAACAACTGCCCAATAAATAAGTGGGCTAAAGACTTAAAGAGAAACTTCTCTGAAGAGGAAAGAAGGATGGCCAATAGACACATGAAGAAATGCTCGACCTCTCTAGCCATAAAAGAAATGCAAATCAAAACAACATTGAGATACCACCTCACCCTAGTTAGAATGGCTATAATCAAGAACTCTAATAAAAACAGATGCTGGCGGGGATGTGGACAGAAGGGAACCTTACTGCATTGTTGGTGGGAGTGTAAACTTGTTCAACCACTTTGGAAAATAGTATGGTGGTTCCTCAAAAGACTCCACATAGAGCTCCCCTATGACCCAGCAATCCCACTTTTGGGCATTTACCCAAATGTTCACAAACAAGACCACAGTAAAGCTACCAGCACGACTATGTTTATTGCAGCCTTATTTACCATAGCTAAGATATGGAACCAACCAGATACCCCTCAGTAAATGAATGGATCAAGAAGAAAATGTGGTATATATACACAATGGAATTCTATGCCTCCATCAGAAAGAATGACATTGCCCCATTTGTTAGGAAATGGAAAAACTTGGAAAAAATGATATTAAGTGAAGTAAGCCAGGCCCAAAGAAACATAGGTCCCATGGTTTCCCTTATTTGCAATAACTAGTATATGTCTGAACCAGAAGAAAAGGTCAGATAAATTGATGTTAGGGAAATGAACCCTAAGATATGTATTTTTTCTTTCATGCAATTGTTTTTAACATATTTATAAGATGATTTCTTTGTTGCTTTGTATGTCCCTCCCCCACGGTGTAACCCCTGCTTTCACTGTATTTGATGTTGTTATAATTTGTGGAGGGGAAGGGAAAAAACAAATTGTTTAAATAGGGATACAGGTGGACCCATTGCAACAATGAGACGTACAAGTCATTATGTCGAAAACAAACTTTACAACTTTGGTGGTGGGGAGGGCAGGGGGTGGAGTGTTGGGTGGGGGGGGGGGGCTGGGGAGGATGGGATGGGAAGGGGAAACAAAGGAGGAGGCTACAATGCTTGATAAGAAATGTACTCATTATCTTGCCCATGTAATTGTAACCCCTCTATACAGTATTTTCACACACACACACACACACACACACACACACACACACACACACACACACAAATAAAAGGAATCTCACTTTTGGTAGTAGAGGTGTGGCTCAAGTCATAGAGTGCCAGTCTTGAGCAAAAAAGCCAAGTAAGAGCTTTAGGCCCGAGTTCAAGCCCCAGTACTGGTACATACATACAAAGAGACAGACAAAGAGAGACAGAGAGACAGAGAGAGAAGGAAATTAAGAAATCATCTCACTTTAATATTAGAAAAAAAGCCAGAAGTGGTGTGGCTCAAGTTGGTAGGTCCCTAGGCTTGAGAGAAAAAAAAAAGCTCAAGGATAGCACCCAGGCCCTGAGTTCAAGCCCTAAAAAAAAAAATGAAGAAAGAAAGAAAAAGAAAATATACTTTGGACAGTTGTTTAACACATACAAAATCATGTATAATTTTTAATATAGTAAAGCCTCTAGAGCTTTAATAATTTAATTTGATGCTATGGATTAAAAATAAGTCATAGAGCCAATGGCTCAAGCCTATAATCCTAGCTCCTCAGGCAGTTAAGATCTGAGGATTGAGGTTCAAAGCCAGCCTGGGAAGGAAAGTCCAAGGGATACTTACTTATCTCCAACTAATCACCAAAAAACCAAATTGGAGCTGTTCCTCTAGTGGTAAAGTGTTAGACTTGAGCAAAAAAGCTGAAGGAGAACACCCAGGCCTTGAGTTCAAGCCCAGGGCTGGCACCAAAACCCTCCCCCCAAATCGGGTTAAATCTAAGCTACCATGAGATAGTTAAATGTTGCAAAGATAATCAGATCACTGATACATTACAACAGACTATGCATATTATAATCTACTTACCTAAAATGCCAATTTCTAAACCTTCAAGTTTTTCTTTAATATACTCATAGATGTCATCTTTGGTAAAGTCTGCTTGTATAAGCTTCACCTTGCTTCCTGTAGTCCACTCTGCATTCAAGACAACATAATACATTTTTTGTTAATAAACAGAGGTACAAAACCCCTGCTGCTACTGCCACCATGAGGTTTCTCAGATGCTTCTCTACTATCTACACAGAGTATCAAGAAAACCACTGACGCATAAATTAGAAATAAGAGAACACTGGCTTGGAATGTGGCTTACTGTTAGAGTGCTTGCCTAGCATGCATGAAGCCCTGGGTTCGATTCTTCAGCATGACATACACAGAAAAAGCTGGAAGTGGCACTGTGGCTCATTTGGTAGAGTACTAGCCTTGAGCATAGAAAGGCTCAAGGACAGTGCCCAGGCCCTGAGTTCAAGATCCAGGATGGAAAAAAAAAAAAAAAGAAAAGAAATAAGAAAACACCCTAGATAAATGATGGGAGATGCTAAAAGATTCTTGAGAGTTTATCTTAAACATTTTTTTAAAAAGTTACTGTAGGTACAAGTACATGCATTGAAATAGACTACTGTCCATACAGCACACATTTGCATCCCTGGGAAACTTGCTAGATATGCAAATTGTTGGGCCAGTTCTACAGATACACCAACCCTTGTTATGTATCTAGCACTAAGCATTTATATATATACATTTATATAATATAAATGCTTATATATAATTCTATTTTATATATAACTGCTTATATATATCTAATTCTATTTTAACCCTCTTCCAATCTTGTACAGTAGCTATCACTATTATCATTATTATTATTATTATTACATTGTACCTGGACACTGTCTCTTAGTGTTTCTGCTCAAGGCTGATGCTCTACCACTCAAGCCACAACTCCTTTTTCAGATTTTTGCTGGTTAATTGGAAATAAGAGTTTCAAAGACTTTTCTACCAGGGCTAGCTTCGAAACACAAAATTCAGATTTCAGCCTCCTGAGTAGCTAGGATTGCAGGCATGGGCCATTGGTATCTAGCTGAGTAGATATCAACACTTCCATTTCCAGAGCAGAAAACTAAGACTTGAGAAGCTTGCATGTCCCAGGGCCACCATAGCCCCTTCCCACTCCAAGTTCAGTGTGCTTTCTACACGGTTCAGCACTATCACGCCTGTGCAGAAGTTTTCAGGCAGACCAAAAAACTACAGGTCCTGTTCATCAATTTCTTAGTGAACTGCTTTAGTATTAGAGTTAGAACTAATATTTCTGGATACAACAACCTGAGATATAGTTTGTGAGTAAGGGTTTTTGTTTTTAATTAAAAAAAGATACTGCTTTCTTTTCAAAAGGATGATAAACAGGGCATTTTAGCATTATGAGCAAGACACTCAAGAATGCCGTGGTCCTAATCAAAGTTACTTCTGACATCCAGATTTAGAACAAAAGGTGAATTCATCTTCTCAAGGACACTGAGCCTCTGAGGGGTGACTCCAGGGCCCCATACCTCTCCGGCTCATCTCCGATCCCAAGTCTGCCCCCCAAAAAAGAAGGCTGACTCCAGACAAAGCCAGCATTTTAACAAGCTTTCCTTCAGAATTGAAGACTCATCCTGTTTGAATTGAAAAGTTTATTTCTTAAATTAGTAATCATTACATTTCAAATATTCCAAAAGAAGTAATATAGTCAGTCTTAACTAAGAGCACTTCTAAGCAAATTATCATAATTATGATATATAGAGTTGTATAGCATGTACCCTTTGCAACCATTCATTGCAGACCTGGATCAGATCTTTCTTTGAAATCTGATGTCCATCAGTAAGCAACGTCTCTCAACCTCCTGCAAGGAACAGATCATGGGCACAGGCATATGAAGATCCTGCTGCCAGAGGGAATGCTGACTCTAAATGTGAAAGCACCAGATCCAAAAAGAAAATGGGCCTTCTTCATGCCTGTTCCCTCCCCTTCCTGCTTTACCTGGTACAGAATCTAGGGTGGGCTAAAGCCTGTATCTTAATTCTTGCCCTTGTCACTGGACTCCCTTTGGAACAGATGGCAGCCTAGCTTCCAGACAACAGTTTGGAATTTGCAGGCAGACTTAACTGATGAGCTCCACAAACACTTCTACTGCTGGGGCGGGGAGGAGTGTCACTCACCAATCTCTCTGGCAATGCTCTGTAGTTTTCCCAGCGTCCGGCTGATAAGCACAAGGTTGAGTCCATGTTTTGCCAGCTAGAGTGGAAGTGGGAAAACCAAACACAGGAAGAGGCTGAGCAGATAAGGAAGCCTTGAGCAAAAAAAAAAAAAAAAAAAAAAGGCCAAGCAAGATCCCAAGTTCAAGGGTCTCTGGCTCATGCACTTTGCAGCAGGGCATTTTCTTTTCCTGGACTTAAATCGGTAGAATAGAGCAAAGTTTCTGAGCTATAAGCAAAGCAACCACAGCAGGCCAATCTAAAAGAACTGTAAACATTTTTTTCAGGAGGCTGAGATCTAAGGTTCACAGTTCAAAGCCAGACCAGGAAGAAAAGTCCATGACACTCTTATTTCTAATTAACCAGCAAAGATCCAGCAATGGAGCTTTGGCTCAAGTAGTAGAGCACCAGCCTTGAGTAAAAAAAGATAAAGGACAGTGTCCAGACCCTGAGTTCAAGTACTGGTATGCATGAGTGTGTGTGTGCATGTGTGTGTGTGTGTGTGTTTGTGTACACACACACAATTGTTTTTCTTTGTGCTTTCTTTTTGGTACTCAGGTTTGAAATCAGGACCTCGCATTTGCTATCATTTAAGCATGTTCCTAATCCCTTTCCTTTTAGTTTGTGGTTCCAGGGTCTGAGCTCTAACCATACGATCCTGTCTCTGCCTCCTGAATAGCTGGGATTACAAGTGTGCACCACCACCACCAGCTCAATGCACAAGAGACTAGTTTTTCCTTGTGCAGACCCACAATCTGAAAGCACTTTTTAAATCTAAAGCCCAAGCAAGACGGCTGTTGTGTCCTAGAATTCAAAATATTGGAGGCGAAGAAGAGAGGAAAAAACATAGATGTGTTGGCTTTGTCACTATTCCCTACATGATAGAGATTTATTTAATAGAGTTATACCGTATTAGGTATTATAACTAACCAAGACATGTTTTGAAATGTACCAGAGGATGTGAGCAGATCATGGGCAGAAAGCACTATGCCATTTTGTACCAAGGACTTAGGCATCCAAAGAAATTTGGAGGGATGCCCCTCCCCCCATCCCAAGAAACAGCTCTAGTAAGCATCAGTGTCTATTGTATGTGCTTTCAAGAAAAGAGTATGCTATGATTATCTATCTATCTGTCTATCTATCTATCTATCTATCTATCTATCTATCTATCTATCTATCTATCTATCTATCTATCTATCTATCTATCTATCTATCTATCTACCTATCTACCTACCTACCTACCTATCTATCTACCTATCTATCTAATACTGGAGCTTGAACTCAAGGTCCAGGCATTTTCCTTTAGCAAGCCAAAAGGGTTAGGGGCAGAGCATCTATGTAGCAAGTTCAAGTCCCAGTTTTCAAATCCCAGTTCTACCACAAAGAATAAAAAACAATACCAAGAGAAAAAAATGTCCCCATAGTCCTGTCTCCTCAACCAGCTACATTCACTTCCTCTGTGTGTTAGTGATCTTTCCCTAATTTCCTCTCTGTATCTGTGGGCATACATGGTACAGAGAGAAATGTTTCTTTTGTAGAGTTTGTTTCTTTTTATCACATATAATTGTGACTTTAAGTATTGCCTTACAACATTCTTTTTAATTTAGTGATGTCTTATCTCTAAGAATTGTCTGTCTTCTCCAGCACAGGATAGAGTACCACTTGGCTTTTTAAAAAATTTCTGATAGTGTTCTGTAGCTCACCTATAGGTTTTTAAAAAATATTTTCCCATCAGCCTTCTAAGTAAGTCTTTGGATAGAAGAATACATGACTTCTACTTGTTTGTTTGTTATTTTGTAGTACACCAAATGAATATTTTGTTGTTGTTGGTGGTGGTGGTCATGGGTCTTGAACTCGGGGCCTGACCGCTGTCCCTCAGCTCTTCAGCTCAAGGCGAGCACTCTACCACTTGAGCTACAACACCACTTCCGGTTTTCTGGCAGTTTATTGGAGATAAGAGTTTCACGGACTTTCCTGATCAGGATGGCTTTGAACTGCAATCCTCAGATCAGCCTCCTGAGTAGCTAGGATTACAGGTGTGAGCCACTAGCGCCCGGCTCAAACGAATATTTTCTAGTTCAATTCCATTTGAACACTAACATGGGGTGTGTCAAGGGCCAAGGGGTGGTAGGAGAATCTTTTGTTTTCATATCTGGTCTTAGTCCCTAATCCCTGACACAAAAGTTTCTAACATCCTTGGAATCATTTGACCCTAGGGAGCTTCAGGATGAGGTCAAGCAGGTGATGAGAGAGTAGAAACTTCCAGCCCCATCCTCTGAAGGGGAGAGGGAGTGTAGAACCACAGATGGACACAGAGTGAGAGTCAGTCACCAGACTCAGAGACTGAGGCATCCTTAGGATACAAGAGTTGTATGGCCCACTCTTTCTCCTCCTTCTCACTCTCTACTATCCTCCTGGAGGGTTAACACACCACTATTAGTCACCACACAAGAAGAAATGCTAGGCAAAGAAAGACAAAACACCACAGTATGTAGATGGACACACACACACACACACATACACACACACACACACACACACACACACACACACACACACACACACACACACACACACTGCCTCTACTGCAGGTCCTAGCTAGGAGAGGAAGAAGATTGGACAAAAGGCACCATGGAAAGGAAACTATATTTATACCTTAGAAGTGACCATAAGACCTTGTTTCCACCTAAGAGGTGTCCATGACTTGACAAAACCCAAGGTGAAAAAGGGGTAGCCAGAATGATTGATTATGCCTCAGGAGCAGGTGAGTTGTGCTACTTTATGATGTTGGTTATGACACTGGCTATATGTTACAACTTTGCTTCTGAAAGACATGACAATCTCCTACAATGAGGATAATTTGCCAATCACCTGTATTTTGATTAGCTCCTGCTTTCAATCTTCTAACATTATATGGAATTGGCTCAATACTAATAGTCTGAATTGTATCAACATGAATATTCATTATTTGTTATATAGAATTATTTTTATCTGGCATTAATATTGCTTCTACTCTTTTTTTGTTGCTTGTGTTTTCTGAGTATATGAGTTTTTTCACTCTCTGTATCTCTGTCTCTCTGTTTCTGTCTTTCTGTCTCTGTCTTCGTGTGTGTGTGTGTGTGTGTGTGTGTGTGTGAGAGAGAGAGAGAGAGAGAGAGAGACTTTTCACTACTAGGGATCAAATCTAGTGCCTGGTACCCACCTTGCATTCAGAACAACCTCCTCCATACAGTGACCAAGAATCTAGGTTATTTTCCTAGAGCCAGAAATAGGATGAGACAAGTGAAGAATCCAGGTAGACTCATTTTGGATTTCATGGACCCTCTGCCTGTCTCACCTTACTCCTACCCCTTTTTTGTCCATCTAGTAGCTCTACCCTTTGACATAAAGGTCTCATAGTTTTATATTATGTAACTGAGCACTGAATTTGATTATAGTACAATGAAAGCAAATTCATGTCATTTTTTAATGAAATACGTTACAAGAATGGTTAAATTTTCATCCAAAGAGAGAAAGACAAGTACTACATTGGAATTAGTAAATGTCCAAGTTATTTATTCATAAGGAGAAAACGTACACAAAATAATAAATGTTTCTTAGGAATAGATACAGACCGAAAGATACTTCAAACGAGAAGAAAGAGCCTGAAAAGGGGGATGAATATGAAATAAACCAATATGAGGCAGTGGATAGCTAGTAATGACTGATTCTCATTAACAATTAAGATGAAAGAGGAAGAGAAGAATGGAATGAAGCATGGAAGAAAATAGAAAAACTTAGAATATAAACTGTCTGGGTAGGCCTCCATGTACATTTAGATGGAATGGTTATGAGCTATGTGTCCCTCCCTGACATCTGCTATGTACACATGTACGTATACATGTTTGTCTGTACATATTGTACTAGGTTTGAATGTAGGGCCTTGTGCTTGCCAGGCAAGTGATCTATTCCTGAGTTATGGTACCAACCTCTACTTTCTGTTTAAGCTAATTTAAATCAGTTCTAAGCTTTTGCAAGACTCTGGCTACTAAATCTAGTTTTCTTGTCCATAAAATTTTTTAGCTGCCTTTAGCCATTTTATTTTGTATTTATTTGTTAATTATGATACTTGGATTTGAACTCTGGGTCTCACACTTGCTTAGCTTACCTGCTTGCCTGGTGCTCTACCACTTAAGTTGTTGTGCCTCCATGACTGGTTATTTTAGAGATAAACTCTTGAGGACTTTTCTACTTGGGCTAGCTTTGAACCTTCATCTTATGCATCTCAGCTTCCTGAGTAGCTACAGCCATGAGCTACCAGCACTTGGCATTTCAGTTTACATTTTAGTTAAGGCTACCTCTAGCCTTAGCAAACATCCTGAGAGAGAGTTTTATATTTTGATATCAAATGGTTAAATACCATTTCAAGCTTAGAAACAAATAAAAGGATGATTAGTCTTTTAAAAAATTAATATCATCCTAGAATATTTCCTAATGTCTGCTTGATGTTATCTGATGTCCTTGGGCAGTAAGCTTTGTTCTAATAGAGAAGTTCTCAGCTGATGAAGGTGCAGATAGCTCAGAACCCGCAAGGTTAGAAACACAAGGAGCTGATTTCATAATGTCATGGAGAATCCATCCAGAGGTGCAAGGTCATCACTCTGCAGAAAGGTAGCTAGGATTGAAGGTGGTGCTAGTTTTTTGCTCTTGTCTCCCAATGACAAGTCATTGCTTAGATGCTTTTCAATGGCCCCTTGTGTCTACTTGAGTTTTTTCACTACTAGGTTGAGTAAAACACATATTTGTGTTTTAAAACTATGTTTTTACAACATTGAAGAAAAAATACTAGACTATCCTTTGAGCTATCTGGCTAAATAGCCACAATTCCAACCTCATCCAAAATCCTATAAATTTTCAGAACTGAATATGTAACTATGCCCTATTCAGAAACATTGAAGAAACTAGTTGTAGAGACTCACACCTCTAACCCTAGCTATTAAGGAAGCTGAGATCTAAGTATCACAGTTTAAAGTCAATTTGAATAGAGAAGTCCATGACACTCTTAGCTCCAATTAACCACCAAAAAGGCAAAACTGGAGATATGGCTCAAGTGCCATCCTTGAGCAAAAAAGCCAATCAAGAGCATGAGATCATGAACTTTACGACTTGCAGTGGGGGGGGCAGGGAGGAGTTGGGGAGGTGGGGAAGGAAGGGATGGTAGGGGAAAAACAAAGGAGGAGGTAACAATCCTCAATAGGAAATGTATGTACTCATTACCTTACTCATGTAAATGTAACCCCTCTGTAATGTATTTTTACAATAAAAACATATTTTTAAAAAAGATCATGAGATCTTGAGGTCAAGTCCCAGTACCAGTGCCCCCAAATAAAAATAAATAGAAGAAGTAAAAGAACCACTTCAATACAACTTTATAGTATTTGAAAAACCTATATCTATAAACAGAAGGCTGGAGAATAGGGGTACAGTTCAATGAGCAGCACCTCTCCTGAAAGTGTGACCCCCGGGTCCCATCCCAGCATCATAAAAATAAAATAAAATGCCACAGTAAAACTGATTTTAAAGAAGCTGTCTCCCCCACCCCCACTCCCACCACACCGATATTTTCACATGTCTTTTCAACAATTGGCAGCTGAACCTAACTGTCCAAAAAAAATTCAATAATGTATTTAATCTAATGGACATATTCAAACAATGAGTAACATCATGTTCTTTGGAAGTTGGCTCTGAAGTGTCTGATAAGACTGAAATCTCAGCCAGATACCATTGCCTTACTCCAGCATTCCCATCTACTTGAGAGGCTGAGAATGGGGAGGATACCAGTTCCAGGCAAGTCTGCACAGGAAAGTTGTAGAAACCCTATCTGACCCAACTAAAACTGAGTATGGACACTAGGTACCAGTGACTCACACCTGCAATCCTAACAATTCAGAAAGGCTGAGAGCTGAGAATTGCAGCTAGCCCTGCCAGGAAAGCATTGAGAGTCTTATCTCTAATTAACCACCCAAAAGGCAGAAGTGGAGCTGTGGTTCAAATGGTAGAGCACTAACCTTGAGCAAAAAAGCCAAAAGACAGCACCCAGGACTTGAGTTCAAACCTTAGTACTTGTAAAAAAAGAAAAATTAAAGCTGAGCATGGTGCAAACCTACTATCCCAAGATACATTGGTGGGGGAAATTAAAAAGATCATGGTGCCAGGTTACCTGGGCAGAAAAGTCTTCTGTGGAAACTCTATCTCTACAAAAGGAAATTGGATGAAGTGGTACCCTCCTGTGGTCCCAGGGAATCATTTAGGCTTTAGGAAGCGTGAAATAGGATCAAGAACACACCATAAAAGTAACCAGTGAAGCCAGGCATCGGTGGCTCATGCCTGTAATCCTAGCTATTCAGGAGGCTGAGATCTGAGGAATGCGGTTCAAACCCAGCCCGGGCAGAACAGGCCATGAGACTCTTATCTCCAATAAACCACCAGAAAACCAGAAGTGGTGCTGTGGCTCAATGGTAGAGTGCTAGCCTTTAGCTGAAGAGCTGAAGGACAGAGCCCAGGCTCAGAGTTCAAGCCCCATGACCAAAAAAAAAAAAAAAAAGTAACCAGTAAAAAACAGACCTAGAGGTGTGCCTAAAGTACAGGGCCAACCTAGCATGTGCAAGTCACTGAGTTCAAACCTCAGTCAAAAACAATTTTTTTTAATTTAAAAAAATGGACAGATCTCCAGCAATATGGTAGAGAGAGGAGGCCCACGTGAGCAATCAACAATGCCAAGAGTGAGAAGACAGGATAATTCATTAGAGGTCAGCCAGAATCTAAACTACCAGAAAAGGTGAACACTCATTGTTGCTTTGCCACCCTCGGAATTTCTGTAAAACCATTGGGAAGTGATTTTTTTCTGGGAAAATGTAAATCCACAGAAAAGAAGACATGAAGACAGGAGTGCAACCCCACATTCTTCTTTGCTAGAAAATAGAAGCAAGGTCTAAATCCTAAGCCAGGAGCAGTATTAGTGAGACATTAATATTAACAATCTTTTTTTGCTGCACATATATTTTTAAATTTTATCATTAAGTAGTTGTACAAAGAGGTTTTCAATTGTGTGTGTGTGGTGGGGTGTGCGTGCCTGTGTGCAGGTCCTGGAGCTTGAACTCAGGGCCTGGGGGCTGTCCCTGAGCTTCTTTTGCTCGAGGATCTTGAGTCACAACTGTACTTCTGCCCTTTTCTAAGTAGTTTATTGGAGATACATGTCAAACAGACTTTCCTGCCCAGAATGGCTTTAAATCACGATCCGCACATCTCAGCCTCCTGAGTAGCTAGGATTACAAGCATAAGCCACCAGCATCTGGCTAAGAGGTTCCAATTCTATGTCAGGTTCTAAATACAATTCATCTTGGCCTTCAATCTCCCTTATTTTTCCCCTTCCCATTCTTACCCTCAAGTTACACAATTCAATTTTTACATAATTTACATCAAATATAATGACTGCTTTTGCTCACTTTTCGTCCCTCCATTTGTGTGCCAGTACTCAGGGCCTGGGCACTGCACCTTAGCCTTTTCCCTCAAAAGTTGGTGCTTTACTACTTGAATCACAGTTCCACTTCAGAGATTTGGGTGGTTAATTGGAGATAAAAGTCTCATGGATTTTTCTGCCCAGGCTGGCCTCTAACTACAATCCTTAGTCTTCTGAGGAGCTAGGATTACAGACATGAGCTACCAGCACCTGGCTTTTTTTTATTGGACTCATAGCAATTATGTGGTGTACATTTGTGCAGTGTAAGACAATTTGTCATCTCAGACATATATTATTTCCTTGCCTTGGGAAAAGGCAAAATCCCCTACTGGTTTTTTGAGATTTTCAATCATTACTGAAGTATATCACCAAAGTTTCTTTAAAATCTCAGGCCATACCAGATGGAATAAAGGAGAAGCCAGAAGATGAGGCCTGGTGGAGCTACTTGAGAAGCAATGAGCAAGTGCTGTCTCTGAGCGTGAGATCCACCCATAGGTGGGAGCTGAACTCAGAACCCAAAAGCACAAGCAACCCACTTTCCTCCCTCAGGCAGGATAATGACTTAACATGACCTAACAATACCTGCAGGGGTCTCTCTACCAACATTCCCCCCTATGGCCCAGGTACCTCTTCATCCCCCAACTAGCTGGATAGAACCAAGCAGATGCTAGAAAAAGCAACTTAGATAGAAAATGTTGGCAAAAGCATCATTTTTCTGAAATATATAAAATTTCTAACTCAGCCAAGAAAAAAGTTTGAAACTCAACTAGTTCTATCATCATGAAAAACTAGTACAAATAGCAATTTTTAAAAAGGTGATATATATATATATATATATATATATATATATATATATATATATATATATATATATATATATATAAACAAGTAGTTTAAATTGTGCCCCAAAGAAAACTCCAGGCATAGATTATCTTAGGGGGTCAGAAAAATCCCCAAGACTCTATCTCCAAAATAACCAGCAAAAAACAAGGCTGAAGGTGTGGTTAAAGTGATACAGCACCAGTTGTGAGCAAGCCAGCTAAGCTAAAGCACAAAGTCTGAATTTAAACTTTAGTACCAGCAAGAAGGATAAAAAGGAGGAGGAAAAGGAAGAACAAGGAGAGGAGGAGGAAGAGGAAGAAAAGGAAAAGAAAGTAGGGCTGGGGATGTAGTTCAAAGGTAAATACAGGAGGCCCTGAGTTTGATACCCAACACCACACCCAAAAACAAAAACAATCAAGGAAATCATTAATATAATGTTTATGATGGTGTTTATCTTTGAGGGGTGAGAGAAGGGAAACAAAAAGGATGACATACAAGCAACTTCAAGGACATAATGATGTTCTGTTACTTTGAGTGATCAGGGATACAAGTTTTTATTATTTTTTGATAACTATGTTTTATATCCATTCTTGTTTGTTCTTTCTGCGTCTCTCTCTCTCTCTCTCTCTCTTTCTCTCTCTCTCTCTCTCTCTGATACAACACACACACACACACACACACACACACATTATACACTATCATGCACCTGAGAAATTCAAAGCTAGGATCAGGTTGAATTAAACACCATAGGAAAAACACAATGAGTCCAAAGAAATAGAAATTACTGCTTTCAGTCAAGGCCACTGAGAGGTTGGGGGACGGGCAGGGGAGGATTAGAGATTAGGAAGAAGAGTGCCCTTGTTGCCCAAAGATGGGTCCACACACTACAAAGGAAGGAGATGGTAACATCCAAGGACAGTACTTCTTTCCCCTTGGGCTGGTCTGATACAGGAAAGCCAAGTGACTTTAAACCAGGGCCAACTCTGGGCCATAACCTGTAACTGCCAGAGACATCACCTCAAGAATTGTGACTGCCTTTGCCTACAACACTGGATATGGGGAGCTCTCACAGTTGTTGAGGAATGGCACAAAAACTGCCCAAATATGGAGGAAGACTGACAGCCCTTCATCGAGTATTTGGCTCTAATATTCTCTGAGCTTAACAGCCAAGAAGATGTGTTTTTATACATAACAAAAAGTAAAATGCATAAAATTTCATGACAATGTAAAGAAAAGACCTTTAATCCTCTCATACCTGTTCTCATACCTGTTAAGCTAGCAATCTTACTAGTAAGGATGTGTGTTCAAATGTATGAACAAGGTCATGCCTTACAACATTATTCATGAAGCAAAAAAGAAAAGAAAAAAATCAACTTTTCTGTCTGTGGAAGAGGCCTTCATTTAAGAAAATATGACAGAGAAATACCAAAGTTCAGGAAAAATTCTGGTGAGCCAAGAACAAGAAAAGGCCAGGTAGAATGAGGAAGCCACTTGAGCCTGAGAAACAGGGCAGAGGAAATGTAGACATGAAAACCAAATGGAGGCTGGGAAGGTAGCTCAGTGGTAGAGTGCGTGCTTTGTATGCATGAGGCCCTGGGTTTGATTCCTCAGCACCACATAAGCAGAAAAAGCAGGAAGTGGTGCTGTGGCTCAAGTGGTCCTTCAACCAAAGGGCTCAGGTAGATCACTAGCCTTCAACTGAAGAGCTTAGGGACAATATCCACTCCCAGAGTTCAGACCCCACAACCAAAAAAAAAAAAAAAAAAGTCAAAAGCTGTTCCTTGTGCACACAATTTGAATCATGATCTGCAAAAGTAACAGCCAATCAATGGGGTCCACAAAAAGAGAGAATAGCCAATCAACAAAAACCCAGTTGCCCCATAAAAACCTTTCCCCAGCTCCATATCTGGGTAGCAGGAGCAGGAGCACCTCCACCACACTCTTCTGCCTAGCTGCCCATCTGCCTGTCCTGTACTAGTATCCTAATAGATCCTATTTGCCTGGCTTTGTAAATTCTTTTACCAATCCACATTTCTGGCTCTGACTATCCATGAATGTCCATCTCTAAATGAAGCTGATTCAAAAAGATTTGGCACATCCCTGGTCTGGAACATCTGGGCACCTTTACAAAGAATAAGACCCTCGTTGTACCTTTGCTGTGGCCAGGTTTTCTGTGCTGTTATTAAATAATGTGAGGAAGAGTCTATACTTACCCCAAATATATCTATTTGGCATATTTCGAGTTGACTACTCAGAGAAAGTGCAGACTAATGCAGACGAAAATGACTTGAAAATTGTCCTTTCATTAATAATAGCAACAATAATAATACATTCATCTACATTAATAAATGTAGCAGATATGTTTTTCACCTTCTCTTTCACGATGTTAAGAAGCTACAAGCTTTTCTTTTAATAGCTAATACTGAAATCTGAAGTTAGGATCTCACACTTTTTTACAGCTGACATTCCTACTACTTAAACCTCCAGCCCTTCTTTTTGCTGGTTATTTTGGAGATGGAAACTCTCAGATTTTTCTGCCTGGATTGACCTTGAACTGTGATCTTCCAGGTCTCAGCCTCCTGAGTAGTTTAGAATTACAGATATGAGCAACTGGCATGCAGCAAAAAACCACAAACTATATGAATGAGTATATATGATAGCAAATTGGAGGGCATGGCTACAAATGGAATTCCTTTAACTCACCTATTGTCTCTGTGTTTTGGGTAGGCCTAGGTCATACTTCTACATTTTAGAATAACAACAAGATCCATAATAGCCTTATTTGGAGTAAAAGACCCACTCGAAACCCCTTGTCTCCGATGTTTAGGGGTTACTATATGACTTAAGCATATATATTCTCCCAGGTCAGAAAGTATAAAGACCCCAGATAAGAATCACCATTTTGTGGGGTGCCCGTTGCTCACGTCTGTAATACTAGCTACTCAGAAGGCAGAGATCTGAGGATCGCTGTGCAAAGCCAGCCCAGGCAGGAAAGTCCATGAGGCTCTTATCTCCAATAAACCACTAGAAAACTGGAAGTGGTGCAGTGGCTCAAGTGGTAGAGCATTATCCTTGAGCTGAAGAGCTCAATGTTCAGGCCCAGAGTTCAAGCCCCATGACTGACAAAAAAAAAAAAAAAAGAATCACCATTTTGAGTCTTCAATCCTATTTCCTATGGGGGAAGCAGGAAATGTTTATCTCAGCTTTCCTAGTTTTTCTACTTTATCTTGTTTTACTAAAAATAAACCCTGTTAAATTTCTACTCTGTGAGATTGTCCTTTTTGTGAGATTCCTCAAAATGGTTTTTTCACTGTGGATCTCAAGTTTCTGTGAATTGAACAGAGACTGGGAGGCTGAGGACCCCTGTTCTTTCCATTCTCCCACACAGAGCTGTACATCAGGAAAACACTCATTTTTTATGGCGGGTCTTCTGGTCTTCCTCTCACTCTTCACCATCCCATCAACAGATGAGTATGATTTTCTTTAATTTTTCTGAAAAATACTATTTTTCCTTCTCATTTCCTTAAGGAAACTCAGGAGACTTTTTTTTTTAATATTATTTTATTTTATTTGAGAACATACTGTACAGAGGGGCTACAATTACATGGGCAGGATAATGCATACATTTCTTACCAAGCATTGCAGCCTCCTCCTTTGTTTACTCTTCACCTCCCTTCCCAGCCTCCCCCCTCCCCCCACCCAATTATACCCCCCTCCCCCCCCCCACCGACATTGTAAAGCTGGTTTTGACATGACATTTTGTACTTCTCATTGTTGCAACAGGTCCACCTGAATCCTTAAACGACTTGTTTGCCCCCATCTCCTCCACATGTTATACTGACATCAAATATAGTGAAAGCGGGGGTTACACTGTGGGGGAGGGACATACAAAGCAACAAAAAAATAATCTTATAAATGCGTTAGAAACATATGCATGAAAGAAACAAAAACATTAAAATACATATTTAAGGGTTCATTTTCCTAACATCACATTATCTGACCTTTTCTGCTTGACTCATACCTATACTAGATATTGCAAATAAGGGAAACCATGGGACCTATGCTTCTTTGGGCCTGGCTTACTTCACTTAATATAATTTTTTCCAAGCCTTTCCATTTCCTAACAAATGGGGAAATGTCATTCTTTCTGATGGAGGCATAGAATTCCATTGTGTATATATACCACATTTTCTTGATCCATTCATCTACTGAGGGGCATCTGGGTTGGTTCCATATCTTAGCTATGGTAAATAATGCTGCAATAAACATAGTTGTGCTGGTAGCTTTAGTGTGGTCTTGTTTGTAAACATTTGCTCAGGAGACTTTTAACCCTGGTTACTTTTACAGGAAGAAGTCAGGTGAGAGCTGAGTTGATAAAAAAAAGATTTTATTTCCTCTTTTTGTGCATTTCTGTATGTTTGGATTTTCTAATGTTATGCCTGCATTGCTCTTACTGTTGTATGGGAATTCAGACATGAGAAAACAAGAGAAGCCACATTTTGAGAGGTTGAATTGAAAGTCTTTATTAGAAAGCCGGCGGCTTCTAGTGGACTACTGTCTCAAAGACCTACAGCTGCCTTGAACACATTTAACACTGTTGGACAACTGAGCCATGAAAGTAGGAGAGGAAAGAAAGAGCAGAAAAACAACGCCAACAAACCAGATCAACTCCAATGGAAAGGTGAAGTGGGACACCATGGTGACCAAAGGAGAGACATGACGCATGGCATAGGGCCAGGGTCAGGGAGCAGGGTCACAGGAAACTCTACCTAGAGTCTCACGAGTTCAAGGCACAGGACTAACAGGTCCAGTAACCTATCATCCAAGTCCCTGCCCCTGCCTCTAGGAATTCAGGACCACCTATGGGGGAGGGAAGCTTACTTGCATCTACCATGAAGACAAGATAGCACCAGTTAAACCCAATTCCCTATCATCTACCACATGGCCAAGATGGCAACAGTTAGACCTAGTATTTTTATTTTATTACCTTTAACAGGATTTACCTGGACAAAGAGATGGTAACTTTTTGTTTTCTTATTGTTGTTGCTATTTTCCTTTATATACCTCTTCTTTTTGGGGGGAGAGGGTCCAGTCGTGGGGCCTGAACTCTGAGCCTGGGCACTGTCCCTCAGCTCTTCAGCTCAAGGCTAGCACTCTACCACTTGAGCCACAGCGCCACTTCTAGCTTTTTTCTTTTTGCTTATGTGGTGCTGAGGAATAGAACCCAGGGTCTCATGGATGCAAGGCAAGCACTCTACCACTGAGCCACCTTCCCAGCCCTTTTTATACATCTTTGAATTAAAAAATATATACATAAACATCATTAACCATTCAGGAAATACAAATTAAAGCCACAATGAGCTATCACCACACAACTTGATAACGTCTTTTAAAAAGTAAAATAATAATTTAAAAATCTTAAATCAATGGCGGTCCCATATCAAGCCCCCCTCTCCTTCACTGGTGGCATCCCCAAGTCTGTCTGTCCCTCTCCCTCTCCCTCTCCATCTCTCTACGTCTCTCTGTCTCTGTCTCTGTCTCTCTCTCTCTCTCTCAGGAAAATTCACACCCCTCCCCTTCCAACTTTGAGTCCTGGAATCCATCAAAAGGATGGCTAAAGAATTAAGCACCTTTGTCTCTCACAATCCACTTCCCCAGCCTCCTAAAGGGGAGATTGTCCATTAAATAGAAAACAATTTGCATTTTCAGCACAAAGGATGCTCTCTGCCTGGTGGGCTTCAAGCCTCTCCTTAATTGTGCCATTTGTCTCAAGAGCCCCAGAGCATTTAAAGGTTCCTAGTGAAGTGGTCTGGACCTGGAGGGGGCAGGGAGAACAGTTGATTGTCTGGCTTGCATTGTTCCTTTTGTCTGCTTGAGCAGGACTCAATCTCATTTCCAGAAGGTTCAGGCTGACAGGCCCCACACACGGTCTCGCCCCTTTCAGAGCTTTAAGCTGAAGCCCACAGACTTTCCCAGAACCCACCGCGGCCACATTGGGGCAGAATGGCCGCCACTCTGGTGAATGGACCTTGTTTTCCTTTGACTTGATGTGGGGCCTGGGTCAGGGGAAGGTGCTTGGAGCTGCTAATCTACACCGGACGGTGGGAAAGCAAGGAAAGACAGGGCTTCCTCTGTGTGGCAGAGAATAAAAGAAAGAGCTTGAATTCAGGTGCTGAGGGAGTAGAAATGGTTGTCTTAAGTTATGTGAGCAGGGCAGGAGGGCGCCCTGGTCCTTCCTCTCCCAGGCCCATTCTTTTGCACAACCTTTTCCCATCTCCCTCTTGAAATTCCTTTAACAGAGGGCAGAGCCTCTCTTGCCACTTAAAGCATAAATATAGAATAGGTTAAAATGCAATGTAGAATAGGTCTCCACATGGATAGAGTGTTAGTACCTCTCTCTATTCCCACAATTAAGAGCACGTTTTAAAAAAAGTAGATATTAAGATGGTTGGGGGACTGCACCTGAGGAACAGCACAGTGGTGATTTCCGGGGCTTTCCTTTTGTTTCCTATATTTCAGGTTTATTTAAACTGGAGTAGCTAGCAAATCAGAAATGCCACCAGGGGAAGATACAGAAAATTCCAAGGAAAAGCTTTCTCCTAACTAAAGGACCAGGCCAGGGGAAGCTTAGCATCAGAAAATATTTACACTAACTGCTATATTCTAAGCAAATGCCTTAAGGGGAAAAAATGTCCCTTTTCTACTGCTTCAGCAAAGACTAAGCAAGAAAAGAAGACTCTCATGCTGGCTGATATAATGAGGTATCTCCTACCCACATTTCTGATTGGGACTAGGGAAGGTGAAGGAGGAATCTGGGACTGTTAGCATGTCACTATAAGAAACAACTTAAATGTTGTTTTTGTTAGGCTTATGAATTAACTAAAAGCAAGATAAAAAGTGGGCAACCAGATCACTCACTTTGCATCTGTGTCCTTTGTTCTGAAGTGAATGCAGTCTCTGGATTTGCCTATAAGCATCTGTGGCAGAAGGCCAACTGCCCCTCAGATAGGAAATACCTTTTTACCTGTGGAACAGGTAAAACTTCTCAAAAGAAAGAGCAACCAAACACTCAAAAGATTACCCACAAGGCAGTAGACTTTCTGGTCCCTTCAAATGGTTTGTTATTTTTTTATAATCATTTTGAGACAAAAAACAGAACTAAAAGCCAACCAGGCCACACCACTGACTGGGCACATTTAATCAGTAGGCATACCTGCCAACCAATCTTCCCTATTTAACCTAAGTCAAATGTTTGTACTTTCTAAGATGGCTGAAAATGTAAATAGGTGCTGCTTCCTGTAACTGGCATGTAATAAAACTCTTTCTCCAAAAACTCAAGGTTCTATTGTCATTGCCACCCTCTAAAGTCAGTGAAGACTATTACACCCTATTACAGTTGACATGATTTGTCCCACAAAACTTCATGTGCTGGAAGGCTGGTCCTCAGTGTAATGGTAGTGGTAAGTGGTGGGTCCTAAGAGGTGGGGCCTAGAGAAAGTTCTTTAGGTTATTGGGGAGATTCTATTGGGAAAGATTGAGGTAGTTTTGTGAGTCATTTTCTAAAAAGAGAATGAGCTGTTATAAAAGGAATAGCCATGGCTCCTCTAATCCCCCTCTGTCCTCTGGTTTCCTGAGTCACCATGGAAGCACTCTTTCAGGTGCCTCACCATTCTGATATCCTCCACTATTAGGCCTTTATTCTCCACTATGAAGCCAAAAGGAAAACTAATCTTGGACTTTACATCTCCAAAAGAGGTTAGCCAACACAACTTCTTTTTTTTAAAACATACAGCCTCAAGTATTATGTTTGGGCAATGAAGAATGGACTAGGAAATGCAGTAAACTCAGTAGTTGCAAAGCCCCCCTCTGTCCTTTCTCCTTTCCCTTCTCCTGGGATGGTAACAGAGGATACCTCATAGAGACCCAGGACTTTTACTACCACCTAACAGTCACAAGTTTAGTTTTATGGGGACTAGCAAAGAAGGCATCCTGCTTCTTCTTGAGCCAGTGTCCAGAACCAATAGAGGCCTCCCAGGACCCAGGACCCCCACAATCCCTCCCTAGACCCACCTAGCATGTAGGATTCCCTTAATGGGAATGCCAGTACTATAGAAGCAATGCCAGTACTGACAAATACAAACAGACTAGTAAGAGCTCAGAGGCCCTAACATGAACCCAGAAATATTCAACAATGACCCAATCATTCAGGGAACCAGGTAAACCATGCTTTAAATGGGGGAACATACTCATTTCATGACAAGATTGTGATGATACAGATTTTTAGGGTTGCCCAACAAGATTTTAAAGTATAAAACTGCTTCAACAAGCCATGCTGAATACATGAAGAACACAGAATAGAATAACTACATAGTTATAGAATAACTATAATTGGAAACTGAATGGATAGGCTCAATACTAGAATTGAAGGGACAAAAGAAATTTCATGAACTTGAAAAACAACAGAAACTACCCAATCTAAGCAGCAGAGAAAAAATCACCAGAAACATAAACAGAATCTCAGAGGTCATTAAAAAAGTCTAACATTCCTGTAATTGAGGGACAAAGAAGAGAAAAGAGAGCAGATACATGACAGAAGCTGGATATGATGATAGCTGCCTGTAATCTCAACACTTCAGAATCAGAGGCAGGAGGATCACGAATTCAAAGTTAGCCTAGACCACATAGCAAGATGCTGTCTAAAACAACAACAAGAAAATACCCTCATTCCAACAAGGCATGGTGGTATACGCCTGTACACTCAAAAGGCTGAGGTAGGAAGATATTTTGAGTCCATGAAAAATGAAATAATTTTATATTTTAAAAAAAGCAATGGAAAAAAACTTTCCAAATGTGTAACAAGGCAAATCTACAAATTCAAGAGTCTGAGTGAAAAACAGGATAAAGCTAAAGAAATCTGTTCCAAAACATATCAGAACTGATTGGCAACTATAAAAAAGGAAAAGGAAGGAAGGAAGGAAGGAAGGAAGGAAGGAAGGAAGGAAGGAAGGAAGGAAGGAAGGGAAAGGAAAGGAAAGGAAAGGAAAGGAAAGGAAAGGAAAGGAAAGGAAAGGAAAGGAAAGGAAAGGAAAGGAAAGGAAAGGAAAGGAAGCTGGGTGCCAGTGGCTCACGCCTGTAATCCTAGCTTCTCAGGAGGCTGAGATCTGAGGATCACAGTTTGAAGCCAGCCCAGGCAGGAATGTCCGTGAGACGCTTATCTCCAATAAACCACTAGAAAACCAGAAGTGGCATTGTGGCTCAAGTGGTAGAGTGCTCGCCTTGAGCTGAAGAGCTGAGGGATAGTGCCCAAGCCCAGAGTTCAAGCCCCACGACCACAAAAACAAAAGTAAGGGCTGGGAAGGTGGCTCAGTGGTAGAGCGCTTGCCTTGCATGCATGAGGTTCTGGGTTCGATTCCTCAGCACCACATAAGCAAAAAGAAAAAAACCGGAAGTGGCGCTGTGGCTCAAGTGGTAGAGTGCTAGCCTTGAGCTGAAGAGCTGAGGAACAGCACCCAGGCCTAGAGTTCAGGCCCCATGTCCGGACCCCCCAAAAAAAAAAAAAAAGTAAGGGAGGGAGGGAGGGAGCTACTCAGAAGGCTGAGAGCTGAGAATCAAAGTTCAAAGCCAACCCAAGCAGAAATGTCTCTTATCTCAAGCAAAAAACCAGAAGTGGAGGTGTGGCTCAATGACAGAGTGCCAGTCTTGAGTGAAAAAGCCAAGTCCAAGTGAGAAGCTCTCTCTCTTTCTCTCTCAATTCTGCTCCCCTTTCTTTTAACTGTTACAAAAACCCAAGTGGGGTTGTCATTCATCCACTAAGCATCAGAGGCAGTTTGAACATGTGTACTCTTGGGCTCATAACCTTCCCAGACCCTGAACTCCATTCACTGCAGCTGCAGTAAGCAGAGGGAGGAGAGCAAGCTATCTGGAAGGGAAGAAAGCTAAATGAAGGAGAGATTGGCAGCCAGACTATCATCTAGTCTCAGAAAAACAACAAAAAGAGTTCTGCAAGAATCAGTCAAGGACAAAACAAAATTTTACAACTTGAAGGGTCTTGGGAAGTATCTATTGTGCTAGTAGGGATCCAGATCCCAGAAAAAATGCGTAACATCCAAAATCTCCAGTTAGTGCCGGAGTGGAGACCCCATAGTTCTGACACCAATTCCTTGCTTTGTGAAACAGTGAAAAAAATGAATGGCTAGGAAGAGCTTCACCTGGGCACTCTTCTAAGTGGAAAGAAAAGTCCCTGACTATTGAGATATCAAGGAAGTCACATGTAGGTCAAGTCAGCACAAATTTGAGGAAAGACTCTAGAAAATGAGAAAGAAATTGAAAAATTAGAATTGTTCAGCAATCCAGACAACTAAACATAGACCTTTTGGTGGAACTGTTAAGACTTTCTAAAAACCTCATCTAAACTGTGAAATCATTACATAAAAAGTGATATATAGTATGTGAGTCAGCTTTGTGTCACTGTGACAATATGCCTGAGAGAAACAACTTAATAAAAGGTAAAGGTTTGCTTTGGTTCATGGTTGCTTAGTGGATGGGTTTGGGTCTGTAATGACAGAATTTATCCTGTTGAGGAAGCATGGCTGAGGAAGCTGCTCAGCTTATGGCAGCTGGAAATTTAAAAATAAACAAACAAACAAATAAATAAAAGGTTCAAGTGAAGTTGTGCTGTGGCTCAAAGTGGTAGAGCATTAGCCTTGAGCTAAAGAGCAGGGACAGTGCGCAGGCCCTGAGTTCAAACCCCACAACCAACCAAAAAAGAAACAACCAAAGAGATAATGATTTTAAAAACCAGATTCAAGTGGTAGAGTACCAGCTTTGATTAAAAAAAAGTGTTTAGGGTCAGCACCTAGGACTTAAATTCAAGCTCCAAGACTAATAGAAAGAGAAGGGGGGAAGGAAAGAAGGGAGAGAAAAAGATTACAGATGTTTTAGTCTGCTTTGCTCTAAAAGACATTTTTCTTCTTGAATGAGTATGTCTGGCTTGTATATTCAGAAATGTAGTGTTTGGGGTGTCATGTCTGAGTTGTGTTCAATACCAAAAAAAAATAACTTCTCCAAGATAACTTTGGAGCTAGACGTGGTGGTGCACATTTGTAATCCCAGCTATTCAAGAAGTTGGGTCAGGAAGATCTCTTGAGGTCAGCCTAAGCAAAAAGAATTGAAGACTTACTTACCTCAAATGAATATGCTTTCCCAATGCCATCACCTGCTCCAGTGATCACTGTAGAGAGAAGATGGGTTGTAATCAATAAGACACAGCTCTAAACTCTTCATTGGTGTCTACATTTCCTCATAAACCAACTATCTAAATGACATTGCTTTACTTGAGACTTCTTAGCCCTTGATGACCTTTCTCTGAACATTCAAAATTAAAGTTTTTATGGGCTTTTCTGTTTGTGCCAATACTGGTGCTTTAACTCAGAGCCTGGCACTTTTGCTTAGCTTTTTCACTCAAGATTGCCTTTCTATCATTTGGGCCACACCTCTACTTCTAGCTTTTTGGTAGACATACGAGTGTCTAATGCCTGTCCTGGATGGCTTTGAACCAAAATTCTTAGATCTCAGCCTCTTTAGTAGCTAGGATTACAGTTGTGAGTCACTACTACCTAGAAGGATTTTATGTTTTGCTTTGAGGAGGGCTGTTGTTGTTGGTGGTGGTGGTCATGGAGCTTGAACTCTGAGCCTGGGTGCTGTCCCTCAGCTCTTCAGTTCAAGGCTAGTGCTCTACCACTGGAGCTACAGTGCCACTTCCAGTTTTCTAGTGGTTCATTGGAGATAAGAGTCTCACACAGACTTTCCTGCCCAAGCTGGCTTTGAACCATGATCCTCAGATCTCTGCCTCCTGAGTAGCTAGGATTACAGGTGTGAGCCACTGGTACTGGGCTGAGGTGAGCTTTTTAAAAATTATGTTTTTAAAGTACTTATATAAAGGGATCTTAATCCCACATGACAATTCATAAGTATAGTTGATCAATGTTATCCCTCAATCTATCCTCAATTGGTAAGACTGTAGAAAACACTTTGAAATTCAACGAAGAACTAAGCCAAGAAACATTTTATCCAGGCTCCTAAAGATTTAGACAGTACAAGCCTTAACTCCTCAAGGGCAAGCTCTGTACCCTGCTATCTCTCTACCCTCATGCTCAATGGTTTCTCCAAGAACATTTCAAGGCTCCCTCTGAAATCAATTTCAGCCTCCTTCCACACCCACTCAGCAAGAAAGCAGCCTTCCAAGACTTGTGGGACAGGAGAACTAAGACCAAAATACAATAGGAACAAAGGGAATACAGCAACCCAAAGGAAGCTGAAATTTGTACTAGATACAGTCTAGACAGTACACACAATCTAATAACTCTACTGTCACTTGTTTAGTGATGGGACTCTAGGCAAGACCTTGTTTGAGTGAACGTCATGAATTCAAATATCATAATTTGGTAGTATATTCCTGCAGCTTCCCTTAGCTCCCACAAGTTAAAGGGCATGCTTTAAAATGAATAATGGGAACAAAAGATACACTCCATTTACTTGATAGTAGGTGGAGGCCACGACATACAAGCATCAAAGGAGGGTATGGCAGAAGTGCCCTAATTTGAACAATTTTGCTATGATTTTATCTGTTCCTAGGAGCTCCTGAGCGGATGCATGCATGCCCCTGCTCCTGCTAAGTACAACAGACTTTGCATCTTACCTTCTACACAGGAAAGCACCTTCAAAAGCACCCAGCCTAGGGCCTGGAATACAGCCAGGATACTCATGTACCAGCACACACTGGTAACTATCAAATGCTTACTTTCCACTTTTCCAAGTGACATCACTTGGTTTATGTTCAAAATGAGCCTATGGTGCAGGTACTATCCCTAACTTCTGTGTGTTCAAGAAGAGAAGCCCAGGGAGAGAACGTCCTTGATCAAGGTCTCAGTGCTAAAAATGATAACATCAATATTCAAGCCTAAACTGTGAGACTTTGGATCCTCAACTCTAGAAAGTTATGCCAGTGAAATAACTTATAAAGCAAGCACAGAGCTTAGAGTGCTCTATCCGGAGAAATTTAAGGCTCTCAATAACTCTACTATCTGGAGTTCCTTCTCATCCCCAGTTGGAAATATATTTGTCTAATGTCTTCCTGTGCCCTCTTTTAACAATAGGTATGTTTAATCTGGATTCAAAGCATAAATATTCTAAGTTTCATGTGAACTTTCTTTTGGAATGTGTGTTCTTAGAGGGTCTGTTCCCTGTATTTTAGCAGGCAGAGGCTAGGCAAAGATCTAGGTCTCCTTAGCTCATAGTTGTTTGAATGGGTGAGGAACAGAGTATTTGAATCCAAAGTATTCAAACTCCAAGCAACTCAGCAAGCTCACTTGAGAGAGCACGTTATACACACACACAGACACAGACACAGACACACACACAATATAAGAAGTGTTGATTATAAATCCACATGCTATTCTAAACAATTTCTTTCCCAGATGGTATGGTTTTTTAATTAATAATTTCTACTGTGAAGTGTTTAAGTTTGCACAGTTTGGCAAATAAGGACCCAGAATGCCCAGCTAGTGTGAATTTCCAGTAACTAGCAAACAATTGTTTAGTAAGTAAAACCCATGCAATATTTAGGTTGTAACATACTAAAAAATGTATTTATATTTTGTCTGAAATACCAACTTAACTGAGTATTCTATGTTTTATTTGGTAGCTCCATAAATTTGTTAACAATCCTGGCTGTTTAACCCTGGTTGATATATCTAAAATTACTTAAATTCTTTTATTTTGCTTAAGCCAGTGCATATTTATTTTTTATATATTTATTTTTAGTGTCCAACTTTGGAAAGAAACTTTAAAAGACCCTAGCATTTCCTCCAAGGAATTGCTAAAACCTTTACCTTCACCCCAATGAGAAACTGAAATTCTGCAGGATGCTTCTTACCACACACTAGAGCCTGAGGCTCCCATATCTAACTCCCATATCTAACTACCTAGAAAACGTGGCTCCAGAGAGATTTTTGTTGCCTTGATTTTGCAACACACTCACTTTTCCAGGGCACTAAGAAAGTAACAAAAATATATAATAAAAATAACATGACAACATTCAGATTTCACAACTTTGGAAACAACTTTTAGCTGAATGAAAGCATCATGTACTCATCTTGTCCATGTAATTGTAACCCCTCTATATAGTATTTTCACAATTAAAAAAAAAGAAATCTGGAGATAAGGCTGCAGAAATCAAAAAGAAGATAATCCAGTAGGTGAAGCTGAGCAGACAGTCACGCAGGTAAGAGTTGGGGAGCATACTTTCCTCATGATTCTAGAGTGCCCATGACATGCTAATCTCACTCATACTGTTTAAATCCCACACATTTAATAATATTAAGTTCCAAAAGGAATTGCATCTTTGCTCTCAAAGAGAAAAGACACAACATATCTTTGAGACATCAGTAAGACTCAGCAATAGCACACATTTAACAAGAGATGAAAAACTCCCCTTACCTGCCCACTGGCCCATTGACTTCAAGAATGACCTTGACCATACTTTCCAGAAGCTCAGGAAAATGCATCGGGAGAATTTCATGCACTTGACCAGGCAAATCAGGCACACCAGCAGCCCTACAAAAATGAAGAACTGTCCCAGAGCCTCCTCCATGTCTACACAACTGATGTTGCTGAAGACCTGGCGGGTCCCTCGGGTGTCTCCTAGGCCAGAGCTGCCTGGGGGCCTGCCAAATCTCCTCTGGGCGGCACTGGGTGCATTCCATTGACTTCAGGGCATGTAGATTACAGTAACCTCTTTAAACAACCCTCTGATTCACAGGCTTTTGAATAAAGTATTCTTTCTAATATCTTTATAGCACTGCTAGGATTTTGTTACTATAAAGGGGCTGGTAAAGAAATAGCAAGTGGGCATGCATAGAACAAAACAAAGTCTAGACAGAAAAAAAATGGCAGCCCAGGGGTCTTTTTTCTAGATTAGAGATTGCAATGGTCTAGTCTTTCATTGAAGGGGATGGAACCTTAAAAAGGCAGCCCAAGTGGGAGGTCCTGCGGTCAGGGGGATGGGGAGTGTACCTGGAGAGGGTTCTTTTCAAGGGCTATTGCCTGACCCAGACCCTGACTTCCTGTTTTGAAATGTAATCCCTGCTTCCCACCAGTTCTCCCAACACCACACTCCTTCATAAGGGGCCCTCTTCAGAGCCTGTACCATACTTGCTGGACTTTCAGCCTCAAAAACTGTGGCTCAAATAAGTCTCTTTTCTTCCTAAAGTTAGTCCACCTCACGCATTTTGTTATAGAAATGGAGAGTTGACTAATATAGAAACTAAAAGAATACTAAATCCAAATCAGTCATTCATTCATTCAACAAATGTTTATTGACCAGGTGGCAGCCACTGTTCAAAATCTTAGGGATACAATATTAAAGAAGCAGAATCTCTATCTCAGAGCTTAGATTCTACTATGGGAGACTAACAAAAAGTTTAAAATACGATGATAATGACAGAAGTAAGCACAGGGGGAACATATTAGAGCAACTCCTTAGCAGATGCTTAGAGAATTTCTGGAAGGAGTTCCATGATGAGATGGCCTTTGGGTTGAAATTTGATCAATAAGGAGACAGCCCCCAAAGATGGGGGGGCACCTCCAGACTGATGTGTTTGAGGAACAAATGGGACAGTATAGTGAAATAGGGAGTTCAGGTCTGGCTGGAGCCATCTTGACCAAAGGTGGTCTGGCATCTTGTCTTCATGGTAGGGGCAGGTGAAGCCCTTGTCTCCCAGGTGATGGGCATGCTTGGATCCCTGGATGCAGGGGTGGGGATTTGGATAATAAGTTACTAAAACTGTCAGTCCAGTGCCTCTGACTGGGAGTTTCCTGTGACCCTGCCCCTGACCTGACCCTATTTAGGCACAGACCAGCTCAGGTACCATTATGCCATGCCATGTGTCTCCATGTCTTGTCCTGTCTCCTACCTCCTGGCTCTTCTCCAGTCACCATGGCATTCCACTTCAACTCTCCATTGCAGCTGAATTTGTTTGTTGGTATTGTTTTTGTTCTTTCTTTCCTCTCTGGACCTTTATGGCTCAGTTTCCTGACAATGTTAAGTGTATTTGCTGGCTTCTGGTCTTTGAGACAGGAGTCCACCATGCAGTGAAAGCCTTGGTTTAGTTTTGGCATGTCAATATTTGCTAGGAAGAGGTCCATTTCTTTCAAGTTCTCAAACTTATTAGCATAAAGTTTTGAGAAGTATTCCCTTATAATGTTCTGAATCTTGGTTGTTTCCGTGGTGCTGTTTCCATTCTCATCTCTGAGTTTATTAATTTGGGTGTGTTCTCTTCTTTTTCTGATAAGATTTGCTAATGGTCTGTCAATTTTGTTAAGTTTTTCGAAGAACCAACTCTTTGTTTTGTTGATTCTTTCTATAGTTTTTTTGGATTCTAATTCATTTAATTCTGATTTAATTTTAATTATTTCTTTCCATCTACTGGATTGGGGTTTATCTTGCTGCTCTTTTTCAAGGAGGTTTAGATGTGTCATTAAATTGCTAATTTCAGATCTCTCCAATTTGTTGATGTAGGAGCTCAGAGCTATAAACTTGCCTCTGAGTACTGCCTTTGCTGTGTCCCAGAGGAGCTGGTAATTTGTGTGTTCATTTTTGTTGAATAGCATGAACATTTTAATTTCCTTTCTAATCTTGAAGAGCACAGTTTCTAAGGCAAGCCAGAAAGAAAAAGCCACAAGGCTACACCTCCAATTTATCAGCAAAAAGCAGGGCTGAAGATGTGCTTCAGGTGGTGGAGGGCCAGCTGTGAACAAGCAAACTGATAGAAAAGATGAGGCCCTGACTTTAAACATGAAACCAGGAAAAGGAAAGAAACAAAGTGAAGTGAGAAGTATTGACTCTGTCATGATACTTTACTTACTTCCTCTCCCTATAACTTTCATTTAGATTTATTTACCCATTTTTTTAGAATTTACACATTCATAGTGATATGAATACATATTCACACATGTATCCTCATATAAACACATGTATACACACATGTAGTCATTATATGCATGAGTCATTATGCATAATCCACATGTATATATAATACACACATTTAGCACCTCTGTTTTCTACATGAAGAACAGCATTACATACTTTTCTTCTCTTCAATTTTTTTTATCCTAACAATAGATTCTACAATTGTTCTACAGCAGGGTATGTAGCTATTCTTCTCATTTTAAATTTTATACCTACATAGCACTCTATTATATGGATTATATATGTGTATGATACTTATTGACACCCATGTGAATAATTTTTGGATTATTTCTGGTATTTTAGTATTACATATACTGCTAGCATAAACAGTCTTGTGCATTTACCATAAAAATAGACTTGTTGGATCAGAAAGTAAGTTCCAGCCAGGTGCTAGTGGCTCACCCTTGTAATCCTAGGTACTCAGGAGACCTGAGCCGGCCTAGGCAAAAATGTCCATGAAACTTATCTCCAATGATTCTCAGAAAAAGCCAGAAGTGCCACCATTGCTCAAATGGTAGAGTGATAACCTGAGCAAAAGAACTCAGGGACAGTGTTCAGGCCAAGAAAGAAGGAAGAAAGAAAGGAAGAAGGAAGGAAGGAAGGAGGGAAAGAAGGGGAAGAGAGAAAGAGAGAGAGAAAGAGAGAGAGTGAGCCAGGTGCCAGTGGCTCACGCCTGTAATCCTAGCTATTCAGGAGGCTGAGATCTGAGGATCATGGTTCAAGCCAGCCTGGGCAGGAAAAGCCATGAGACTCTTATCTCCAATAAACCACTAGAAAACTGGAAGTGGTGCTGTGGCTCAAGTGGTAGAGCATTCGCCTTGAGCTGAAGAGCACAGGGATAGCGCCTAAGCCCAGAGTTCAAGCCCTACAACCAATGAGAGAGAGAGAGAGAGAGAGAGAGAGAGAGAGAGAGAGAGAGAGAGAGAGAGAGAGAGAGAGAGAGAGAGAGAGAGAGAGAGAGAGACAGAGAGAGACAGAGACAGAGAGAGAGACAGAGAGAGAGACAGAGAGACAGAGAGAGAGACAGAGAGAGAGAGAGACAGAGAGACAGAGAGACAGAGAGACAGAGAGACAGAGAGAGAGAGACAGAGACAGAGACAGAGACAGAGACAGAGACAGAGACAGAGACAGAGACAGAGACAGAGACAGAGAGGAAAGAAAGAAAAAGAAAAGAAAGGAAGGAAGGAAAAAAGGAAAGAAAGTTTCTACATCTCTAAATAAATATTGTCAAAGTGTCCTTCATTCTTCAGTCTTGCCAATAACTTATGAGAGTGTTTTTCTATTGCTGTGATAATAGAACATATTGACAAGCTTTGGGATTTTTCTTATGAGTGAGAAATAGTATACATGTTGTTTTAATTTAAAATTACCTTTAGAAGCCAGGAACCGGTGGCTCACATCTATAATCCTAGCTACTCAGGAGAGACTAAGATCTGAGGATCACAGTTCAAAGCCAGCAGGAAAGTCTGTGAGATACTGATCTCCAATTAACCACCAGAAAACCAGAAGTGGTGCTGTGGCTCAACGTGGTAGAGCCCTAGCCTTGAGCTGAAGAGCTCAGGGATAGTGCCCAGGCCCAGAGTTCAAGCCCCATGACCAAAAAAAAATTACCCTTAGAGGTGATGTTGAAGATAATTTCCTAAGTCGAAGGGCTGCTTGTACTTCTTTCTAGGTATTTTCTGGCCTGTTGTTTTGCTTGCTCTTTTGTTTTTATTTGGTTTGTTTGAAACAAGTCTGCCCATACAGCCCTGTCACCGGAAGAGTTATGAAGAATTCCTTCAACTTCAATGCGTCTGTGGAAGGTTGTCAGAACTTGAGAATTTTAAGGGATCTCACAAAAAAAAAAGGTTGTCTCAGCAGATGAACGCTTTAGCAAGGATTTATTTTAGTGTAACAGAAAAAAGTAGGGAGGAATAGAGGGGAGCAGTCCCTGCTTTCCATACAGAAATTGGGAGTCTGACACAGTGGCTAAATCTATACTCCTAGCTATATCACCTAGGTGCTAATTGTTGTTCAAGGCCAGTCTTGGCAAAAAAAAGTTGACAAGACTATCTGACCAATGTTTGGGAGTTGTGGTTCATATGCCTCAACCCAGTGACTCAGGAGGATGGAAGTCTAGGCTGATTCAGGCACAAAGTGAGATCCTATCTCACATTATAGCTCAAGAAATAGAAAGATAGCCTAGCAAGTACAAGGCCCTGAGTTCAAACCTCAGTACTGAAAGCAAAAAGACTCCAATTCTTATCTTCACTTTTCATATTCCCTGAGCTATGGGAATTCATGAGGTTATGTTCTCTAGCAACTTCTAATCATTACATACTGGTTCTGGGTGGCTAAAGTGAGTGTTGTTTATTATTTTAAAACATAGAAATGTGATTCAGGCCTCCCCCAAACACAAGGGCAATAGTCAAGTTTACAGACGTTCATTTGCCAAACTTGTCCTCCAATTTCTGTTTCTTAGAATTCTCAGACTCTTACCCATTCATGAAGAGTTTGCAACTCCTTAATATCTCAATGGAGAAGGCAAATGCACACCCATAGGCAAATGCAGACAGCCCCAGTATGTCTCTCTGTTCTTTTAACGTAGCATCTAAAAGGATAAGATGCTGGGAGGGGAGTTTTAGTTTTCTTTCTTGTTGTAATTTCTGAGTCTAATCTTCATATTTATTATTTTTAATTTCTCTGTTGCCTCATTTATCTATACTATGACCAGGCCAGCCTATAACTCACTGCGTAGGCAGGCTGGCCTCAAACTCATGATCCTCCTGCTTTGCCTCCAGATAGTCAGATTATAGGCATGTGCCATCATGATTAGCTCCTGGCCATTCTGTGTGGGTTTTATGTTTCCTTTTCTATACAAGTTAAATATAGCTAAAATGAATGGGATGAGAAAATTTTGAGATTTCAGATTTTTTCCAGATTTTGGAGCACTTTCCAATATGTAATAAGATATTTGGGGTCATGAGAGCCAAGTCTCATGATTTTAAACATTAAATTCATATATTCTTCATATAGATCTTCTATATATTCCCTGTATGAGAAAAAGCAAATTTTCTATCAAAGTAGTCTGCTTCCTTTACATTAATCTTTTTTTTTTTTGGTCGGTTGTGGGCCTTGAACTCTGGGCTTGGGCGCTGTCCCTCAGCTCTTCAGCTCAAGGTGAACACTCTACCAATTGAGCCACAGTGCCACTTCCAGTTTTCGAGTGGTTTATTGGAGATAAGAGTCTCACGGACTTTCCTTCCCGGGCTGGCTTTGAACTGCGATCCTCAGATCTCAGTCTCCTGAGTAGCTAGGATTACAGGCGTGAGCCACCAGCTCCTGGTTCTTTACATTAATCTTGAAAGGATGGTTTTCCTGAGGGGTTCCTGCTTTGGCCAGGTGGCTTGGCCCTTGTTAATTACAGATGAGGTACATATATATATATATATATATATATATATATATATATATATATATATATATATCCTTTTCCTGAGAACTTTTTAAGAATCCTGTTAGAATTTTACTTACATTCTGTCAATTAAGCCACATCCTTACAGCAAAGGACATAGCTAACAAGATATATAGAAAGCCCACAGAAGGGGAGAAGATTTTTACCAGCTATACATCAGACCAGGGCTTATATCTAAAATATACTGAAGAGTGTGAGAAATTACCCCCCCCCCAAGTAAACCCTCAAAAACTCAAAAACGCAGTCAATGAATGAGCTAAAGACTGAGAGAGTTCTCAAAGGAAGAAGACACATGAAGAAATGTTCAATGTCTCTGACCATGAAAGAAATGTAATCAAAACATTGAGATTCTGCCTCACCCCAGTTAGAATGGCCATTATCAAGAAAAGTAACAAATGCAGGCAGGGATGTGTCCAAAAAGGAACTCTATTACACTGTTGGTGAGAATGTAAACTTGTTCAACCACTCTGGAAAGCAGTATTGAGGTGCCTCAGAAGACTAAACATGGATCTACCCTACAACCATTCCTGTGCACTTATCTAGTAGAACAGGACTACCACCACACTAAAGCAACCAGCACATCTGTGTTCATTTTAGCATTATTTACTATAGCCAGGATATGGAATCAACCCAGATGCCCCTCAGTGGATGAATGGATTTAAAAAATGTGGTATGTGGAAGTAGCACTGTGGCTCAAGCAGTAGAGCGCTTGCCTTGAGCTGAAGAGCGCAAGGACAGCGCCCAAGCCCAGAGTTCAAGCTCCACGACCGACCAAATAAATACATAAATACATAAATGTGGTATGAAGCCAGGCACCAGTGGCTCACACCTGTAATCCTAGCTATTCAGGAGGCTGAGATCTGAGGATCAAAGTTCAAAACCAGCCAGGGCAGGAAAGTCAGTGAGACTCTTATCTACAATAAACCATCAGAAAAAAATGGAGGTGGTTCTGTGGCTCAGTGTTAGAGGGCTAGCCTTAAGCTGAAGAGATGAGGGACAGCACTCAGGCCCAGAGTTCAAGCCCCACGACCGACAAAAATAAAAAATGTGGTATATATACACAATGGAATTCTACTCAACCATGAGAAAAAATGATATCGTGCCATTCATAAGGAAAAGGAAAGACTTGGAAAAAAATTATATTAAGGAAAGTAAGCCAGAGCCAAAGACATATAGATTATATAGCTTCCCTCATTTGTGGTAGCTAGAATGTGCCTATAAATCTATAAGTAAACACATTGGATGATTAAAGCACACACACAGATATAATAAATTATATAGATCTCTAGACATTCACACAGTGAGGCCAAAGGAAGATATGCATAGGAGCAGAACAAAAAGGTCCAATAGCTATGTGCAGATGATCATATACAATAGTATTCTATGAAATGAACTCCAAGAAAAGGAAACGAGGGTTTTTTGTTGTTGTTGCTGTTTTTATTTTCTTTTCCTTTTGTCTTGTTTGTTTGTTTGTCTCTGGGAGGGTAAGGGGATAAACAGACAAGGTGGAACAAAGGATGAACAAATACAACAGTGGTACTCACTAGACACTGTGGAAAATGAACTCTACATCTTTTGGGTAGGGACCGGAGGGAAAAACTGGAGGAGAGTGGGGGGAGGGGAGACATGGTTCAGAAAGAATTGTACTCATTACCTGACTCATGTAACTGTAATCCCTCTCTATATCACCTCTACAGTAACAATAAAATATTTTTTTTAATTGCATACTTTTATAGATTGTAAAAACCTGAGCTCAGCCAATGTGAACAGAGGGGCAGGGCCTGCTGTGTTATGGATAAAAAGGGAGCAGCCTGCCTGCTCTGGGTGTTTTTGCTTGCCAGATTTGGCTGATAGTGTGACCTTCTGCAGAAGTAAACTTTGTCGTGTGGAGTTCCTTTAAGTTGGTGTCTTTATTTTTACATGGCACCCCAACATTCTGAGTGATTTCTAACACCCAAAAGTAATTTTATACAATGTTTTTTAATGTACTTATATTTTGACTACTAATAGTTGGATGAAGCCAAATATGGAATTCTCCACTTCTGTTATGTCAACACTTAGAATATTTTGTATTTGAGAGTACTACTTTGTGAATTAAGGTACTCAATCTATATTATCTATGTGTGTGTGTGTGTGTGTGTGTGTGTGTGTGTGTCTTAAATTCTGTTTAAACAGACATTAAGTCTTGCTATTTTATGTGCTCCATCTTTACTCATTAACTGTCTCCTCAAATGTGTCTGATCATTATAAATTAACTCATTGTGTGCTTTATTTGAATGATGTTGATTTTTCATTTCTCAAAGTTCTTTTTCTTCTTTTTCAGATCTGGGCCTTTTTTTTTTTTTAACTTTTTCTTTCTTTCTTTCTTTTTTTTTTTTTTTTTTGGTTGGTTGTGGGGCTTGAACTCTGGGCCTGCGTGCTATCCCTCAGCTCTTCAGCTCAAGGCTAACACTCTACCACTTGAGCCACAGCACCATTTCTGGCTTTTTCTATTTATATGGTGTTGAGGAATGGAACCCAGGGTCTCATACATGCTAGGCAAGCGCTCTATCACTGAGCCACCTTCCCAGCCCCCAGTGAAATAATATTTTATTTTTTATTTTTATTTTTTGTTGGTTGTGGGGTTTGAACTCTGGGCCTGGACACTGTCCCTCAGATCTTCAGCTCAAGGTTAGTGCCCTCCCACTTGAGCCACAGCACCACTTGCTGGGCCTTTTTTTCTTATAATGTAAGTTTAAAATTATAATCTACTTTGGACTTGTCCTTTATTCCCTCCCTTTTGCTCTTCTTTCTAATGCTTTTGATAAAGTGAAGCCCCACTTAAATTATTGAGCTATTAATCACTAAGCCTTGCTTGTGATTCAGACAATCCAGAATATCTGCCAGCTGGCGAAGGCTCCCTCCTTAGTTTTCTTCTTCTAAAAAATAGTACATATATAGCCAGGCACCAATGGCTCACACCTGTAATTCTAGCTACCCAGGAGGCTGAGATCTGAGGAGCACAGTTCAAAGCCAGACCGGGCAGGAAAGGTCATGAGATTCTTATCTCCAATAATCCACCAGAAAACCAGAAGTGGCACTGTGGCTCACACGGTAGAGCACTCGCCTTGAGCTGAAGAGCCAAGGGATAGTGCCCAAGCCCAGAGTTCAAGCCACACAATCAACAACAACAAAAAAGTACACACACATCTATCTATCTATATGTGTATGTGTATGTCTTTAAGTAGTTGTACAAAGGAATTTTAATTTAATACATTAGCTTTTGAGTACAACACATCCTGATCAATGTCACTGCTTCCATCTTAACTCTTTAATGTTTAGTTAACAGTCTGAAGAAGGTTGGAGTCCAAAGAGAGGATAGTGTACTTGGGTGACAAAGACTCAGCATGTATCATTCATGCTCACCTCCTCCTTTCCCCCCATAAAAGCCCTTTTCAGCCATGAGCCTTTCTCCCTCCCTCCTCAAGAAGAACTTAATGGCAAGAGTCTCACTTCTTATTGAGTCAGCTTTTTCAAATAAAGTCCCCTTCCTTCAGTATTTTTTCTCTCTCTTTCTCTCTCTTTCTTTTTTTTTTTTTTTTTTGGTCAGTTATGGGGCTTGAACTCTAGGCTTGGGTGCTATCCCTCAGCTCTTCAGCTCAAGGTGAGCGCTCTACCGCTTGAGCCACAGCGCCACTTCGGGTTTTCTGGTGGTTTATTGGAGATAAGAGTTTCATGGAAACCAGCTTTACAATGTCGGTGTGGGGGGGGGAAGGGGGGTATAATTGGGTGCGGGGAGGGGGGAGGCTGGGAAGGGAGGTGAAGGGTAAACAAAGGAGGAGGCTGCAATGCTTGGTAAGAAATGTATGCATTATCCTGCCCATGTAATTGTAGCCCCTCTGTACAGTATGTTCTCAAATAAAATAAAATTAAATTTAAAAAAAATTGTAAAAAAAAAAAAAAAGAGTTTCATGGCTGGGAAGGTGGCTCAGTGGTAGAGTGCTTGCCTTGCATGCCTGAGGCCCTGGGTTCGATTCCTCAGCACCACATAAGCATAAAGAAAAAAGCTGGAAGTGGCACTGTGGCTCAAGTGGTAGAGCGCTAGCCTTGAGCTGAAGAGCTGAGGGACAGCGCCCAGGCCCAGAGTTCAGGCCCCATGACCGGACCCAAAAAAAAAATTTAAAAAATAAAAAATAAATAAAAATAAGAGTTTCACGGACTTTCCTGCCCGGGCTGGCTTTGAACTGTCATCCTCAGATCTCAGCCTCCTCAGTAGCTAGGATTACAGGTGTGAGCCACCAGCACTGGGCTGTATCTTCTCTCTTGATTTCTTTTGTTGACCAATGAAGAGCAGCAGAAGTTTTAATTCTGGTAATAATAATCTGAAATCTGTTGCTTTCTCTTGTTCAGGTAGTTTCCATTCATGGTACCTTCTTTCCTTATGTGCTTGGTTGTTTTTACCTGTATATGTCTTACTTTGCTTGGAAATGTCTGTGTATGGTTTCGTGACGAGGCTATGTTCCCTAAGGAGGATCTGAATTTTCTTTCACTACATAGTGTTATCCTGTCCTATTCTTGTACTGCCCACTTGGCCTACTAGAATTGCCATTCAAATGATATTCTTTGTGCCTTTAAGGACAGGATACCAAAAGTAGATAGCTGAAACAAGTAGAATCTAAGATCTCTGCCACTGTGACTGCCAGACATTCTCTATGTGACAATCTTCTGGCTTGACAGTTTTTTGGCTTCAGTGCTGTGAAAAGCTCATGAAATCTCTCCTGACATGTAAGGTATCTGCTGGGAAGTCTGCTGTCTGCCAAGTTGGGACTCCTCTGTGCGTTATTTGTTTGTTCTTTTCCTTTGCAACTCTGAGTATTATTTTGCTATCTTAAATCTTTTTGTTTCTTGTTTTTTTATTAGCATGTATTAAGTATACAAAATAAATAAATTTTGGGCTAGGAAGGTGGCTCATTGGTAGAGTGCTTGCCTTGCAGGCATGGGGCCCTGGGTTCGATTCTTCAGCACCACATAAGCAAAAAGAAAAAAGCTGGAAGTGGCACTGTGGCTCAAGTGGTAGAGCGCTAGCCTTGAGCTGAAGAGCTGAGGGACAGCGCTCAGGCCCAGAGTTCAGGCCCCACAACCAGACCCAAAAATAAATAAATAAATAAATAAATTTTATTATAACTTTTTTGTTGTTGGTGGTGGTTGTGGGGCTTGAACTCTGGGACTGGGAGCTATCCCTCAGCTCTTCAGCTCAAGGCTAGTGCTCTACCACTTGAGCCACAATGCCACTTCTGGTTTTCTGGTGGTTAATTGGAGGTAAGAGTCTCACAGACTTTCCTGCCTAGGCTGGCTTTGAACTGTGCTCCTAAGATCTCAGCCTCCTGAGTAGCTAGGATTACAGGCGTGAGCCACCAGCACCCGGCTATATTTTACTATATGTATATAAGTACTTTGATCATATTTAGACACTGTTACATTCTGTTTCTGTTATCCCCCTCCCTCTTCCTGCTTATCCTCTTGCAAAATGTCTCCTTTTTACTTTTATGTCTCTGTGTGTGTGTGTGTGTGCGCACACGCGTGTGAACACACCAGTACTGGGGCTTGAAATCAGTACCTGGGTACTGTCCTTGGGCTTTTATGCTCTAGACTAACACTCTACCTCTTGAGCCAGAGCTCCACTTCTGGCTTTTGGGGATGGGGAAGAAGGAGGGAGTTAAGGAGATAAGAATCTCACAGACTTTCCTGTCTGTGCTGGCTTTGAACCTCAATTCTCAGATTTCAGCCTCTCAAATAGCTAGGATTACAGTTATTAGCTACTACCATCTGGCTTTATGTCATTGAAAACTCTAGTTTCTACAAATGAGAGAAAACATTCAATATTCATTTTTCTGAGCAGGCCTATTTTACTGAACATGATGGTCATCAGTTTCATCCATTTCCTCAAAAATGACATGACTTCTTTTTGCTTTTTAGGTCCAAAACCAGGACTTGACTTCAATACCTGACACTTTCATTCACTGGTTAGTGCTCTACCAATTGAACCACACCTCCAGCCCCTTCTTTCTTCTTTATGGCTGAATAAAATGATATTACATGTGTGTGTCACATTTTTTTTGTCAATTTTTCTATAGATGAGCACCTAGGCTGATTACATAACTTGGCTATCCTATCTAGCCATACTGATTTGATATTTGAAGGAATAAAAGTCACCATACAATAGAGACACCTGAGGACCCATATTTATGTATATGCTGCAACAATTGAATAGAATATTCTATAGGTATCTGTCAAACCACTTGATGTATAAAGCAACTTAACTCTGAGGTTTCTTTGCGAATATTTCTGTCTAGATGCTGTATCTATTGAGAGAGAGTGGGGATTGAAAATACCTAATATTATTGTATCTGCCCCTTCATATCCAGTAAAGTTTGTTTAATGTATATATCTATATCTATATATATATATATAACATATATTTATAATAGTTACATCCTCTCAATGGGTTGTGCCTTTTATTATTATGCAGTAACCTTTTATGTCCCTTCTAACTAATTTGTCAAGTGTAAGCGTAGCTAGTCCTACCTGCTTTCAGGTTCTACTTGTTTAGAACATAATTTTCCATTCAGTCCATGTGTCCCTTTGCCAGTGAGATGAGAAAGCAATATCTTGTATCTTACATACATGATGCTGTATGTTATTCTTTAACCTACTCATCCAATTTACATCTTTTAATTGAAGAGTTAGGACCATTTTGTCATTTGTGGTAATCATTGAAAGGTATGTACGAATCTTCCTCTCCTTTTCTTTTTATCTGAGAGCCTTACTGGTGTGCCGAGTTGATGCTTGATTCTTTTCTAATCATCAGTTGTTCAACAGTCCTATGGAGATTTATACGTTTCCTTTGCTCTTGTGCTTGTGGATGTATAGCTTTTTTTCTATGTATAGTATTCTTAAAGTATCTTCTGCAGTACCTCCTTTGTCATCACAAATTGTTTTAGTTCATGCTTATAATAGGATGTCTTTATTTCTCCTTTGATTAAAAAGAATAACTTACTGAATATACTTATCTTAGTCAGCAGTTATTTTGTTTCAGGAATTAAAATACATCTGACCTTCAGGGTTTCTGTTGAGAGATTTGCTATTACTCTGATAGGCAGAACTTGGTACTTTTCTCTTGCAGTTTTCAGAAATCTTCCATGCTTCTGTCATCTTGGTGTTTTAACTATAACATGATATGAGAGGTTCTTTTCTAGTCATATGTACGTGGGATTTGAAGTGACTCCTGTATTTAGATGCCCATTTCTTTCCCTAGAACTGAAGAAATCTTTGCTAAAATTCCATCGAAAGAGCTTTTACTAACCTTTGCTTTGTAGCTACACCACAGATTCATAGGATTAATTTCATAATTATAACACAGAGAACTTGCATGTTGATTTTATGATTGCTTATTTTTTCTTTATTATTATCAGAATATAATACTTGACTTCATCCTTACCCTGATATTCTTTCTCTGTCTCTTTCTTTTTCTATCAGTGTCTCTCTCACTCAGATTTCTTATGTACCTTGGGCTTCCCTAGAATGTACTAGAAATGCCTCAAACTGGCTTTAAACTCAACACACCTGCTTTAGTCTCCCAAGTGTTGAGATGTACAGGTATGTGCCATCATACTTACCTGTATCTCTCTTTGCTGAATTTCTTTCCAAATTTTGAGTGAACCTTTCTATTTCATTCATCTGTTTATTTGAATTCCCTTTGAGAGTATTGGTTATTTTTTTTAATTATCAAAGTTTATTGTTGGAGTCAGTTCCTATCACTAGGGGATACAACTATATCTTGTGTGCTATAGGAATTCTAGGCGAACAGCCTTTCTGCAAAACAGTTGGATAAGGGCTGTTAGGCATAGATCATAGTAAGGGAATGGAAGAGTGAGCCCAGAAGACCCTGACAGCAAAGCCATCACTATAGGAAAGTTCCAGTTCTATGCAACCTATAAGGCATTATCTCTCACCTGACAATGAGACTTGAGGTGATGTGGAATGAAACAGGAGTCAAACCCATTTTCTACTATTCTGGGCAAGACAACTGTGGCTCCCATGCAGGAACCTTAAATTAGATTTCATGACATCTTTTAAGCTCCCACTGCAAGAGAAATGACATGAAAAAGAAAGGGCTAGAAAGTACGCCAGTGGGAAGAAAAATTAAATAGAAATGGAATGGAAAATAATAAGGTTTAAATGCCACTTCTGGATGACCAAAGGCATTATAGGTTAAAAAAAAAAGCAAAGAGGGACTTAAATCAAACACTGAACAGCATTCATACTCTAGAAGTGAAATTGCCCACCTTGTGTGACTATGCAACTGGATTAAAAAGATCAGAACAGGACCAACAGGAAAATGAGTACCTGAGTAGAAATAGGTGTTTTAGGAAGCCAAAAACATCTTATAAAATGTATGAGTCCAGTGTACAGGAAGGAGAAGTGGTTTTTGGAATGTTAATTCTAGCAATGGCTTTGTCTTTGAGGTTCTGATATACATTTTTTTGTAGCACAGACAGCTTTGAAGAAATGTTCTCAAATACTCAAATTATGTGGGAATGCATGTAATTCATGTAAAAATCCAATGGCCTCCTGTTCTTGGAGGTTAATCATGAAACAGCTGGGGCTAAAACCTTCCACTGTCTCTGTGACATGAACGTTAAAGAAATTAAAACAAGTATCAGATGAGCCAAAGGGCCTTATACCATGGAGACAAAAGAGAGTTCAGTGACTTCTGCAGGCAGCTTGAAAAACAGGACTTCAGTACTAGTGCTTGCCTTATCATCAAATACAACAATGAAAAAATAGGGCCATTAAACAAGACCCTAAAAGTCTAGCTGCCAACCAGATTTGGAAGATAAGTAAAACAGCATTATTTGTGTGAATTCCATCTTCCACAGTACTGTTGTTTGTCTATAGAAAAGCCATCTTCTGGCACCAGGCCAGTGTGTGTTGATTTTATAGTTATCCTTAGTAAATCAATTTCTCAAAAGGAAATGTGTAAGTAGCAGGTGTGCATAAGTGACATATTTGTACAAAATCTTTTCTGTAGTCTTGATCCATGTAGGGACAGGTTCTACTTTTGGAAGCATTTTCAAAGGCAGAGTATTGAGTTTGTTTGTTTGTTTGTTTTTACCAAAGGACACCACTAGAGCTGTATCCATAAGATGTCTCTTGGTGGTGGTGAACAGATGGTCTCTTCTCCAGCCTACATCTTTGCTGGGTAGTATTTACACATTTCTTTGATGGATAGATGGAGTCAGCTCCAAAAGAAGACAGGGACCAAGTTTCATTTCTGTTTTAGTCTCTGGTGTGCCTAAAGGTCCGAGATTTTGCTGACACTTCATGGGCAGGGCATGAGGGGCTGTGCCCTGGGAAGTGCTGGCTGCTGGTGGATCTTGACTGTTCTGAGCCCCACACTGTCTCTACTGGAGCTCCCTGGGCATCCATACTTTCAAGAATGATCTTGAGTATTTTCCACAACTGTTTCAACCATAGTGTCATTTGCTTGGTCCTTCAGTTGCCCTCAGTCATGCTCTCAGTATCACAATCTTTCGGTGGTTCTCCTCCTCCTGGCAACTCACTTTCGATTTCCCACAGTTCGTCATCTTCCTCCTCCAAGTTGCTGGAGATGTGGCACTTGAACCCTTGGACAATGGATTCACTTGAGATGCTGTTCCATGCCACCATGACCCATTCCAGGAAGAGACCCAGGGGTGACTTCTTGGTATTCCCAGTGGGGCTGAGCGCCAGGTTCCCAGCCAGAAGCCAGTTAGAGTACTGGGCACACACACTGTCATTCAGTGGCTTGTAGACAACCACATCCAGCACCTGCAGCTGTGGGGTTAGGCTCCCGGGGATGATCACCATGTCCGTGTTCAGACTCTCCATGGAACTCTTCACAGAATCAGTGGCATGACCCCGGAAGCCATTCAGGATCAGCACCCCTCATTGCTTGGGAAGTGCTCCTGTCCTGCATTTCCACACCACTTCCAACCAGTCCTGCAAGTCTTCAGTCATCCACCCATAGCAATGGCAACGGATTTCCATCCCGCTGGGAAACTTTCCCGGGGGAATGTAGGTTCCCCTCAAAATGATATACGGAGGTAACTTCTTCCCATCAGCCAAGACACCAAGCATGGCCGTGATCCTTAGTTTCTCCCTGCCTGGAGTCTTGACCAACACAGGCTTTTCACCCTGGTTGTCAACAGTAACCCTGGATGGCACCTCCAAGCAGATGGGTGTCTCGTCTGCATTCCCCATCTGTGTCACCTCGTAGTCATGCGCCCTGCGCAAAGATAACACAGTCTGCTGGTAAGTGATGAGCTTCTCAGTCAGGTCTTCAGGCAGGTGCTGGGGTACAGGCACTTTGTGCCTCAGAGACAGGTCATACCTTCTCATCATTCTTCGACACCAACCCAAGCTTGCTTTAAACACTTTCTCTGGAATGTTCATTTCTTGGGCAATTTCAAGAGCTTTCAGCTGCATGGCCTCCCTAGTTATGGGGTTCCCTTTGGCCTGCATGTATCTGACATACTCAGCCATGCGTTGGTCCACCAGAGCAAACCTGCCATTCTTGGGGCCTCGGAATGCCTGTCGCATGGCATGGGCATTCTGCAGCTGTGGCTTCACCTTGCGCCAGTCTCGAACTTTTTTTCGAATACTCCAAACTGCTTGGCAGCCTGGCAGTTGTTGGTGCTCTCGGCATACTCTACCACCATCAACTTGAATCCTGCGTCATAACTGCGGCACATCCCCGGCTGAACTGAAACTTCCCAGCTATGTCATCAGCCGAGAGTTTGTATCCCAGGAAGCCTATGGCCATGCAGAAGGGATACCCCTCACTCCATGCAGGCAGCTCAGTGATGTCCCGAGGCAGGCGCAGGCCAAAGCTGTCAAGATGCTGAGGCAGAGGGAAGTGGGAGGTGGTATTCATTGGGGTTGCCCAATCTGGAGGCTTTACATCAGATTCTTCATTTTCTGTAACGGGTCCTCCTTGTAGCTGCCGCTCGTCAGAATTATGAGACTCTTCCTCCCTTTCCAAACGAGTGATCATGTCTGGCTTAGGAAATGGGAATTCCAGGGACAGAATAGTTTCATAATTCATCCTCATGACTTCCCGGTAGAGGGCCTTTTGTTGGTCCGTCAAAACTTCCCACTCCTCATCAGAAAAATATATGGCCACCTCATCAAATAGGGCTGGAACAGCAGGGTGGCCACTTCACATCCTCTCCAAAGCTATTCTCCAAAGCTTGAATCCAAATCCTGGGTCTGGGGATCCATTGTTTGTTTTGTTTTTGTTTTTGTTTCTCATCCCATCCACCTTCTGAGCAGATTCGTACTTTTTGCATATCGGTTGGGCCATCCTTCAGTTCCCAGCACTGAATCTCTTCTTCTTCCTCTTCTTCTTTCAGGGTCAAATTGAGAGGGTAGGTTGTAGACTCCATTTCTGCCAGGGGTGGAGAACCGGCGCTGCCCGCCGCCTCGCAACAAAGGCGGTCATGGCCGGCAGCGGGCAACCCCGGGGGCCCCCGTCCCCGCCGCGGCCCCTATTGGTTATTTTTTAAACTAATGTTTTGGATTTCTTTTAGCATTTCAGCTATTTCAATATCTTTGTATTCAATTATTGAAAAATGAATTTTTTGAGGCATCATGTTGTCTTGCTTCTCCATATTTCTTATGTTTCAATGTTAAAATATGTGTGGCTATTAGGATGGATATGTCTTCTACTTTTAGTGAGCAGCCTTCTCTTAAAGGCTTACTCTCCAGTATCTACATAAAACAAGTCAGATATAGGAATACAATAAAAATCATTAAAGACAAATACTACCCATAGTCATAGAAAAGTTACAGGATAGAGCCAGGTGCTAGTGGTTCATACCTGTAATCTTAGCTACTCAGGAGGTGGAGATCTAAGGATCGTGGTTCAAAGCCAGCCCAGGCAGGAAAGTCCATGAGACTCTTACCTCCAATAAACCACCAGAAAACTGGAAGTGGCCCTGTGGCTCAAGTGCTACGTAGAGTGCTAGCCTTGAGCTGAAGAGCTGAGGGACAGCACCCAGGCCCAGAGTCCAAACTCCACCACTCACCAAGAAAAAGAGAGAAAGAAAGACAAGTAACAGGATAAAAGTAATGTAATATTATGAAGTTAAAAAAAGTTAATAAAGGCAAAAGTAATAATAAATCATACCACTCAGTTACTTCTGTAATCCTAACTACTTAGACGACAGAGATTGGGATGATTGCAGTTTGAGGCCAAATCAATCAAGAAGTTTATGAAATCCCATCCCAATCAATAAAATATGGAGTATAAGCAGTGTTACATGCCTGGTCCTCTCATGCTATATGTCATCAATTAATGCTACATGGGAAGCATTAATAGGAGACTTGCAGTCCAGGCTCATCCAGACATAAATGTGAGATTCTATTTGACAAATAATGAAGGTGAAATGGGTTTGGGGCCAAGTTTAAGACTTAGAGTGTCTGCCTAGAAAGCTCAGAGTCCTGGGGAGTTCAAACCCCAAAAGAAAACTGCAAAAGAAAAAACTTGAGTTAAACAAAGGAGGATAAAGTAAGAAGTAGGGAAAGAGAAAAAAAGAAGTAAAGGAAAAGAACATGAAAACTAGTAAGCGATAAGTTATCCAATTATAAAGAAAACGTGCATATAATGAAACAAAAATTGGGATTCTTAGAATTATGTTAAACATTCAACTCATTTACAGTTTCTTTTCAGCGTCTCCTTATGTTTTCTAAGTTCAAAAAGTATATTTTTCAGAAACTATTTCTTCTTTTTAACTTTGAAACTTACATTAATAAAATAAAAGAAGTAGAACTTCATGTGCTATTTTTGTTAAAATAGTATTTTGTTTGTTTGTTTGTTTTTGGTCTGTCGTGGGGCTTGAACTCTGGGCCTGGGTGCTGTTCCTTAGCACTTCAGCTCAAGGCTAGTGCTCTACCACTTGAAAACCACAGCGCCACTTCCGGCTTTTTTTTTTCTGCTTATGTGGTGTGGAGGAATCAAACCCAGGACCTCATGCATGCAAGGCAAGCACTCTACCACTGAGCCACCTTCCCAGCCCATTAAAATAGTTTTTAGGGAAAATCCTTTAAAATGAATATGGAAATGGTCATGCATTATTCAAAATAGTCCAAAGGAGAGACAACTTAAATGTTTCATGAATGAATGAACACGATGTACTGCATCCATGCAATGGAATATTATTCAGCAATATAAAAGAAAGGTATCTCAGACATATACTAGTTATTGCAAATAAGGGAAACCATGGGACCTATGTTTCTTTGGGCCTAGTTTACTTCACCTAATCTAATTTTTTCCAAGTCTTTCGATGTTGGTATAATTTGTGGAGGGGAAGGAAAAAAACAAATTGTTTAAAGAGGGATTCAGGTGGACCCATTGCAACAATGAGATGTACAAGACGTTATGTCAAAAAACGAACTTTACAACTTTGGTGCAGGATGGGGAGAGGGAACTGGGGGGGCAGTAGGAAGGGATGGTAAGGGGAAAAACAAAGGAGGAGGTAACAATGCTTGATAAGAAATGTACTCATTACCTTGCTCATGTAATTGTAACCCCTCTGTATGGTATTTTCACAATAAAATCTCTATTAAAAAAAGAAAACATGCATAAATATAATTAGATAAATCCAAGAAGAATAATTAAAAATAATCACATTAAACATTTGGGAACGCTTTGTCTCACATCTGTAATCCCAACTCCTCAGGAGACAGAGATTGGGAAGATTGTGGTTTGAGGCCATCCTGTACAAAAAAAAAGTTAGAAAGATTCCCATCTCAACCAGTAAGTCAAACATATCTTTAATATTAGCAACACGGAAGGCATAGGTAAGAGGATCACAGTCTAAGGCCAATTTCAGGCAAAATGTAACCCCTATCTGAAAAATAACTAAAGTAAAAGGGGTTGAAGGCATTGTTCATGTGGTAGAGAGCTTATTAACAAATAGAAAGCTCAAAGTTCAAACCCCAGTGCTGCCTAAATATATAAGTTTAAAAAGGAGTACTTAAGAATACAGTAGCTGGGCTGGGAAGGTGGGTCAGTGGTAGAGCACTTGCCTTGCATGCCTGAGGCCCTGGGTTCGATTCCTCAGCACCACATAAGCAAAAAGAAAAAAAAAAGCCGGAAGTGGTACTATGGCTCAAGTGGTAGAGCGCTAGCCTTGAGCTGAAGAGCTGAGGGACAGCGCCCAGGCCCAGAGTTCAGGCCCCACAACCGGATGCCCCCCCCCTCAAAAAAGAATACAGTAGCTGGGTGCTGGGTGCTGATGCCTGTAATCTTAGCTACTCAGGAGGCTGAGATTTGAGGATCACAGTTCAAAGTCACCCCAGGCAGGTGAGACTCTTATCTCCAATTAACCACTAGAAAATCAGGAGTAGCACTGTGGCTCAAGTGGTAGAGCTCTGGTCTTGAGCTGAATTGCTCAGGGACAATGCCCAGGCCTAGATTTCAAGCCCCGTGACTGACAAAAAAGAAAAAAAAGAATACAGTAAAAGAAGTAAGGTAAATAAAAGTAAAACAAAGAACAAAGGCAAAAAAAAAATTCAGAAGCTTCATTCTAGGTCCTTTATGGTCCTCTAGTATTAGAATCTGGCAGGACCTGGGTAGAGGTAGTGGGTCATGTCTAGTGTCTATTGTAGATCCCACATCAGAAAGCGGGAAAACCAGAAAAAGGAGTCTGCACTGGAGGGTACTTGGTACAAGGCTTGTCAATTTCAGCACTTCCAGATGCTATCCTGTTGCCTGCTGGGTTTTTGGTGTGTGTATGTGTGTGTGTGTGGGAGGGGGGAGTGGGTGTGGGTGTGTGGGTACTGTTGCTTGAACCCAGGGTTTGGGCACCGTTTCTTATTTTCACTCAAGGCTGGCACTTTACCACTTGACTGATAGCTCCTCTTCTGGGTTTCTGGTGGTTAATTGGAAATAAGAGCCTTACAGAGTTTCCTTCCCAGACTGATTTTGAAATAAGATCCTCAGATCTCAGCCTACTGAGTAGCTAGGGTTACAGGTATTAGCCACTTGGTGCTTGACTTGTTGCCTGCTTTTATGGGTCACATTTTTATACACTACTGTTTCTTTGAGTCTCTTGGAATGTCTTGTTGAAACTAGCTTTTAGGCACTAGACCCCTCTTCACCTGGTGGTGGAGAAACAACTGTCTGTATTGTTTATTGGCTTCCTGGAACTGTATGACTTCAAGTATCTCATTTAGGCAAAACAGACACAAAGTCCCTAAGAAGAAAAGAATGACAAAACATTCCATGGAATTTGTTTTGTGTCTTAGCTATATGCTAGACTGTTTTAGTAAAGTCTTTTCCCTCGGGTCTGGGAGTTGGACAGTGACACACTCTGTGATTGCCTACTTCCCTGATTTTTATTTTACACAACCTGGCTTTAGTTACCAGATAATTTGCTCCATTGTTTTTGATGATGCATAAATTGCTCATCAGAATGATCCTGTTAATTCAGGCAAGTTATCTCCAGTTAATCAACTGAGGCCAATTCATTCTGACACTGAAACTCTTAGTTGCGCCTTTTCCTGGTTCCTTCTGGTAAACTACTTGGGCCTATGGTTTAGCTTAGTGCTTTGAAGAATGTGTGAGTTTTCTTCATATTCTGGTTTAAATGAAGTGGGTTTAGCATCATCTTATATGGTCATATGTACGTAGCTTTTGACATTTTCTGCTTGTTCTAGACATATACTAGTTATTGAAGATAAGGGAAACCATGGGACCTATGTTTCTTTTGGCCTGGCTTACTTCACTTAATATAATTTTTTTCCAAGTCTTTCCATTTCCTAACAAATGGGGTGGTGTTGTTGATCCCCAAGATAGAGACACAAGAAGTTTTATCTTTGTTGCTGCTGTTTTTAATGTACTTATAATGTACTATGTAATTTTTTATTTCTTTTGTATGTTCTTCCCCCATGGTATAACCCTTGTTTTCACTGTATTTGATTCCAGTGTCCTGAATCTTATATACATTTTTCTAATTTGGGGAGGAGAAGGGAAATAACAAAATGCTGAAATAAGGATACAGGTTGAGCCATTGTAACAATGAGATGTACAAGACACTATGTTGAAAACGAACTTTACAACTTTTGGGTGAGGGAGGGAGGAGTTGGGGAGGTGGGGAGGGAAGGAATGGTAGGAGAAAAACAAAGGAGGGAGTAACAATGCTCGATAGGAAATGTACTCATTACCTTACTCATGTAACTGTAACCCCTCTGTACACTATCTTTATAATAAAAATATATATTAAAAAATAAAATGGATTACTTTTCTTTTTCCTTCCTTCCTTCCTTCCCTCCTTCCTTCCTTCCTTCCTTCCTTCCTTCCTTCCTTCCTTCCTTCCTTCCTTCCTTCCTTTCTTTCTTTCTTTCTTTCTTTCCTTCTTTTTCTTTCTTCCTTTTTTTTGGTCCATAGTGGAGCTTGAAGTCAGGGCTTGACTGTCTCTGAGATTTTTCCCTCAAGGCTAATACCCTATCACTTTGAGCCACTGTGCCACTTCTGATTTTCTAGTGATTAATTGAAGATAAGAGTTTCAAGGACTCTTAAGCCTGCCAATGCTCTGTCTCCCTTTACAACACCTTGGATTCCAGGGAAGACAAGTGTTATGAATAAACATATTGTGACAAAATTGGAGTCTATACCCCAGTAGCCAACAACACTTATCTTGACAAGTTTCTAACTGACCAATCCTGAGACAAGGAGCAATCACACCACTTACAATTTTAACTGAGTGAGACTATTTTATGATACAGTCCTTTCACCCCTGCCCCAATTCTTCCTTCCTTCCTTCCTTCTTTCTTTTCCTTCCTTCCTTCCTTTCTTTCTTTCTTCTCTTTCTTTCTGTCTTTCTTTCTCTGTCCTTCCTTCCTTCCTTCCTTCCTTTCTTTCTTTTCTGTCTGTCTTTCTTCTTTCTTCCTCTGTCCTTCCTTCCTTCCTTCCTTCCTTCCTTCCTTCCTTCCTTCCTTCCTTCCTTCCTTCCTTCCTTTCTTTCTTTCTTTCTTTCTTTCTTTCTTTCTTTCTTTCTTTCTTTCTTTCTTTCTTTCTTTCTTTCTTTTCTTTCTTCTTTGCCAGTCTTGGGGTTTGGACTCAGTGCCTGGGTGCTCTTTGTATTCAAAGCCAACACTCTACCATTTGAACCACAGAACTGCTTCCAGCTTTTTTCTGAGTAGTTTATTGGAGACGAGTCCCACAGACTTCTCTACCAAGGTTGTCTTTGAACCATCCTCAGATCTCAGCCTCCTGAGTAGCTAGGATTACAGGCCTGAGCCACCAGTGCCTGGCTACTATTAATCTCTTTATTTGGAGTAATTGGGATGAGTGGCTAGACCTGACATGGTGAAACTCATAAAGCTGAGTCTCTGGCCTAGAGCTCTCATTACAACTTTGACAAGCCAGAGTCTGGAGAAAATCTGCCCTTTAGTCTTTAGGCCATCCATGACCAGCTGACCCTGGAGGGCAGAAAAGAAGGTTCCCTCTCAGAGAGGCGGCTGCTAAAATCACATTTATTTAGGAATTTATTTCTTGTTTTTTTTTTTTGTTTTTTTTTTTTTTTACCACCACTTGCTGAGGCAGAGAAGTGAATACATAGACTCCACAGGCCTGAAGTCTGACCTTTAGTTAAACTTTTCCTCCCAACCAGTGCACCTGCACCTCAGGCTTGCTCTTCCTTTTCCTTGTCTTTTGGGACCTCTTCTCAACTATTTGGGAACTTTTGAAGTAACTAGGAGTTTTGCCATTTGACAGGTAACTGTGGGATTCCTTGTGGTTTGGCAGGTTTTTCTGAGCCAGTTAGGTTCATCTGAACTAATTTGGGTTTCTGTTGTTTGGGGGGGGGAGGGGAAGTCAGAGTTGTTACTTTACTAACATAAATCTAAGTTTTGCTTCAAAAGGAAAAACTAAATTAGCAACATAGCTGTGATACCCATTTTGTCCGGGTCTTTTGGATGTTAAATGTTTTCTTATGTTTCTTATGATACCCATTTTGTCTGGGTCTTTTGGATGTAATGCAAATCTTGGCAGAATAGTTTGCCAGAGCTGTGGCATCCAAACTAAAACTGTTAGTGGTGCTAACTTTTTCAGGTCCATATTCCTAGTGATCCTAACTGTCATCTTGAAACACAGAGAATTAGACATGCTCATATTCCTAGTGATCCTATCATCTTTAAACACAGAGAATTAGACATGCCCAAACTCTGAATTCTAGGCAGGGGCACCCAAATAATTAAAATAATTGTGTATTGGACACCTAAAGGGTAGATGTGTAGACAAGTACATTCTACTTGAATTATTTTTTTCATTTATTCTCATTTTCTTTATTATTTCTATTTTTAGTGGTACTGGGGTTTTGAACTCAGGGCCTTATGCTTTCTGGACAAGCACTCTACTCCTGAGCCATACTCCCAGCCCTCATTTATTATTAAAAGTCAAATGGGGATTAAGTGGGAGTTTGTACATAAAAGTAACCTTTCATTGAACGTGTGTGTATGTGTGTGTGTGTGTTTGTGTAGAGTCATTCCTTACACTGAAATTTTAAGTGTATCTTTAAGAAAATGAGGATGAAGCCGGGCGCCAGTGGCTCATGCCTGTAATCCTAGCTACTCAGGAGGCTGAAATCTGAGGATTGAGGTTCAAAGCCAGCCCAGGCAGGAAAGTCCGTGAAACTCTTATCTCCAATAAACCACCAGAAAATGGGAAGTGGCATTGTAACTCAAGTGCTAGAGCACTAGCCTTGAGCTGAAGAGCTGATGGACGGATGGCACTCAAGCCCAGAGTTCAAGCCCCACAACCAACAAAAAGAAAAGAAAAGAAAGAAAATGAGGATGGTTTGATGGTCCTGACATAATGGTATCAGTCATAACTATTATCCTAAAATTATGTATGTAATAGACAAACTAGGCTGTTTGGGCAATTGCTAAACTTCCTTCAAAATTCTAACTTTTTTAAGTACTAGGATTTGAACTCAGGGCTTTGGGCTTGCTGGGTGTGTGCTCCACTACTAAGCCATGACTCCATGACTTTGTTCAAAGTCTTTTTTCATCCTCAGTGTTAATCCTTTTCTTTAAAAAAAATTTTTTTTGCCAGTCCTGGAGCTTGAAACTCAGGCCTGGGCACTGTCCCTGAGCCTCTCTGTGCTCAGGCTAGCACTTTACCACAGGTCACAGCACCACTTCCAGCCTTTTCTGTTTATATGGTACAGAAGAAGCAAACCTATGGCTTCATGAATGCTAGGCAAGCACTCTACCACTAAGCCACATTCCCAGTCCCAGTTTTGATCCTTTACTTAAGCAATTATAATCAGGTTTATGGCAAATGCCTCTAATAAATACTTTTCAAACTAATTTCAACTTTTTTTCATGTTAATTTTCTTTTGGATTTTTCTTATAAACTTTGTAGCTATTTTCTGCAGTGCAATCTAACAAGGCAGCCTGAGTACTATTTTAAGAATGCCAAAACAAACAAAATTAAACTAAAAAAAAAAAATGGACTCCATGATAGCCAGGCTCCACCTATAGTCCTAGCTACTCAGGAGGCTGAGATCAGAGGATCAGGGTTCAAAGCCAGACAAACCCAAGACACTCTTTCCTGCAACTAACCAGCAAAAAGGTGAAAGCAGTAGCTCAAATGAGAAAGTACTAGCTTTGAGTGAAAAAGGAAAGGGAAGCACCTAAATCCTGAGTTCAAGCCCCTATACCAGAAGAAAAGAACCCACAGAAGCTAGTTTATCCTTAGCCAGAATACCTTCAAATTGACCAACACAATAACTAATCCTGAGGTAATGAACAACCAGACTACAACTTTGACCAGTAATATGCATACCTTGCATCATCTGCCCCAATCCTTTCTGTATTTCATCCTAAAACTTATGTCCATAACCTGCAGATGAGTTGAAATACTTAGTCTCCCTCTGCCCTCATGTGAAGCTAATAATGCCTTCTAGGGTTTAGGCTCATTTTCTCTGCTGATTAAAGAATTAAAGGGCAGAAACGTGTTTAAAGCGGAATAGAGCAGATTTGTTTGAAAGAAAAAGAAGCAACAAAATGGAATCCTTGTGCAAGGAGAGGTCCTGGAGCCAGGTTTCTACAGTTTCTCTCCCAGGCTCACTATATGTGATGTGCCTGACTCACACTCCCAGGAGGTACCCAGGAATGGCTTAGGCATTTCTAGCTTCATGCTAACAGACATAGGCTTTTCTTTAGCATCTGAAAACAGAAGGGAAACTTCCTGAGAGGTACTACACAGCAGCTACTTCTGATTAGGTTAGTTTTTGGCCCTTGGCAAGTTCCAGCTGCCCAAATACACTAGCAAATAAATACACATGTCCATTCACAGAAAATGATCCCCAAGTCCAGGTAACCAAGCCACAAGAGTGAAAAAGACAAGGCAAAAGGAAAAGTAACTAACTAAACTATTAATAATTGTACCTTTGCTATTTTCCTGATGGTACAGAAAATATGTTTAAAAGAACTCTTTTCTAAACTAGGGCCTGTCCATAAGCAATAACCTCGGCTGTCAAAACAGCTACTATTTCTGTACTTGTGATACATTTAATGTATAGAAACAAAATTAAGAGTTACTTGCAATACCTTATATTTACATAATTCTGGCAAAAGTATACAAAATATCAAGAAATTAAATAAATTCTCTTTGCCCCTTCAAGTATTTTTGGTGTTCTGAGCTTGTTTTTGTGTCAATATTGGGGCTTGAACCCAGGGTCTGGGTACTGTATTTTACCTTTTCCTCTCAAGGCTGGCACTCTACTACTTGATCCTAGCTCCACTTCCAGCTTTTTTGGTGCATAATTGGAAATAAGAGCCTCATAACTGCCCCAGCTGTCTTGAAACCAAGATCCTCAGATCTCAGCCTCCTTAGCAGCTAGGATTACAGGTGTGAGCCACCAGTACCCAGCCAAGTGTTTATGCATTTAATGAAAAATAAAATCTAGAACCTTGGATTACCATGCACATTTCTTCCTTAGCCTCCTGGAGGCTTATAGATCGTTCTGTCACTGCTCTGCACCCAGCACACTAACTGACCTTAATTCAAAAGCAGGATTGTTACCTTCTATGCAGCTACAAGACTGCTCTTTGGGTGCCCTCTGCTGGCCACAAGTGAAGCAGGAAAAATTAGTCTAAGAATTCCAAGAAGAAAACTTGGAGCTAAAGGGAACACATTTTGAAAGAAAAACAAAGCTAGTTTTTTGTATTTCCCAGCAATTTTGGTCTCTGAATTTCAGAAAAGATGTTGCTAATAGAACAAAATGTGTTGAAAGTAGTTTGTAGAAGTCCAAATGCCGTGGTTCAGGAAGTAAAGTGAAGTAATAATAATAATAACAACAACAACAGCAGCAACAACAACCACCTAAAACCTAACAGCAACAAAACAAACAATATGATTAAGAAATAGAGAAGGGGGCTGAGCATGGTGTCTCAAGCATGTAACATGGGAAGCTGAGATTGGGGGATCAAGGTTCAAGGCCAGCCTGGGCAAAAAGATTTTTTTTTTTTTTTTTGTCAGTCATGGGGCTTGAACTCTGTGCCTGGGCGCAGTTCCTCAGCTTTTCAGCTCAAGGCTAGCACTCTACCACTTGAGCCACAGCACCACTTCCAGTTTTCCCAGGAACATGGGAAATACAAGTAAGAGAACTGAAGTCCACATTGGCCTGGACATAAAGGAAAATACTAACTCAAAAATAACCAACAAATGTAAAGAAACTGGAGGTGTAACTAAGTGGTAGAGTGCCTGCCTAGCATGTACAAGATCCTGAATTTGATCTCCAGTGCTGCAAAAAATAAAACAGATGTTTCTAAAAGGAGATACACAAATGGCTAGAAAGCTCATGAAATATAGTGAAAGCGGGGGTTAGGAGGAGATGGGGACAAACAAGTCGTTTAAGGATTCAGGTGGACCTGTTGCAACAATGAGAAGTACAAAATGTCATGTCAAAACCAGCTTTACAATGTCGGTGTGGGGGTGGGAGGGGGGTATAATTGGGTGGAGGGAGGGGGGAGGCTGGGAAGGGAGGTGAAGGGTAAACAAAGGAGGAGGCTGCAATGCTTGGTAAGAAATGTATGCATTATCCTGCCCATGTAATTGTAGCCCCTCTGTACAGTATGTTCTCAAATAAAATAAAATAAAATTAAAAAAAAAAGAAAGCTCATGAAAAAAAAAGCTCAACATTACTAGTGGGTAAATTAGGAAGAAGCAAAGCAATAAACAATACCTCATTAGAATGTCTACTAGCAAAAACAAAGACAAAACAGCAAAAACTAATGTTATCAATGGTGTAACAAGAAGTTAGAACTGTTGTTAGGAATGCAAGGTGGAAGCCATTATGGAAACAGTTCTGTATAGAAAGTCCTCAAAATTTAGAAACAGAATGTTCATATTTCTATATGACCTATCAATTCCACTTCTGAGTATATATCTAACGATAAACAACAACAACTGATAACTGTGCCTTTTTATAAAGATAGGGTCTTGATACACAGCCCAAACTAACTTTGAACCTTGAGAACCTCCTACATCAGAGTCCTGAGTGCTGGGATTATAGGAAAGCCCTTGAAAACAGGGTCTGGAAATACCTGTACTCTCATAGTTACACTAGCATTATTCACAAAAATCCCAGTGACCATCAATGGATGAATGAATAGATACACGTGGTCTGTACATATAATACATTTGGACTTTAAAAGGAAGAAAACTTACCAGCTGTGGTAGGTTGTACATACCTATAATCCCAGTGCTCAAGAGGCAAGGGGAAGGAAAAGAAGGAAGGAAGGAAGGAAGGAAGGAAGGAAGGAAGGCAAGCACTCTACTACTTCAGTCACACCTTCAGTCTTTTTACATTTGTTGGTTATTTTTTTGTTTGGGTTTTTTTTGTAAACTGTATTTTTTGTCTTTTCTTTTTTTGGTACTGGGGATTGAACCCAGGACTTTGCACGTGCTAGGCAAGTGTTTTGCCACTGACTTACAACCCAGCTCTGTTGGTTATTTTTGAGGTAGTGCTTTCATTGCTTTGCTGAGCTCCTTTTGAGTAGGCAGCCTTATTCCTATGTGACACCCCACTATCCAGAGCCATTTCCAACAACAATAAGATACTTATAGACAGGAAAGACACTGAGCATATTCCCCATTATTTTGCAGTTCTTCCTAACTTGAATCTTGAAAAAAGTATCTAACAATTCCTTCAAGGTGGAATTTCTTTCTACACTGTGAATAACTGACTTAGTATTTTCTGCTTATCTATAGCATTACCTCCATAGCATACAGTGGAACAATTATTTATTTCACTCTGATGGTTAAGAAAGGATAGCAACATAGCTTAAGTCAAAGCTAACAAGTAACTATCCTGGCAGTTTTTTAAAAATTAAAATAAACCAATGTTTATTTCAACTGTTGAAACAAAAATGTTCTTGCCTGCACTTAGCTTTGGCTGGGACCTTGGAAATGAAGGCCAAGGTGCTGATGACACAAGTTACCAGTGTAGCATCACCCCCCCCTTCAGCCCCAGGGGACATGGCAGTATGTATAGGAATACTCAGGACCCTACCAAGCAAGTCCCAATGGGTGGCTTTGAACAAACTGGCTGCTGTCTGGGAAGGCTCCACATAGTAGGTCTCCCAGGTTCCCCGAGGGCTGATGGCGCAGTGGCCTGTGAGGTAGTTCTCTTTGTATCTGAAGGCATCTCGGTGTGTGCTTTGAATGTCCCAAGTGTAAACTTCTGGCTGCACATTCGTGCTGGCCCCAGGCCAGGTCTGCAATTCAGCTTCCCATCGAACTCTTCACATCTGCAGGGATATTCTCTTCATCCACCGGCTGCTTAGGTTTTAATTGGCTGCTTAGTGTTAAAAAGGAATATCTCAAACCACCTGCCATACTAGTAAGAGAAAACAAAGAAAGTGCAATTACATAACTGAGATTCCACAAGGTCTACCTGCCGCATTTGTTGATAGTCTTATAAATACAGCTTAATTTGGAGAGCAACATTCAGACCTCTGCTGTTTTGTCCTCAAGTCAAGATTGTTTAATGAGAAATTTTCCTCTTATTCATAAACATTTAAGGGCAACTCTAAAATGAGCAATTCTAAAATAGAACCTCAGAAAATACTTAGTTTTTTGTTGTTGCTATTGTTGTTGTTGTTGATGATGAAGATGAAGATGATAGTTTTGATTTGTTTTGTGCCAGAAATGGGGCTTTAACTCAAGGCCTTACACTCTCACACTTGGCTTTCTTGTTTATATCTGCTGCTCTTACCACTTGAGCCATACCTCCAGTCTGGCATTTTGCTGGTTAAGTAGAGTTGGAATCTCCCTAGCTTTTCTTCCTGGGCTGGCTTCAGTGATCTTCCAGATCTCAGTCTCCTGGGAAGCTGGGATTATAAGCATGAGCTACCGGTACCCAGCTTGGGTTTAGTCTTTTGATTTTTTTTTAATTGAATAAACTATGTATAATTATCCTCTAAGAGTGTCCTAAAATGTGTTGCAAAAGTAGCCTCATTAATCCTTACAGCATCTAAGGGCACAGCACTTTGAAAGAAAGTTAATGAGACCCACTTGGCAAGAGGAAGACAGATAACTTAGGAGACCTTTGTGTGAAGTTGTGTGAATGGAGTTCAAGTCTCAGACATTCAGATGTTCATGATACATTATCCAGTGGGGCTACCCAGGAAATCGTCATAAAAATAGAGGAAAGGGCATATGCATATGCATACGACCAACCTGATTAAAGTATGATGTATACAGGAGTGAGATTCCATGAAGTAATCCTTTTGAACAAACAACAGACAGATTTTTTAAACAAAAAATTAATTCCAAGAAGCTGAAACGTGTCTTGACTTAGGTGGATGGGGGCTAAAAGGAAGGAGGCAGACAAATGAAGAAAGGGATGGGGTATGAATTCCATTGGTGTTATCATATTCAAGTACATATGTGAAAATGGAACTAGGAAACTTGAGGAAACAGGTGACAGGATGGATGAGGAGAGAGAAGATGAAGGAGGGACAGACTATGATCAAGATGCACTGTATACCTAAATTGACATGTTCAGTTACTGTACCTATTAACTGATTTGTTGAATGGTAACTCCTTTATACAACTACTTAAAAACATAATTAAAAAAAACTTTCTACACTATTTGAAAATAATAATAATAATAATAACAGAAAAGCTGGGCTTATGTCTGGAATCCTAGCTATTCAGAAAGCTGAGAACTGAGGATCATAGTTCAAAGCCAATCTGGCAGACAAATCCAGAGATTATTATCTCCAATTAACGAGCAGAAAGCCAAAAGTAGAGGCATGGCTCAAGTGATGAGTGCTAACCTTAAGCAAAAAAAACAAGCGAGAGTAAACGGCTCTGAATACCACCCCAGCAAGTACCCACTTACTAAGCAAGGTCCCAGAGCCAGAGAACGAGTTCCTATTTTGAAAAAAGAGATTATCCACACTATCACTCATTACATAAATACTTCATTTTTTCCCCTAAGAATAACTGGTCCTGTGGTAGCATAAAAGCAAAATTTAGAAGACCAGAGGAACTAGGGTTGGTGAGGTTCTGCAGCTCATTGCTTGCCCAACATGGTTATGGCCCTGAGTTCAATCACAGCAGGGCAAAACTAGAAAATGTAACATCTTTCTTTGTACTTTTATCACTTTCATCAAATGTCTGATTTTCCTAAAATGAGTTCATTTAAACATTTCACTCACCAAATATTTAATCCTACAAAGTTTAACAGGGAGAAAATGTAGTCTCCACCTACTAACATCCCAATGTAGGCAACAGACACATTCTGCAGATAAAGAGAGACAACTTGTCAGTAAAAGGAAAAGGTTTAGCAGACAGCATATCACATGGTAAAACCTAAAACTGAACATTTTAGTTACATTGCATGGTGATTTTTACAAGTTTGTGAAATGCTGAATAAGTAAATGAGAAGCCATTATGGGTAGCTTTCTAATGAAATGAAGTAAACGATGATATAATAACAGAACTCCCAAGCGGGGCACCGGTGGCTCATGCCTGTGATCCTAGCTACTCAGGAGGCTGAGATCTGAGGATCATGGTTCAAAGCCAGCCTGGGCAAGAAAGTCTGTGAGACTCTTATCTCCAATAACCTACTCAGAAAACCAGAAGTGGCACTGTGGCTCAAGTGGAGCACTTGCCTTGAGCTGAAGAGCTCAGGGACAGTGCCTAGGCCCAGAGTTCAAGCCCCATAACCAAAAAACAAACAGAAAAATAAAAAAAAACCAGAACTACCCCATTTTCAAGCAAAAACGGCAAAGTTGAGATGTAATCAGCTTGCCCAATCCCTTCTTTTACTATCATGGGTAGCAAATTTTAATCATATTGACAGTAAACATCTACAGAGTAGAGACATCTAATAAATTCTAATCAGTGCTCGGTCCTAAGGAATCTAGAAAGCCACTGGATAGCTGAAGCAAGGTTTTCTTGATCACTCTTGAGTTCACATGGCCAGAAAAAGAAAGCTATGAAATGGAATTTGGGATATCTCCACTGTGTATATGTGGGGGGGAGAGGGGCGGATACTGTCTAGTGTGTAGCATGTACTGTGTACCTGTGTGGTCAGATTACATACACACAAATACCTAACCTACAAGTTGACCACAGGCCTAGCTGGAAACAGTTTGTCACAGTAAGGTAATCATAGATATCATAGATATTTTGGGTCTTTTGTTCTTCTCAGTTTCTACTTCTTTTTCCCAAATAATTCCCTCCCACCCATCCCCAATTTGAAAGTAATAATTTGTCATTCCTTTGGTCCCCCATGTTTTCATGAGTGCATATTAATTGTACACTATGGGGATTCATTGTGATATTTCCATATATGTATATAGGCATTGTGATAGCTCCATGTATTGAACTTTGGTATTGAACTCAGGGCCTGATGTTTGCTAAACAGGCACTTTACCACTTGAGCCATAGCTCCAGCCCATTTTTGCCTTGGTTATTTTTAAAGTAGAATGTCACTTTATGTCCATGAAAACCTGGGCTGCAATCTTGCTACTAGTGCTTTGCTGTGTCACATGCCATAATACCCAGCCATATTGGTCGAGATGGAGTCTTGAAAACTTTTATGCCTCTGCTGGCCCCAATCTCTTGTTCTCCACTTCCCAAGTAGCTAGGATGACAGGCTTGCACCACTGTGCCCAGATACTTTTGATCATGGTTTCCCTCTCCACTATTCTTTCTTATCCCCTCCCCTCCACCCAAGACCTCCCTTTATTTACATATTAGGCTAGAAGAGGTAAGAAGGGGTTTTAGCCCTAGCTAAGATGGACACGTCTCCATTCTTACTGTTTGTTTGTTGACAACCACAATGAAAGCAAACCCAGTTTCTATCTTATAGTTTGGATTTCAGTCCCCCAGGCCTGTTGCTCATCACAAGGCTGTGTCCACTTACCTTGATGGCTCCAACCACTGCTGTGGTCAGGGCAGAGTTGTAGTAACTGCACAGAACCGTGGCATACATCAACAGAAACCTGGAGCAAGGAAATAGACTTCTGAGTGATCACTAGCCATACTAGATAGGAACAGTAATTAAGAGTGGCCTATGAACCAGTGAGGAAACACACATCATGCAGAAAGATTTCATTACCCAAACTTAAAGACATCTATCCTCATTGGGTTTATCATAGGAACATAGCCCAACTGTACATTAGCCAAACTACCTCACTCAGGTGCCTGGATTTCTCTATGCATTTGCCATTATGTTTTTGCCAAGTGGATGTGAAAAAATAGTTGGCTTTCCTTTCTATTAATGTTGTGACAATTGCTTTTTCTGAAAAGTTCCTATTTTGGCCAGGTGGCTTGGGACTTGTTAATGATATTTTAGGCACCTTGGTTTCCTGAGTACTTTAATTATGACATCCTATTAGACGCTCCTTGAATTTTAGTTACATCCTGTCAATTAAGCCACATCCTTTTGCAGACTGTGGCCCTAAACTCAGCTCATCTGAGCAGAGGGGCTGGCTTGCTGGGTCAGGGAGCAGCCGGCCTGCTGTGGAGGCTTGCTTGCCAGTGTTGACCGATGGCACACCCTTCTGCAGAAGTAATGGTTATCTTGCCAAGTTCCTTTTGAGTTGGTGTCTTTATTCCTATGAGATATTCCATCATCCAGAGCTATTTCTAATATGGAGTAATGAAAAGGATTTTTTTCTAATGACTTGAAATCCTTCACTGAACAGCTATGGTACAGCAGTGGTGTTTGATCCTCCATGGAGCAGAATGTCCCTCAGTGCCCAGCAAAAGCAAATGGTTTCAGGTGGAGCCCAGCAGTGCATGATATCAACTCCATAAATGACTTGAGTGTGCATAGCCAGCTTGAGGACACAAGTTTTAAAAGGGAAAAATCAGTGAAGCAACTCTGGGCTTTAGACACAGTAATGCATTGCTTGTGTATGGAAGGTACTCCTGTACCCTACCAAAATTTATTCACACATTTAACTTGTCAATAACTACAGAACTCTGACCATGCACTAGACAAGAAAAAATATGCACAGAAAAAAAGATGTAGATGCCAACCAAAGGTGGAGAAATGAGGCTAAAGGTGTGGTAGAGTTATAGCCATGAGCAAAAAAGCCAAGTGAGACCAACAAGGCCCTGAGTCCAAGCCCCAGTACTGGCACATACAAAACAAAATAAGAAAGTGAATGAATTCTTACTAATTCTAAAAGAAGTTAGCTGCAACTTAAGAGAGGTGCAAAACCCCACCCATTCAAATCAGGTGATTAAATGTTGAAAAGAATTATCATTTAAAACAAAAATTGGCTGAAGGTGGCTGGGAATATGGTTAAGTATAAAGCACTTGCCTAACATGCATGGGGATCTGAGTTTGATTTCCATTGGCAATATTAATAATAACAAAAATAACAATAAATGTCCAAGAGTGAAATGTGAAAGACACTCCTTACCTCTTAATTAAATTATCTCAGCTTGCTTTCAGAATAGGTCAATGTGGACCTAAATCTTAGTAGCTGTTACCAGGAGTATGTGGCCCAACATTGCCTCCAACATGGTTGAGCTAAAATAAGAGAACTGTCTCTAACATTCTGGATTGGCTCTACAGGAAGCCCAGTCTTTTTTTTTTCTTTCCTAACATCACATTATCTGACCTTTTCCACTTGACTCATACATATACTAGATATTGCAAATAAGGGAAACCATGGGACGGACCTGTTTCTTTGGGCCTGGCTTACTTCACTTAATATAATTAGGAAAATGAACCCTTAGATATGTATTTTAATGTTTTTTCTTTCATGCATTTGTTTCTAACGCATTTATAAGATTATCTCTTTGTTGCTTTGTATGTCCCTCCCCCACAGTATAACCCCTGCTTTCACTATATTTGATGTCAGTATAACTTGTGGAGGAGATGGGGAAAAACAAGTCATTTAAGGATACAGGTGGATCTGTTGCAACAATAAGTACAAGTTGTCATGTCGAAAACGAGCTTTACAACGTTGGTGGAGGGGGGCGGGAAGGGGAGAGGATGGGGGGGAGGCTGGGAAGGGATGTGAAGGGTAAACAAAGGAGGAGGCTGCAATGCTTGATAAGAAATGTACGCACTATCCTGCCATGTAATTGTAACCCCTCCGTACAGTATGTTCACAAAAAAATTAAATTAAATTAAAAGGAAAGGAAGCCCAGTCTTCAGAGATGTTTGAAAAGAAGATTGCACTTCTTCAAATGCCCACTAGATGTCCCCAGAGAGGCTGGATAAAAACTAAGATCAAAGTGGTATACTCAAGTTATTTTAAAAGTAATGTCATCTATTCCTATGTGCAAATAAGTACCTGCACATTAAATTGAGTAGGCCAAGACTCTAAACTAAAAAATGCTCCACTCATGCCATACAAGGAAATCCACACCACCTTTAATACCAAAACTACCAATCTCTGTGTCAATAGTTTTGAACTCATAAAATGTCACGGTATTTTTTAAAAAATGCTAAATTCCTACTAAATTTTGCCATGCTGTACTTTTGCATTTTTGTTGTTATTAAAAAGGTGATGCAGAGAAGAGTAACAATTACATAAGTTGGGTAATGAGTACATTTCTTTCTGTATGTTAAAATCATTATCTCATCTATGCATACTTGAAAAATAATTGCACATATATTTGATGTACATTTATTCACAAAAAACTACTAGCTAAACATTCTGGCTTGCTTATAGGGCAAACCAGGGATGGAAGTACCCAGGAACAGATCCCTGGATAAGAACATTTGCTCAAAGTCTTCTTTCTGTTTCTAAATATAGCATCAAAAAGTAGTTGGTTTGCCCAAAGGTTATTTGGCATGGTTGTGGTAGTTACAAGAGACTCAAGTGACTCAGTTAAGTTTATATGACTGATTACAATGCTATGTACCAGCACACCTACAGAGAGGCACACAAGTGTATATCAAAAGACCATGTTCCCCCCCCCCCACCTCCCCACCCGTACCACAACAGTGCCATATATGTTTTCATCCTTCATTTCAAGCTCAGAGCTCTCTCACCAGGACAGGCTGTGGGAATGAGAGTTTATCTTCCCCCAAGGCAGGTTATATACTCAAATCCAGCTTTACCTTTATGTCGTGGATCTGGTCATAGAGAAATTCTCAGGCTTTGAGCTGAGAATGGTGGTATATATGCCTATAATTCCAGCTAGTCCAGAGATAGAGTTTGTGAGATCCCCATTCTCTCCTACCTCTCCTTCTGATTCTCACTCTCTCCCATTCTTTTTCTTCTCTCTGTCTTCTTTCTGGCTACCATGAGGTGAGTAGCCTCTGCCATGGCTTCTGCTGCCATGATCATTCTACCTCATCTCAAGCCAAAGCAATGGGTCTAGCTGATCTTGGACTCAAACTTCTGAAACCATGAGTCAAAATAAGGATTTCTTCTTTCAACTTGTTTATATTAGGTATTTTGTCACACAAGAGAAAAGCTTACACAAGAATGCCTTCTACAGTAGCCAAGTGTGATAGTGTCTACCTGTAATCAAGCATTCATGAGACACAGCAGCTGGGCACCATGGCTCATACCTATAATCCTAGACCAAGATTAAGAAGATCATGATTAAAGGCAGCCAGGATAAAAGTTTAATGAGACCTCCATTTCAACCAACAAGCCTAGTGTGATAAAAAAAAAACAGATATAGAGATTTAGCTATATAGATATAATGACAGATGTTACTTATTAGTACTGTTTAATACTGTTATTGTTACTTATTATGTTATTATATATAATACACTTATGTTACTTAACATCTGGGATTTCATCTCATTTTCTGTAATCAGGAGATAAGGTTACATAAGGCCAACTTTATGGGATGTTGAGAATTAAACACAATCACAGACAAACACTTAAGAAGACTTTCAAGGTACAAGAAACTTCAAAAGGTATTAATAAAAAGCCAAGTGCTAGTGGCTCATGCCTACAATCTTAACTACTAAGGAGGTTGAGACCTTTGGATAGTGGTTCAAGGCCAACCCAAACAGGAAAATATATGAAACTCTTATCTCCAATTAACCACCAAAAAAAACCCAAAAACAAAAACAAAACAAACGAACAAACAAAAAACCAGAAGTGGAACTGTGGCTCAAAGTGGTAGAGCACTAGCCTTGAGCAGAAAAGCTCAGGGACAGCACCCATGCCCTGAGTTCAAGCCTGACAACCAACAACAACAACAAGAAAAAACATCAATAAAACAGTCTAATTCCATTTTGTATTAAATCACTCTCTAGCACATAACCGTGTGTACATTTTAACCTCTCTGGGCTTCATTTCCTTCTCTGTCATGTGAAAATAGTAGAATGCTATCCATTCACTGGGGTTGTAGCAACGATTAAGATTTTAAAAATGCTTTGATGTCAGGTGCCTGTAATCTTAGCTACTCAAGAGGCTGAAATCTGAGGATTGCAGTTCAAAATCCACCCAAGAAGGAAAGCCCATAAACCAGAAGTGGGACTGTGGCTCAAATGGTAGAACACTAGCCTTGAGTAACAAAAAGCTTAGGGACAGCACCCAAGTGAATTCAAGCCCCAGGACCAACATCAACGAAAGCTTGGAAATATAAATGTTCATTTAATAAAATGTTTAAATAGAGTTAAAAATATTATTCCTTCCCTGCCAAAAATAGAACAGAAATGCACAGATAGGTCTGGTAGTCTGCTGACAGAGGTCATATCCTTTCTATCCAGCCACAAAGTTCCATGACTGCCTATCTCTATACAATAAAGTCACTAAAAAAACCCAAAAGGATCAGGTGCTGGTGGTTCACACCTGTAATCCTAACTACTCAGAAGACTGAGATCTGAGGATGGTGGTTTGAAGTCAGCCCTGACAGGAGAGTCTGTGAGACACATCTCCAGTTAACCACAAAAAAAGCCTGTAGTATAACTGTGGTTCAAGTGGTAGAGTGCTAGCCTTGATTACAAAGCTCAGTGACAGCACTCAGGCCCAGAGTTCAAGCTCCAGGAACTAAGTCAGCCACACACTGGAAGCTCACAAATCCTAACTCCTGTGCTTCTCCACTATGTGGTCTCTTCATTTGAGATTATCTGCAGCCTTTAAAATGCCTGGCATGCTAAGATGCTGAGCATATAGTGCTCCGTCTTAATTTCCAGAGCCATTCTAGCAAATTCCTTAAACCTGAGAAAGGATCATGAAAACCCCAACTTCTTTAGGTCAGTTAAAAGTCCTGGGCTTGTGACTGGACCTGAGCAGAGCAGTTTTGGGGACAGAGGCCCCCTCAACTTGTGGGATTTGACCTCATGTCCACAAAGAGGCTCAAGAGCTAAACTGAACTAGAGGGTGCCCAGCCATTTGCTTAGTATACCTGCCTGCTCCCTGGTGCAGACACCTTCACAGTGCACAGGGGCCATTTGTGTTCTGAGTGTGTAGTAGCAGAAACTGAGTTTCAGTGTTCTGATTGTTTTCCTAAGTAGGACCCAAGCACGTTATTTTCTTAGCATTCCAGATTTCAAAGGATTTAGAGTAACCCAATCTTCTCTATCTCTGGGAAAATCTTGTGCCAACCCCAGGACTCTGTGATGTGCTGGAGATGCCCAAGGTCATGTATAAAATGTGGTACGTGTTCCTGAAGCATCCATTTAGCACTAAGGTCTACATGATGGGGAGGGAATGGTAGGCTTACACCCTTGATTCTGTCATTCTATACTCCAACAGCCAGGAGACTACTGGTCTCTCCTGCTTTTCCAGAAAAGCAGGACTTGAATCTAGGGCAGTTTTTGTTCTGAGTTGGGGAATTCGGTATTTTCCTGTTTCCAGTAAGGATTATTTACTGCTTCAATAGGATAAAAGGGCTTATAGCTAAAGCATAAACAAATTAGGATAATCCTTCAAACCTGGGGCACTGTTTCTAATGACTGGAAAGCATGAACTAGAACTTGTAATTTCTCAGCAAGGTTAAAAAAAAAAGACCTACAGAAGCCAGGCACAGTCCCTCTAATCCTAGTATTTGGGAAGGAGAGATCAGAAGATTCTGATTGGAGGCTAGCTTAGGAAAAAGAAGTTTGCAAGACTTCATCTCAACCTATGGCTAAATGCAGTGGTACACACCTATCATTCCAGCACAAATGTGGGGAGGCACAAATAGGAGGATCATAGGTAGACAAGAGTATAAAACAAGACCACTAAAAACAAACAGAAAAAGGGCTGCTTGTGTGGCTCAAGTGGTGGAATATCTGCCTAGCAAGGATGAGGCTCTGCGATCAAACCCCAGTACTGAAACTGGCAGAGACGGCCAGCTTTGAATCCTTGCTTGCCAACCTAAATCAAAGTTTATATTTTGTCTCTGATTGTACCTCAGGGCTCATGGCAGGCCCATCCATCCCAGTGCAGGACTCCAAAGGAGTCCTCTGAAGGTAATCAATTTCACAGCTTTTAGGTTTGTGATCTAATCTGCTTTTCTTAATTGACAAATCTCTTTTCTGTATTGAAATAGAATTTTTAAATGACTACAAAGCCAGTCATCAGTGGCTCACAGCTGTAATCCTAATTACTCAAGAGGCTGAGATCTGAGGATTCCAGTTTGAAGCCAGCTCTGGCAGGAAAGTCCATGACTCTTACTTCCAATTAGCCACCACAAAAAAAGAGAAAAAAGTGGGGCTGTGGCTCAAGTGGTAGAGCCCTAGCCTTGAGCAAAAACCCAGGGACAATGCCTAGGCCCTGAGTTCAAGCCTCAGGACCAGCCACGAAACAAACAAAACTTATACTTTGGCTGAATGTGGTGGTTATATCTGTAATCCCAGCTTCTCAGAAGAAGGTGACTAGAAGGATAATGATCCAAGGCCAGTCCAAGCAAGAAGTTAGCAAGACCTTCATCTCAACAAATAAGCCAAATGTGGCAGCCCAGGCCTGTGGGCCTATGTGAAAGGCCATGGACAGATAGAGATCCAAGCCCCAGTAAGAATTTAAGACCCTACCTAGTACAAAATAACCTATAAAAGATGAAAGGCATGGCTCAATCACTGGAACACTTGCCTAGCAAGCATAAGGCCCTGAGTTCAAACCCCAGGACTGCCCCCCAGCCAAAAATCACTACTGATTTAAAAGTAGACTAAAGAGGGAAGAAGAGAGATGGCGGAGAAACAATAGGGAATCACCCTAGCTCTCTCTAATCAGATATTTAGGGTCCTAACATGCATTTCTCCTCAAAAGATTGACAACAACAAACCATGACGAGCCCTCCCCCAACTCCCCATCCTACACTGGCAGCTCGAAAAGCCACAAGAGGAGCCTCACAGGTGCCATGGACTCCAGGACCTGACCAGAGACACTGCAGCATCCAGAGATCTACCTCAGCACCACTGGTCATCCCACAACCAATTCCAGTATCAGTGAGTACCCTGGGGGGACCTCTCCCCCCGCAGGAGATCAGCGCTGGCAGTGACCCACAGAGCTTCCTTCCTGCTTGAAGAGGACAGAGGCCAGAGCCCTTCCTCACCCCTCCCTACATACTGGCTTCCAATGGGAGGCCACCACGACTCAAACTGGGTGGGTGTTAGGACCCTGCATCCTCCACAGCCCTGACTATCAGCAAGGAAACCCCAGACTGCTTGAAAACAATACAGACAAAATCCTGTGCATCTGTGTGAGCCTGCCCCTTCAGAACCCCCAAGCCCATCCTTGAGGACTGAAGATAGTATCCCCAGCCCCCTGTAGCCGCTGCTGGCAGAGAGCTCCCTGGTCCAGACCCACTAAGTGAGCCCATGCACAAGTTAGCAGCCAAGTGTCAGCCTGGTGACAATCAACCCAGGGCTGAAATGCAAACTCCCGCACACCCATTCCAAAGCCTCATGTTCATCGTGGAGGTCTGAAGTTAGTCTTCCCAGGGCCCTATCCCCACCCCCTGCCAGAGACAGGACCAACTGCCTGGCTGCCAGGGCAGAGCTCCCTGGTCTAGAACCAAGGGGAATGTTCACAAGCTGGCTGCCAACTGCCAGCCATCTGCAGGGCGAGAACCACCCCAGGCCTAAACACAAACTTCTGGGTACCTGTGGGAACTCACCCTTTCCAAAGAGCACACCCATCCTGCATCTAACTTTCTCAGATTCCACTGCACACTGGACTGAGCTCCTGTCAGCTATCCCAAGGCCAAGCGTGCAGACCAGGGCTTGCTGGCCCTCAGACTCAGTGTGGGTTAGTCCACCCAGTGTGAGCTAGCACAAGCTGCCAGGTTTGCTGTCAGGTGTGAAAAGGCCAAGCACATGCCACAACCCTGACAATCCCTCAACCCAAATGTGTAAATCACAATGAAAGATTACAAGATTCATGAACAATAAACCAAATCCAAATGCAACCAACAGTCCAGGAAAGGACCACAGTGAGAGTGAAGAAGAGATGGAGGACAAAAGAACCATTAAAGAAATGATGAAAGGGGCTGGGAAGGTGGCTCAGTGGTAGAGCCCTTGCCTTGCATGCTCGAGGCCCTGGGTTCGATTCCTCAGCACCACATAAGCAAAAAGAAAAAAGCCGGAAGTGGTGCTGTGGCTCCAGTGATAGAGCGCTAGCCTTGAGCTGAAGAGCTGAGGGACAGTGCCCAGGCCCAGAGTTCAGGCCCCATGACCGGACCCAAAAAAAAATTAAAAAAAAAAAAAGAAATGATGACAGAATTGGTCAATAAAATGATAGGGGAGATGCAAAAACAATTTCAAGAGTACAATACAAAGAAGAAATGACAAAGAAAATCCTAAAATATATGGAGATAAAAATAGAAATACTGCTGGGCGCCAGTGGCTCAGGCCTGTTAATCCTAGCTACTCATAAGGCTGAGATCTGAGGATCACAGTTCAAAGCCAGCTGGGATGGGAAACTTCGTGAGACTCTTATCTCCAATAAACCACTAGAAAACCGGAAGTGATGCTGTGGCTCAAGTGGTAGAGTGCTCGCCTTGAGCTGAAGAGTGCAAGGACAGGGCCCAAGCCCAGAGTTCAAGCCCCACGACTGATCAAAAAAGAAAAAAAAGGAAAAAGAAATACACCTCATTAAAAGATAAAATTAACACTATGAGAACTAATCTCAGAAGTGTAGAAGTTCAATTTCCACCATGGAAACCACAGCAAAATTCATAGTTAACAGAATAGGTGAAATGGGAAATAGAATATCAAGAGTCAAAGATAAAACAAAGGAGCTAGAACAAAAAGCCAAATAAATAAATGTAATTTACCACATCAACAGAGCCAAGGACAAGAACCACATGATCATCTTAAAAGATGCAGAAAAAGCCTTTGATAAAATACAACACCCATTTCATGTTCAAAGCTTTGGAGAAACTAGGAATAGAAGAAACATTCCTTAAAACAATAAAGGCTATATATGATAGACCAACATCCTACTGACTGGGGAAAAACTAAAATCATTTCTTCTAAAATCAGGAACAAGGCAACTCCTCTTCAATATAGTTTTGGAATTCTTAGCCAGAGCAATAAGACAAGCTAAGGACATAAAAGGGGTTCACATAGGGAAAGAAGAAATTAAACAATCCCTATTTGCAGATGACATGATCTTATACCTAAAGGACCCAAAAAACTCCATCCCCAAACTCCTAGGGCTGCTACTTCAGCAAAGTAGCAGAATACAAATTAACCCACAAAAATCAGTGGCCTTTCTATATGCCAACAATGTACAAGCAGAAAAGAAAATCATGAAAACAACTCCATTTACAATAGTTTCAAAACAATACCTAGGAATTAACCTAACCAAAGACGTAAAAGATCTTTATAGCGAAAATGATAAAAATCTGAAGAGCTGGGCACCAGTGGCTCATGCCTGTAATTCTAGCTACTCAGGAGGCTGAGATCTGGGGAGCTCAGTTCAAAGCCAACCCGGGAAGAAAGTCTGTGAGACTCTTATCTCCAATCAACCACCACAAAACTGGAAGTAGACCTGTGTCTCAAGTGGCTAGCACTAGCTAGCCTTGAGCTAAAAAGCTTAGGGACAGTGCCCAGGCCCGGAGTTCAAGTCCCACAACTGACCCCCCCCGCCCTGCAAAAAAATCTGAAGAAAGACATCAAAGATAACAGTAGGGAATGAAAAGACCTTCCAAGTTCATGGATAGGTAGAATCAATATTGTGAAAATGCCATACTGCCAAAAAATGATATACAAATCCAATGCAATCCTAAACAAAATCCATCCTAAACAAAAAACCAACAATATTTTTACTCAGATAGAGAAAACAATCCAAAAATTCATAAGAAACAAAAAAGACTTAGAATAGCCAAAGCAATTCTGGGCAAAAAAGAAAAATGTGAGTGGTATCACACTACCAGATTTCAAACTCTACTAAAGAGCCATAATAACAAAAACAGCAAACTCCAAAGATATGGAAATAAAGGACTCTTTTCTTAATTTCTACTGCTGATGATTCTGTATTCTTTACCCTATATACAGTATTTTCACATACATATCTGTAGGAGGAGAGAGGGAGGGCACAGAGTCTGAGGAAAAAGAGTGAAAAAGTACAGCAGTGGAGAGAGAGCACTAGACAATGATGAAAGTGAATTATGCAACTTTGTGCGTAGAGCTGGGAGGGAGGGGCTAGGAGAGAATGAGGGAACAGATGACACTGTAGGAAAGGAAATGTACTTATTACCTGATGCATGTAAATGTAACCCCTCTGTCTATCACCTCTATAATAACAATGTCAATTCATAAAAACAAAGTATGCTAGGGACCCATTGGTATAGTAGCAGTTGAAAAAGTAGCAGCTGGGTTTTCTTTTGCATTATTGTGAAGGGCTCAGTGTCAGGAAGTAGTTGGCAATGTGGTCAGGAGTTTGTAGATGCAGTGTGGATGGAGTGAAATGCCTTCAGGAGTGTAAACTGGGTGGGAGTGCAATGAGAGTCTAGTGAGATTTTAACAATAAGGTAACTGAGCTGGTAGTTCATGCCTATAAACTGAGCTTCTCAGGAAGCTGACACCTGAGGATCTCAATTTGAAGTTAACCCAGGGAGAAAAATCTGCAAAACTCTTAACTTCCAATTAGCTAACAAAAAAGCCAGAAGTAGAGGTGGAGCTCAAGTGCCAGCCTTGAGGGGCAAAGGCCAAGTGAGAGGGCAAGACACAGAGTTCAAGTCTAAATACTGGCACTAAAAATAATAATAATAAAGATAACTTAGATGAGGAGAGATTAAGTTGCCCAAGAATCCAGAATTATTTAGTGGCAAAGCTAGGACTCAGACCCAGGCATCTGATTCTAGAATTTAGGCATTCACTGTTGGTTTGATGCTGTGACGTTAGCCCCCACCCCCACCTTCCCCTGCAGATGACCTGCTTAAAAAACTGGCCTCTAGTTGGATCTGGTAACTCACATCTATAATCATAATATACACAAGAGGCTGAGATTTGAGGATCGCAGTTCAAAACCATCCCAGGCAAGGGAAATCTACAAAACTCTTATCTCCAAGTAACCACCACCAAAAACCAGAAGGGGAACTGTGGCTCAAATGGAGGAGTACAAGCATTGAGTGAAAGAGCTAAGGGACATCACCCATCCCTGAGTCCTGAGTTCAAGCTCCAGCACTGGCACAAAAACAAACAAACAAAAACCTGGCCTCTACTTTTTTCTTCTTTAAAGTTGAAAGCCTTGAAGCTTTCTTATGTTTATGATTTTACAATGTTCACTGATTACTTTCCAATGATTGTGTTCTTGTGAGATTTTCATTTACAAAATGACTACTGATCATAAATTGATCTTGTTTTTCAACCAAGAAAATGGAGAGAATGCTGGGACTTGTACACAGACAGGGTCAAGCCCCTGACAAGTCCTACCACCCCGCTGAGTGACAGTTCCCATCTGGGCTCTCCCTGCCCCTTCACTGTGGAAGGCTGACTCCAGATGGCTCATTTCTGGGTTGCCTTCATGGGGTGATTGCATGTATGGAGCATGTGAAACACTGGAAACAAAACTATCACTTCAGCTTTACAATGACATGAGAACAAAAAACTGAACCGCTACTTAGACAGGAAAGGGGTTGTTCTGAGTTTCTGTGGCTAGGGTTGATTGATTTTTTTTAATCAAAGAGAAAGAAAAAAACAGACGGCTTGACAAAGGCTGACTCACAGATGTGGCCTAGATTTCTTTCAAGGTTAAATGTTTTCAGTCAACAAGTGGGAACATGACAAATATTTAACTAAGGCTTCAAAAAACATGTCTAAGCACTGTTCAGGGCCGTCCCACTGCAAGACATCCCATGCCTGGAAAAGATGCCTTACTGGTGACATTTTTGGTCCTGAAAGAGGCACAGGACCCTCCCCCCACCCCAGTCCCTGACTCCCGTAAGACAGGAGGGCAGCCCAGGACAGGGTCACCTAAGGGTGGGGATTGGTTTGGAAGAGCCCTGTCTGCAACCTGAGCCTTGGTCCAAACTCTAGCAGGGAGGGATACTAATCCAGGCCCCCAAAAGACAAATTTTGCAATCCCTGGCTACGCCCAGAAGCAAAACCAACTTTCCCATGCAGGACAGTTTCTCAGATTCTCAATTTTAAGTCACAGGACTGATGAAGATGAAGTGATACTTTCAAGCACAGGTAACCAAATACAAGAATGCAAACCATCACATACCTGAAACAACAATTTAGCTTTTCAAGAACTAAAGCTATAGGAATAATCAGATATGGCCTATAAGATAGTGTGTGTGTATGTGTGTGTGTGTGTGTGTGTGTGTGTGTGAGAGAGAGAGAGAGAGAGAGAGAGAGAGAGAGAGAGAGAGAGAGAGAGAGAGAGAGAGAGAGAGAGAGAGAGAGAATACTGAACTCAGGGCACAATCCCTTAGCTTTCTCACTCAAGGCTAGTGCTCTACCACTTGAGCCATACCTATAACCCCCCACTCCCACCTTTGGGCTTTTTAGTACTCAATTGGAGATAAAAGTTTCACCGAATTTCCTGCCTGGGTTGACTTTGAACCACAACCTTCAGATATAAGCCTCCTGAATAGCTAGGATTACAGGTATAAGCCACTGCTGCCTGGCTTATATGTGTAACACTTAAGGAAATAAGATACAGCTTGATGAAGTGTCTCATCCTACCTACTCAGGAAGGAGAGATGGGGAAAAAAGGTGCAAGGTTAGCCTGGGTAAAATGTTCTCCAGACTGCATCTCAACCAATAAAAGCTAAGCATGCTGGTTCATGCCTGTCATCCTAGCGAGGTTGGAAGCCATAATTCCAGCCCTTTTTGCTTTAGGTTATTCTCCAGATAGGGTCTCATTTTTTGTTCAGGTGCAGCCTCGGTCCTCCATATTCTCCCTCTACCTCCTTCTTCCTCTACCATCTTCTCTCCTTCTACCTTACTAGTAGCTGAGATTATTAGGTATGACCCACCACACCTGCCCTCAACTTTTTAGAAGATTTTAAGAGATAGAATTTGGGCCCTGTAATTCTAGCTACTTAGGAAACCTAAAATAAGCAGAAAACATCGCAGGCATATACCAGTGCAAAAACTTGTCCATATCTCAAAAATAACAGTGTAAAAAGCTACAGGTGTAGTTCAGTAAGGGTCTAGCAAGCTCAAGGCCCTGAGTTCAACTCCAATACAGAAAAAAAATAGCCAGGTATGGTGGTGCACCCTTGTCATCCCAGGACTAGAAAAGCTGAGGAAGAAGACTGAGTTGAAGGCTAGCTTGACTATACTGCAAGACTCTATCTCAAAAAGAAAAAAGCCAGGTACCAGTAGCTTATACCTACCATCCTAGCTATTCAGGATTATCACAGTTGGAAGCCAGCCTGAGCAAGAAAGTCTGTAAGACTCTTATCTCCAATTAACCCCATAAAGCTGGAAGTGGATCTGTGGCTCAAGTGGTAGAGTTCTAGCCCTGAGCAAAAAAAAAAAAAAGTTCAAGAACAGCACCTAGGCCCTGAGTTCAAGCCCCAGGATGGGCAAAAGCAAGAAGGGGGTAGAAGGGATGAAGGGACGGATGGAGGGAGGGAGAGGGTGAGGGAGAGAGAGGGAAGGAGAGAGAGAGAGAGAGAAAGAGAGAGAGAGAGGATGCAGTAGGAAGATAGCCCTAAAAATTCTGCAACTAAAATTACAGTATTGAATAGCACAACAGCCACAACAAAGCATTGTTCCTCTAATACTTCCCTGCCCAATGCAGGTACACGAGCACTAAGGAATAGTTGCAATTGCATGAAAGGAAGGGAAAACTAAAAGCATGCTGGCAACAACAAAAACACAGCCTTGATTTTGAGATATCAACCAGCTTCATTTCCCATGAAGTCAAGAGGCAACATCATGTGACATTAGCACTAGTTCCAAAACACTGTTGTGCACCTGCTCCTGGCTTTCGGGGCTGAGCTCCCAGGTTTCATGGGTTCCAATCAGAAATACAGTGGCCCCTCCATATCCATGGAGTATTGGGTCCTGGGCCATACAGACACCCAATTTGTGAATCTTCAATCCTTTATGTAAAAGGCATATAGCCCCCCACATCTCCTGGACCCTGTAGCTCATCTCTCCTCTTTAATATCTAAGACAATGCAAAGGCTGTGTAAATATTGCTATGTTGAGTCATTTGGGAAATAATGACAAAGAAAAATATCTGCCTGTGTTGGCACTGGCACAACTTTCTGTCCATGTGAGGTTGAATACGCAAATGTGGTAATATGAATAAAGAAGTGACTATACTTCTGGGTCTAAGAACACAGAAAAGAAGACAGAGGTATATTTCAATTTGATTTGACAAGAGAATGGCATCATAAATCAAGGTGTGTCTATCTATCTGTTGTTTCTTACCCCAGAAAACAGGAGAGAAGAAATTGTATGACAAACAGGACATTCTTCCATTGGTTGAATTCAGTAGCCTATAATGAAAAAGAAAGTAATGATTAGATTAATAATATTGCAGTTATAGATGGAATGAAGCTGGAGTTCACTGATGACAAGTGCAAAATGATGACTATTGTTGTTAAAGCTCTATAAATCTTTACTAATTTGTAGTCACCAAACCAGAGTTGAGTTGACCTTCTGATACATAATCTTAGAGGAAAGTTTATTGCCAAAGGAATAATACTGGCAAGAAAAGTTTAAGCTTATAAATGATTTCCAAGTTTATGAACATGAATTTTGAAACTTGAACTTTATGAACATGATGTTTATGCAACATGAATAAGCAAATCAGATATTTATTAATTTCAACGCAATTAAGTAGTTGGAGTGGATAAGATATAGATAGAGAAGTTTAAGGCACAGCTGCTCACTGAACTTCGTGGCTCATGCCTATAATCCCAGCTACTAACGAGGTAAAGACCAGGAAGATTAAAGTTCAGGGCCAGCCCCAGCAAAATATTAGCAAGCTCTATTTCAATGAATGAGTTAGGTCCACTGTGGTCATAGCTATACTGGAGACACTGGTAGGAGGATCCTAGTCTGAAGCTAGCCAGAGGTAAAATCACAAGATATTACTTGGAAAATTACTAAATAAAAAATGGGATGGGGGCGTTGTGGGTCAAGTGGGTCAAGTTGCCTATTAGTGTGTGAAGTTCAAATCACAGCACTTTCTAAAACAAAGACTCACTTTCTGCTTTCCAAGAAGTTTATCCTCTTGAAATGGCAGGAAACAGTGAAAAGGAGTATTTTATTGATTGGTCCATTGCTTGCATCCAAATTCTATTTTAAGGTAACAAAAGACTGAATGAAAGTGCTTGCTCAATAATGGGATCAAACCAAAGTTCTTCATGTTTTATAGTAGGCAATACTTTATTAGCCAGCCAAATTTAAGTAATGCTGTACATTTAAAACTACTTATATCTTTTATAACTCCAAATTTTTAAATAATTAAAATAGAATTCCCTCCTCCAATTAATACAATCTTGCTACATGTTGTTGCCATGGATTCATCAGTAATACTCACTCACTTCTATCAACTGTGCATTAACCAGATAGAGCGGTACATACCTGTAATCCCTGCACTCAGAAGGTGGAGGCAAAAGGATCCAGCCTGGACTACATAGTAAGACTCGGTCTCAAAAAGGAAAAATATGCACACACACATACACACACACACACACACACACACACACACACACACACACACATACACACACAGATGTATATATATATATATATATATATACATATAGTAATTATACATTAAGTACTGATGATTGTTGGAACTGTTGATGAATACTATTCTCTGTGTTTCTGGTTATATTTAAAATTTTCATCATTAGACATTGTACATGTGAGTGTGTGTGTGTGTGTGTGTGTGTGTATTGGTATGAGAACTTGAACACAGGCCTCACACTGTTGCTCAATGTTTTTGCTCACAGATAGTGATCTACCAATTAAGCCATGCCTCCAGTCCAGCATTTGTGCTGGTTAATTGGAGATAAAGTCTCACAGACTTTTCTATCCAGGTTGGCTTCAGACCACAATCTTCAGATCTCAGCCTCCTGAGTAGCTAGGATTGAGGGCTGAAGTGGTACCTGGCATCCTGCTTCTTTTGTTGTTACTTTTTAAAAATAGGATTTTGCTTTCTGTGTAGGCCAGCCTGGACAATATATTTATACTTCCCACATAGCTTTTGTAAATTAATTTTTGTTCCTAATCTATACCAAATGTACTTTGGACCTAGTGCCAGGATTCAAATGATGAAAGTTCACCCACTGAGTATTTTCCAAGGGCCTGACTGCTAAGAAAAGGAGCCGTCATCTCTGGCTTCACTCCAAGGTCAGAATCAAGGTACTGCTCCTAACCCACTTCTGTGTAGATCCAAAGTCCAAGTCTGAATTACCAAAGCCATGAGTCACGCACACATTCCACACACTCTTTGTTCACCCCTGGTCTTCATCAAGCAGGAAAAATGACTCATCCATTTTCTCCTCATATCCATTTTCTTTCTCATAAGAGGGGTGAATATTCAGCTCTCTCATTGCAATTAATCCAAACTTGGCAACTTTATACCAATGTAACTAAATTCACTTCCTTATCACAAGTAGTTCATAATCTAAATTCTACCATGATCAAAAGTGACCAAGGGAGAAGAAACCATCCTGAGCCAAGGAACATAGAACAATGTGAGGAAGGAAAGTTTCACAATTCTCCCCTTCAGAGCTCTCATCCCACATTTGTCTTACTCATTACAGTGTGCATCCTGTATCTGTTAGTATCTCTTGTAATACAAGAAATACAGTCATAGGCAGGCACCAATGGCTCATGTCTACAATTTTACCTATTCAGGAGGCTGAGATCTGAGGACCAGATCTAGTCAAAGCCAACATGGGCAAGAAAGCCCATGAAACTCTTATTTCCAATTAACCATAAAAGTAGAGCTGTGGCTCAAGTAGTAGAGTACTAGCCTTGAGCAAAAAAGCTCAGGGACAGTGCTTATGCCCTGAGTTCAAGCCCCAGCAATGGGCACAAAAATAAATTAAGTAAAATATAATAATGTTTTAACTTTGATTTCTCTGGTTTGTCATTTTACAGAAGGCTTTCTCTTACAATTGTAAATGTATTCTTTTTTTCTAATTATGAGTTTCCTTAATAATACATAGATTCATCTGGAATTTTTGTGACTAGAAGTCATCTGGGCTTAAGGTACTTAAAGGAAAATCTGCTTGAAATCTTCAGAAACATTCAAGTGGTAGAAATGAAACAGGGTAAACACTGGGATATTCTAGCACCACATAACCAAATAGGAGGATGATATTCTTCCAGAAATTAGGAATTAATAAAGTAAAGTATAGGTGCTCTTTAAAAAAGAGCAGTATTGAGTTTTGAACTCAGGGCCTCACATTTGCTAGGCAAACACTCTACTGTTGAGCCATGTGTCTAGTCCTTTTACTGCACTAGTTATTTTGAGATAAGATCTTGCTTCCTGACTGGGACTTGTAGCTGGATCACAGACCTATTTTATACTTCCCATGTAGATAGAATGACAAGCATATACCATCATGCTTAGCTATTGATTTCAAAGGGGTCTCAAAAACTTTTTGCCCAGGCTGACTTCAACCCACAATCATTCTAATATCAGCCACTCAAGTAGGTGGGAATACTGAAATGAATCATAATTGCGCAGCTGGTACAGATGTTCTCTGACTTCAGATAGAGCTACTTTCCAATAAACTGTAAGTTGGAAATACCATATCAAAAATTCAATAGGTATTCATCAAATTATTACTCTGAGATAATTTAATCCATGATTTTAGTTCAAATAATTTGTAAGAGCTTCTAGATTTCATTTTTTTTGGGGGGGGGTCTGGTCATGGGGCTTGAACTCTGGGCCTGGGCACTGTCCCTCAGCTCTTCAGCTCAAGGCTAGCGCTCCACCACTTGAGCCACAGTGCCACTTCCGGCTTTTTTTCTTTTTGCTTATGTGGTGCTGAGGAATCGAACCCAGGGCCTCATGCATGCAAAGCAAGTGCTCTACCACTGAGCCACCTTCCCAGCCCCGAGCTTCTAGATTTCTATTCCTAGTAACTCTTTTTTTTTTTTTTTTTTTTTTTGGTCCAGTTGCGGGGCCTGAACTCTAGGCTTAGGTGCTGTCCCTCAGCTCTTCAGCTCAAGGCTAGCACTCTACGACTTGAGCCACAGCGCCACTTCTGGCTTTTTTCTTTTTGCTTATGTGGTGCTGAGGAATCAAACCTAGGGCCTCATGCATGCAAGGCAAGCGTTCTACCACTGAGCCACCTTCCCAGCCCTATTCCTAGTAACTCTAAGGACAATTATAGATAGATAGATAGCTAGATAGATAGATAGATAGATAGATAGATAGATAAACATCAGAATTTATGAAGTAATAAATTGTAGTGGTTCAAAAGAAACGGACATTTTTATAATAATGAAACAAGACAAATCGATAGGACCACTTGATTAAGAATATTTCTGATGGACTCAGCTTAAAATGGATGGATAGTAGGTAAAAAATGAAAACTATTTTCACTTGACTATCTGCCCTGCTCTATCCTATGATACTCTGAATTAGTAGTGTTTACACTTTAACCGGAAACAGAGGCTCTTCCTACAAATTGGTGCTTCTTGGTGGTTTTTAAATAAATACTGGGAATGACTGGAAATGGCCATTCACTCCTGGCAGTGCAATGGCCCAACTTTTTTGCTGTTCTCTCATGCAGGGAAGTATGTACAGACAGGGAAGTATGTACAGATGAGAAAAGGTTGTCTCTACCTTGTTACATAGTGGTTGTACCTGCTGAGTAAACTCAGTCCCATCTGTGGCTCTTGGGATTTGAATACCTGTTACTTCCAGGGGTATTAATGAATGGGGTATTGTTCTTTCTAAAGCTGTACTTTCTAGTTAGTTCGTTAGTTAGTTCATTTGTTAGCTAGCTTGAGACAAGCTCTCCCTTTGTTTCCCAAGCTAGCCTGGAACCCATGATCTTCCTACCTCAACCTCTCAAGTGCTGGCATTACAGACGTGAGTCATCACACTTGGCTTGGAGCACTTCTGATTCTCAGATGAGAGATGATCCACCTATACTAACATATCATTTTAGTTGACTCTCACGAATGCACAGTAGCCACAGTAAGCAGAGCAAATACTTAAAAAAATAGCTTCTTGCAATTCAGTTATGGATCCTGGGTTGACAGGTAAAATGGCATGCTGTCCATGACTTCTTTTTAAATGCTCCTGGGGAAGCTGGGGCAGATAGAAACTGATATAATGAGAAGAGCAATACACCAAAAAAGTATTGGGGTAGAGTGAAGGGTTGGACAGTTTACTGGGTTATCCTTGAGAAATTGTATATGTTTCAAAATGTCCATTAAAAAACAAGAATAAGACAGTTTTTAAACTACCAAAATTCTCTCTCCAAGCTGGACAGTGGTGACTCACACCTGTAACCCTAGCTACTCAGGAGGCCAAGATCTGAGGATCGTGATTTGGAGCCAGCCTAGGCAGGAAAGTCCATGAGACATTTACCTTCAATTAACCACCAAAAAAGCTGAAAGTGGAGCTGTGGCTCAATAATAAAGCACCAGCCTTGAGCAGAAAAAGCCAAGTGAGAGTACAAGGCCTCAAATTCAAGCCCCATTATTGGCACAATTTTTTTTAAAGTAACAAATAATCAAAGTAGTCAAAATGCCCTTTCTCCCAAAATATCTATTTCAGGGTCCTCTCATTAGCACAAAAGCCTCAAACTCAGATTTTGTTTATTGTTTTCCAAAATGTTCTCAAGTTTTTGTAATTACTCTGGCCTCTTCCCATGTGCCTAAAACTAAATGCCAATGTAGGGATGATGCCAAAGGTATGATTAGGGACAGCAAATGTTCCTTTGTTCAAAGTTGTTCTTGAACTCCAGGGCTCAAGCAATCTGGTATCAGTTTCCTAAGTAGCTGAGACTACAGAAGTATGCCAACAGGCCCACTTTGATTTCTAGCACCCATTCCAGCCATCTTCACACTTTCTATTTCAAGTGTGAAGTAGTAAATTCAATTAGCTTAAAGATGGTAAGACTGTACTGCCATGAGCTTACCTGTTGGAGGTCTCCTGTGGAGGCACTAATTATGAAAGTTGGGATAATCATGAAACAGGCATTGTAGAAGAGTACTCCGTATTTTCCAAGCTCCTGCAATAAACAAACAAAACTTCACTGAATTATAGAAATACAAAGCATCAGACTTCCTGGACCTAGTTGCAAACTATGTATTTGTACCAGGTTAGAACATGCATTCTGACCATGAATTCTGGAATATTTTTGGCAAATCTTTGCATGTAAAATGTTTTGTTTCAGTCATAGTGTGATTTCAGAATAAACATTTGTCTTACACCAAAACTATAACTACCATAGAGAAAAACGGAAGCCTCCAGGGTTCTACTACGTCTAGCATTGTAATTGTTTCAAGTTTTTATTTAAAAGCATAGTATTCAAAATGAGAAATCTGGAACAAAATTAATTAGATCAAATAGGTTAACATAAACAACTCCTTTAAAGCATCTGCTTTTTTTCATCAAAAAGTAGCAGCATTATATATTTACTTTCATTAAAGCAGTCACACCTTTCTCCACCAAGAAAGGGTGACATATTGTGATTTTTACAAAAGGAAACCAACCTGTTTTTGTAACACTGTCACCATTAAAAAGAAACAAATGGTCCTACCGGCAAAAATAAATAAAATAGCTCATGGAAATAAGCCTGTCTAGTCAGAGAGAACTCCCTCACACAGCACAAAGGACTTGGAACAAAGAACCATATGTTTGGCTCATCCTTGCAGCTTTCCACAACAGCTGGGGTTGGGGAGGGCTTGGGCACTGGGGGCCCCCCATGACAGGAGGCCACATGGAGCAAATCTCATCTACTGCAGTCCTTTGTGCTCAGGAGAGGCCGTTAGTGCTGGAGGAGCTCACAAATGATGCTTGTCATCTCACACCATAGATGAGGAAACAGGTTTGAACATGTAGAGTTCAAAGTCACTATGGCCAGGAAGTCAATAGCCTACATCCCCAGACTCCAGCTCTAGTGTGTCCTCAGAAGAAATATTTGGCCCTCTGGCTTCCATGGTAATTGATGATGCAGGTAAAAGAAAAATATATGCTTTGTAAGATGTAAAGGTCTGGTCAGAATATACCTTATATATAACATATTATATATAATTTACAATATATACAACATAATATATTATATATAATATAAACATATAGCATCATATAATGTATATATTAAATAACATTATATAATATATAACATATAATACATAATCTATAACATTACACAATATAATTTTATATTATATTACATAAGACACATATAATATATTGTATATTATTGTATGTAAAAATGACAGAATAAATATTCATAGATTTATAATATACTATATAATTACATAATAATTGGGTATATAACAATTACATATTACGTGATAATATATTAAATGTATCTTTATGTAAACATTATGTGATGTATATATTCTGACTGCATCTACCAGTGACACCTTTTCCCTTCCTAATTTCCACAATTTTGCAAGATTGGAAGTAACAAAGCTAAGAAGAAATTAGTAAATCACATTACATAAGCTAAGTTACATGCCAACTACACCATTTTGTTTTTCATTTTTCCTGTCATTTTGGGGTCACATGTGTAAGCTGTGAAACACAGGAAGGAAGGTCTGGTACCTTTGGGTCCATTTTCTGTTTGGTATAAACTCCATTTGCTGCTGTGAAGATGTCATTCAAGAATACAAAAATATAGCCTTCCAAGTTAAAAGCAAGGTCAGAACTGGCAGAGAGAACATAAAAGAAAAAGGATTATTCAGAAACTCACAGCTTGGTCTCAAAGCATGTCAGCTTTTCCTCTTCCAAATTATGCTAGGACTAAGGCATCCACCACCCAGTACAAACCAGACCAGCCAAGCAGGTGGCTTCAGCTGGCTTAAGACCTAGACTTGGGGACATTAACTGTGTTCCTTCAACTGAAAATCCCTTTCTGATTAGCAGCATCACAATCCCTGAGCCCTGACTTCTCCAAGGGAAATGACTTACCTGCCCAATCACACTGCCTCTGCTCACTGTAGTGAACATAAGCTATCAGGTACAGCCCAAGAGGCACAATTAGAGGTGACCAGAACAGGTAGACAATAGGAGACAGTGACAACTGCACCTGGTGCCCAAACAGAACCTGTCCATCAAAAGGGAAAGGCAGATATCCCCAGATAAGGGGCATTGCACCCTGTGATTTTTGGAACACCTCTTCAACTTCCTTCCTTCCTTCCTTCCTTCCTTCCTTCCTTCCTTCCTTCCTTCCTTCCTTCCTTCCTTCCTTCCTTCCTTCCTTCCTTCCATTTCTTTCCTCCCTCCCTCCCTGTCTCCTCCCTCACTCTCCCCCCTCTCTCCCCCTCTTCCCCTCTCTCTCTCTCTCTTGCTCTCTCTTGCTCTCTTTCTGTGCCAGTACTGGGGTTTAGACTCAGGGCCTAACACTCTTACTTGGCTTTCTTTGTTCAAAGCTAGTACTCTGCCATTTGAGCCATACCTCCACTTCTGGCTTTTTGCTGATTAGTTGAAGATATGAGTTTCACAGACTTTTCTGCTTTGGGCAGCTTTTTTTTTTTTTTTTTTTTTTTTTTTGTGGGTCGTGGGGCTTGAACTCTGGGCTCAAAGCGAGCAATCTACCACGATCTACAAGCCACTTCCGGTTTTCTAGTGGTTTATTGGAGAGAGGAGTCTCACAGACTTTCCTGCCCGGGCTGGCTTTGAACCGTGATCCTCAGATCTCAGCCTCCCGAATAGATATAGGATTACAGGCATGAGCCACCTGCACCCAGCTTTTGGGCTGCTTTTGAATTGTGTTCTTCATTTCTTCAGCCTCCTAAATAGCTTGTATTACAGGCATGTGCCACCAGTCCCTGGCTCTCAACTCCCATTTTAAATAATACTGGTATAAAAACATTGAGTGAGACAGGACATAGGGTTGAGAGAATCATAACTGATTGATATATATGTAGTACCAGACCTGTGACATAATTCATAAATACAAATTGTCTTCTTTAATCTACTCTTAGATTCAATAGCTGTAGGTCTAGATTTTTTGGCAGGGTGGGGATGGGAGGGGTTTCATTCATTTTTTTTCTTTTTTCTTTCTTCTCTGTCTCTCTCTTTCTCTCTTTTTCCTTTGACAATATCTCACACTACTTTGACCAACATGGACTCCAACTTCTAGGCTTAATTGATTCTCCTGGCTCAACCTCCTTAGCAGCTGGGAATATAGGCATGTACTACCACTTCCATCTAGTTAGGGTCTGCTAACATAACAGACAAAAGACAGATTAGTAGGAGAGAAGGGATACAAACCTCATTAATATTTTGCATGTGCAGGAGATGAGATCATGAGCTATAAAATAACATCTTAATGAAGGAAAAGAGAGATGGCCTCCAGAGACACATAACTTGCAGAAAGTGACTAGGAAGCATGTGAAGGAAAACAACAGCAAGGTAATGTTATTTGGGTTTCATTTCAGGGACTAATCACAGTGCCATCTCTGTCTCCAGTGAAAAGAGTTGACCTCCTCTTCCTGGGAGATTTATATCCAGCACTGAGGCAGAGAAGAGACAGGCTGCAAACTTAGCATCTGTTGATTCTCTGTTGCCTTTAGCTCAAAATAAAACTAATCTCATAGTAGCATATTTTGGGGTGGTTTATCATTTTTCAATATCAAAAATAACATTATCTCTAGCCAAACAGAATAAGCCAAACTATATCAAATCTTAATATAAATTAAAACATATTTTTCTTGAGGCTTCCATGTGTGCTTCCTATGCACACACACATACACACACACACACACATACACACACACACTGTATATAGATATATATGTATTAACATATGTATAACATATAATACGTACATTATACATATTTATAATACATTATATATTGTGAACATACAAATATATTATGTGTGCATACAACTATATCTACATATATAGAGACAATCTACATAAGGAACTTACAAACTAACAGCCAACCCTAGGAGACAATCCTGCAGACAACTGCAGGAGGCTGATAGCTTCAAATAAGATGTCACCACAGTCAAGCTGTCCCTGCCTCCACCAATCCCCATTTTCTGCCATTACAATTCTGTCTGCCAAATGCTGCAGGAGGGAGCTCTTAGAGTTTAACCAGGTTCTGTGGCTGCTAGGTTTGGGAATAATTCCTTATCTCAGTGAAGCTCTGTTAAACATACCTTGTCTGCAGTTTTTCTTTTAAGTTTAAATAAACAGAAAAGATCAAGTGGAGAAAAGGTGCCACCCAATCCCTGGGAGTAAGGGTGGAAAATGGAAGGAATGAAGGAAGGAAGAAAGGAGGGAAGAAGGAAGGAAGGAAGGAAGGAAGGAAGGAAGAGAGGGAGGGAGAGATGCAGGGAAGAAGGAAGGGAGGAAGGAAGGAAAGGAAAGCAAAGGAAGGAAGAGGAGGAGAGGGAGGAAGAGGAGGAGAGGGAGGGAGGGGAGGAGAAGAAAAGAATAGGAGAATAGAATAGAATAGAGTCCTTCCCTTCTTGGAGATTGCATTCCAGGTGTTAAGTTAGACCAAAATAACCCCAACAAACAACAACAACAAAAAACCCTAAAAAAGGTTTTTAAGATGCAGCACACTGATAGTGACAGATGTTAGCAATCCCCCTTCTCCCTTTCTGGTCCTAAGGTTTAAACTCGGAGTCTTGTGATTGTTAGACAGGTGTTCTATCACCCACCTTTTTTTTTTATTTAGTTATTTTTCAAGTACAGTCTTATATTTTTGCCTGAAGCTGGGCTCTGGTCACATTCCTCTTAAATATACCTTCTGCAAAGCTAGGATGATAGGCGTGTACCACCACTGTCCAGTTTGCTGATTGATATGGGGTCTCACTAACTTTTTGCCTTGGCTCACCTCTGCTATCCTCCCTATCTCTGCCTCCTGAGTAGCAGAGATTACAGGTGTGAGCCACAGACCTGCTGTTTATTTTTCTTACTGTTGGATTCCCAACGCCAGAACAATTCCTGCATGCTAAATGCTCACTGTTCTTGTTGAGCTTGACGGTGAACTTGTACCAAGTCCTTGTGTTAATTAACTCATGTGGGTTTCACAATGCCCCTCTGAGGTGGATGCTATGTTAATTCCAGTATTACAGTCTAAGTAAAAGACACACAGGAAGTTTAAAAGCATATCCCTAGTTGTAGAGATATGAATGAGGAAATGGAAAAAAAACCAGGCAAACACCTTGGCGTCATAGCCAAACTCTTATTTAATATGCAATGAACAGTCTAGACTATTGGGTCTGAATGATTTAATAAAACAAGTTAATGTTGAAATTCCTCCAATCTTTGTCCAAACAAACTTATTTTCTATGATCATCCTTATTTTACAGATAAAGAAACTGAAGCACAGAGAAGCTGAGAAATAACAAGGCAGCAGAGCTAAGCCATAATAGGAGGAAACGGAGCTACTAATACATTAAGCACCACACTATAAAAGACAGAGTCAGAATGCCTGCTTTCTTGCCCTCATATGTGAATAATTAAGGTAGCAGTCCTAGGCTACAGTGAGGGTTTATATCTAAAATACACAAACATATCTAATGGCAGCATTCCAGCACTGGAAATATCAAATACTAAAGTACTGCAAAATATTTAAACAAATACACAAAAGCTTTATAAATCTGTTATGGGTTTCTGGTACTTGAGGCGTTTGGGTGCTAGGATTTGAACACAAGGCACTGTGCATGCTAAACACACACTCTACCACTGACCTAAGCTCCCAGATCATATCTGTTATATATATATATATATATATATATATATATATATATATATATATATATATATATTTAAATTTTTTTTGCCAGTCCTGGGGTTTGAACTCAGGGCCCGGGTGCTGTCCCTAAGCTCTTTCACTTAAGGCTAGTTAGCTCTACCACTTGAGCTACAGCTCCACTTCTGGCCTTTTGTGATTAATTGGAGATTAAGACTCTCATGGACTTTTCTGCCTAGGCTGGTTTTGAACCCCAATCCTCCTATCTGAGCCTCCTGGGTAGCTATGATTGTAGAAGTGTGCCACCAGTGTCCAGTTAGATCTGTTCAATTTTTAATCAAAATTCTTAAGAGCTTCATAAGTAAAAAATTTGAATTGATATACCATAATAAAAGTAAATGGCACATTGCATTTTGTAAAGCTTAGCTACATTCATGTCCACTAATGCTTCTTGCTGTAGTCTCAGGAGTATTCAAGACAATGTGAGACCCAGTCAGGGTCTCAGGCAGATGCCTCGGTCCTCAATAGATTATAGGCTCTTTGTTGCCCAATTCTATCACAATCAGATGGAAAATGGAAAAGCAAGGCTGGGGTGTGGCTATTGTCAGACACAAGAAATGTCATTGGGCAGAAACAGTGCAAAGACTCACCCAGCAGCTATGAGGGCCCCAATCACAATGGCAAAGACACTGACAATGATGCTCAGTGAGTACTGCTTCCTGAAAAAGACAAGTAAGGGAGTCAGGAGAGGAGAAAGTTAAAATTATGTAGGTTTTTTTGTTTTCTTTTGTTTTTGGTGCCAGTCCTGAGGCTCAGACTCAGGGCCTGGGCACTGACCCTGAGGGTTTTTGTTGTTGTTGTTGTTATTGTTTGTTTGTTTATTGACCAAGGCTGGAGCTCTATCACTTGAAGCACAGCTCCACTTCTAGCTTTTTGTTGGTTGTCTGGAGATAAGAGTCTCACTGACTTTCCTGTCTGGGCTGACTTTGAACTGTGAACCTCAGCTCTCAACCTCCTGAGTAGCTAGGATTATAGGTGTGAGCCACTGGCACCTGTTTAGGAGAATTACATTTTTAAAAGAAACTGACAGTGGACATTGGTGATTTCATTGCTAAAAATCTAACAGCCGATGCTTCATCAAATTTATTTAACTTCTTAAGCAGTTTTCTGCATCTGATTATCAACTGATCTCTCTAATCTCACTAGAGAGATGTCATATGTGTGTGGATATGTGTGTGTGATTTTTTTTCTTCTCTATACCAAAACCAGTATATTTTCTATTGAGCTCAGCAAAATACTTTAGATCTGTTAAGAAGTGGTGTTTTTCTCTTTTATAGTTTTCTAATTATTAATCTATAATTTTCTAGGAACAGGTGGTATTTGTCTGACTTTAAGTAGTAATTTTTTCTTTTACTCCCTTATTAACTCCTTCAGGGACTATGCAAACAGTTAACCACTTCTAAGTAAATGAACTATTTTTCTGTTAGGTATTGCCACTGGCAATGTAACTACTATGGTAAGAAGACTAGATTTTAAGTGGAAGAAAATAACACAGTGAGTAGAATGGGAAGATAAACACATTGGAGGAATGAAGGAAAAACAAGTTACCCAAGGATGATGGTTTCCAGCAGTAAAGTGAGTGGGATGGTGAATTTCCTGAGCACAGTGAACATTGGAAGACTGTCAGGGAAAGATTGGAGCATAGCATCAGATACCTAGTATTTGCTAGTATTTTGATTTACACATTATATCAATACAGATCTTATACAGATACAGAGATATGTAATGATCTAGAGATAGAAAGATATTTTTGTGTGTGCAGGTACTGGGGCTTGAACTCTGGGCCTGGGCGCTGTCCCATAACTTTTGTTTATTAAATACTTTTATTGTTATTATAAAGGTGATGTATGTATAGAGAGGTTACCATTTCATAAGTCAGGTAATAAGTGAATTTTTCTTTTTAGACAGTGTTACCCCTTCCTTTGCTCTCTCACAGGTTTTCACTCCTGTCCCTCCCCAGCCAAGTTGTATAGTTTATTTCCAACATAGTGTCTAGTGAGTTCCACTGCTGTATTTGTTCACCCTTTTTCATTTCTGAGCCCCCTTTCCCACGCAAAGATAGAAAAACAAACAAGCAAAACAAAAAGAAAAAATAACTCTTGCATCCATATCCTGAAGTTCATTTTGGTAAATATTATTTTATATGATTAGGGGAACAGAGGCATTGTGCCTTTGTGTTCCTCCTTTGGTCTCACTATCCCTTAGCTTTTTGCTCAAGGCTGATGATTTATCACTTCAGTTTCACTTCCAGCCTTTATGGTTAGTTGGAAATCAGAATCTCATGGACTTTTCTGCTCATGCTGTTTTGAACCAAAATCCTTAGATCTCAGCCTCTTGAGTAGGTAGGATTACAGGTGTAAGCTATCAGTGCTGGGTGAGTAGGTAGGATTACAGGTGTAAGCTATCAGTGCTGGTGTGTTCTATATTTTTAATTAGGCCCAATCACTTTCCAAATTAAATATAAAGCACTAGCCTTTATCATCACATTGACCACGAATAAATTAGATTAAATAATAAAAAGATAAAATAATGTCATACCACAGTCACATATAGATTCAACCTGAAACTTATCCAAATGCCAGTTGGCTTGCTTTGTCTTTCCCTTTGCAGAAACTGACACACTAATTTTCAAAATAAATGTGGAAATTCAAGGAATCCAGAAAACCAAAACAATCTTTCTAATTTCAAACTTACTACAAAACTATGGTAATCAAGACTATCCAGCACTAGTTTAATGGTAAATTTAAAGCTAATGAAATAGAATTAAGAGTCATCAAATAAATCCTTAGAATTATTGTCAGTTGGTTTTTCCTTAAGTGGTGGGATTGCACATATATATCATTATGTCCAGATTTGACCACTTGACTTTTAGCTAGGGTACCAAGACTATACACACACGAAGGAATAATCTTTTCCATAACTGGTCCTGGGATAAATGAACACTCATAGATAAACGAAAGGATTGGGACTCCTACTCAAACCATATATAAAAAGTTAACTCAATGTATCAAGGACCTAAACGTAAGAACTTAAAACTATGACATTTTTGTAAAGATAGCAGCAAAGGCTCATGACCTTGGGTCAAAAGAAGTCTTCTTGTCTGTTGTATGGCTAGTGAAGATCTTCTCCCAATCCATGGGCTTTTCATTAATCTTGTTTGCTATATCCCCCAACAACAAATCCTCAAAGAAACAACTGCCCGATTAATAAGTGGGCTAAAGACTTGAGAGACTTCTCTGAAGAGGAAATAAGAATGGCCCATAGACACATGAAGAAATGCTCAATCTCTCTAGCCATAAAAGAAATGCAAATCAAAACAACATTGAGATTCTACCTCACCCCAGTAAGAATGGCTATAATCAAGCACTCTATTAACAACAGATGCTGGAGTAGATGTGGCCAAAAGGGAATCCTACTGCAATGTTGGTGGGAATGTAAACTTGTTCAACCACTTTGGAAAGCAGTATGGAGGTTCCTCAAAAGTCTCCACATAGAGCTCCCCTATGACCCAGCAATCCCACTTTTAGGCATTTGCCTAAGTAATCAGAAACAAGGCCACACTAAAGCTACCAGCACAACTGTTTATTGGCAGCATTATTCACCATAGCTAAGATATGGAACCAGATGGCCCTCAGTAGATGAATGGATCAAGAAAATGTCACACACACACACACACACACACACACACACACACACACACACACACACACACACACACACACACACACACACACATAATGGAATTCTATGCCTCCATCGGAAAGAATGACATTGCCCTATTTGTTAGGAAATGGAAAGGCTTAGAAAAAATTATACTAAGTGAAGTAACTCAGACTCAAAGAAACATAGGTCCCATGGTTTCCCTTATCTGCAATAACTAATATAGGTCTAGGATAAACAGAAGAGGTCAAAAGCTACGTACATATGACTTGACACTAAGCGAAATGAACCCCAAATTAGAGACACAGATTTTATCTTTCTTGTTGTTCTTTTTAATATACTTTAATGTACTGTGTGATTTTTTTTTGTTTCTTTGTATGATCTTCCTCCATGGTACAACCCCTTTTGTCACTGCATTTGATTTTGATGTCCTGCATCTTGTATATACATTTTTCTAATTTAGGAAGAGGAAGGGAAATAACAAAATGTTGAAATAAGGATACAGGATGACCCATTGTAACAATGAGAGGTACAAGACAGTATGTTGAAAACAAACTTTACAACTTTGAAGGGGGAGGGAGGAGTTGGGGAGGTGGAGAGGAAAGGGATGGTAGGGGAAAAACAAAGGAGGGGGTAACAATCTCGATAAGAAATGGACTCATTACCTTGCTCAAGTAATTGTAACCCCTCTGTATAGTATCTTTATAATAAAAAAAATTTAATTTTAAAAAAAGAAGTCTTCTTAATTACAATACTGAAAGCACCCTCAACAAAAGAAAAATAGGCTGGGGATATAATTTTGTGGTAGAAGGCTTGCCTAGAATTCAAAGACTCTGTGATTTACTGGCAGGGGTGGGGGGGGCACAACTAAAAATAGGTAAACTAGATTTCATAAAAATTAAATTTTTTTGGGGGGGGAGGTCTGGTCATGGAACCTGAACCCTGGGCCTGGGTGCTGTCCCTCAGCTCTTCAGCTCAAGGCTCGCGTTCTACCACTTGAACCACGGCACCACTTCCGGCTTTTTTCTTTTTGCTTATGGTGCTAAGGAATTGAACCCAGGGCCTCATGCGTGCAAAGCAAGCACTTTACCACTGAGCCACCTTTCCAGCCCCAAATTAATTTTTTTTTTTGTCAGTCATGGGCCTGAACTCTGGGCCTGGGTGCTGTCCCTCAGCTCTTCAGCTCAAGGCTAGCGCTCGACCACTTGAGCTACAGCACCACTTCCGGCTTTTTCTGCTTATGTGGTGCTGAGGAATTGAACCCAGGGCTTCATGCATGCAAGGCAAGCACTCTACCACTGAGCCACCTTCCCAGCCCCCAAATTAAAATTTTTTAAAGGCAGACATGATAGCACATGCCAGTAATCCCAGCCCTTGGTTATGGAAGCTCTAGGCCAGCCTGCACATCATACACATTGTCTCCAAACAAAACAAAACAACTTTCTGAAACAATACAGTGAAGCCCTTTGGTGCAATTGATATGCATTTAAAACAATGAATCACAGACACTGGGTGCTGGTGGCACATACCTGTAATCTTTGAGGTCTAAGAATTGTAGTTTGAAGCCAGCCCAGGCAGAATAGTCTGTGAAACTCTTAGCAAAAATCCTGAAGTGGAGTATGGCTCAACGACTAGATTGCCGGCCTTGAGTGAAAATGCTAAGGGACAGTACCCACATCCTTAGTTCAAGCCCCCATGCTCACTAAAAAAACTTTTTTCTAAAAAAGGAAAAATTAGTTGGGGATTTAGCTCAGGGGCTCAGGGGTTCAACATCTGCCTAGCAATGCAAGGCCTTGAGTTCAGTACTCAGCTCTTGAAAAGAAAGGGAAAAGAAAAGGGAAAAAACTATGGGCTAATAATTTTTTAAAAGCTTAAAAAAGAAACAAAAAGAAAAATTAATGACAGGCTCAGAGGCTCGGGGGGGAAAATATGAACCAGCAAGAAAGAGAATGCTAGCCAAGAGTGTAAATATGAGGATGAATACGGTAGTTTATTTTTCTTGTATTAAAATAAAACAACAAAATTTGAACTTAAGAATTGGGAAGAAGGGCTGGGAAGGTGGCTCAGTGGTAGAGCGCTTGCCTTGCATGCCTGAGGCCCTGGGTTCGATTCCTCAGTACCACATAAGAAAAAAGCCAGAAGTGGCACTGTGGCTCAAGTGGTAGAGCGCTAGCCTTGAGCTGAAGAGCTGAGGGACAGTGCCCAGGCCCAGAGTGCAGGCCCCACGACCGGACCCCCCCCTCAAAAAAAGAAGAGGGAAGAAATAAGGGAGAATAATAAAAGATAAATAGGATACCTTGTATACATGTGTGGCAAATGTCACAATAAAATTCCCTTTGTACATCAAATGTATATAAAAGACAATATATATGAAATGGTGTATTATTTAGCCTTAAAAAAGGAATGTAATTCTGGGGCTGTGAAGGTGGCTCAGTGGTAGAGCACTTGCCTTGCATGCATAAGGCCCTGGGTTCCATTCCTCAGCACCACAAAAGCAAAAAGAAAAAAAAAAGCCGGTAGTGGCACTGTGGCTCAAGTGGTAGAGCGCTAGCCTTGAGCTGAAGAGCTGAGGGACTGTGCCCAGGTCCAGAGTTCAGGCCCCACGACTGGACCCCCCCCCCCAAAAAAAAAGGAATGAAATTCTGATACACTCTACTATACTATTGCATTCTCCCTTCCTTTTTCCTACTTTTCAGTCCTATTTGCTGGGTACTCTACTTCTTCAAGAACATACTCTCATGCTCTCAAAAGCTCTCATCTGTGAGCCAGAGGCCTCAAATGCCAAGGCAGGCAGCCATGAGTGTTAACTAGAGCCTCCCTCACAGCTGCAGGTAAACACAGGGGCAGGCAGTACAGCAGCAAGAGAGACAACTACAGCAAGCCCAAATCCAAACCTAAGGTAATTAACCGTCCTAATCCTAGAAGGTAACTGCAAACCAACTAAAGTATATGAACGAAAACAGTATTTAGGATTTTGGTTTTCTAACCTCAATCTGTTATCCAAACAAAATAAGAGGCTTAACTTAACCCTCCTCTTTCTCTCTCTCTCTCTCACCCCTCTCTCTACTCTCTCTCTCTGTCTCTCCCACGCACACATATACACACATTTCCCATTTTATTTTTTATTTTCTGAACTTCAAAGGGGGGTTACAATTTACATTTCCCATTTTATATTTCCTTCTTTTCTAGTCTGTCTCCTACTGTCACTCTTTCCACAGACTTCTTTTCCTCATTCTTTTATTTTTAATGAAGGTTTGAATTCAAGGCCTAGCACTTGCTAGAATGACACTCTACCACATAAGTCACACCTCCAGCATGGCTTTTTGCTGGTTATTCTGAAGAAGGAATGTAGTAAATGCTCCTGCCTGGGCTGGCCTTGAACTTCTATCTTCCAGATATCATTCACCTGAGTAGCTAGGATTACAGGCATGTGCCACCAAAACAGAAAACTAAGCCCCCAACAATGAGAAAAGACATTTTCACACGTTCCACACACCTTTTCTGACAAACAGAATGTATTTGTTTGGGCTTTCACTGCACTTTTTCACAGTGACTTTCAGTAAAAGTGAATAGAGGCATAATGGATGGGCATGGGCGTTTTTCTGTTGCTGAAATAAAGACAGTTGCAAATTTCAGAAGTACATAGGTCACACTGGAAAGTAATGTCTGTCATTTCTCTTTCTCTGTACCAAACCTAACCTACACCAGGTCTGACAGAATGTTCCTGCTTTTATAAAACTATGAAAATCCTGGGTAATCACTTCATGTTTCACCTTTTATCTCATGAGGATAATCCTTGTTTAGAAAGCTGTTGAGAAACACATTATTAATATTATTAAACAAAGTCTCACCATAAAATATATTATGAAGAAATGAAGTTACCAGAGCAGAATAAAGAAATGATAGAACAGCTATACAATGTGATATTCTGCATTCACTAAATAATGTATATTCTATACCAGCACATAAAAGCTTCTTCATTCTTATTTATAATATATGCCTATATATGTCAATATATGCCAATATATTAATAACTGAAAGATAAAAGAGCAAGGACAGAAAAAAGAACCAGAAAGAAGTTACACAGAAACTGTATCCTTATACACAAATGTACCCAGATAAATTCTACTTTCCCTAAAGTCTCATATTCTTATGTTGAGACATAAACACATGTAAAACAGAAACTTTTTTAAAATTACAGTAGTTATTTTATCTGCCACAATGTAGGAGAGATAACACTGAACTTATTTCTATCCAATTCGAGAAGAATTGGGAGAACCCCCCCACATCCTCAGTACACACACACACACACACACACACACACACACACACACACACACACACACACACACACACACACACACACACACACACACACACACACACACACACACACACACACACACACACACACACACACACACACACACACACACACGGCTGGTACTCTTAGGACAACCATGAATGAAGTATGTTTTGAACTGTGAACTGTGAATCAACTCTACCAGATAAGTTCTTTGTGAATCTGTGGAAACAAAACCACAAATATTTTTTTAATTATTGTGGAAATACCATACAGAGGGGTTACAATTACATGGGCAAGATAGTGAATACATTTCTTATCAAACATTGTTGCCTCTTCCTTTGTTTCCTCATACCATCCCCCCACCCCCCACCCAGCTACCACCCCCCATATCTTCCCACCCCCCACCCTGCCAAAGTTGTAAAGTTTGTTTTTTGACATAACGTCTTGTACATCTCATTGTTGTAATCAAAGCCACAAATGTTATGCTATGAGCTGGTCACTTTAATTATCAACTAGCATTTGACTTTGGAATCCAGGAAAATGCTTATGGGGGAAGGGACTCATAATTGGGAGAAATGAATTAGAATCACAGTGAATTGAGCAAATAGCTCAGCTGTCCATGAACCATTTGCCACAGTTAATCTATATAGTAGAAAACAGAAACTTTTTTAAAACATTCCTAAAAATATTTCAAATTAATCTCAGAATTACACTTTACTTCCTTAAGAGTAAATATTTTTGTGTTGTATGTGTAGCACAAGAAGAATTTTTGGAAATCAAACTTAGTCTTTGAACTGCTGAACGCAGATGGGTGATGGACTTCCCATCAGCCATTGCCTTCATAGTACCTTAATTTACTGGTGCTCCATAATCCACTGATATGGTTCCCAACATACAGAAGAGGCAGCGGAAATAGCTTCAATAAAAAGAAAGACAGTATACCTAGTTAGAACACGAATAATGAACATTCCTCCACATACAAAAATGGTGATATACCCCATCAGTAGTCAAAATATTTTGTCCCTTTGCCTGTAATGACTAAATTTTCCAGAGTCCAAACATACCCTTAAGTTTTTCTACATGATCATTATCCTGGGGTAGTGGTAGAGGGGTGATGGAATGTGGCTCACATCTATAACCTTACCTACTGAGGAGGCTCAGATTTGAGAGTTATGGTTCAAAGCCAGCATGGGCAGGAAAGTCCATGAGATTCATATCCAATTAATGACCAAAAAGCTGGACATGGCACTGTGGCTCAAAAGTCATTGAGCACTCGCCTTGAGCACAAAAGTTCAAGGACAATGCCTAGGCCTTAAGCCTGAGTGCAAGCCCCAGGACCAACCCACACGAAAAAGAAACTGAAATCTTGAATTTGCCTACTTTAGTAAAATATTGTTATTGTCCTCAAGAAGTTGACCAGGCACTGGTGGTTCATGCCTTTAATCCTAGCTACTCAGGAAGGAGATTGAGACCTGAGGATTGAGGTTTGAAGCCAGCTTGGGAAAGTCTGTGAGACTTTTATCTCTAATGAACTTCCAAAAAGTACAAATATTCCAGGACAATGAGCCATGATGTAATGCACAAGGCTCTACAAGTGCAACTACTGCTCAAGGTTATGGTGGTATGATGTCTAGGGACCTGCATTGGACCTGCACAGGCAGGATAAGGGATGCAGAATGCTATAGAAGGGGACCTCCTCCTAATTGCCTAGCCAGATTGTTTTTCTGCTCTTAGTATCTGAAGGGTCCCATATAAGGCTTATTAGATAGAGGAGCCATATTTTCCCCAAGAGGTGGCACATGGCCTCCGTCACCATCCAGGTAGCAGGAGGGGCCTGAGGGTTGGAAGTGAGGTAGATGGGAGCCCAGGTGGATCTGGGCATAGAGGGAGGGGCCAGTTGTATGGCCGGAACTCCAGGGATGGGAAGGGCTCAGGTCTGGGTGGAGCTGAGGACAAAGGTGAGCATAATACTAACAGTATCCTTTCATAAGGAAAGCAGTATGGAGGTTCCTCAAAAGACTCCACATAGAGCTCCCCTATGGCCCAGCAATCCCACTTTTAGGCATTTATTCAAATGATCACAAACAAGACCACACTAAAGCTACCAGCACAACTATGTTTATTGCAGCATTATTTACCATAGCTAAGATACGGAACCAGCCCAGATGCCCCTCAGTAGATGAATGGATCAAGAAAATGTGGTATATATACACAATGGAATTCTATGTCTCCATCAGAAAGAATGACATTGACCCATTTGTTAGGAAATGGAAAGACTTGGAAAAAATTACTTTCTTTTTTCTCTCTCTCTCTCTCTTTTTTTTTTTTGTGTTGGTTGTGGGGCTTGAACTCTGGGCTTGGGCACTATCCCTGTGCTCTTCAGCTCAAGGTGAGTGCTATACCGTTTGAGCCAAGCACCAACTTCCAAAATTACTAACTTTTTATTTATTTATTTATTTATGTTTGGTTGGTCATGGGGGCTGAACTCTGGGCCTTGGGCACAGTGCTCTGCCACTTAAGCCACAGTACCACTTCCAGCTTTTTCTGCTTCTGTGGTACTGAGGAATTGATCCCAGGGCCTTGTGCATGGGAGGCAAGCACTCTACCACTGAGCCAACTTCCTAGTCCCTGACTTGGAAAAAATTATATTAAGTGAAGTAAGCCAGGCCCAAAGAAACATAGGTCCCATGGTTCCCCTTATTTGCAATAACTAGTATATGTCTGAGTCAAGCAAAAAAGGTCAGGTAAGTTGATGTTAGGTGAAATGAACCCCAAGATAAGTATTCAAATGTCTTCTCTTTCATGCAATTGTTTCTAATATATTTATAAGATGATTTCTTTGTTGCTTTGTATGTCCTTCCCCCACGGTATAACCCCTGCTTTCACTGTATTTGATGCTGGTATACTTTGTGGAGGGGAAGGGAAAAAACAAATCATTTAAATAGGGATACAGGTGGACCCATTGCAAGAATGAGAGTACAAGTTGTTATGTTGAAAAACAAACTTTACAACTTTGGGGGTGGGGGACGGGGGTGTGAGGGGTGGGGATGGGGTGGGAGATGGGAAGGGATGAGGAGGGGAAACAATGGAGGAGGCAACAATGCTTGATAAGAAATGTATTCATTATCTTGCCCATGTTATTGTAACCTCTCTATATGGTATTTTCACAATTAACAAAAAAAAGGTCATATGATAGCACAAAACTTTTCATTTATTTATGGTTCTGTCGGTCATGGGGCTTGAACTCTGGGCCTGGGTGCTGTCCCTGAGCTCTTCAGTTCAAGGTGAGTGCAAGTAAGCCACAACACCACTTCTGGTTTTCTGGTGTTTAATTGGAGTATCATGGACTTTCCTGCCTGGGCTGGCTTTGAACCACGATCCTCAGATCTCAGCCTCCTGAGTAGCTAGGATTATAGTTGTGAGCCATAGTTACCAAGATGAGCCCAACCTTACTTTCTCCACTAAAAAGACATTAAGCCCACAACTTAGACACTTCATTCTTTAAAGCAGTTTGGGATACTAGTATTATCTACCAAAAAATGGTCAGATTTTATGATCAGATTTGCTGTAATGTGCAGCAATGGTACTTAACTGGATACCATTGAAAATGAACTACAATTTGTGGGAGGGGAAAATTGGGAGAGTATGAGGAAAGGGGTGACACTATCCAAAAAGAAATGTACTCATCTGATTTACGTAACTAAAACCCCTCTATACCTTACCTTTATAGTAACAATTAAATTTTTTTACATAAGGATTTGCTGGAATAAGTGGATACAAAGAAGAGAGGATAATGGGCCTAGGACTTTCTCCTTACTTGATAATACTCTTGTTCACAGTCTCTAAATGACTCCCTAATAACACAACTGATGCAGTTAGTTACAGTGTTAGGGGGGCTAGGTTTCAAAGAGAGCCAGTTGCTCCTATTTCTGCATGTGTATGGTGTATGTGTGGGTGGGTGGAGTGGGTGTGTGTATATGTGGTACAGGTAGTCAATGGAATTTTACTCATCTATCAGAAATAGTAATATGCCATTTGAAGGGTAATGGATAGACCTAGGAAAAACTAAGTGAAGTCAGGCTCAAAAGGATAAACATATGTGGATGCTAGATTTAAAATACAAACATAAATGGTAACATATATAGGGATCTATGCATATACATACAAAGAAACTGACTAAAGGGATAGTATATTTAAAGGAGTCTGATGAATAAATTCTTAGAACAAATAATTTAAAAAAATGAATACCAAGAAGCTGAAACATATTCTGGGGAATAGGGGCCACAGGAGAGGAGGGAGGAAGGGTGGAACAAATGCAGACATTGTACTCAATGTACAAATGTAAATTATAACTGTGTAACTTTAAGGCAGAAATCAGATTGGGAAAGATAAAGAACAACTTTGACCAAGATGCATTATACTACTAACTATACCTGACCTCTGGAATTGAAATCCCTTTGTAAATTAATATAAAAAATACTTCTTAGAAAGAACAATGACTTCTAGTTTCTATGAATAGTGAGCTAATTGTTTTATGCTAATCCCTTGCTGAGAACAATCTAGAGTGCTAGATAATGAAACCTTTCCTAAAAGCATGTAAAAATGTCTAGTGAGGAAATCCCTGGCCAAAGATAAATGAAAAACAGAAACCCAGAGAGAAACAATGGCAGCCAGAAGACATTAACATTCTGACTTCAAATTGTAGCCAAATTTGAATTTTATGCCTACAAAAAAACAAACAAAACAAACTGTAACGTCTGCACAGGGAAACCTCCCTCCCTTTTGACTAAGTTTCCACCCAGTATCTGTTACCTAGGTAACTGAAAGCAGTTACCTTCCCCTCCTGCTAGGTCACATCCTGGGCCACCTCTGGTCACATGCCTCCCATCTGACCCTAGGAGGGTCCCAGACCCTGAGGTCACATCCAGATTCAGTGTGGCCATATCTTTCCCCCACCTGGCCACACCTCTTCCTGTCCCTGGCCTAGGTAAGTCCTGGCCCAGAGGTGGGTCACCCCTCTTCTCTCCCCCCTCCCCACCTTTGACTTTTCAGCCATGTTTCTCCATGGCCTGGGCAGCCGTTCGGTAAATAAACTTCTTTTCCTGCCTGAATAGCACATGGCATTCTCCTCATCGGCTACCTAGTGAAGCCTACCTATTTAATATACCTTACACAAACAAACACAAAAATCAGGCTGGGTGCTGGTGACTCACACCTGTAATCCTAGCTACTCAGGAAGCTGAGATCTGAGGATCCAAATTCAAAGCCAGCACTAGCAGGAATCTCCATGTGATTCTAATGTCCAATTAACCACAAAACACAAAAAGCCAGAAGTAGAGCTTTGGCTCAAGTGGTAGAGCACTAGTCTTGCGCACAAAAGCTCAGGTACAACACCTAAACCCAGAGTTCAAGCCTATGACTGGCAAAAAAAAAAAAAAAAGATAAAACTGACTTTTGCAGATGTTAAATGACAAAATTACAACAAAACTGGTTTTGCAAATCTTTGTTGGCTTTATTTGGGTACTACAATTGGCAAAAGTCTGTCCTAATGCCTAAGGAAAAAGAAAATAGTAGTAAGGTACAGGGATGGCTTGATTGGCTACAGCTCCAAACTACCCTATTTGGACATGGTTTGAGCAGTTATTCACTTTGATTGGTTGAGACTTAATTACTTATTATGAGTCAGTTACAGTCTATTTATATATCATGTTAAATTGCAGAACACAGATAAACCTTCAGGCCAATATGTACAAGGCAACCTTAGGCCAAACTTAATTTTAATTCAACACAGTCAAACAAAACCTGGGAATTCACTGCAGCCGATCAGCACTAAAAAAATTTCCAGCCAGACGCCAGTGGTTCACACCTGTAATCCTAGCTACTCAGCAGGCTCAGATCTGAGGATCGAAGTTCAAAGCCAGCCCAGGCAGGAAAGTCCGTGAAACTCTGATCTCCAACAAACAACCAGAAAACTGGAAGTGGTGCTGGAGATCAAGTGGTAGAGCACTCGCCTTGAGCTGAAGAGCTGAGGGACAGCGTTCAGGTCCAGAGTTCAAGCCCCATGACCGACCCCCCACCCCCACAAAAATTTCTAAAGGAAGAACTCTAATTAGGGAGAAAATGGAAAGTGTGAAAGGCCAAAAGGGAAGAAAAGCAAATCAAGTAAGGATTATAGAGTATTATTTGATGACAAGAAAGTCAGAATTGAAAGGAGAGGTCAATGGAATGCAAGTCCCTGTCCAGGGAGGGGGGTTCATTTATTCACCAACTTTAGAATTTGCTAAGCTAGGGATGTCTGTTGTAATACCTAAAATAAGACCAAAAAAGACCCCAACAAACAAAAAGAAGAAAAAAACTGAGACAGAAGAGGTCTGTCCACTTCATATATAATTCACCCTTTAATTCATCAGGAAGACTTAATTAAAATTTTTAGATATGTAACCATACAATCTATCAATCAGCCAGTGTAGATACATAGATATAGATATATGGATGCAGATATTGATATGGAATAGGGAGAATAGAGATAGAAATAAAGAAAGATGAATATGGATATAGATGATATAGATGTAGATGATGGAGAGAAACAGAGAACTGACAGAAATACCAAGAAACAAATCCACAAACACAGGTACCAGCTGTGATAGCACTTCTATCTACTTTTTCTACAATGTGATTTTGGCATATCCCCCTTTTTTATTCCCAGATGTGGAAACTGTCTTGTCTTCCTGAAGTTGGGTGGGGTTGACTTGACTAATGGAACACAGTAGAAATGATGCCATGTAGCCTCTGAGAAGGACTCAGATAACAAGTTTGAGCTGTCAGAACAAGTTTGCCTGTCAGAACACTCACTCACAAGCCTTTGGCCTCTATGTAACTGTTCTTCACCCCGTAACTGCCATTTTGTAAGGAAGTCCAAGTGAGCCTACACTGGTGAGCACAAGTAGAAGTTCTAGAGGGGGCAGAAGGGAGAGAGGAGAGAGAGAGAGAGAGAGAGAGAGAGAGAGAGAGAGAGAGAGAGAGAGAGAGAGAGAGAGAGAGAGAGAGAGAGAGAGAGAGAGAGAGAGACAGAGAGAGAGACAGAGACAGAGACAGAGACAGAGAGAGACAGAGAGAGAGACAGAGAGAGAGACAGAGAGAGAGACAGAGAGACAGAGAGACAGAGAGACAGAGAGACAGAGATACAGAGAGAGACAGAGACAGAGACAGAGAGAGAGAGAACAGAGACAGAGAGAGACAAAGAGAGACAGAGACAGAGGAAAGAGAGAGACAGAGGAAAGAGAGAGAACCAAACCCCAGATGCACTAACTAGCCCCTCTCTAATACAGTTCAGCCTCTGTTGTGTCTTCAGCCATGAGAGCCCTAAGGCAGAACTTCCCCCCCATGGAGCTGTTCTGGAATACCTTAATGTGGAAAATAATAAAATGGCTATTGTGAGCCACTAAGTTATGCAGTAAAACAGAAATGGAACATCAAGAAAAGGTAGTGACAAGAATCCTACCTTATTATGATTTGCTAAAAGATTAACCTTGGAAGCAAAGATACCCAGTATTGCCATTTCTATTGATTTGTGCTTTACAGTCACTAAGGTGGGAACGTCAGGTACTTGGGCCATATAATAAGTCGTGGGAAACCATTTGAGCTGGCCCTGCCAAGGCAGCCACAAGTGGGACTAGAAATTCACAAATCTAGGGCTTTCGTCAAAGTGAAATTGAATAAATGCAGGCCAGTGACTATTATAAATATTCAAATGAAAGAAGAACAAGCTTTCCAGCCTGCAAAAGTGTGAAATAAAGAAAAAATGTTAGAACAAAACTGTAATTTTTTGTAGGTGACCTGACTGTCTACATTAAAAAAAACTCAAAAAGGATATGCTATTAATATTCCATACTTTATAAGCATAAAAACATACAGAAAGAATTATAAAAAGATGTACCTCGGGCAGGGAATGTGGCTTAGTGGTAGAGTGCTTGTGCATGAAGCCCTGGATTCAATTCCTCAGTACCACATACACAGAAAAAGCTGGAAGTAGTGCTGTAGCTCAAGTGGTAGAGTGCTAGCCTTGAGCAAAAGAAGCTCAGGGACAGTGCCCAGGCCCTGAGTCAAGCCCCAGTACTGGCCAAAAAAAAAAAAAAAAAAAAAAAGACTTAGCTCTAATTTCAATAATTAGTTTTGAAAGATGCATGCACAAATCTTACAAAGCAGAATAAGTCTAGTGAAAATGCTAGAACTACAGAGATGATTATGAAACTTTATTGACGGTAACCAAAAAAGGGCGTTTTGTGGGTTGAAAAATTCAGTACTTTATAGATATCAATTCTTCCCAAATTGATTTAAAGCTTCAATGCAATCATTATGCATTCACTAGACATTTGAAAACTGGTTTCCAATATGATACAGAAATGTAAAGAGCCAATAATAAGAGAACTCACTTCCCCAGCTATCCAGGTTTTTAAAAAAAATATAGTAATTAGTGCTTAGTGGTTGAGTGCCCGACTAGCAAACATAGACCCTGGGTTCAAATATGAATAAAGGTGTAGAAAACAGACAAATGCTAACACAAAACTAGTGCAGAAACAGCCCACACATATATTGTAACATACAATGGATAGTGCTTTTCTTTTTTTCTTTCTTTCTTTTTCTGTCAGTGCTAAAGCTTAAACTCGGGCCTGGGCACTGTCCCTTTTGCTCAAGGCTAGCACTCTACCACTTGAGACACAGCACCACTTCCAGCTTTTTCTGTGTATGCGGTACTGAGGAATTGAACCTGGGGCTTCATGCATGCTAGGTAAGCACCCTACCACTGAGCCACATTTCAAGCCCCTGGCTAGCACTTTTCAATTAAATCTGTGACAAATCTGTCTGGGTAAAATATGAAGTTAGACCCTTACCTTACACCATTCACAAAAATCAATCCCAAGAGGATTTAAAACAAAACAACTAATGCTAAGCCAGGAACTAGTGGTACACATCTATAATCCTAGCTACTAAAGAGGCTAAGGTCTGAGGATTGTGGTTTGGAACAAATCTGGACAGAAAAGTCTGTGAGATACTTATCTCCAATTAACCACCAAAGCTGGAAATGGAGCTGTGCTGTGACTCAAGTAGTAAAGTACTAGCAAAAGCACTCAGGGACAGAGCCCAGGCTCTGAGTTCAAGCCTCATTCCTGGTTAAAAAACAAACCAACCAAAAAAACCTTATGTCTCTTTTTCTAGGGAAAAAAAGAATAAAGCTCAGTGTAGGGAGAATTTCTTAAATAAGAAAATAATTGATTATGCTCCAAGGCTCCAGAAATGGAGCTATGGCTCAAGTGATAGAGTGCTAGCTGTGAGCCAAAAAGCTTAGGGACAGAGCTCAGACCCTAAGTTCAAGCCACAGGACTGGTTCCAAAACAAAAGCTAGAAGAGTGGCTTAGGAATATTGTGCCTGCTTACCAAATGCAAAGCACTGAGTTCAATCCTTAGTACTTCCAGGAAGAAAAAGAAAAGAAAGAAAACAAACAACCAAACCAAAAAATATATATATAAGAAAAGAAGCAGGAAATACAGAAATGGATATCTCAGATCAATTCATAGTTCTACAGTATTTGTATCACATACCTTTACAGGAATTTTCTTATCAAAATCAGGGAAGTGAATTAGCTTATTTAGCTTAGACACATACAGTATCATTATGGTGGCTGCCATCTGAAGGAAAGAAAAAAAAAACTTCAGCAAAATAGGAAGATCCTTGAAGTATGACATCATTAGAAGGAAATATTCTCAAAAAGCATGATAAAAAGAAACATTTTCTAGGTTCAGAAAAAAAAACACATAAGCCTTTCATGGAGTATTGACTGCTTTTTCTGCCATTGTACACATTCTGTTGAAAGTGTAGACAAAGTGTCACACCAAATAGACACACACACACACACACACACACTCACACACACACACATGATCTCAGGGCTCTAGGTAAGGTGGCAGGGACAAAAACGAGTACTGTCCCAAGAATGACCAGAAACACAGGTGAGACTTTGCAGTAAGCCTAGACCATTATGCTCATGTATTAAGCTTAGACTCATGCTCCCCCATTAATGGCTAGCACAGGGAATAACTGAAGAAAAGAAAATCCATACATTAAAAAAATACGCATAAGATATATTAAGAGAACAAAGACAAAAAAAATTTTTAAATGGTCTTATTTTTCTCTTCAATTAAACCAGTGTTACAGCAAAGATCTACCATTCAGATCCTATATTACAGCCAGGCACTGGTGGCTCATGTAAATCTACTATAATCTACTCAAGAGGCTAAAATATGAGCATCACAGTTTGAAGCTAGCCCAGACAGAAAAGTGTATGAGACTCTCTTCTCTTCAATTTACTGCCCAAAACCAGAAGTAGAGATGTGGCTAAAGGTGTAGAGCATCAGATTTGAACAGGAAAAATGAAGTATCCGTGTCCAGGCCCTGAATTCAAGTTCCAGTACCAGCACACACACACACACACACACACACACACACACACACACACACACACACACACACACATACACACACACATACACACACACAAACACACACACACACACACACACACACACACACACACACCTCTTATATTACCCTAGGTAAGTTATATATAGCCAATGTACACTAGTTATGTTAGAAATAGTTTTAGTTAGAAATAGTATTATTATTTTCAAACTTTGGGCATCATTTTTCTATGCAGATTTTAGAAAAAAATTGCTTCATATGATTGTAATCCTACTTCATGATTCTAATGAGTTTAAAAGGAATTACCTACCCATATGTTTACGTAATTCAGACCCTTCATAAATTTTAAGTATGAATTATAATACATTATATACATTAATACAATAATATTATTATTGTAGTTTTGCCTTCTTTTACAGTTCTTAAACTGTGTAATACCATTTATTTAAAATAAATATAATTCAGTCTTAAAATTAAACCTTACCAATCTCTGTGTATGTGTGTGTATGTGTGTGTGTGTAGGTAGGTGGGTGTGTACAAGCATGTGGGTGTGCATACCCACATGCATGTTCAAGTTCCAGTCCCAGGGCTTAATTTAAGAGCCTAGGCTCTATCCCTGCACTTTTTTTGCTCAAGGACAGCACTCTACCACTTGAGTCATAGCTCCATTTCTGGCTTTGTGGTGGTTAACTGGAGATGAGTTTCAAAGACTTGACTGCCAGACTGGCTTCAAAGGGTAATCCTCAGATCTTAACAACCTGAGTAGCTAGGATTACAGGTGTGAGCTGCTGGTACCCAGCTGGTAGTCTCCTCCTGAACCAGTTACAAATCAGAAAAGTTTATATTTACGTAAGCATAATCCAATGGGTTAAAAAATTCAGTAAATTTGGAGATTACCTAGGACACATGATCACATATTCACTGAACTTTGATTATTTTTAAACTGATTCCAGGGAAAGTAAAGACCTCACACTTGTTCAGCTCTCTTGCTTCATTGGCATTCCACCACTTAAGCCATGCCTCCAACCAATGGAGTTTTGCAGACTTTTTTCTCTTGCTGGCTTTGAATCACTATCCTCCAGATCTCAGCCTCCTGAGTGGATAGGATTATAGGCCTATGTCACTTGACAACATCTTTTTTAAAGTGACTTTTATTGTATATATTTTTACATTAAAACCTAAAGATAATGTCTCCTGGTCATAAGGAAACATTCCCTTGTTATAATTTTTTCTTCCCTAAAATAATGTAAAAAGTTATTTCTTAACAGAACATTGAAGCAGAATAATGTTTATAGCCTTTTCTGGATTCACAATTTAAAATGTAGTGACCAAGTGTTGGAGGGTATAGCTCAGTGGTACACTTGATACTTAGCAGGTATTTAGCCAAGGCACTAGGGTTTATTCTTAGCACCAACATAAAAAGAGTTTCAGGAAACAATTTCCATAATTTTAAACTTTTTGTCCATAAATTAAAACAATACCAAATCCAAAGTTATCTGTTATTCATTACTGTTGGTCTTATGAGCAGCACAAAGCAAAAGAATGAACAAACCATATTCATATTCATGAGAAACTCACCAACAGTCAAATGGGCTTAGTTTAAAACCCATCCTTCTATTTAAAAGCAAAAAAAAATTCACAAACTACAGGGAACAAACTGGAAATTTTCTTCTTGATCCACAGAGTTTTATAAAAATCAGAATCACTGTGAGCACTAGCAGGCTCACACCTATGACCCTACTATTTGTGAGGCTGAGATCTGGGGATCCAAGTTCAAAGCCTGTTGAAACAAGAGTCTGTGAGATACTTACCAAAAAGCTGAAAGTAGAGCTGTGACTCAAATAATAGAACAATAGTCTTAAACAAAAACAAAAAGTTCAGGGACAGCACATAAGTGAGTGAGTGAGTGAGTGAGAGAGAGAGAGAGAGAGAGAGACAGACAGACAGACAGACAGACAGACAGACATAGAGAGGGAGGCAGGGAAGGGGAGAGGAAGGAAGGCAGGAAGGTAGGAAGGAAAACTGAATCCATTGCCAGCATGTACAGATTTGAAACTTTTATATAAAAATTCAAATCCCCTTTTCTCTTGAAAAACTAAAGTATGGTCATCGTGGGTCCATTCTCATCTCCTCAGCTGTTTGCCTATCAGTGCAGTGCCTCAACATAGGTATGTGAAGTGAGCATCTGAGGTAGGACTAGGATTATCGCCAGCCCACCCTGGCCTGAGCACACTCTTTTGTCACCCATTGTCCTTCAGGACTTTGGAGTCTTCTGGACCCTTGCCATAGAGTAATTCAGTTCAATTCAATTAAAGAACTTAAAATAAGCAGCTGTTCTTCCCACAAATACAATTGTTTGCAGACTGTAGAATGAAATCAAATGCATCAATATTTCATGGGTATCTGATTATATGGCCCCCTGCCAGTTGAACCAACTTATCAACCAGCGTTTTCAATAAAAACACTTAAAGTATAAGGCACTAGTGGCTCTTGCCTGTCATCCTAGATACTCATCAGGCTGAGATGTGAGGATTAAGGTTTGAAGCAAGCCCAGGCAGACAAATTCAAGAGACTCTTATCCCCAACGAACCAGCCAAAAGCTAAAAGTGGAGGTGTGGTTCAAGTGGTAGAACACTAACTAGCCTTGAGCACAAAAGCGAAGCAAGAGCACGAAATCCTAAGTTCATGCTCCAGTACTAGCATAAAACAAAAAAAAACAAACAACAATATTTAAAGTGTCATCATATATACCAATAACTAATTAAGAGACAGGTTTTCTTTTTTCTTACTTACCTGTCCAATTCCAAGAACAATCGGTGATGGGAAGCTACAAAGAACACAGAATAACAAATCAGTTTAGTAACATATAAAAATTTGAAGAAAATATATAAAACATGATAGGAGACAATGGAAACTTAATGGCAAATTTACTCACTTGTCACTTGTGCATTTCTTTTTCATATTTTTAATTGATCATTGCTAAACTCAGAAATTTTCTTTTGCCCTTTGTGGGCAAAACAGATATGATTATGTATGTAGAAAAAATAATCAGATGATATACTATTAAAATTAATAAAAATAACTTTAGGAAGGATATTGAATATAGAAGAGTATACAAATGTAAAAAACTATAAAATGCATATGTACAGAAAACTATAAATTGATATTAATAAAGACCTAAATAAAGGTCACAGGTTAGAAACTTAATAATCTAGTAATGTTTATTATTCTCAAATTGACCTATAAAATTAATCCGTGCAATCTCACAATGGATATTTTATTAAAACAAAACAGTTTATCTTAAAATTGAATGGAAAGGCAAAACCCCAAAACCACCCAAGACAATCTTTTTTTGTGTGTGTGGGTTGTGGAGCTTGAATCTGGGCCTGGGCACTGTCCCTCAGCTCCAGCTCAAGGCTAGCATTCTACCACCTGAGCCACAGCACCACTTCCAGTTTTCTGGAGATAAGAGTCTCACAAACTTTCCTGCCTGGGCTGGCTTTGAACTTCAATCCTCAGATCTCAGCCTCCGAAGTAGCTAGGATTACAGGCATGACCTACCACAGTCCCACTACCCACGGCAATCTTAACAAAGAACAAAACAAAGCCAGGTGCCAGTTGCTAGCATCTGTAATTCTAGCTACTCAGGAGACAGATCTGAGGATTACAGTTCAAAGCCAACCCAGGCAAAAATGTCCAGAAGAGACTGGCACCAAAAAAAAGCAGGAGAATTATTCTCCTGGGTATCAGGATTCATTTGCTATAATAAATGAGAGTGGCCAGATGCCGATGGCTCACAACTGTAATCTTAGCTATTCAGGAGGCTGAGATCTGAGGATCATGGTTCAAAGCCAGCCCCGGCAAGAAAGTCCTTGAGACTCTTATCTCTGGAAGAGGTGCTGTGGCTCAAGCAGTAGTGTGCTCGCCTTGAGCTGAAGAGCTGAGGGATAGCATCCAAGCTCAGAGTTCAAGCCCCATGACCGACCAAAATAAATAAATAAATAAATGAGAGTGTGTGATACTTGCACGATGACAAGTGGACACCTGATTTAGGATAATGATGACACTGTGGTGGGTAAGACAAAGTCATAATGTGCACACAGACCCTGGTCCCTACCTCAGTCAACAAGGTCGCAGTTTACCTCAACTGGCTTGCCCACTACTCACCCATTCTCAGGCTCCCATACATTCTCTTAGGCTACTGAGAAAAGCTAAAAATATCACCAAAACAGCAAAGAACAAAAGAAATATAGAAAGAGGAACAGGAAGGAAAGAAGGGAGGGAGGGGGAAAAGGGAAGGAGGGAGAAAGGGAGAGAGGGAGGGAGGGAGGAAGGAAGGAAGGAAGAAAGGAAGGAAGGAAGGAAGGAAGGAAGAGAGAGAGAGAAGGAAGGAGGGAGAGAAGGAGCAAGGGAGGGAGGGAGGGAAGGAGAGAGGGAAGGAGGGAAGGAAGGAAGGAAAGAGGGAAGTATGTTTTCCTAGAGGATGTTGAAGGAATGACTAGATATTATCACCCTGAGAAGAAAATAAACTCTAGTGGATTCCGGTGGTGCCACCACAAATCTCATTCCTGACCAAAGCACTCCTTCCCCAGATTGAGTGAAGATTGCCTGACAGTAGCATTCCAGCCTCCTAAAGCAGCCTGCATGCAATTACCAATTTATATGAGGCATAAAGGCCAAGACCCCTTCACCCCAGTTCAGGACAATTCCACAAAGCCATCCAGTTGAAGAGTCAATCCCTGGGTTGAGGCCTTTGTTGTGACTGCATCATAGCTCATTCTCTCAATCTTTCTACTCTTATCTCCCAGTAGGTCCATACTATACCACCTACGTTCAGCCTGCAACACTGAGTAAAAATTACAAGATGACCATCCAACAGTGCAACACCAACAACAAAAGGCTTACAGAAGTAAGACTAATGTATCCAATAGAAGGAACACTCTCTAATTGCTTCAGTCTACAGAACACATTAGTAAGAACAAGGACAATAAAACAAGAGCACAAAATCAGTTAGAAAAGAGCCAACTGCGATAAAAAGAGAACAGATCTCTGGAAAACCAGAGAGGGCAAAATGAAAAAATCGCCACACAAATAAATACCTTTCAAAACCCAAGGAACTAGATGGCCATTGTTGAAATTGAGCTGCCAACACCAAGGCAAGTACAGTGAATCTGAAGGAGAAGACAAATTCTGAAAGACAAATACAGATAAGAGAGACCAACAACACTGAGTTAGCCTGATGGCTTGGTCTGGACTAAATAACTCAACACAGAGAGAAAAGAAGATGGTTCAGCACAAAAGACTAGATTTTCTGACATGAAGAGGAATCTTCAGAACTCAAAGCACACAGTGTAACAAAAAAAAATCTGTTGAAGAATGTTCAACGATAGTAAAAGAACAGTCATGAATTCTCCACAAAAACAAAACAAAACAACGCTCTCCCCCCACAAAACCTGATAATGGAATCACAGCTGTGATCTGTGATGAGGGAAAATTATGCAAAATCTCAGGACTGGGGACACTGTGGTAAAAGGGCTTGGTGGTTATTTTATCCATTTAAATATACAACAGATTCAAAGAGCCTGGTGTTAACTGGTGCACATCTGTAATCCTACCTGTTCTGGAGGCTGAGAGCTGAGTATCTCAGTTCAAAGTCAACCCTGGGAGGAAAGTCTGTGAACCTCTTACTTCCAATTTAACAATAAAAAACTGGAAGTGAAGTTGTGGCTCAAGTGGTAAAGCTCCAGCCTTGAGTGGAAAAAGCTAAGGGATTTAAGGGAGGGTGTGAGGCCCAGCGTTCAAACCCCAGTAGTCATGCACACACACACACATACACACACACAAGCTAAGATTACAAAATAGTGCAATACACTATCAAAAAGACATGAAGGGTGGGCAGACACAGGAAAGAGGATGTACCCATCTTCATATCTCAGAGAAGAGAAGTTATACATATCCAAAATTGAAACACAGGTTTAAAATTTACATGGTAAGGTGAGGTTTAACTCAGTGGTCAAACTCTTGCCTACCCATAGACAAGGCCCTGAGCTCCATTCCCAGCATTGCCAAAATAATACTATCAATAGTGATAATAATAATAATGACTATAACTCTTTATGATGACAACTTCTTAACGAAGCTGTCTTGAATTCAGATCCTCCTGCCTCTTCCTGCTGGGATTACATGGCCTGTTTTTGTTTTTAAATGTAGACTTTCAATTCCCACCACTGGAGATACCCATTCAGTAGCTTTTATAGACACCTCCCACCATGATTCAGACTCCCAGGCTTGTTTGGAAGCCTAAAAGTAAACCACAGTGCCCAAATCCCTGTGATGAATCATGAAAGTAAATACACCGGAAATACTGAGCAAATATTTGTTGATCTAAGTGCAACTAACTCCAATCATTTTATTAAGCATTACTAGTAATGCTTAACTACGTTCGTGCACATCAGAGAAAACAGTATTAAAATGGGATAAAGAAAAAGACAAAAATAAAAATCCAATGCAGACCACCTTTGCCATCCTTTTGAGTCTGATTCCAAAGCACCATTAGTGGAATGGACTGCCCACAAACACTGGGATGATGTTGCCTCTTCTCCAGCTGCATCTGGGTGTTGTATTCCACTTCCTTCTTCCTAGTCAGGCAAATCTAACATGACAATGAACTAAAGCCAACAAGTAACTAAGACTACTCAACTAGAAATGAGAAGAGTAAGAGGAAAAAAAAAAATCCCCTGAGCTACATTCCCAGGACACTATGAATTAAGAAGCTATCAAAAAAAATCACTCCTTCAGTCCTCCAACACAAGATTCTGTGCTCAAACAGCTAATACCAGGATCTGATTTCTAATCATTTATTGTTGTAATTAAATCACCCCAACATCCCTATCTTCAAAAATGTATGCCTCAAGCATTTTGAAATGGGACAATGAACAGTATCCAAGCAGAGCTCTCAAACTACCTAACATATAACATTACAGAAATGTGAAGAAATGTTTATTTATAAGGATTATAAGGGTTGGTGCCTTATTGGGCATGCATGCATAAATAAATAAATAAATAAGTAAATCAATCAATCAATCAAAAACTTTCATTTCCTCCTTCAACCCTGAAACTCTTTTTCAATGTTAAGGATTGAACCCAGATCTCCCACATCCTTGGCAAGTACTCTATCACAGAGCTACAGATCCAGCCCTGGAACTGAAATTTTAAAGATGAAAAGATTCATCCCAATGTTTCGTGTTGGGATAGTCTTTATCTTTAATGCACTGATCCCTGTCTACTGGTCCCTCTCTAACAAGGAGAAAGCGTATTTAAAGGTATCAAGTATAGTGGCCAACTGTTATTATCAGCCTTCCTATAGCATAAGTACTGACTCCTCCCATGTTCTGTCTCTCCCACCCCCTCCATACTCCCAATACTGGTGCTGTCACTGGAGGCTAGCACTCTACACCTGATATAAAAGTCTCTTGGACTTTCCTGGGCAGGCAGGTCTGATCTCCTCAGTAGCTAGTATTACAGGTATAAGAAACCAGCACCTGGCTCCTTTTCTTGTCCTTAATTGTAGATGCTGAACCTTTCTTTTTCTTTCATTAGCTTGCACTGTTTTTGCTAAACAGTTCAGACAAGTATAACCTTCTATTTCTCTGATACAGGATTTATTGTTTGTGAACACCAGGGAGTCTGTTGCAATCCCTGTTGCAGACCTTCAAATCATATCTTCCCTCCAGATCCCCTGTCTTCTCTCATTACTCCATACCATCTTTACCTAGGACACTTCAGTGGCACTGGCTAGTCTCCCCAATGCCAATACCATCAGTTCTTCAGTTCTCAGTTCTCCATCCACCCACCACCTAAAACATTTTTTTTTCCCCAGACCTGGGGCTTGAACTTTTTTTTACTGTCCCAGAGCTTTTTACTCAAGGCCAGCACTCTACCATTTGAGCCACAGCTCTACTTCCAGACTTTTTTTAAAAAAAGCTTATTGGAGCTAAGAGTCTTATGGACTTGCCTGCCCATCTGGCTTCAAACCTCAATCCTCAGATCTCAGCCTCTTGAGTACCTAGAATTACAAGTGTGGGCCACCAGCACCCAGTCTAAAACTTCTTTTAATCAAAAAACTTATGTTAGCTGGGCACCTGTTCAACACCATCCTGGGCAGAAAAGTCCCTGAGACTCTTAGCTCCATTTAACCACCAGAAAACCAAAGTGGCACTGTGGCTCAAGTGGTAGAGCACTAGCTTTGAGCACAAAGAGGCTCAGGGACAGTGCCTGGGCCCTAAGTTCAAGCTCTCATGACTGACCAAAACAACAACAACAACAAAGTCATGTCATGTCACTCCTAAGTTAAAACCTTCCAAGGGACTCCCAATTACACTGAGACCAAAATTAAAACTATTCATTAAGGTCTTCCTACTTCTTCTAATATATGCTCATTGGATGAACCAAAATGATTTAGATACTCTTGCTCCTCAGCTGACACCTACACCCCAGGGCTCCGACCTCACTCAAAATGGATGCCAAGACCTCACCTAGGTATCATCCCTACCTACACTCTTCACTTTTCCAATCCTACAAAATATTCTTTTCTCCCTCTCCCAGAGTGGCTCACTCCCTCACCTCTCGCAAGCCTTGTGACTTAATCACACTAAGTACGGAGGTCTCTGTAAAAACTCCACATGGTTCAGACCAATTCTGAATAGCTGGACACAGAGAGATTTCTGGACCATAATGTACCAGAGAGGGAAGTTCTGTGCCCTGTCTCTCATACCACACCCTATCTGTGTCTTCATCCATTAGTACCCCTGGTAATACCCTTTGTAATTAACCAGTAAATGACATTTGACATTTGACAAATGCCACACTACCTAAAACTACAAGTCTCTTTCCTGCCTTGTATTTTTCTCCAGAACCCTATAAATGTTACTAGTTTATTATTGTTCCATTAGGAAGAGGGTGGGCTTTTTTCTGTTCTGCTCTGTTCATGCGTTACCCCAATGCCTGGTACAGAACCTGTTACATTGAGGTTTCAGGGGGAGGTTTATTGGACAATGATCTGATTCTTGCCACCTACCCACTTCTACCTGGGTAGTCTGGCTTACTCCATTCCAGCCAGTGGCTTTCTCTCTACTCCTCCAGCAGGGCAAGCTCATGCCCACTTCAGCACACATGCCTTGTCTAGAATTTTCTGGGGCTAACCCCTTGGTTTTAAGGTATATCTGAAACTGCCTTGCTTGTTCTTGAACCTATAGCAGGTGTTTTGGGCTGTCCACAGCTGGTTCTAGGTACGCAATAATATCTATTGCACGTATATGGATCTCATGTGAGTCTCAGTTTTCCACTCCCAGCTGTCTCTGGGCTCTTAACAGCACATAGGAAACCTCAGGAGGTCATTCATTAGCAGGCCTGTGATCATACAGTTTTCACACCTGAGGAAAATGCTGACTGTGGAACTAGTTCCGAGTCACAGATCTCTAAACCAGCAGGGCTAGCTTTAATTCTCCTCTTCTTTCAAGACTGCCACGACTCTGGCAGAATTCAACAGGACAGTCCTTACAAATCTGTTCCTGGAAGCCCACATTCGCTAATCTTATACTTTACACTAATTGTTTTCCATGAACATGCTGGGTTCCTTAAGAATGAACGGTCAATGGGTCCAAACCAATCTGTGAGACATCTAGCATTGTTTAGAGAATGGTTCGCTTTAAAATGCACTTTTAAATCACTCTCAGGTGCATATTCAAAGGCATGCACCAAGCAGCTCTCCAGGCAAGGCTGGGCGGCAATAAGGGGTTCAGGGAGAGTGTGACCTGCGGGAAGGGGTGGGGGTGGGGGAGACCCGGCTTCCTGGCCCCACTGGCCCCAACAGTCCCACACAGCCTGGACGCACCGAGCGGTGCCGTCCGGCTCACCTCACACCCAGGCCCCTCCCCAGGGACCTTCCCCCCCCTGCAGACCCCGCCTCACCCATAGGTGGTCAGCAGTGCCTTGTTGACCAGCACGATGAGGAAGGAGCAGATCCCGTAGAAGAGCGCCGATAGCAGCTTGACCGCCCGGGAGGGCAGCCGCGCCGTGTCGAGTTCCGCGCCCTCCGCCTGGCCATCGGCCCTCATATCCTCCCCCAGCCCAGCGACTCCCCGGGCCGGCCCCAGCACTGGCCTGGCCCGCAGTGCCCGGCACGGATGGGTCCCCGTCCCCGGCCGGCCCGGGAAGAGGGCGCGGCAGGAACAGGAAGAGCCCTAGATGCCGGCCCGCCCCCTGCCAGCGCCCCGAGTGTTTCTGGACCTGAGCCTCGGAAGCACCCCAAGTCTCCGCTACTCCTCTAACGCTCTGCAAGGGCGTTGGAGAAAGTTCCAGACTGTTCTGCAGGGACGTAAAACTTCATGAAGTTGAGGCTTCATTTTGCTTTTTTTTCTTAAACTTGCAGTTAGCATGCAGTAAATGATGAGAATGTTTCCATCTTTCAAACGTCCCTCTGCGACCCTTTGGGATTAATTCTCCCAGCTCATCATTCTCTGTTGCGTGGGCTGCATTCACCTTTTCCAGAATTTCATGTAAATGTGCAGCTTCTCTCGAATTCAGGTAAAGGGATGCATACTCCCAAGGCTCGTTCCTCACTCCGTGGAGGGTTCTGTGTGACCTGGCCGCGGTGAAACGTTAGGAGTGGGTTTGTTTCTACACTCACCAGGGGATTGGCAGATTTGGTGTTGTCAATTTTAGGGCTATTATGAAAATGGCTTTCATGAGTATTGGTGGGCAAATATTTTCGGTGTCATAACTGATACATTTGTAGGAGTGTACCAGGTAGGGGGTAAGTCTCAGGGCTTTTCTTGTCTCTGGGTGTTTGGGGGTAAGGGGTAGATCTGTTCTCATTTCAGGGCCTTTTTTTTTTTTTTTTTTTTTTTTTTTTTTTACCACGATAGCAGTGTAGCAATGAACTGCATACAATAGGCAGAATCCACCTGCTCTAGCTTTTCTTTCTTTTTCAAGTGAATGTCCCATGTTTTCATCTCAAACTATTTTTAAAATCTGAAATTTATGCTGCTTAGAAATGCTACAATTTCCAGTTATATGACTTGAAGCCTAAATACATAGACACCAGGACAAATGTTTTCCTATTTCAAGTCCCAAACAACCAAAGGATGGAAAGAAACACTTTCCACCCTAAAACAGAACTTTTGAAAGCAGCTAGCACTAGAAAGGCCAAGAGTCCAAATTACTCAAACAGAAAACAAATGTCCTTGGGCTGGCAGTGTGTCTCAAGTGGTATAGCACCAGCTATGATCAAGCAACCTGATTGAGAATATTAGGCCCTGTTCAAACTCTGGTGAGAGGGAGGAAGAAGGGGGAAGGACATAGGGAGTGGGAGAGAGGGAGAGGAAGAGTGAGAGAGGGAAGGAAGGAAGGAGAAAGAGGGAGAGAGGGAAGGAGGGAGAGAGAGAGAAAGGGAAAGAGAGAGAGGTATCGAGCTGGGTGTTGGTGGCTCATGCCTGTAACCCTAGCTACTCAGGAGGCTGAGATCTGAGGATCACGGTTCAAAGTCAGCCCGGGGAAGGAAAGTCCGTGAGACTCTTATTTCCAATAAACCACTAGAAAGCCAGAAGTGGTGCTGTGGCTCAATCGGTAGAGCACCCACCTTGAGATGAAGAGCACAGGGACAGCGCCCAAGCCCAGAGTTCAAACCCCACAACCAACAACAAAAAAAAACAGAGAGAGAGAGAGAGAGAGAGAGAGAGAGAGAGAGAGAGAGAGAGAGAGAGAGAGAGAGAGATCCATTTAAAATAGAAAGTGAATTCATACTGCAAGTTCAGCCAAGAATCTGAATCACTTTGGCTAATTCCCTCCAACAGTTCTATTATTATTTAAAAATACTGCAGCCATTTTTATTGCCTTACATACATGAGATCCTAAGCAGTTCCCAGCAACACATACTTTTAGTAGTGGCTTGCTTTCCTTAGTTTCCATTCACTTTAAAAATCCCCATTTTTACACTGGCTTTTTCTTTTTTTGGTGCTGGTCCTGGGGCTTGAACTCAGGACCTAGGCACTGTCCCTGAGCTTTTTAATGCTCAAAGCTAATGCTCCTCCGCTTCAATCACAGCTCTACTTCTGGCTTTTTTTGTCTGTCCTGGGGCTTGAACTCTGGGCTTGGGTGCTGTCCCTCAGCTCTTCAGCTCAAGGCTAGCTAGCAGTCTACCACTTGAGCCACAGCGCCACTTCCGGTTTTCTGGTGGTTTATTGAAGAGTCTCCTGGACTTTCTTGCCCGGGCTGGCTTTGAACTGTGATCCTCAGATCTCAACCTCCTGAGTAGCTAGGATTACAGGCATGAGCCACAGGCACCCAGCTTACTTCTGGCTTTTTTTTTTTTTTGACAGTTTATTGGAGGTAGGAATCTCGGACTTTCTTGCCTAGGGCTGGCTTCAAACATCTTCAGATCTCTGCCTCCTGATAGGATTTACAATGTGCCTTGGATGCTCAGCATTTTTTTTTTCTTTTTCTTTTTTACCATTTAAATCACAACTCACACTAACACTAAAAAGATGCTTGGGAATTTTTTGCACAATGAAGATCAGGATGAGAGATAACAGATGGCAAAAGAAAGCCAATTTATAGCAAAGGAAACAGGCTCTCTCCGTGGATTCTTGGTAAAGTGATTCCAGATTCAATATATGCTGAATGTAAGTGAAGTGAAATTCCAGTTCCTTATTATCCTAATTTAAGGTGTGGGATAGAGCTGGCAATAATTTATTATCTACCTACACCAGTGCATTTCTAACACTGTAATGATGAACCAGATAATGAAGTTAAGTATAATTTAAAAGGTTGTAATTTTAAAGGAACTGTAATTCTCAGAAATGAGATGGTAATGAGATGTATCAAAATAATGCTGTTAGAATGTAGTAGGTTCTGTTTCTTATTACTAATTTTTTTGGGGGGGAGGAGAATTGGGGAGTTCCTGGAATTTGAACTCACGACCTCATTCTTGCTAGGAAAACATACTGCCACTTAAACCCCACCCCCAGCCCTTTTTGCTTCCACTATTTTTTGAATAGGGTCTCACTTTTTGCCGATGCTGGCCTGGATTGTGAGCCTCTTATTTAAGTTCAATAGCTAGGATGACAGTATGCACCGCTGTGTCAGCTTTTTATTGGTATGGTAGGGGCTCATCTCATGAGCTTTTCACCCAGGGTGGCCTGCAACCATAATCTTCCCAATCTAGCCTTCTGAGAAGCTAGGATTACAAGCAAGGGCCACAAGCCAGTTTATTTTTTACATATTTCAGATAATATAGTTACTATATTTTTGTAGGAAAATAAATTGCAAAATCTTTAAGAATGATACCTTAAGCTTTAAATTAAAATAAATTTTTATTCAAAGCATCTTTTAAAATTACAGCATATTTATTGATATGCTGCTAACTCTGCCAAACTACAACTTTGCCATATGAAACATAAAACACTTCCAAAATTTGAATGTAAACCACATTTTTAAAACAAAAAGCAGTCTGAACACACCTCAAATTTTAGATGCCAATATATTTTGTTCAAATGTATCTTATATCAAAAATGAACCCCTAAGTTATCATCTCTTTAATTGTTCTAATTATACAAATTTTAAAAAATGTTTCTGAAATAACTAGTGTGGTTGACAAAAGCTGACTGGAAACTAACAAAAACCCTTCCTTTTAGAAGGTCTTAAATTTTATCATCTGGCAAATACTTGCATTTTCAAACTTTGTATTGCCCTTTCTTCCTTAAGTAAAATTTCAGACTTTAAACTTCACAAGACTGATAAATGTTGCTTTTCAATTCATATATTTACGTTCACTTAAAAGGAAAAATTCAAACAGAAAATTCAGATGCTATGCTCTCTCTTACCACATTTTTAAGTGCTCCAAGTTAAAATTCTATATACCAGATTACAAACAAAATTCTTCGACTATTACAAATATAAATTTTCTTCTTACAAAAAACAATCCCTAAATATTTGTAATTTACTGTACAGAGGAATTACATTTTTAAAGTATGTCCTCATCATACACATTATTTGCAACTCTTATATTCAGTTTCATACTTTTGCTTCTTTCAAGACAATTACATACCTCTTTCCCCATGGCTATTCATTTTAAACTACCTGTATACTGCAATACATTGGGATTTTTGGATAAAGAAGCCTACATTCTAGATACTGTGTGAACTACATTTGTAGGATACCACCTAAACTCAAAGTAAAAAAGGCTCTGAAGAACCAATCTTTCCTTCTACTACTCTGTGGTTTACTCTAAGCAATTTTTAAATTACCATGCTATGCATGTAATTTATTTCAGCTTATAACTAAAGCTGAAGTTAACAGTTTTATGCCTACATTGGGAGGTGGACTGCTCAGATTTTCTTTTTTTTCTTTAATATATAAGGTGGTGCTTAATAATTTCATTTATTTGGAAAACAAGATTTAAAACCACCACACAAGTCAATACACTTGCAGTTCAAACTATTCCAGATGCCTATATATTTGAGTAGCTAATATTCTTCTGCTGTGTTTAATTGACAGCTAAATTTAGTGAACACAAAATAGTTTGGCATGTTATTCTGAAGTAAAGCAAGAAGGTGGCTTTATGCACTGAAAATATAAATATGGAGGCTTCCATCTGCTAAAAACGCTAAACAAGCAGTACAAATAAAATTTAGTGTTTACTAACAAAAGATCCAAAACATTTCACTATACAATAACCCTGTAGAAGTCCCTTTTATTAATACAAACACAAGTGCCAAATCTCATTACAGGGCTCATAACAGATGTAATTGGTATAGATATATACACCAATTACCATGTTACCTAGACTTTGCAAGATTAATCACTCAATTTCAGCGAATGAGAAATGTGAAATGTGCAAAAATTACCAAGTTAACATGTAAAGGGTGACAAGTGTTTTTCAAACTTAAACATTATAGTGAATTATAAAGCCCCTGAAAGATAAAGACAGACTGATTTTACTCCACTTTTGAAAATTCTGAACTGTGGTGCAGCTTACCAAAATCTTCAACTATCTACTGTTTGACAAGTCCATGACTTAGAGCATCTTCCCATTTTTCCAGCTTATTGGGCATGCTATTTTGCAACTTTGAAACATTTACCTTATACACCCATCTTATACTTTCTTGCCTGCATCAGGGATTATGTGGTATCGTTAAACATACAAATATACATTGTTAAAAAAGATCTTTCAAATAATCTATTTCAACCTTCTTTGGCTATTTGTACCATTCTTTTTTTTTTTCTTTCACACAAATGTCTTATTCAGAAAGTGCCTCCTGTGAGAACTGCTTCCAATGAATGCATTAAACTTGCAAAATCTAGCTTCCCACAATATGTAGTTTTCTACCCTGTACTGTGCAGTCCATATTTACAAAATATTTTAAACTTTACATCAAATCCATTTCCATAGAAAAAAAGTGCAATTCTCTCTCACCCCATATTCTGGAGCAATGACATTCTTCATGAATTTCTACAGAATAGCAGCCTATGACAAGCAAATAAGGTGCTTAGCTTACGCCCAAGGATCTACTTTGTAAGTACGCTGGGCAGTACTTTTGTACAGTGCAGTCTGTGTGCAGCCTACTGGCGGAGTGGTGCCCCAGTCAGATTGGCAAGCTCAATGAGCGCCAGGGCCCCATGCAGGCGTTCCCGCTGCTCTTGTAGCCGGCGCTGGGCACCACTCTTCTCATCTTCTTCCTCATCAGACTGAAGGTATTCCAGAGGGTCCTGCTGCTCCTGATCCGCCTTCTGAACCAGCTTGGCTTTTAAGGTGGGGGCACGCTGCTCTTTCATTTCCCAGTATCTGTGTGAAAGGTGGACACATCAATTATTTGGAACACGTCGAATTCCCAAATACTGACTTTTCTTTTTTTCAAAAAGAAGTTCCTGCTGGGCATCAGTGGCTCACATCTGTAATCCTAGCTACTCAGGAGGCTGAGATCTGACAGTTGTGGTTCAAAGCCAGCCCCAGCAGGAGAGGCCGAGAGATTCTTATCTCCACCACTCAGAAAACCGGAAGTGGCACTGTGGCTCAAGTGGTAGAGCACTCGCCTTGTGTTGAAGAGCTGAGGCCCAGGCCCAGAGTTCAAGCCTCATGACTGACAAAAAAAAAAAAAAAAAGATGTTCCTTAACACAGGATAGCTTTTCTGTGTTATAGCTTATATAGTTCTAGTGATTTCACATGTATCATAAATATTCCCATTTACAGAGGGTAAAACTCAATCAACCTCAAAGAAGTGAAGACTTCTGTTCAGGCTCTATAACTAAAACCCAGCAGTTTCAAATTCCATACTCTAATTGTGTGTTTTTGCCATTAAACTTATTGCACTGGGGCTGGGGGTTTACATCAGAACTGGAGTGCTTGCCTAACCTACACAAGTCACTGGGTTCAATCTCTATCACTACAAAAGAAAGGGAAGGGAAGGAGAGGAGGGAAGGGGGAAAGGAGAAGGGAAAAGGGAAAAGGAAAAGGAAAGGAAGGAGGAAGGGAGAAATGAACAATGTAATGTACTAAACCACAATGTATTTGAGAGCTATAAAAACAGTATTTATTATTTCATGTAAAAACGTCCATACAGTTTTACATATAAATGTTTATAATTGCTTTATTTGTAGTAGCTTAAAATAACCCAATGTCTGTCAAAAATTGACAAATATCCTAATTGATTACTATCCAGCAATAAGAGGAATGAATTCTTGACACACTCAAAATGGATGAATCTTAAAATAATGATGTTGAATGACAGAAGCCAAACAGGATACATACTGTTTAACTACATCTATATAAAATTCTAGGAAAAGCCCAGCAGTGGTGACTCATAGCTGTCATACCAGGTATGTGGTTAGTGAGATCATGATTGTGGTTCCAAAGCAGCCTGGGTAGAAAAGTCTGAGAAATTACATCTCAATGGAAGAAGCTGAGTATAGTAGGATATGCCTGTCATCGAGCTATGGTGGGAAGCAAAAAACAGGAGGATCACAGTCCAAGTGCAAGCCCAGGCAGGAAGTGAAATCCTATTTCAAATATAAGGAGGTGTAGCTCAACACCAAAGCCACTTCTGAGCAAGTGCAGGATCCTGAACTTGATCCTAAATGTAGAAACAGCATGTGAAGCTGTGGGAAAGCATGACCAGGTGCTGCTGGCTAGTCTACAGCAGGTAAGTTCTTAATGCTTAAGAGAAAAAAAGTTTATATTGACTCCCTCCATTGCAATATGGCATGCAAATTCTTGAAGCATTCTGTATTTTTTCAATGAGTCACAGAAGGCTTTGAAAAAGTTTATTAAGAAGACTTGTGTTTAGGGCACTACTGTAATTTCCTAACACATATTAGAATCTAATGCCACTCAACAATTTCACCGGAAATAAAGGACTTTTCAGGGTTATTTTTACAAAATATGCATAGAAGCAACTTATTTGAAATGAGAGAATCCTCAGTCCCTACCACAACCATAATGCAAACAGGAATCTTCTAAGGCGAGAATAGAGAAAGGACTTACTTTGCCAGCCACTCAGCAGCAGCCTTGTTGTCCACCGCCTGGTGTTTGCTCAGTGTGTCCGTGGGCTCCTCTCTCTTCAGCCTTGCATAAGGGTGCTTTGGACAGTGGCGATTTGCATGGGTGAATCTACTCAGGCAACCTTTAGGACATGGAAGGAAACACTTATGAGAATCCAGCCAAACAGATAGTAAAAATGTTCAGTCTTGTTAGTATCCAAGCAAAGTAAATTCAGGTAGAGATTCAACATTTTATAATGAAACAAGCCTCTACATGGTCTTATCAATGTTAATAAAAGGGACAAGAAAATTTTCTAACACAATTTGGTCATCACCAGCAAATACAAATGATAAACATGTTCAAAAACTCTGACCTGGTAATTCTGTTCTTGGAGTCAATCATAAAGATACATCTCAAAAGATGAAAAAAGTTCCAGATGTGAAAAATATTCCTCTCAGCTTGGTTGGTAATGAACATAATTAAAAACATGCTACATATTCAATAGCTAATATTTGCTTAAGCAAAAATTAAGTAGAATGAGGAAGTCTGTTGAGCTTCTGCACAGTACAGGAAAGAAAGAACAGAATGAAACGACAACTTACAGTGGGAGAACAGTTTGCTATCTACTCATCAACGAAGATTAATACCCTAAATATATAAAGAACTAAAAAAATTACCAAAAGCAACCAAACCAAACAATGGATAAATGATCTGAATCAATTGTATGTTCTTCCTTCAGGGTATAACCCCTGTTATCACTGTATTTGATTCTGGTGTCCTGCATCTTGTATATACATTTTTCTAATTTGGGGAGGGAAAGGGAAATAACAAAATGCTGCAAAAAAATAAGGATACAGGATGACCCATTGTAACAATGAGATGTACAAGACAGTATGTTGAAACCAACTTTGCGGAGATTGGGGCAGAGTGGGGGGTAGAGGTGGGGAGGAAAGGGATCGTAGGGGAAAAATAAAGGAGGGGGTAACAATGCTGGATAGGAAATAGACTCATTATATTGCTCATGTAACTGTAACCCCTCTGTACGGTATCTTTACAATAAAAAATATGTATTACAAAAAAGTTCTCAAAAGTGCAAAACATGAAAAATGTTCATTATCTTCAGCCATCAGGGAAATACAAAAGCACAATGACATCCCATCTCATCCATCACAACAGTAATCACTTAAAAAAAAATCTTGGTGTGGATGTGGAAGAATCTTTATTAATAAGAATGTATATTACGGCAGCACCTATGAAAAACAGTATTCAGGTTCCTCAAAAACTAAAAATAGAACTATACAACTCTTAATTTAGTCAGCATACAAAAGAAGACACCTGCACACCTATTTACTGTGGTACTGTTCACAAAAGCCAAGGAAGGAGCCAGTCTGAATGCCAGTCAGTAGGTAAGTGTATTAAAAAAACTATGGCAGGAGCATTCCAGGAAGATGGCGGAGGAAAAGCTGGAATCTGAACAAGCTCTCGCATAGAAAGCAGTTTTAGAGTTCCAGTGAACAGTCCTAAGCCAGAGAATCACACCAAGTGTGCCATCACAGAACAGAGAGTTAGACAAGAGAGGGGAAGCCAAGGCAAAAAGACACATCTGAGCGCCTGCCAGCAGCCGGCGGCGGCGGCAGGGTCGTGGCGGAGTCCGCAGCCCGGGCCATAACTGAGCGCTCACACAGACAGTCCGGGACGAAGGAGCCAGACGCAGCGGGCCAGCGGATTCTACTCAACACCAGCAAGAACCGACAAGGAACGGACATCTTCATCCTGCAGTTCGCAGACCAGAGACAACCCAGGATCCAAGACTCGACCTGAGTAGAAGCCCCACGTCCTCACTCCTTCTCAGGGAGCAGAGGAGGGAAGGCCACCCCTCCCCCCCCCAGCACCGGTGATCTCCATCTTGGATACAGACAAAGCTCGGAGGAGCTGCCAGCTCCAACCCAGGCCTTGGAATAAAACAAGTCATTTAGCAGGTCACAAGAACTTAACGGCGAAGTGACCTGCCAGACTCGGCTCCATCCAGGGAAAAGTCACCCAGCTCAGGCGCCAGCCATTGGAGTGGCTTTCCTCACTGGGTAACCAGAGCTAGAGGCTGCCCCTCCCTCTAGCAGCCTCCACAATCAATTGAAATACAGAAACCCTGAGAACGGCTCCAGGCTGGGCTCTGTGTTAGCCCCAGGAAAAAGCTACTGATTGTTGAAAGGCCTCAACCCTACCCAGAACCTAGCCTCACCACTGCATCCCCCTCTTTTGTGATTCTCAAAGCAGATCACCCTCCCAGTAAACTAATCTGGGAGAGGGATCTCAAAATCTTGGGTAAAGCAGAGAATTTTCTGCCTGTTCAAACAAACTGACTTAAGAAACCAATCAAGCCACAGGACCTCAAGCTGACCAGAGACTCCAACAAGAGGCTGGTTACAGACAAAAGGGAGATACAGGATTCTTCCCACCCCTCCCAAAAAAAAAAAAAAAAAATCAAAGAACTTTTTTTTTTCTTTTTTTCTTCCTCTTCTTTTCTTTTTTTTGGTACCTTATATATATATATATATATATATATATATATATATATATATATATATATATATAAATTTTTTTCCTTTTCTAAAAATTTTATTAATCTTTAATTTTTGCCTTCTTTGAAAAAATTGTTTTCCAGTAACTTTTTTTTCCTCTTATAATTTTTATTTTAGGAACACATGAATGTGTGTTTTCCTTTCTTTTCTTGTCTTCTTTCTCTTTTTCTTTCTTTCTTAACTATCTTTTTGTTTTTTTGTCTAGCTCTACTGAACTTCTGATCTTTTTTCTCCCTTTCTAATCCTTTTCACCTTTTCTTCTCTTTTGATCTTCTGTATGTGACTTAACTCTTGTCCTGCACATCCTCAGATAAACCCGTAGTTAACTAGTAGACTCTATCCCCCATTGTGTACACACTTAATCCACAAATTTATTACTCAATTCAAAACCTCTGAGACTTAAATTCCTTAATAGCAGTACTACCTCTTTATACCTATATAATATTTTAAGCATTATTTTAAGTTTTTCACTTCTTCTCTATGTCCCTACCCTTCTATTAATATACTCACATTCCTCTCTAAATAGATGGTCTTTTAATCTCCATGATAATATTAATTTTTACGTTTCTATTTTTTTTCTGGTCTCCTTTCATTGCCCTTTCCCATTCTTCTTTTTTTCTCTCTCTCTACATGCATCCTACCCAACCCATTTCCTGCATTGTGATTAGGACATAGTTAACTCTCCCTGTGCCTCCCCACACCAATCTATTCCTATTTTTTACCCACATCTCTCCCTAACCCTAATAATTTCTGGTTTTCCAAATTCTTCTCTGCGGTTCGAAACCCATTAACATATAGTTGTTTGATGTTGAATAGATGTATCTGTTGAACTAGATTGTATCTGTAGACTATTGACTGTACAAATGCAAACTTTGATTGATGGTTGCCTTAAGATAGTGTTCTAGCACAAAACTGGTGCTATTTTCATCTCAAATGGGCAGAGTAAGCCGAAAAAACACTAGAAAAATGGCAAATCCGGATATCTCAAGTCCCAATCTTGATAATCAAGGGTCAGAACAGATAATGAATAATCCAGAGGAGAGTTCCCAAATAGCTCTACAAACACTGGTGGCAAACATGATAAATGAGAAGTTTGACAACTTACAAAGGACTCTGTATGAGCGTGAAAGGGAGAGAGAGGAGGCATCCCAAAAGCTTATACAGGAATATCAAAAGCGTGAGGAAGCTACTCAAAAACTGATACAGGATTTGCGTGAACAACTTGAGAATACTCAAAGAGAAAGGGAGGAATGGCGTGAGCAGGCTGAGAACACTCAAAGAGAACTGCAGGAATCCCACCAACGAGAGGAGAGAGAACTACAGGAATCCCACGAACGGGAAGAAGCTAATCAAAGAGTAATACAGGAATTGAGAGACCAGGTAGAGAATACACAAAGATCACTAAAGGAATTCATGGAATCCATTAACAAAGAGCTGAAGGAAGTCAGGGAGACCACAAAAGGAATGCTGAATGGAACCCAACAGAAGGAATGGGAGTCCAAAGAAACCATAACCAATCAACTAAGTGATTTGAGAACAAACACTGAACACCAAATTAAGGAAGTAAAGAAATTCATACAAGACCTAAAACAGAGCTTCAACAAAGAACTTGAAGCCATCAAAGCTGAACAATTAGAAAGAAAAGAGATAAAAAACAAAGTAGAGAGTCTTGACAGCAGGTTAGACCATGCAGAAGATCGAATCTCAGGGATTGAAGACAGCCTAGATATTATAGAGAAAGAACATACAACCATCCAAGACAAGTCCAAGAAATATGATAGATCTATCCAACACCTGGAAGACACCATCAGAAGGCCCAATCTAAGGATAATGGGTGTAGAGGAGCACCTAGAAACAGAAGTTAATGGTCTAGGAAATTTGTTTAACAGGATCCTAGCAGAGAACTTCCCAAACATACAAAAAGAGAGGCCTATTCAGATACAAGAAGCTTTTAGAACCCCAAATAGACCAGACCAGAATAGGACATCCCACCATCACATTATAATCCACACAGGATCAACTCAGACCAAGGAAAAGATCCTTAAAGCTGTCAAGGAGAAAAGGGTAATCACCTATAAAGGGAAACCAATTAGAATCACCTCAGATTTCTCAGCAGAGACAATCAAAGCAAGAAGAGCCTGGAATGATGTATGCCATGCCCTAAAAACAAACAACTATCAACCAAGAATACTGTACCCAGCTAAACTCTCCTTCATAACTGAAGGCCAAATAAAAACCTTCCATAGCAAAGAAAAATTGAAACAATACATCTCCACCAAACCAGCCCTACAAAAGATTCTTAAAGATGTCCTACACATAGAAAACCAACAAGACCGCAACAAAGGTCAAGAAACTGCACCCAAACTGAGAATCCAAGAACCATAGAAAGAACCCAGTTTTTGCAGTCCCCAAGAAGGTGGATAACATGGCAGGAACTCCCAAATACCTCTCAGTCCTATCTCTTAACATTAATGGACTGAACTCTCCAATTAAGCGACATAGACTGTCTAGTTAGATTAAAAAACAAGACCCTTCTATCTGCTGCCTGCAGGAGTCACATCTTGCCCGTAAAAACAAACACATTTTCAAAGTTAAAGGCTGGAACAAAATCTACCAAGCAAACGGCCCCCATAAACAGGCCGGAGTTGCAATCCTAATATTAGATAAAATAGACTTCAAATTAAAATTCGTGAGAAGAGATAAAGAAGGTCGCTACATACTAATTAAAGGATCTCTCCTTCAGGAGGATATTACAATTCTAAATATCTATTCGCCAAACAATGGAGCACCCAAATTTATCAAAGAAACACTACTTTCCCTCAAATCCCATATAGATCTAAAGACAGTAATTGCTGGGGATTTTAACACACCACTCTCCCCACTAGATAGATCAACTCGGCAAAAACTCAACAGAGAAACCGCAGATCTAAACAACTGCATAGATCAACTAGACTTAACAGACATCTACCGAACATTTCACCTAGCAGCATCAGAATACATGTTTTTCTCAGCAGCACATGGAACGTTTTCTAAAATAGACCACATTTTAGGCCACAAAGCAAACTTGTCTAAATTCAGAAACATGGAAGTTACACCTTGCATTCTCTCTGACCACAAGGGAATAAAATTAGAACTCAACACCAAAAGCCACCAAAGAAAGTCCGGTATCACATGGAGGCTGAACAACACACTGCTGAACCAAGAGTGGATCATAGAAGAGATTAGAAAGGAAATTCAAATGTTCATGCTACACAACAAAAATGAACAGACAAATTACCAGCTCCTATGGGACACAGCAAAGGCAGTACTCAGAGGCAAGTTTATAGCTCTGAGCTCCTACATCAACAAATTGGAGAGATCTGAAACTAACAATTTAATGACACATGTAAACCTCCTTGAAAAAGAGCAGCAAGATAAACCCCAATCCAGTAGATGGAAAGAAATCATCAAAATTAAATCATAATTAAATGAATTAGAATCCAAAAAAACTATAGAAAGAATCAACAAAACAAAGAGTTGGTTCTTCGAAAAATTTAACAAAATTGACAGACCCTTAGCAAATCTTATCAGAAAAAGAAGAGAACACACCCATATTAATAAACTCAGAGATGAGAATGGAAACATCACCACAGAAACAACCAAGATTCAGAACATTGTAAGGGAATACTTCTCAAAACTTTATGCTAGTAAGTTTGAGAACTTGACAGAAATGGACCTCTTCCTAGCAAATATTGACATGCCAAAACTAAACCAAGATGAGTTAAACTATCTTAACAGGCCCATATCAAGCATTGAAACAGAAACAGCAATAAGAGACCTCCCAGCTAAGAAAAGTCCAGGACCAGATGGTTTTACAGCGGAATTTTACAAGGCCTTCAAAGCAGAGCTCACACCAATACTCCTCCAACTCTTCAATGAAATTGAAAGAGAAAGCTCACTACCCAACACATTCTATGAAGCCATCATAACCCTCATCCCAAAACCAGGCAGGGACTCATCAAGAAAGAGAACTATAGACCCATTTCTTTGATGAACATTGATGCAAAACTTCTCAACAAAATTTTGGCCAATCGACTTCAACAATGCATCCAAAAAATCATACACCACGATCAAACAGGATTCATTTCAGGGATGCAAAGCTGGTTCAATATACACAAATCAATTAATATTATTCATCACATTAACAGGAGCAAGAATAAGAACCACATGGTTATCTCAATAGATGCAGCAAAAGCATTCGACAAGATCCAACACCCCTTCATGATGAAGGTTTTGGAAAAATTAGGAATCCATGGAACATTCCTCAAAACAATAAAGGCTGTATATGACAAACCTACAGCCAGCATTATACTTAATGGTGAAAAACTAAAGCCATTTCCTCTTAACTCAGGAACAAGACAAGGATACCCACTCTCTCCACTTCACTTCAATCTAGTATTAGAATGCCTAGCTACAGCAATAAGACAAGATGCAGACATAAAGGGGATCCAAATAGGGAAAGAAGAAATAAAACTCTCCCTCTTTGCTGATGACATGATCTTGTACTTAAAGAATCCCATAGACTCCACTCCCAAATTACTCAAGCTGATTCAAAACTTTGGCAAAGTAGCAGGTTATAAAATTAACCCCCAAAAATCAATGGCTCTTCTGTATGCCAACAATGAGAAAAGTGTGGCTGAAATTAGGAAAGCAACTCCATTTGTAATAGCCCCACAAAAAATAAAATACCTAGGAATTAACTTAACTAAAGAAGTGAAGGACCTCTATGATGAAAACTTTAAAATCTTGAAAAAGGAAATCAACACAGAACTAAAAAAATGGCAAAGCCTCCCTTGCTCCTGGATTGGAAAGATTAACATCATGAAAATGGCAATACTTCCCAAGACTATCTACAAATTCAACGCAATACCTATAAAAATTCCAACCTCATTCTTCAAGGAAATAGAAGAGGCAATCCAAAAATTCATATGGAACAATAAAAGACCCTGAATAGCAAAAATGCTCCTCAATGGAAAGAACACTGCTGGACGAATATCACTACCAAATTTCAAACTCTACTATAAAGCCATAGTAATCAAAACAGCTTGGTATTGGCATAAGAACAGACCTCAGGACCAATGGAATAGAATTGAAAACCCAAAAATGAACCTACAGACCTATAGCCATCTAATCTTCGATAAGGGAGCTAAAACAATAGACAGCCTCTTCAGTAAATGGTGCTGGCAAAATTGGTTAACTACATGTAGAAAACTAAAGCTAGATCCTTATATATCACCCTGCACCAGAATCAACTCCAAATGGATCAAAGACCTTGAACTCAAAGCAGACACTCTGAAAACATTACAGGATGGAATAGGAGAAACCCTAGGTCTCCTTGGCTCAGGCCGAAATTTTCTGAATAGAGACCCGGAAACACAACAAATCAAAGAAAGGTTGGACAAATGGGATTGCATACGGTTGCAGAGCTTCTGCAGGGCAAATGTCATAGCTAGCAAGATCAATAGAAAGCCCATGGATTGGGAGAAGATCTTTACTAGCCATACAACGGACAAGGGTCTCATATCTAAAATATACTTGGAACTTAAAAAATTAAACCCCCCAACAGCAAATCCTCAAAGAAACAACTGCCCAATAAATAAGTGGGCGAAAGACTTAAAGAGAAACTTCTCTGAAGAAGAAAGAAGGATGGCCAATAGACACATGAAGAAATGTTCAACATCCCTAGCCATCAAAGAAATGCAAATCAAAACAACATTGAGATATCACCTCACTCCAGTTAGAATGGCAAAAATCAAGAACTCTAACAACAGATGCTGGAGGGGATGTGGACAGAAAGGAACCTTACTTCATTGTTGGTGGGAATGTAAACTTGTTCAACCACTTTGGAAAGCAATATGGAGGTTCCTCAAAAGACTTCACATAGAACTCCCCTATGACCCAGCAATCCCACTTTTGGGCATTTACCCAAGTGTTTACAAACAAGACCACACTAAAGCTACCAGCACAGCAATGTTTATTGCAGCATTATTTACCATAGCTAAGATATGGAACCAACCCAGATGCCCCTCAGTAGATGAATGGATCAAGAAAATGTATATATACACAATGGAATTCTATGCCTCCATCAGAAAGAATGACATTGCCCCATTTGTTAGGAAATGGAAAAACTTGGAAAAAATTATATTAAGTGAAGTAAGCCAGGCCCAAAGAAACATAGGTCCCATGGTTTCCCTTATTTACAATATCTAGTATATGCATGAGTCAAGCGGAAAAGGTCAGATAATGTGATGTCAGGAAAATGAACCCTTAGATATGTATTTTAATGTTTTTTTTCTTTCATGCATGTGTTTCTAACGCATTTATAAGATTATCTCTTTGTTGCTTTGTATGTCCCTCCCCCACAGTATAACCCCTGCTTTCACTATATTTGATGTCAGTATAACTTGAGGAGGAGATGGGGAAAAACCAGTTGTTTAAGGATACAGGTGGACCTGTTGCAACAATGAGAAGTATAAGTTGTCATGTCCAAAACGAGCTTTAAAACGTCGGTGCAGGGGGGGTGGGGTGGAATGGGTGGGAAGGAGAAGGATTGGGATTGGCGGGGAGGGGGGAGGCTGGGAAGGGATGTGAAGGGTAAACAAAAGGAGGAGGCTGCAATGCTTGGTAAGAAATGTACGCATTATCCTGCCCATGTAATTGTAACCCCTCTGTACAGTATGTTCACAAAAAAAAAAAAAAAAAAAAACAAACTATGGCATATGCAAATGGAGTGTCATTTAGCCATTAAGAAGACTAAAGTTACATCATTTGCAGAAAAATCAAAGACATCATGTTAAATAAGCTGGACACAAAGAGGTAAGTATTAGAAGTTTTCTAAATATAAAACTAAATGTTAAAAAAGTCTGTAATCATTTGTAACATAATAAAAACTATAAAGTAACAGAACTGTACTAAATTTTATAAAAAATATAGCAAAAATCTATAAATTGTGATAAAAGATTGGTTAATATGCTTATTTCAGTTTAGTATTTGAAAAGTTTAACCAGACACAATAGTTTCTGCATCTAATTCCTACTCAGGAGGCAGAAATTGAGGACAGTAGTTCTAGGCCAGCCTGAATGAAAAGTTAGCAAGACCCACATATCAACAAATAAACAAGGAGTGGTGGTTCACACTATCATCCCAGCCATGCAGAAGGTGTAAGTTAGAGGACTGTGGTCCACGACAGCCCCAAGGAGGGGAGGGAGGGGTACTAAGACTCTATCTGAAAAATAATTAAAGCTCCGGATACCTCAAATGGTGACGTTAACTGCCAAGTAAGCATCAGACTGAGTTCAAACCTTGTAACCCCTCCCCCCACAACACACAAAGTTGAAAACTTAAAACCAATGTAAAAGATTACTCTGAAGGTTGTATTTACTTTTATAGATATTTATATCTCCTCCTCAAAATTAAAAAGAATAATTTATTTAGAACTCAAGAAATTTCCAAGAAATTAAGCATGGATCACAATTAACAAGAAAATGTGGGCCAAGGTGGAGCAGAGTGGTAGGATGCCTGTCTAGCATGCATTCATGCCCTAGATTTCATACTCAGCACTTGGGGATAGTGGTGGAAAGCTTATATGGTGTTTTCTAAAATTGTAACAAAAATTTTCTTCCCTGAAAAAAATCCAAGTAAAATACACTTTACCTATGAACTCACTATTTTTCCAGAAACTTAACTTTAAGTATCATACCATTTTCTGAACAAACAAAAGGCTTCTCTCCAGTATGAAGACGTTGATGAGTTTTGAGCTGTCCACTTTGAACAAAGGCTTTTCCACAGTCTGGATAGTCACACAGATAGGGTCTCTCACCTAAAAAGACAGATATTACATTATACCTGAGACAATAAGGCAACAGATCATAAGTGCACAATAAAACACATCACTGTACACAAAGGGACAAGTGGCAAGGTCCCCAGCATCATGTGGGTGGTATCAAAAGAGGAAACACAATATCCTCTTTAGGCTATGGGCTTTCGAGAATCCAGGCTTAATCCTTGAAGTTTTCATATTTACCTTGCCTATATTTTTTATTTCCCATACTTTAAATCCTAAGCTCTTGCTGATTCTTTACAATGTCTACCACTCTTGTTTTCCATGGCTATTTCCTCTAGGATGGCCTCCAATACCACCCAACCTGAAGGGACCCTCCCATACCCTCCTAATTGGCCTCTAGACTCTTCTTGCATAGCACTTCCATAGTAGCTAGCATAGAGCTCTGTTTGTCATACCATCTACCTCCCAGATCACCCTAAACTCTACTCCATTCTTTGGACAACTGAAAATTACATGCTGACTTTTATATGTTATACAATCTTAGCTACTGGAAGGGGTCAGATTGACCTGTATCTCCCCCAGGACAGACATTCTAGCCTGGAGGCTATTCTTTCTCATCTTTTTTTTTTGTTTGTTTGTTTGTTTTACTTTGATTTAGGAGTGGCCTAATTAATTTTTAAAATATAAGAGTCACCAAAATTAAATTACTTCACAAAGTAATAGTTTTAATAATAGTATCTAAAGTTAACAATGGTAATCTAATATAATAGTTTAATAATGGTATCTAATATATCTAGTAAGCTTACTTTGTAATGATTCCAAATTTAAACTTTACCGCTTTTTAAGGATTTGAATAAGAAGGGTATACTTCTGTAAACACCAAAAGAAAGAAAGAAATAGAAAGCTTGTGTGTGATGGCCCATGCCTGTAAACCTAGCTACTGGGGAGGCAGAAACAGGAGGATCAAGGTCAACCCAGGACAAAGTAGTGAGATCCTGTCTCAAAAATCAGGGCTAAGGGCACAGCTCAAGTGTAGATTAATGGTTTACCTTGCACAAGGCCTCTAGATTATTAGTTCAAACCCCTGAACTGCAAAAAATTAAAAAACAGGGGTGGAGGGGCTGTCAGTAGACTGAGAGGTAAAAGTGCTATCCAACAAAAATAAACTGTAACAAGTTTCATTAGAAAGGAAAAAGGCAGCCGGTATCAGTGACTTAAATCTATAATCCTAGCTACTCAGGAGGCTGAGATCTGAGGACCATGGTTCAGAGCCAGCCCAAGCAGGAAAGTCTGTGAGACTCTTATCTCCAATAAACCACCAGAAAACAGGAAGTGGCACTGTGGCTCAAATGGTAGAGTGCTAGACTTGAGCTGAAGAGATAAGGGAAGCACCCACGCCCAGAGCTCAAGCCCCAAGATCAACAAAAAATAAAATAAAAGAAAGGAAAAGGGCAGATTCATTTTAGTGTAATTTCAATACATAATAATTACTATTAGTATCAGTCTTATTTATTCTTTTTCACATTAAGTACATTTCACACTTACTGAATATCTTGATTTAGACCTCTACATTCCAAGTGCTAATCGTCACACATATGGTCAGTGTAGCTCTCACTTTAAGGGCCAAATACATTGTAATTCAGTGGTAATCCATGTTTTGCACTTAAGTTTCATGTATAAATTAGAGGAAGACAGGCAATAGTGGCTCATGCTTATAATCCTAGCTACTAAGGAGGCTGAGATCTGCGGATCACAATTTGAAGCCAGCCTGGGCAGGAAAGTCCATGAGACTCTTATCTCTAATAAACCACCAAAAAGCTGGAATTGGTGCTATGCTCAAAGTGTTAAAGCACTCCAGCCTTGAGCAAAAGAGCTCAGAGACAGTCAAGCCCCATGACCAACAATACATACATACATACATACATGCATACATACATACACACAAAAGAACTATAAGGTTCATTCCCCTGGGGCCAACTTTATGGAGAGAAAAATGGTCCTCTATAAATTAAGTTTGGGCTCAGTGCTACATGGAATATTTCTACATACAAATAAAGATGCATGAATAATCTTGGGATAGCTACTTAAACTACATTAATTCTGAAAAATCAGTTAAACATAAAGTTAATGGTTTGGTTAAACACTCTAATGGCATACTGAACACTCTAACTATTCTATTAATAATTGATGATTACTCTGGAAAATATACTTATCTCCAATTGCTCAGCAAACAAGAACAAGAATTGACAGATGAGATTACACCAAATTAGTTTCTGTATGCCAAAATAATGACCACAACCAAGAGACAATAGAGAAAAAAATCTTCACCAGCTATTCAATGAAAAATTAATATCCAGAATATAAAAAGAGCTAGGAAAGTTACACAATGAAACAAAGTAATCTAAGTGCAAATGAGTTGAATATTTTTTTCATAAGAAATACAAATAGCTAATAAATATGTAAGTGTTCAACATTGTTAACCATAAAGATACAAATTGAAACTGCACTAAGATTTCATCTCATCCCATTAGAAGGACAATCATCAAGAAAACAAAAATAAATGCTGGCAAGGATGGAGAAGGGTTTTATGCACTGTTGGTGAGAATGTAAACTAGGAACAACCACTATGAAAATCAGTATGGAGATTCCTCAAAAAAAACTTATGACTCTACACCACTCTTGGGAATATATCCAAAAGACAGTAACTCAATATATTAAAAAACCTGTATGTCAATATCCATGTTATTGCAGCTCTATCTATCTATGCCCAGCATAATGAAATCTACCAAAATCCATTTGAATTAGAATATGGCAGAGGACATGAAATTTTTTCAAAGTACTATGTACACATCTGGAAATACCACAAAACAAAAATATACTATAATATATGCTAATTAAAAATAAAGTGTTAAAAATTAGTGATTGCTGTTTTCATATTTGGCCTACAAATGAGTTTTAGTAATTAAGTCATCTTGGGGCTGGGAAGGTGGCTCAGTGGTAGAGCACTTGCCTTGCATGCCTGAGGCCCTGGGTTCAATTCCTCAGCACCACATAAGCAAAAAGAAAAAAAGCCGGAAGTGGCGCTGTGGCTCAAGTGGTAGAGCACTAGCCTTGAGCTGAAGAGCTGAGGGACAGCGCCCAGGCCCAGAGTTCAGGCCCCACAACCGGACCCTCCCCCCCCCCACACACACAAAAATTAATTCATCTTAAGAGCATATCAAGTAAAATTCAGGTAGGCACAGGGTAGAACTCATTTTACAATAATATGACCATGACATCTAGCTTAATTACCACAGTAATTTTGGAGGTCACATGGAACAGATGTTCCAAATAAACTACCTCAACAAAAGGCAACTGACTACACAGTGCTTGTTTTTAAAACTTCAAAAACAACAGTGAACAATGTAAGAAAACTTAAAGGTACCAAAAAATTTTCCACTTACCTGTATGAGTCCTTTTGTGAGCCTGGAGTGATTTCTCCCTTGGAAATACCCTATTACAGATGTTACAACGGATCCTGCTAGATGAATGTTCTCCTTCATTTATTAAATCCCGAACTGTATCCGCTCTGGGTCTACCACGCCGGATTCCATCCTGTAAACAATGTTTACAAATCTTAATATAATTTATATTCACAAAAGCAATATATTATAAAAGATAAAGTCTTTCTTGAGTGACATTAGCAAAAACAGTGGGGTAGATAGTTCCAGTAGCCCATCCCTCAATATAAACCATTGAAAAATTTAGGAAAAACTATCCAAATTAGCCCTGCGGATACTCAGCAAATATTGAATAAGGAGAAAGCTTTGCAATTTTTACTAGTCTGTTCTCTTTCCCTTGCCCAGTGTGTCATAACAAAGCCTGTATTCCTATTGTAGGAACTTAGTCCCACCTTCCAAAGGAAACAGAGCAGACTTTATTCTGAAATAAGTGTTTACCTAAGAACTCTCCCAGAACATATAATTGATTCTTCAGAGGACAATGCTCAAAAGTCTTGCAAGGCAAATAATCTGATGCCAGATGGGCACTTAAGAATTGAGACAAAAAGACACATTAAAAGCCTGTACGGAAGAGCGGGGAGAAAGTGGAGAAAGTTTCTTTGAAAAATTAGAGCATTAACAAATGTTCAGGGCTGGGAAGGTGGCTCAATGGTAGAGTGCTTGCCTAGCATGCATGAGGCCCTGGGTTTGATTCCTCAGCACCACATAAGCAGAAAAAAAGAGCCGGAGCAGTGCCGTGGCTCAAGTGGTAGAGCGCTAGCCTTGCGCTGAAGAACTGAGGGACAGTACCCAGGCCCAGAGTTCAGGCCCATGACCGGACCCCCCCCAAAATAAACAAACAAACAAACAAAAAAACCCCACAAATATTCAAATACTTAGAAAGCCACACATGGTTCATTTTCAGGCCAGATAGGATGCTCAGAAAAACCTTCATAGTCTCTAAAATTTTGCCTCTGCTTGATCTTTAGGCTCAGTACAGCAAAAAAAAAAAAGGAGTATAGTGTGGCTAAGTACTAAAAGTGTGCCCCTAAGTTTATAGCCCAATTGTAGCGTATAGAACTCAGCTCTTACCACTACCATCATGAAAACAACAACGACAAAAACTATTCTCCAAAGACTTGGAAAATCTCTCTCTCTCTTTTTTTTGGTTGGAAGGTGGGAGAAGAGAGTTTCAGGATTTAAGGAAATCTCTCAAAATCCTAAATGGGCAGGATGCTGGTGGCTCACATCTGTCAGCTACTCAGGAGGCTGAGATCTGAGGATTGCAGTTTGAAGCCAGCCCAGGCAGAAAGTCTGTGAGACTCTTGTCTCCAATTAACCACCAGAAAACTGAAGTGAATCTGTAGCTCAAAGTGGTAAAACACTAGTATTGAGCAGAAAAGCTTAGGGACAGCACCTAGGCCCTGAGTTCAAGCCCTATGACAACAACAACAACAAAAAATATCCTAGATGGACATAAACTTAAAAAAAAAAAAAAAAAAGAACATAAGGCTCCAGACTTTAAGCCCTCTATAGATCACCTCTGTATAATAATAAAGTAAAAAGTAAAAAAAAAAAAAAAAGGACTGGCAGTGTAGCTCAGGAGGTAGAGTTCTAAGGCCTTATTAAGCATGAGACGGTGTTCAATCTCTATCACCAGACAAACAAAAATTTAAGTATACAAATCCTCTGCTATGAAAGATCACTTTCTCATGGGGGTGAGGGTGGGAGGTCCTGGAGCTTGAACTCAGGGCCTGAGTCCCCCTGCGTTCTTCAGCTCAAGGCGAGTGCTCTACCTCTTGAGCCACAGAACCACTTCTGGTTTTCTAGTGGTTTATTGGAGATCAGAGTCTCACAGACTTTTCTGTCCAGGCTGGCTTTGAACCATGATCCTCAGATCTCAGCCTCCTGAGTAGCTAGGATTACATATGTGAGCCACTGGCGCCCGGCTCCCTGAGTTTTTTAGCTCAAAGCTAGTGCTCTATCACTTGAACCACAGCTCCACTTCCAGCTTCTTTTTTTAGTGCGTAATTGGAGACAAGAGTCTCATGGACTAAGAAATGTATTTATTACCTGGCTTATTAAATAGTAACCACTCTATACAACATCTAAACTGTGTGTGTGTGTGTGTGTGTGGAAAGAGAGAGAGAGACAGTTTCAGAGCTGTTCCTGCCCAGGCTGGCTTTGAACCACAATCCTACAATCTTAGCCTCCTGAGTGGCTAGGACAATAGGCATGAGCCAACCATCCCTGGCTTTTCTAACATGTTATTGACTCGACTCTATGCAATTCAGAATAACTGATTTGCTATTGAATATTTAAAGAGTTATAAATGAGGTGCCAGTGGCTCATACCTGTAATCCTAGCTACTAAGAAGGCTGAGATCTGAGGATTGAGGTTCAATGCTAGCTAGAGAAGGAAAGTCTTTGGGACTTCTCTCTCGAATTAAACACCAAAAAGCCTGAAGTAGTGCTGTGGATCAAGTGGTAGAGTACTAATCTTGAGTAAAAAAACTTAATGACAGCTCCCAGCACAGATACAGGCACAGGCACACACGCACACAGAAAGATTATATATGTAACATATAAGAATATATATATAATATATAAAATACATATATATGAAAAAAGCATGTCTAACAGAGAAGACACAAAACATTAACCATACTGCTATATTTCAAATAACACTTCAGTTCTCCACAAGCAAACTAGGTTTTCCAAAGGAGCAAGTGCTGCAAAATACAATACAATACAATACAATACAATACAATACAACACAACACAACATACTGATCACAGACAGGTAAGGTTTCACTAAATACACTCTTTTATCTGCGTCATCTAATGCCCTAAGGAAATGAAGGATCTTTTAACAATACATTTTTAAATAAGCCATACTACTTACTTAAAAAGTACCATTTTCATTTTGCCCCTAACAAAAACAAGAAAACTATGTTTCTAGGCAAGTTTTGAAAATTACAGCATGAACTCATCATAAAACAACTGCATCTGTGGCCTAAGGAACAAATCTTACCAAGATTGTTGACAGTTCACAAGAAAAAGATATGCCAGCAAGCAATTTCAAGAAGCATGATTTTTTGCTGATAGCCGGTGGCTCACACCTGTAATCCTAGCTACTCAGGAGGCTGAGATCTGAGGATCTCGGTTCAAAGCCAGCCCGGGCAGGAAAGTCTGTGAAACTCTGATCTCCAATAAACCACTAGAAAACCGGAAGTGGCGATGTGGCTCAAGAGGTACAGGGCTCACACAGGGACAGTGCCCAAGCCCAGAGTTCAAGCCGCATGACCGACCAAAAAAAAAAAAAAAAAAAAAGAGGCATGATTTCATTACCAAAAACTTCTGCATACTTTAGTAAATGTAATTTTTTTTTTCTTTTGTTGGTCCAGTCGTGGGGCCTGAACTCTGGGCCTGGGTACTATCCTTCAGCTCTTCAGATCAAGGCTAGCGCTCTATCACTTGAGCCACAGCGCCACTTCTGGCTTTTTTCTTTTTGCTTATGTGGTGCTGAGGAATAACCCAGGGCCTCAGGCATGCAAGGGAAGTGCTCTACCACTGAGCCACCTTCTCAGCCCCTAGTAAATGTAACTTGTGTGTGTGTGTGTGTGTGTGTGTGTGTGTGTGTGTGAGAGAGAGAGAGAGAGAGAGAGAGAGAGAGAGAGAGAGAGAGAGAGAGATTGAGAGAGAGAGAGAGAGAGAGAGAGAGAGAGAGATTGATCCTGGGGCTTGAACTCAGAGTTTAGGCACTAATCCTGATCTTTTTTTTTTTTTTCTCCAGGCTACTAGCACTCTACCACTTGGCTTTTTGGTAGTTAATTGGATATAGTCTCGTGAACTTTCCTGGCCAGGGTGACTCTGAACTGCAATTCTCAGATCTCAACCTCTTTGAATAGCTAGGATTACTCAGTGGTGTGAGCCACTGGTGTTCAGCTCCTTTACTAAGTGTAACTTAAAAAATAATAATTTGTGTATCTCCAGAAGGCAATTAGTAATTTTGAAAATGTTTAGCCATGTGATGACTAAAAAACTTAATTCCTTGATATTTTTATACAGTGAAATACAAATAAAGGGAATAAACATAACCTAGAAGATAAATTAAATCTTAAAGTATTCATACCTAGATGAGAAAAACTATAATTGATCCTATTTCTCTTCTCTCATTCAGATCTAGATCCAAAATTCCTATAACCTTGTATCTGCCTTCTAACCCTTTCATCTAGATTTATCTTCACAATTTCCCAAATCTTAACTCTAATTTACCTCTGGCATTGTGTATACCCTTGCATAAATCAACTGAAAGTGATTTGCTATAATAGTTCATACATATTCTATATCAGCTGCTACTAAACAAATTAAAATAACTCCCTTAAAGTCAATTTATAGTCAGGCGCTGGGGGCTCACACCTGTCATTCTAGCTACTGAGGATCTTAGGTTCCCAGTTCACAGCCAGTCACAGGAAAGACCATGAGACTCTTATCTCCAATGAACTACCAGAAAACCAGAAGTTGTGTTGTAGCTCAAGTGGTAGAGTGATTGCCTTGAGCTGAAGTTCAGGGATAGCGCCCAGGCCCAGAGTTAAAGCCCCGAAAAAAAAAAAAAAAAGTTCTGGAAGGTTCCTCAGTTCTATCGCCTATAAATCTTAATCTCAAAGACTCTTCTCTACTTTCTCCTTCCTCATCATGCAGACAAGATTAAATGAATTCGAAATGTCAAAAATATCCAACACAGAGCCAGGCAGCAGTTTGCTGCTAACATTATGAAGTGCTTACTCCATGTCAGACAGTAAATGGCAGCTACTATGCCACCTGACACAAGGTTTAACATGTTACCAAAAATTAGCATGTACAAATTTCTGTAACTCAGTTGTATGACTACATGCAGTCTAGATGTTATGTTAAAGAAAGGGGACTTGAGAAAGACAGTGGCAGGTTATAAAGGGTAAACAGTACTTAAAAAAGCCTCCGCAACACAAACATAAAGTCAAGGGCATGGGGAGGCTTGGAGTAATGTTAAACCTGAAGTCTTCTCTCCCAGAATTTTACCAAACAGAAGATATGCTAATATATAATTATACACCAATAGGGGCCCCAGTAAGTTGGCAGATGGATATCGTCCTAGACAAGGGTGGTAGTGTTGGACAGCAACAAACAAAAAGCAAGAGGAAGTTGACACAGGGTTGTAGGCATAGATGTTAACTCCTCCCTTGGGAGCAGTGGCAACAAGACAGTAAGTGAACACAAATGTGCTCAAACCCACAGCTGTCTTGACAGTTACAGCATATGCCATCTAAGAGGCATACTGAAGTCATAGCAGGAGTATGTTACTGGCACTGCCTATATTACAAACCTGCCATCCATCTTCTTAGGAAGATTTAGCATGATTCACAGGATTCAACAATTATCACAAGTATTTTAAAAAAGCAAAACAAAATAAAGGAGTTCAGGACTCCCTCTTAAACCAGCCTACCAATCACAAATCAAACTGGCTTTCTTAAATAAAGATACATTCCAGATCTTTCTCTCTTAGGCTAAGGAGGCTAAATGAATAAACTTCTGTAGCTATATTTGGATTGCTTCACTAAGAAAAAAAAGACAAATTAAAACCAGTATCAGAGTTAAAGGTATAAGAGCATCTCCTAGCAAGCCTAATTTCAAACCCTAGTATCACAAAAAAGAAAAGGATGAATCGATTTATGAAAGTTACAGTATGAAAGACTGTAAATCTTAATCTCAAACTCTTCTCTACTTTCTCCTTCCTCATCATGCAAACAAGATTAAATGAATTTGAAATGTCAAAAATACCCAACACAGAGCCATGCAATAGTTTGCTGCTAACATTATGAAGTGCTTACTCCATGCCAGACAGTAAACGACAGCTACTATGCCACCTGACACCTGTGAAAAGGAGAATAAACATAAATAGCCTTTCATTCTACAAGTTCTCTGTAACATCTGGAATATTTTACCTCTGAAAGAGTAGGCCAATAGAAATAAAAGTCAAACCTATACATTGTGCTAACAACATTTATAAAAGATTTGTGTGAAGCCATAAAGAATGTACCTATAGATTTTACTTATCTATAACATTATACTTCTTGGATAATTCAAATTAGATGCAGTTAAAATAAAGAATACACAAATACAAAATCTGATAAGTGCATGTACACCTCCATATTGCTTAACAATATAATAAAAGGGCCAAAACATGCAAATTATCCAGTTTCCTAAAATATCTACGGCACATTCTTGGCCACTTATAGCCAGAAACAATTGTCTTCTTCACTAACACCCAATATTATGACTCCTACTGCCTTTCAGTCTGAAGACTTGAAGTGTGTCAAAGCAGTTATGTTACTTTATAGTTCTTTACACTAGTAACACAGTGTATCAATTTTCTCAACCCCAACAACATGGAGTTTCAACAATCTTGTTACTTTAAGTGAAACGACCAAACTTACTTCAATTTATACAGTACATACCAATACATACTCACTAGTCCACTAGGTGACTTGTTGGCACTTAAGATGAACAAATGCTTACATAGCCACTTAATAACGGCAACCTAGTTATTAACCTTACAACAGCACCGCTAACTCATCAAGAGAATTCTTATGGAATATCTTCATTGAGTATTTACAGAATGTAAAGTACTGAAGTCCAATCGTGACAGACAAAATGGTTTCAGTATTCCTGGAGGTTTACAGGTGGGAAGCATAATGCTTCTCCCACTGGTAGCTCATCTGTCTGTACTGGTAACTTTATATGTCCGTAAACGATGTTATAAATATGCAAATGGCCCTTGGGCCTGCCTCCGAAACAGAGCCGAATTCAGCGCAAAGACACAGTGCAGGGCTAGGGGCCATGAAACCGTGACCAACAGTCCGTTTGCTGTGTGATCGCAGGAAGGTCACTTTATTAGCATCTGTAAGCCAGAGCTGCCTGATCTGTAAAGCACAGGTTTTAACCTGATGGTCACATCCTTCCGGAGTAATTCAGGGTTGTAGGAAACAAGTGCTGCACCTCTGGGTGCGCTTTCCTCACTTAGCAGTGTGCGTACGAATGAAGGGCAGTAGACCCCATTTTCGCTAGGGAAGACGCCCCAACGCCCCTCTTTGCTCTTTGGCTGTCTCTGCCAGGCAGCTGTAGCCGTAACCGGGAGCTTCATAACGTGACTGGAAAGACACTGAGCGTCCCCTCCCTTCCCGCACTCCAAGGAACCCGCACAACGTCTCCACTCCTCCGACTTCCATCACCCGCCAGGCGGTGCAGCAGTAGCCAAGCCAACGGCAGAGGCGGTTAAATTTGGGCTCCCCGGTGCCCCGAGAGCGCGCTCCCGCCCACTGCACCTGCTAGCAAGGCGCCGCTGGGAACTCTGGCCGCCAGTCTGACGCGTGATTCCCCCCCCCCCGCCCCTCCACCCCACCCCGCGGGGGCCGGTTTTGGCGCGCGACAGTGACGTCAGCGTCCTGTCAGCCGCTGCCCTCGCCGCGGCCAGAACAACCTCGCATTTTAAACTCGGCCCCGCCCTGCCCAGCGCGTCGGCGGGGGCAGCTGGCTGCCGGGCTGCGCCGTTAACGGGCCCCAGAGGCCCCGCGCCCCATCCACCCGCGCTGCTCACCTTCAAGTGGCCGCTGTCCGGGCTGCTCGCTTCTTCCTCGTCCTCACCTCCCGAGGCGGCGGCGACCGAGGCAGCGGGCGGGGGCGCGGCCCGGCCCCGCAACCCCGGGTGCTCCGCTACAACCGGCAGGGAGGCCGAGGCGGTGCCCCCGGCGGCCCCGGGGCTGAGCGTCACGTTGTGCGCGTTCTCGCCCCAGCGCCACGGGTACACCATAAAGTCACTGAAGCCGGGGCTGGTGGGGATGAGCGGCGGCGGTGGCTCCGGCTCCCCTCCGCCGCCGCACGCTGGCTTCATCGGGGTCGTCCTGATGACAGACACCAGCACCCGCTTTGGAGAGTCGTGGCAGAAGATGACCGGCGGTGGCGGGTTGTCCCCCATCGGCGCCTCCACGCCCCGTATCATCACCCGGTCCCGATCCGCAGTTCCGGCGGCCTCGGGCTGCACTCCTTGAGTCCCGGTTTACCCCAAGCTCGCCGGCCCGCGCTGCCCTAGATCTCCAACTCAGGCCAGCCGGCTCATGGCAGGCGGACGTTTCCCGGAATCTTGCGCAGCAGAATACCAAAGAAGCTGAGGGACGCGGCACTGCCGGCTCCCAGCGGGCAGGGTTGAACCCCAACCCTGGGTCGAGCCCTCCCTCCGCTCTTTGTACTCCCTTAGGCAGGTTGCAGTGGCGGGAAGCAGCGGACGGCCTGGTCCTGGCGGTGACTGGAAAACAGGACGTGCGGCACCGGGCGCCCGAAAATAACAACCTGCCACGGCGATCCCAGCTCCGACTTTTCCCGCGTTACATTTCGCGCCTGGGCGGAGCCAATCACGGCGAGGTCACAGCCCGCTGGCCAAAGCGGAGAGTGACAGGTCGAGTGAGCCAATGGCTAGGCCTGGACTGCTTGCTAGTCGAAAGGGGCGGGACCATGCCTGCGCGCGGGTCCTTACAGACTTACGATTGGTTGCCTCTTCCCCCCCACCCCCTGCCTCGGGAGCCAACTGTGTTCGAAACTACTAGGGAACGCGAGCAGTCTATGCCGGCCCAGGCACACCCGCCTGGAGCCACGCCCCAGCCTGGGACGCCGGAGTGAGGCCGAGAAGGGGACAGAGAAGTTGTTGATTGGAGAAGCTGTGAGAGGGTGGAGCCGGGGGCGGTCGTTGGCCGGCGGTGGCGCGCGCCCCACTCGGCCCCGCCCCGTCCGCTGTGGCTGTTGGGCCGAGGTTCCCGCGCGCTGGAATTTAAAGGGCTATGGTTCTGCAGCCAGCCCCGCCCTCCGATCCCGGAGCTCGGCTCCTTAGAGCGCTTCATTGTGCTACTCTGGGTCCTGGTGGCAGCACTAGTTTCCTAATGGAGTTCGTCTCCGCAGTTGTGCTCGCTGCGAATTAGACCTAGCTAAGGGTCCTCCCCTAGCCGCTTCCCTCCACCAGTCTTACGGGGGCCCTATGCGGCCAAGGCCGTGTTGGGCTACCGCTCCGCTCTGCTGCAACTGGAGGAAAGGGTCTCTAGGGTCTGGGGTGGGCGACTCGCAGCACGGGGACACACAGCTGCCCAAAGGAACCCACCACCCCGCTGTCTGCTTGCTGAGCCTCCGGACGCCCTCCTGCCAGCGAGCACTCGCCTTTTGCCAGCTCGCGCTCCACTCGGGACCCTTGCCAGGGGCGAACCGCAAAACCTGAGCCGCCCACAGAACCCGGAACAGCCAGGACTCAAGCACACCGCGCGCAAAACAAACAAACAAAACCCCAAAGCACAGCATCTGGCTCCTCCCTGCCAGGTAGGTGGAGGGACTGTCCATTTATTCTGTGCACTCCCTCCCTGAGCCCAGCGTGACTCAGGGGATCCATAAATATATGATGAATTAAATGGATAATGGGTGGATGGATGTCCAATGATTAAGGGTTAAAACTGACTATTGCATGACTGCAGAATATGCATAATATCACTTTGTATACCCACCTACACACGCTCAGCTATGCCAAAATTTAGCCACAATTGTTTAAGAACAAGGAAAACTTTGGCACTCATACATTCCAAGATACACTTTTTCTTTTTTTGGTCAGTCGTGGGGCCTGAACTCTGGGCCTGGGCGCTGTCCCTCAGCTCTTCAGCTCAAGGCTAGCGCTCTACACTTGAGCCACAGAGCCACTTCCAGCTCTTTCTGTTTATGTAGTGCTGAGGAATTGAACCCTGGGTCGCATGCATGCAAGGCAAGCGCTCTACCACTGAGCCACCTTCCCAACCTCCTCCCCCCAAGATACATTTTTAAAGGATAAAACAGGCAATAGCGTGATACTTTTATGTAAAAATTTGTCAGAGGATGCACGTGAATGACAGTGTGTGTGTTTATGAGGCGTATAGCTAAAAATCAGTAGTTTAAGCTTCATTAGCTTCAGAAAAACAAATGGTAAAAGTTTACATCCAAGAATGCTTAAAGTTCCTAGGTGCAACTCAAGAAGCTGAGATCTGAGAATCTCCATTCAAAATCACCCAGGCAGGAAAATCTGTGAGACACTTATTTCTAATTAACCACCAAAGAGCCAAAAGTGGCTCAAGTTGTAGAACACCAACTATGAAAGAAGAAGCCCATGGACAGCACCTAGGTCCTGAGTTCAAGCCTCAGTACTGGGCACAAACACACAGACACATGCAGGCTCTCTCTCTCTCTCTCTCTCTCTCTCTCTCTCTCTCTCTCTCTCTCGCTCACTCTCGCTCTCTCTCTCTCTCATATATACACACACGAAAAGAAAGCTGCTTAAAGTTATAACTATAAATATTTGTCTATTCTTGTTTTATAATTCTAGTTATTTCTTCTGATTAAAGATATTAAAGGCTCACTGAAACACAAAAGTTTACAATTTGGCAGGAATGAAAAAGAAATTTAACGTTTTTATATGTTAATGAAAGGGGGGAAAGTGTAGATATGGATTTGAACAGAGTGTTAATGTTGAGAGAGAAGCAAAAATTGCATGCAAGACTTTAAAAGCAGTAGCATACATGGTCTCTGAACAGTAATACCTTGGTCACAGATGAACAAATAGGAAAGCTCTTCTGTGTAAATACACAACATGAAGAAAGGGTAGAGCTGGAAAATGGAGCAGCAGAGTTAGGTAAAGAGCTCTGCTGTCTGGCTGGTTAGAATGGGGGTATCGGCACAACCTCTTCTGAATGCCCCAGAAACCTATAACTTGCCCATGCTCTGTGATACAGGTCTGGGATTATAGTCAAAGCTATGCCCCCTCAGGACTCAGTTGCCTTTGGCACTCATGTATTTCAGATCATGGAGATTATTCTCTCTTTTCTGAGTAGCTGCTTGAAGCCATGGTTGAGCTTTGGCTCATGTCTCTTAGATATTGACACCAAGTACAGCCTTCTGGGTGCTTTAGGTAAGGGAGTATGGGAGAAACCCCATGATCTTGTTGGAGAAAGAGTTGTTTCCTGAGTATGATGTACTCATGGGAGGAGGGAGGATTAAAACTAGGGTTGAGGTGGAAAGGGCCCACTGAGAATTTGGTATATAAGAGAAAAATCAGCTCTGGGGCTAAAGCCATCCAGCAGTTTCTATCTGATAGAATAAGTGAATCTGAATTGTACTCATTTCCTTACTTATGTAACTATAACCCTTCTGTACATCACCTTTACAATAAAAAAAGAGTGAATCTGATTGTTTCACAGAGACATCTAACAGAAAATTGAAGCAGATGAAGCAAAATCACTATTGTAAGGCATGACGCCTGACAGATTGGAGTTCATGTAAGACTAAGGTTTCCATCTGAAACTGACAGGTTACCTCATTGTGCTGAGGGTTCCAGGCAGAAGGAATGACTAGTGACTTTGTGTCCTGACTGCTTTAGTTACACATGGTGGGTGCCCTCAAGAACAATTTTCGCTGACACTTGATCTGACTCCCAACTCCAGAGAGCAGTGCTGACCCCTGTGGTCCTCAGAGCAGAGCTTGGAGCTCTGTCCACAGGACATAGGGAGCACACATCAGACTGCTGCCTGCACCTTCTTTGCTTTTACAGACAAAATTCTCCTTTGAGGTTTTTCAATAAGAAAAATTGAACATACTTTACCACCTTTAAGAATAAAGCAAGGCAGAGAACAAATCTCTGTTAATTAAATGGACAGCATTTTACTCCTTTAGTGGATATCCTGAGCTTCCTATACAGAGTTCTAAGTCCTTAATTTTACATATTTTCTTCTTAAGAGACTGGGAACGTTTTATAGAAAAAGAAGAGGAGGGAGTTGGGTGCTGGTGGCTCACGCCTATAATCCTAGTTACTCAGAAGGCTGAGATGTAAGGGTTCCGGTTCAAATCCAGCCAAGGCAGAAAAGTCCCCTTGATATTCTCATTTCCAATTAACCTGCTCAAAACTGGAAGTGCAGCTGTGACTCAAATAAAGTGGTAGCCTTGAACAAAGGAGCTCAGGACAATGCACAGGCTGAGTCTAAGCCCAAGGACTGACCAAAAATAATAAAAAGGAGGATTTAGATTGTTGGATCTGTTTGGTCTGAGCTTGCCAGAGCCCTCTTTTTTCTTTCTGGAGATATCAGGCTCATTAGGACATCAGTTGCTAGGCACAGACTCCAACAGAAAATGAGGCTGAGGGGAGACTCACAGAAAGACAATCAACCTGTGATAACTGAGTCCCTGCTTCTACTAGAATGAAGGATCTGAGTAGGTAATGAGTTGGATGCTGCTCAGTACGTGGCCAGGTGAGAAGTAATAAAAGGACTAAATGATGCTGTGATTCACCATACCTATGTCTTGACAGTGTGCAAAGTGCTTTGCTCCTGGGTATGTACTCATGTCTGAGGTGTCCAGACACTTCTGTATTTCACATGGTAGCTTGATATTTGTATTGTACAGGTTGACACACAGGTCTGTGAGAAGCCACATAAACAAGCAAATAATATTAACAGTATTGTTGCACTTTTGACTTTGTCTTCTAATTGTTGGAGGTTTCAGACCTTTATACTTAAAGCAGTCCCTATCCTAAGAGTTGTTATGCTGTAACATCCCTGTGTTCCTACCTTTGTTATGCATAAACCACATCCTGATTTTACAGGACAGAGACCTCTGAGAAAAGAAGCTGAGGAGGAGCAGAAGCTGCTTTCTGTGCTGCCAAGGTGACTGGTCACTTTTTTCCTGTTCCCTTCTTTATCATGTTCTAGGCATACCTGGGATTAAGTACAGCCAGCCTGAGTCTTGAGACAGATAAAGTAATGGCTATGATTATGAGGACAGGCTAGGGAGTGCATGTAAAAGATATATTAAGAGGGTAACTAGATTCAAGAGTTCCCTTCTCCCCACCCCAACTGCCCCATCCCACCCCTGTACTGTAGGCCATCAGGCCCTCTATTTGTTGGGCTGGTCCTAGTTACAACATTGTACATTCTGTTACCTGTAGCCTCCTAGACAAGCATCCCAACACTACTTGCTTTCAGAAACTGCTATGTCCAGATCCTCTCTGTCAGATGTATAGTAGGACAGTTGCAGAGGCCAGTCACCTGCTATCTCAAGCATCCATGAAAGTTGTCACTTCTTTTGGGTGTGCATCTGTTTCCAAAACTTCTGTGAAAAAAAGTCATTAACTTCACTGAACACTCCTTTCTCAGAAAACCTACCAGAAAATGCAATTCCAGCCACAAAACCCGAGTCTTCTCCAACTCTACCCTCCACAGGCTCTCTTAATCAGGTGATTTTACCACCAGACCATGCTCTGCCATGAAAGTATGTCTCCCTTGGAAACTAAATTTCCAGTGGACCATTACCATCCCAACAACTTGCCTCAATTCCTCTTCCCTAGAACATCATACTTGGGGAATAGGACCTGTTCTCCAACATGATTCCCTTATGGAATGACTGGCAGCTTTTCTGGCTTGTCCACTCATGACTCACTAACCAGAGACATTGGCCCTTCCAGCTTGACAATGTCAGCATTGTCCTGCAGGGAGCTGGGTGTGAGGAACTGGCTCCCTTAGGGGTTAGTAGAATGTGAGGCCAAGCAGGAATCCCTTGCCCTCCATTCTTCAGAGGCCTCTTCTGGAGGTGTCATGCATCCTACCACATCGAGCCGGGTAACCTCTCATTTGTCAGACTTGATGTTCTGGAATTCTTGGAGACCCAAATCAAGAAGAAAGGTGGCTGCTTGATGTGGAAAGAAGGAAAGTAAAACTGATTCTTGTGTCCAACAAGATAGGCTAGAGTAAACAAAGGAGGAGGCTGCAATGCTTGGTAAGAAATGTATGCATTATCCTGCCCATGTAATTGTAACCCCTCTGTACAGTATGTTCTCAAATAAAATTAAAAAAAAAAGATAGGCTAGAGTGCTGCCTGAATTCTGTACGGAAGTGTTAAAAGTCTATTGCTGAGCAGCAGGACTTGGCAGTTTCCTTCCATTTTGGAGCTCCAGTGGCAAGAAAGGGGAGCTGCACAAGTACATGCAGCCCTAGGTCCAAATCTATATGAGGACCATTCTTAGCAAAGTATATCCAGCTTTTCTGGGGTCTTCCATCTCTACACAGAAATCCTCTGAGCCCTACTGTCCCTGGCATAGGTGACTGTTGCATGAAATTTGTCGTCTTCAATATAATCTCCAGTGTCTTCACAGTCCATAAATCCTCAGTGAGTCATAACCCTCAGCCTCTGCCATTACCTGAGATGAAATCTCAAGACTTGCCTGAAACTTTGTGTCAAGATCTTCTAGGGGCCCAGGCCTAGCTTCACTCTCCACTCCTAGTCCTGCCTGCTTTTCCCCATAATCAAGGGTAGCACCTGTGGAGTCAGTTTTATGGATCACAAAATAAACCATAGCAGCTTATACCATCTGGAATTCAATACCTGGAGCATAATATATTCCAGAAAAATATATAATAATATATAACATACACATTATATATGTAATATTAATATATGATATAATATACTGTAGGAGAGTATGTGGGGTTTACCCTCTGGGGTCCAGAAATATCAGGAAGACTTTCATTCTCTAGCTCCAAAGTTTCCATTGGTCAGACAGTATTCTCAGGCTAAAGTTATTGTCTCCATCCTTCCTGGTGAGTTGCCCCTCACCAGTGACCTGCAGCAAAAACTACAGCATCACCTTCGAAAGAGGCTCATCCAGAAGCACTGGGACCTTTCTTGCAGGATCCAGGAGTCACTGCCACTAAGATAGAAATTCCCCAAAGCTCTGAGTCTAAGAGCAGTGAGGGGCTCTCATGGATTTCCTCCTTTAAACATCAGAAGAGCAAACATCCAAACTTTGAATCAAGCTGACTTGAAAGCTTTAATGAGAAGAGCACAGAGATATGTCTGCTAGAGGAGGAAGTAGGGAAGGAACAGGGACACAGTCCAAAGACCATCTGTCCAATGACTCAGGAGGTTCCACATACTGGTTCAGGGTATCATTCTGACTCATGCAAGAAGTGTATCTCAGTGTCAGAAACAACTCAAGGATGCCCTGGAAGTACATTGGAGCAAGAAATTTTGGAAATCAGTGAAGGTCAAATCCCTGGCACTGTGTACGCCAATCCAACAACATGCACTTGTTACTGTATGAAAAATCTCCTAGCCAAATGAAGCAGAGAAATTTGGCATCATTGACAAGGAAGCACAACAGTTTGAACACACCCCATGGTATTTCCTTCCATGATTCCAGCAAGTCAAATATTGTGGCATGCAGAGCTAAATTTTTTCAAAAGAAGACAATGCATAGCCTTTCCCAGAAGTTCCAGGAATCTAGCTCTGGGGAATTTCTATCTTGGGACTTAAAAGTGACAGAAACTCCTGGATCCTGCAGGGCAGGTCCCAGTGCTGCTGGGTATAAAGGTAAGTCTATCCCAGGTCTATGTCAGCTTTAAACTTTCCTCTCCATCACCCTCCACCATTTCTAGTGTGGATACTAAACTTACCATCATCTAGCCCTTTAGACAAAATTATTTTGCTAATAGCAACGAAAGAATGGAAACAACAAATTCAGCCCCATTCTAGACTGTCCTGTTCCTGCCACCTCACCTGTGAGCAAGAAAGGACAGGAGTTTCAGAGACAATCACTCTCTTACACCAACCACGAGTACACTGAGAACCTTCATAGAATGAAGGACTGCAGATGGCCTTTTTTTTCCCTATTCTTTTTTTTTTTAATGTATTTTTTTATTGTGAAAATACTGTACAGAGGGGTTATAATTACATGGGCAAGATAATGAGTACATTTCTTATCAAGCATTGTAGCCTCCTCCTTTGTTTCCCCTTCCCATCCCTTCCCATCTTCCCCTTGCCCCCCCACCTTCCCTGCTTCCCTCCCCGCCCCCCCAAAGTTGTAAAGTTCGTTTTGGACATAACGACTTGTACATATCATTGTTGCAATGGGTCCACCTGTATCCCTATTTAAACGATTTGTTTTTCCCCTTCCCCTCCACAAATTATACCGACACGAAATACAATGAAAGCAGTGGTTATACTATGGGGGAGGGACATGCAAAGCAACAAAGAAATAATCTTATAAATGTGTTAGAAACAATCATATTAAAGAAAAAAATTTGAATACATATCTTAGCGTTCATTTCCCTAACATCACCTTATCTGACCTTTTCTGCTTGACTCAGACATATACTAAATACTGCAAATAAGGGAGACCATGAGACCTATGTTTCTTTGGGCCTGGCTTACTTCACTTAATATAATTTTTTCCAAGTCTTTCCATTTCCTCACAAATGGGGCAATGTCATTCTTTCTGATGGAGGCATAGAATTCCATTGTGTATATATACCACATTTTCTTGATCCATTCATCTACTGAGGGGCATCTGGGTTGGTTCCACATCTTAGCTATAGTAAATAGTGCTGCAGTAAACATAGTCGGGCTGGTAGCTTTAGTATAGTCTTGTTTGTAAACATTTGGATAAATGCCCAAAAGTAGGATTGCTGGGTCATAGGGGAGTTCTATGTGGAGAAGGCAGAACGGCAGACCCAGCCCAATTGTATCCAGGGCAACCACCTCAACAGCAAAGCTTCCTGCTCTAAAGTGACATGTGTCAAGTCCCATACATGAAGCTGCTTGTCCTGGACAGAATTACCTTGAGAAAAACAAGCAGGGCACAGCCTGGCAGGGAGACCTAACAAATAGTGTACTGTTTGCTGACCACAAGCATCCCACAGCCCCTGTGCACATGGAGCCAGTGCTCCATAGTAGAATCATCTGCAAACATCAGGTGCTTCTGGCTGCCCCTAATTCCTAATGGCAGTGTGTTGGGAGTGTTTCTGTTGAAAGGGAGACTTTTCCTCCCTCAAAATAATTCATTCCTTCCCCCAATAAACTTTCAATACATTGCCTTCTTCTTATCTCCAATAAATGTCCTAACAGCAGTCCTGTCTTCTGCATACTGCTTTGTGTGTATGGGTTTGGGCTAGTTTCTAGGGAACAAGAAAATTAGGTTAGCTCTTCCTGATTGATTGCCCCTATTGTCTCTATAAGATGATAACTCTGTTGAAGCTCCTATTGGGTAGATGGCCCTCCTCTCAAATCCCTTTCCCTACACAGTGAAGTTGGAGAAGGTGGATCTTCTACCTCCTAGAAGTGCATGGCATCCCACCAAATTTCTTTTGCATTGATTGGTTCCCAGTGTATAAGCAGTAGAGAAATATTTTTCTGTGCAGAGGACTGAAGGTGTATAAATTTTCCAGAACACACGTGGTTACTCATTTCTTTATGAGAGTTGGCAGTAATTCCACATAAGTAATGCCCCTGCCATGGGAGTGTTTGATGACATTGCTGGGGGTGGTATGGAATATAAGAAGGGAAGAGTCCTTCTGAAGAATCATTTGGGGCATGTTTTTAGGAGCAGTGTTTGATTTGCCATGGAGATCTCTCAACTACCAATGAACCAAGAAAAGTGGTTTTCTCCCTCTGAATATTTCCTTACTATGCTTGGAAAATTCAAGCTGTTGAAGGTCGGAATGCCACACTAGTTAAAATAAAGGCAACTGTGAGAAATGTATCTTAGAGAGACAAAGAAAATCATGAAGAGAGGAAAAACGACCAGTGTCACAAAATCTTGTCCCAACACCTCATTCTTCCCTTTACTAGTATGATTCCTGTCAGCCCTTGTTCAAGGTTGAAGATACCAAGGGCTTAATGACATCATAAGGGTTGAAGTATACTATATATAAAGTTCTCTGAGCACTGAACATTTAAAGAAAATTAATTGGCATGAATTCCTCTCTTTAGGGAAGGTGACTCTGATGCCTCCCGTCCATACTCAAGGACAACACACAAGATCTACCTTTAATGTTTACAAGTTGGCCTATCAAAATAAAGTTGCCATCCTTGAATCTGCATGGGCTTTGTGGAGCTAGGGTAGACCTCTTTCATGTCATCTGCATCTGATGATCCAAATAGGAGTCCTAATAGAAGTGCTATTGGGGTCACATATTTTGGAGACATACTATGGACTTGTATAGAATATTTTCATTGTTCAAATATGTGCACATACTCATCCTGAAAGAAGTTGAATGTATCTCCTCTAAACTACCAAAAAAGCCAAACGTGGAGCTGTGGCTCAAGGGGTAAAGTGCTAGCCTTAGGCAAAAGATGCTCTGAAATGGTGACAAGGTCTTGAGTTCCAGCCCCAGGAGAGGCACAATAAACAAACAAACTTGACCAGTACACACTGACCATAGAAGCAGACAATAGTTGAAAGCCCAGGTTTTTATAACCAGATAAAACACCATACCCAGATCTATATTTTAGAAAGATAATTGGCCAACAAAAGCCAATGAGTGTTCACGGGGGAAGTATAAAAATTAACTACAGCATCACAGAGGACATTCACCTGTTAGAAAAGCAGCTGAATTCTATTTATACTTGCCTAGATTTCGCAATAGCATAGAGGAGATGCGGCTTCTTGTTCATGTTTTTCTTATTCCTTTTCCTTGATGCTCCCTCATCCTCATACCAGATCTCTTCTGGTCCAAGAAAGAAAATAAGAGAGAGAGAGAGAGAGAGACAGACAGACAGACACACACACACACACACACATAAAGAAGAAGATAGACAGACAGAGACAGAGTTTTGTCATAGCATTCCTAATGATCATGTGCCTGGAACCAGTTGGGTCACATGAACATCCCTATGATCCATAATCCAGAGCTTGCCACAGGTATTTAAGTCCATCTACAACAAGATAAAATCCTTCACTGTCTACAGAGGACCAATATTCTTTATTTTTTGGTCCTGGGGCTTGAACTCAGGGCCTGGGCACTGTCCCTGAGCTCTTTTACTCATGGCTAGCGCTCTGTTGATTGAATTCCAGAGCCACTTCTGGTTTTCTAGTGGTTTGTTGGAGATAAGAGTCTCATGGACTTTTCCTGGGATGGCTTTGAACCACAGTCCTCAGATCTCAGACACCTGAGTAGCTAGGATTACAGGTATGAGCCACCAGAACCCGGCTCCAACATTCTTTTTTTTGTGAAAATATCCTACAGAGGGGTTACAATTATATGGGCAAGGTAATGAGTACATTTCTTACCAAGCATTGTTGTCTCCTCTTTTGTTTCCCCTATCCATCTCCACCTGCCTGCCCCATCCCGTCCCCCCCTGTTATATCCTATATCGACATAATGACTTGTACATCTCATTGATGCAATGGGTCTGCCCGTATCCCTATTTAAATGATTTGTTTTTGCCCTACCCCTCCACAAATTATACCAACTTCAAATACAATGAAAGCAGGGGTTATACCGTGGGGGAAGGACACACAATCAACATAGAAATCATCTTATAAATATGTTAGAAACAATCCCAAGAAAAAAAAACATTTGAAACTTACCTTGGGGTTCATTTCGCCTAACCTCAACTTATCTGACCTTTTCTGCTTGTCTCAGATATATACTAGTTATTGCAAATAAGGGAAACCATGGGACCTTTGTTTCTTTGGGCCTGGCTTACTCCATTTAATATATTTTTTTCCAACTCTTTCCATTTCCTAACAAATGGGGCAATGTCATTCTTTCTGATGGAGGCATAGAATTCCATTGTGTATATATACCACATTTTCTTGATCCATTCATCTACTGGGGGGCATCTGGACTGGTTCCATATCTTAGCTATGGTAAATAATGCTGCAATAAACATAGTTGTGCTGGTAGCCTTAGTATGGTCTTGTTTGTGATCATTTGGGTAAATGCCCAAAAGTGGGATTGCTGGGTCATAGGGGAGCTTTATGTGGAGTCTTTGAGGAACCTCCATTCTACTTTCCAAAGTGGTTGAACAAGTTTACACTCCCACCAACAATGCAGTAAGGTTCCCTTCTGTCCACATCCCCTCCAGTATCTGTTGTTATTAGAGTTCTTGATTATAGCCATTTTAACATCTCAATGTTGTTTTGATTTGCATTTCTTTTATGGCTAGAGAGGTTGAGCATTTCTTCATGTGTCTATTGGCCATCCTTCTTTCCTCTTCAGAGAAGTTTCTCTTTAAGTCTTTACCCACTTATTTACTGGGCAGTTGTTTCTTTGAGGATTTCTTGTTGGGTAATTTAGTTTTTTGACTTCCAGGTATAATTTAGATATGAGACCCTTGTCCGTTGTATGACTTGTGAAGATATCCTATTCCATGGGCTTTCTATTGATTTTGCTAGCTATGTCCTTTGCCATACAGAAGCTCTGCAACTTCACGCATTCCCATTTGTCCAACCTTTCTTTGATTTGTTGTGTTTCTGGGTCTCTATTAAGAAAATTTCGGAGGAGTTCCGGGAAGATGGCGGAGGAGAAGCTGGAATCTGAACAAGCTCTCGCATAGAAAGTAGTTTTAGAGTTCCAGTGAACAGTCCTAAGCCAGAGAATCACACCAAGTGTGCCATCACAGAACAGAGAGTTAGACAAGAGAGGGGAAGCCAAGGAGACACATCTGAGCGCCTGCCAGCAGCTGCCGCTGCGGCGGCAGGGTCGCGGCGGCAACCACCGCCGTGGGGTCATACCTAAGACAAAGAGAGTCCAGGACAAAGGAGCCAGACGCAGCGGACGAGCGGATTCTACTCAACACCAACAAGAACCGACAAGGAACGGACATCTTCATCCTGCAGTTTGCAGACCAGTGACAACCCAGGATCCAAGACTCGGCGTGAGTACAAGCCCTACGTCCTCACTCCTTCTCAGGGAGCAGAGGAGGGAAGGCCACCCCTCCTCCCCCCCAGCACCGGTGATCTCCATCTTGGATACAGACAAAGCTCGGAGGAGCTGCTAGCTCCAGCTCAGGCCTTGGAATAAAACGAGTCATTTAGCAGGTCACAAGAACTTAACGGCGAAGTGACCTGCCAGACTCAGCTCCATCCAGGGAAAAGTCACCCAGCTCAGGCACCAGCCATTGGAGTGGCTTTCCCCACTGGGTAACCAGAGCCAGAGGCTGCCCCTCCCTCTATAGCAGCCACCACAATCAATTGAAAAACAGAAACCCTGAGAATGGCTCCAGGCTGGGCGCTGTGAGTTTTATCACAAAATAGCCACAGGGAAAAGCTACTGTTTGTTGAAAGGCCTCAACTCTACCCAGAACCTAGCCTCATCACTGCATCCCCCTCTTTTGTGATTCTCAAAGCTGATCACCCTCCCAGAAAACTAACCTGGGAGGGGATCTCAAAATCTTGGGTAAAGCAGAGCATTTTTCTGCGTCTTCCAACAAACCGACTTAAGAAACCAATCAAGCCACAGGACCTCAAGCTGACCAGAGACTCCAACAAGAGGCTGGCTACAGACAAAAGGGAGATACAGAATTCTTCCCACCCCTCCCCCCCCCAAAAAAATCAAAGGACTTTTTTTTCTTTTTTTCTTCTTCTTCTTCTTTTCTTTTTTTGTTTGTTTTTTGTTACCTTATATATATATAAAAATTTTTTTCTCTTCTAAAACTTTTATTAATATTTAATTTTTGCCTCTTCTGAAAAAATAATTGTTTTCCAGTAACTTTTTTTTTCTCCTCTTATAATTTTTATTTTAGGAATATGTGAATGAGCGTTTTCCTTTCTTTTCTTGTCTTCTTTCTCTTTTTCTTTCTTTCTTAATCATCTTTTTGTTTTTTGTCTAGCTCTACTGAACTTCTGATCTTTTCTTCTCCCTTTCCCATCCTTAAAGTTTTTCACATCTCCTCTATGTCCCTCCCTTTCTCTCAACATATTCACATTCCTCTCTAAATAGATGGTCTTTTAATCTCTATAATAACATTAATTTTTACATTTCTATTTTTTTCTGGTTTCTTTTCATTCCCCTTTCCGTCTCTTCTTTTTCTCTCTCTCTCTACTTGCATCCTACCCAACCCATTTCCTGCATTGTGATTAGGACATAGTTAACTCTCCCTGTGCCTCCCCACACCAATCTATTCCTATTTTTTTACCCACATCTCTCCCTAATCCTAATAATTTCTGGTTTTCCAAATTCTATTCTGCAGTTTGAAGTCCTTTAACATATAGTTGTTTGATGTTGAATAGATGTATCTGTTGAATTAGATTGCATCTGTAGACTATTGACTGTACAAATACAAACTTTGGTTGATGGTTGCCTTAAGATAGTGTTCTAGCACAAAACTGGTGCTATCTTCATCTCAAATGGGCAGAGTAAGCCGGAAAAACACAAGAAAAATGGCAAATTCGGGTATCTCAATTCCCAATCCTGATAATCAGGGATTAGAACAGATAAAGAATAATCCAGAGGAGAGTTCCCAAATACCTCTACAAACATTACTAGCAAACATGATAAATGAGAAGTTTGACAATGTACAAAGGACTCTGTATGAGCGTGATAGGGAGAGAGAGGAGGCATCCCAGAAGTTTATACAGGAATATCATAAGCATGAGGAAGGTACGCAAAAACTGATACAGGATTTGCTTGAACAACTTGAGAATACTCAAAGAGAAAGGGAGGAATGGCGTGAGCAGGCTGAGAACACTCAAAGAGAACTGCAGGAATCCCACAAACGGGAAGAAAGAGAACTGCAGGAATCCCACAGACGGGAGGAAGCTAATCAAAGAGTAATTCAGGAAATGAGAGACCAGGTAGAGAATACACAAAGATCACTAAAGGCATTCATGGAATCCATACTGTAAATAAAATAAAAAAAATAAAAGAAAAGAAAAAAGAAAAAAAGCCGGAAATGGCGCTGTGGCTCAGGTGGTAAAGCACTAGCCTTGAGCTGAAGAGCTGAGGGACAGCGCCCAGGCCCAGAGTTCAGGCCCCACGCCAGACACCCCCCCCCCCCCAAATGAATGAAGTTTTAATAAATTACAATTAAAGCTGAGAAAAAAAGCATGGTAATTTGAAGTAAGTTGTTTCTAGTTTAATTCAGAACCACAGTATAGTCTGTTGGAGGGGGCAGATTATGTAGATTGAGCACTATAAGTTTTCTCAACTGGAAATGAGTTTAGTATATAACTGACAGCATTGTGACAGGTGTTAAATGAAGGAAAATATGGAAAATTCTTAGCACATAATAGTTATTCATTAAATGTAATGTAAGTTCTCTTCCCTCCCAAGTTCTGAATGTGTTTTGGTATATTGGTTGAGGTTTTTTTTTTTATTCCATAATAAAAATTCCAACTAGACATAAAAAAAAAAAAAAGAAAATTTCGGCCTGAGCCAAGGAGACCTAGGGTTTCTCCTATTCCATCCTGTAATGTTTTCAGAGTGTCTGCTTTGACTCCGAGGTCTTTGATCCATTTGTAGTTGATTCTGGTGCAGAAGGATCTAGGTTTAGTTTTCTACAAGTGATTAACGAATTTTGCCAGCACCATTTACTGAAGAGGCTGTCTTTCTTCCATTCTATTTTTTAGCTTCCTTATCGAAGATTAGATGGCTATATGTCTTTAGGTTCATTTCTGGGTTTTCAATTCTATTCTATTGTTCCCGGGGTCTGTTCTTGTGCCAGTACCAAGCTGTTTTGATTACTATGGATTTGTAGTAGAGATTGAAATTTGGTATTGATATTCCTCCAGCACCATTCTTCTTGTTAAGGATCGTTTTTGCTATTCGGGGTCTTTTATTGTACCATATGAATTTTTGGATTGCCTCTTGCATTCCCTTGAAGAATGAGGTTGGAATATTGATAGGTATTTCATTGAATTTGTAGACAGCCTTGGGAAGTATTGCCATTTTCACAATGTTGATACTTCCAATCCAGGAGCATGGGAGGTTTTTGCCACTTTCTAAGTTCTGTTTTGATTTCCTTTTTCAGGTTTTTAAAATTTTCATCATAGAGGTCCTTCACTTCTTTGGTTAAGTTAATTCCTAGGTATTTTATTTTTTGTGGGGCTATTATGAATGGAGTTGCTTTCCTAATTTCAGCCATGCTTTTCTCATTGTTGGCATACAGAAAAGCCATTGATATTTGAGGGTTAATTTTATAACCTGCTACTTTGCCAAAGTTTTGAATCAGCTTGAGTAATTTGGGAGTGGAGTCTATGGGATTCTTTAAATAGAAAACCATGTCATCTGCAAAGAGGGAGAGTTTTACATCATCTTTCCCTATTTGGGTCCCTTTTATGTTTGCATGTTTTTTATGTTTGCATATTGTCTTATTGCTATAGCTAGGCATTCTAATACTAGATTGAAGAGCAGTGGAGAGAGTGGGCATCCTTGTCTCATTCCTGAGTTAAGAGGAAATGGTTTTAGTTTTTCACCATTGAGTATAATGCTGGCTGTAGGTTTGTCATATATAGCCTTTACTGTATTGAGGAATGTTCCATGGATTCCTAATTTTTCCAGAACCTTCATCATAAAGGGGTGTTGGATCTTGTTAAATGCCTTTTATGCATCTATTGAAATAACCATGTGGTTCTTATCCTTGCTCCTGTTGATGTGATGAATTATGTTAATTGATTTGCTTATATTGAACCAGCTTTGCATCCCTGAAATGAATCCTGTTTGATCGTGGTGTATGATTTTTTGGATGAATTGTTGAAGTCAATTGGCCAAAATTTCGTTGAGAAGTTTTGCTTCAATGTTCATCAAAGAAATGGGTCTATAATTCTCTTTCTTTGATGAGTCCCTGCCTGGTTTTTGGATGAGGATTATGAAGGCTTCATAGAATGAGTTCGGTAGTGAACTTTCTCTTTCAATTTCATTGATGATTTTGAGGAGTATTGGTGTGAGCTCTGCTTTGAAGGCCTTGTAGAATTCTGCTGTAAAACCATCTGGTCCTGGGCTTTTCTTAGATGGGAGGTCTCTTATTGCTGTTTCTATTTCAGTGCTTGATATGGGCCTGTTAAGATGGTTTAACTCATATTGGTTTAGTTTCGGCATGTCGATATTTGCTAGGAAAAAGTCAAGTTCTCAAACTTATTAGCATAAAGTTTTGAGAAGTATTCCCTTATAATGTTCTGAATCTTGGTTGTTTCTGTGGTGATATTTCCATTCTCATCTCTGAGTTTATTAATATGGGTGTGTTCTCTTCTTTTTCTGGTAAGATTTGCTAAGGGTATGTCAATTTTGTTAATTTTTTCAAAGAACCAACTCTTTATTTTGTTGATTCTAAGTTTTTTTGGATTCTAATTCATTTAATTCTGATTTAATTTTAATTATTTCTTTCCATCTACTGGATTGGGGTTTATCTTGCTGCTCTTTTTCAAGGAGGTTCCAATGTCTCATTAAGTTGTTGGTTTCAGATCTCTCAATTTTTTGATGTAGGTACTGAGAGCTATAAACTTGCCTCTGAGTACTGCCTTTGCTATATCCCAGAGGAACTGGTAATTTGTGTGTTCTTTTTTGTTGAATATCATGAACATTTGAATTTTGTTTTTAATCTCTTCCATGACCCACTAGTAATTCAACAGTGTGTTGTTCAGCCTCCATGTGTTACAGGACTTTCTTTGGTGGCTTTTGGTGTTGAGTTCTAATTTTATTCCCTTGTGGTTTGAGAGAATGCAAGGTATACCTTCAATGTTTCTGAATTTGGATGTTTGCTTTGTGACCTAAAATGTGGTTTATTTTGGAAAATGTTCCATGTGCTGCTGAGAAAAATGTGTATTCTGATGCTGTTGGGTGAAATATTTGGTAGATGTCTGTGAAATCTAGTTGATCTATGCAGTTGTTTAGATCTGGGGTTTCTCTGTTGAGTTTTTGCCGAGTTGATCTATCTAGTGGGTCCAACATTCTTAAGAATACCAAAATCCAATGATACTCATTTACATTAAATGGCCTGTTGTTTCATATAGCAATTCTCCCATATATTTTAAACCACTATGAATCACTTATACCTAATACAATATAAACATTATGTCAAATGCGTGTTATACAATGTTGCTTAAGTAGTCATTACAAGACCAGGTGGTGGTGGCTCCTACTTGTAATCCTAGCTACTCAGAAGGCTGAGATCTGGTGATCAAGGTTCCAAGCCAGCCTAGGTAAGGAGGAAAGTCCCTGAGACTCTCATCTCCAAGTAACCAGGAGAAAACCAGAAGTAGAACTATGGCTCAAAGTGGTAGAGCACTAGCCTTGAGCAAAAAAAGCTTGGGGACAGAGTCCAGACCCTGAGTTCAAGCTCCACAAAACAACAACAACAAATGACAAGAAAAAAATATCCATGTTTATTGGTTGAAACCATAGATGTGGAAACCACTGAAATAAAAGAACGATAGTACAAAATTAAAAGAAATTTGTAGTTTGACAGGGTAATTTAGTCTAATATAAGAAACTTAAATTTGTTCTTGGAATGTAGTTAGGTCATAGGCCAATTGTCTAGCATGTGTGGTTCCCTAAATTTGATCCTGTATATAAACTTATAGAGAGGAAAGAAAATTAGAAAAAGAAAAAAATTCAAATTAAGCCTTGTATTGATTATGTGTTTAATTTCTGTGACATTTTTCTAGTGGTTTGTTCTGAATGTACATTATAAAAGTATTGGAGAGCTAGGTGCTGGTGACTCACAATTACTGCTTAGCTACTCAGGAAGCTGAGATCTGAGGATGGCTGTTCAAAGCCAGCAGGAAGAGAAAAGTCCATGAGACTCTTATTTCCATTTTAACCAATTAAATCAGATATCTGTGGCTCAAACTGGTAAAGCACTACTCTGGAATAAAATAGCTTAGGGACAGCACTCAGGCTCTGACTTCAAGAGCCACAACTGACAAGAAAAAAGGAATTTCCCAATTAACCCTTTTGAAAAAGGACTGTATGCTGAGTGTCATCAAAGCCAACACAGGGGACTTTCTTTTGCTCATTTGTTCAGAGTGTATGTCTTTGATGCCTACTCTTTACTATTAATTTTCTCATGTGAACATGGAGTTTAACCTCTCTTCTCTCCAAACCCTGCTGTCTGTATTGATTCTGTACCTATGTATCCACTGTATTAAAGGTTCTGGCTCCAAATATAAGCTCAGTCCTTTCACTGCCTAGCTAAGAAGTTTAGATATGGGCACTGTTTTGAATAATTTGTGAGTTCCACTTTCTTTCTCTGTGAAATGAAGATAACTAATTTATATATATATATATATATATATATATATATATATATATATATATTTCATAGAGTAGTTGTGAGGGTTACATAAGTGAAAGAATTCATGAATCTGAAACTTGATCAACTTTTTTTAGTTGAAAATCATTATTCCATTACTCCCACTAGTGAAGATAGCACAAATCCATTTTACAACATCATTCAAAATTAGAAGTATCAATAGCTCCTATCTCCCTACCTTACAGGGCCTTCTATGGAGCTCATTGTTACTCCAGGTCAGGGTTTTCCATAGCATGGTCTGCTCAAGACTTGGTCTGCAAGTCACTGTTAGGGAAAAAAAATAGATTCCATGAGAATAAATGTGAGAAATAATGGATGTTGTAACTTCAATCTGATATACACAGACATTAACATGCAAGTTTCTGAACAATCCTCTCAATAGACAAGGGCATCAAATCAAGTATTATATGCAGTTATTTGACAGTGAGCCACTTTTTTGTGGAAAATATTCTAGTCTGCTCACGTGGTCCTAATCATCTCAGCCTTCTTATCTCTCTTTAGTAATAGTTCATGATTTGGAAGTTTGAATTAGAAGTGCATCCAAGGCTAACATAGATTAGACAGACCTTGTTTATGATATACCACACATGCAAAGCAGAGAAGTCAGCTCTGTAAACAGGTGGTCAAAAATAAGGCCTGGTAAATGCATAAAGTTATTGAAGACCATAGATCCTCCCACTCTAGTGAGCACAGATTATCCTAACCCTCTAAGGGTAGCTTCAAAAATATAGGTCTGGGGGCTGGGAAGGTGGCTCAGTGGTAGAGCACTTGCCTTGCATGCATGAGGCCCTGGGTTCAATTCCTCAGCAACACATAAGCAAAAAGAAAAAAGCCAGAAATGGCGCTGTGGCTCAAGTGGTAGAGCGCTAGCCTTGAGCTGAAGAGCTGAGGGACAGTGCCCAGGCCCAGAGTTCAGGCCCCACGACTGGACCAAAAAAAAAACAAACAAACAAAACAAAAAAACAAAAATATAGGTCTGGATTTTTTGGTCAGAGAGGAAGTCCATGGGTATAGAAAGATCCTCCTTTAACCCCACATTGCCTCAAGAATGGGCAGATAGACTTTTGGTTCCCCAGGACCCAGCCAGGGAAGGTGCGTGTCTCTGAATGCCAAGTCCCAACCATTATCCACTAAATGATGGGGCTCAGAGGTCTAGGACAGTCGGGCAATAAAACCTTTCTTATAGGGGCTAGGAAGGTGGCTCAGTAGTAGAGTGCTTGCCTTGTGTGCATGAGGCCCTGGGTTCAATTCCTTGGCACCACATAAGCAGAAAAACCTGGAAGTGGCTCTCTGTCTCAAGTGGTAGAGTGTTAGCCTTGAGATGAAGAGCTCAGGGACAGCGCCCACACCCAGAGTCCAGGCCCCATGACCAGCATAAAACAAAACAAAACAAAACAAAACAAAAAACCAACTTTTCTTATAGTTGAGGATAACTTTGTTATAATTCTTTGCTTACATGAGGATACCGTGCATTTACTATTAAAAAGACAGTTTAAAGATTTCTTGTTTTCCTTATAGAGAGTAATATAGAGTCATATATTTCTAGTATATTTTCTTAAATTTTTACCTTCAGATTCAAATGTTTGGGGCAGTTTAGCTGACCACTGTCTGAGAAATAAATGTGTGAATGAGGGCATATTATCTTTCAGGAGAACAATATTGCTTTGTAAGAGTGAGGTCTGCTTTCTGAACCCTAACGATGAACCAAAAAATGGGATGAGAGATGCCCCATTCCTCCCATGGAGCTATCCCTGTTTGTATACAAGCTCCTCTTTCAGGGCGTGTTTATGCTAACCAGGCTGCAGGTGAAATGAAGTCCTAAGCCATGGGCTACTTCTCTGTAGAATGAAAAGAACAAGGCTACCCCAGGGAAACACTCCTGAAGAGCAATCAGCCTTCCACTCAGCTTATACTTGAATGAGTATTGCATTTGCAGCTTCCAAGGACAACATCTACTCTTTCCCCCCTTATTTCCTCCAACACTTACAATAGAACTGGGGAAGAAATTGAATTGCAGGGTTCAGATCCTTTTACAAGTGCCAAGTGATGGAGGAAAAACGTTGTTAATAGAATAGGCAAATAGACAGTCCAGTAATCTCCAGGCCAAATAGCCCTGGTTAAATATAGATTCTGACTCTTCCCTATGGCTGTTTTATTTGGGAACTCTAGTGTAGTAAATGGTTGGCTCTGGGTTTCTAACAGGCTAAATGTGATCGGATATTCTGGGCTAGAAAGTGATTCCTGTGTCCCTTTCTGGATTGGAGCAAAAATCCAGCTCTTGTGGGTTATAGACAACCAGCGTGAAGTCACTGTATTTGCTCTGCTATCTGTAACTCCTGCACTGTCCCTGCATTTGCCCCTGGTCTCAGACAAATCCTGCCTCTCAGCCCTAGAGCCCCACTTCTGTAACCATGGTTCTTATAATGACTGCAGAGTAAAAACTTCAGTATCCTCAGAAAGATGTAAATGACCACCTGTCTCCTGTTGCATCCATTTCCCATCATGCATTATCCCTCATGATAATCAGACTATAAGAAATAGTATACATTATAATGCCTTTTCTTTTTGCAATAGTTTTATGCTCAGTGTTAAAAGGACACTTTAACATATTTTTGTTTTCTTTTGTAGCAGAGGAGAATATATGTATTATGTTTTAATATGTCTTTCTAGATCTGTGTGTGTGTGTGTGTGTGTGTGTGTGTGTGTGTGTGTGTGTGTGTGTGTGTGTGTTGGTTTTGGGGCTTGAACTTAGGGCCTGGATGCTGCCCCTGAATTTTTTTGTTTTTGTTTTGCTCAAGACTAATGCTCAACCACCTGAGCCACAGCTCTCCTTCTGGATAATTTTTAAAAAAAAATTTTGGTGGTTGATTGGCAATAAGTCTCCTGATCAGGCTGGCTTCAAACCACAATCCTCAAGAATAACTAGGATTACAGACATGAGATAATGGCCGTGGGAACTCATGCTTTTTAAAAATATTTTGCCTTCAGAGCCAAATGATTTGTTACCCACTGATTTATCCGGGCTTGGAGTAGCAATGACGTCCACCAGCTTATCAAATGACCTTTGCATGGTCCTCCTGTGGGCAACCAGGACCCTCAGACATGTGCCTTATATAAATGACCACACAGTGGTGATCCCCAAGTCTTGCAATTTCTATTCTTGTCTTTCTAGTCCTTCAACTTCCCCCCAAAGGCAACTTTCTCAATTGAGTATGAGTAGTCCTTTATGAGTAGTCCTATTTAGTTTATATGTACAGTTTCATTCTTTAATCTTGAAACATCACTAGTATTAGACTACATTAGACTTGCCAGAATACCATGCAAACATCCAGGCACTAAAGAACAAAGAACAGTTTATTACCAGCAAAGGGACCGGCAAGACCCCTTCTCACAAGAGAGAAGATGTGCCAGCTATTGTCTGAGGTGACCTATATAACCTACAAGAACTAGGAGGCAGAGACCTAGGTGTGGACATGTGGACCATTGGCTTTGTCATGGCAGCTAGGATTTATGGCTGTTGTCCAAGTAGCATATAAAGGGTCTTACAGCTGCCCAGACCTGAAGGTCACTCTAGGGATCTTGCTGCTTTACATGGTTATAGCTGCCCCAAAGGAGTGCCCCCTCGAAGTAAAGGGGGTGGAGGCTGAGATTATTTACTGCCTTTACTAAATAGGCCTAGTTTGCCTAGGAAAGGAGCATGCTAAACTATGAGAGAAGAGGCTACTAGGCCAACAATTGGTATAACCTGACATGAGTGCTATGTAAAATCAACCATCTATAGTGTGTTTCTTAGCCTTGGTTTCATTTCCTTTATTTCCAGTGACCTGCACTTAACCAGCATCTGAGAGGATATTACAATACAATTTAGTATTTAGAGAGACCACATTTACATAACCCTTATTACAATACTGCTGTAACTATTCTATCATTTACTTTTAATCTCTATAAATTAAAATTTTATCATAGCTACGGATGCATGAAAACAGTGTGTGCAGGCTATAGTAGTATTTGCCCTTTATGTATCCCCTGAGGGTCTCAGAACACATGTCCTAGAGTATGAGGGGACTACTATATCCAATGCTCATCTTCTATGCATGATTGCATCTTACTTACTAAGAGAACAGGCATTTGACACTAGAGTCGAGAATGCTGTGTTTGTTACAGAGTGAGGTTCTTAGTTGTCTCTTTGCGTCATTTAAATGTGGAAGAATAGCCATTGCAGATCATGGCAGATACCTAGATTCACAATAAGGAGAGCTCTTCCCTGGTCTCCCTAGTCAGCCTGTCATAGGCAAGGGGACTGTGATCATACTCTGAAAACCCCCAGAAAATACTAGAGCAAGGAGTGTTGTGTTATATCTACTTTAAATCCTGCTAACAGGAGAAAAATGAATGGCATCAATAACATAATGAAGTCTTTAATTTGGCCAGCACCAAGATGAATTAGAGCAAGTGTATGCAATGACCTAAATAGAGGTAGGCAGTTATTTCATTGATGTATAAATTCTACAGGATTTTGTCATGATTGCAGAAAAACATTAAAGTGTTATCAGATATCTCTATAATCTAAATTTGGAAGACAGGGAGTTTGATGTTAACATATAGAATAATGTAGATTCTCTACATAGAATAAATTTACTTGACTAAAAAAATACAAAAATCTTCAAATGTTACTATTCTTAGACTCAAAGAATGGTGGGTGTGAATGAAGGGTAAGAGGCAGAAGGTTCTATGGGAAAAACATGAGCACCATTTACTGAATACTTGCTGAGAAGATTTGAATAGTTCTCATTGAAATGAATGGACTTAAAAAATAAGAAGAGTTCTCTTGGTTATACCCTCAAATTTAATAAACAGAAGTGAGAATGAGACCCATCATGAGGCAAGTTCGTTGATTAGGAGTGGAGACATAGACTTGATCACAACCATGGAGATTGCAGGAGTGACACCAACAGGCCAAAAGATCTGGGAAACAGATGCTACTAGTCAATGGGATTTTATTCTATTTTGCTCCCAAATTCTTTCATTCTCTCTCTCTCTCTCTCTCTCTCTCTCTCTCTCTCTCTCTCTCTCTCTCTCTCTCTCTCTCTCTCTCTCTCTCTCACACACACACACACACACACACACAGATATTTTTTTAAAAAATCTGTCCCTTAGCAGATATTTCTAAAACATTTACATAGGAGGAAAGCTGATATCTCTCTTGGTCCAGATTTTCCCATCATCAAACACATAAAAGAATAGTATGTCTAAAGACATCAGTGCTACACTCAGAATATGTGCATGTGATTTAGCGCTTTGTGATATTATATATATATATTTATATATATTTGGCTGGTATATATATATATATATAATATATATAATATATATATATATATATATATTATATATATATACTTGGCTGGTAGATCTGTTGCAAAATCCAGGGAAAAGCAATTTTCAATAGAAATAATGGAGTGTCTTTGACTTGAGTGTTCTAGGACACTGCAAACATTTTGCGATAATGCCTGAAATAAATACCAACCATCTTGATGAGCAACAGGTTCAGCTCCTGGCAGAAATGTGTATTCTTATTGATGAAAATGACAAGAAAATTGGGGCTGACACTAAGAAGAATTTTCATCTGAATGAAAATATTGAGAAAGGATTTTTGCATTGAGCATCAGTGTCTTCTTATTTAACTCTGAAAATAAGCTTCTGCTACAGCAAAGATCAGATGCTAAAATTACTTTTCCAGGTTGTTTTACCAATAGTTGTTGTAGTCATCCATTAAGTAATCCAGGCGAACTTGAAGAAAATGATGCCATTGGTGTGAGACGAGCAGCCCAGAGGCGTCAAAAAGCTGAATTAGGAATTCCCTTAGAAGAGGTTCATCCAGAAGAAATTAATTATCTAACTCAAATTCACTACAAGGCACAATCTGATGGTATTTGGGGTGAACATGAAATTGATTACATCCTGTTCTTGAGGAAGAATGTAACTTTGAATCCAGATCCCAATGACATTAAAAGCTACTGTTATGTTTCAAAGGAAGAACTAGAACAACTTATGAAGAAAGCAGCCAGTGGTGAAATTAAGATAACGCCATGATTTAAAATTATTGTAGAGACTTTCCTCTTTAAATGGTGGGATAAATTAAATCACTTGAACCAGTTTGTTGACCATGAGAAAATATATAGAATGTGAATGTGTAGCTAAATGATGATGGATGATTTTCCTTACGCAGTAAACTTTGGGGGTTTCTGTTGTTAATTTAAGTTGGGTTTCCCTTTTTGGAGAATTCATGGACACTTTACAACCAAAATTTGAATGGCAAACATCTACTGACTGACTTAATTTTTTATAACGTACACCAAAATATATGCACTAATATTTGCAAAAGACGTTTTTGAGAGATTATTGTAAAAGGAAAGCAAAACTTAATTTAACCTGTCCAAATACATTGAAGAGGTTAGTGCTCTTCATTTTTTATGCTTAAAAAAACATTTCAAAACTCATGTTTGCCAGGTGTTTATATACCATTAAATTTTATTATATTCCAGAAAAATGGGCAGAAGAACCTAGTTTGCTACTTATATTCTAAACAGATCAGTCAAAGAAGGACTGGGGAGGTAGCTCAGTGGTAGCTTGATTGCCAAACAACAGGAAGCCATGAGATCCTCAGCATCACAAAGGAAAATAAAAGTGGCAGAGCAGCTTCAAAGGAAATTAAACAATATACAGACATCCTTTCAGGACATTCTTACCAAAATCTGAATGTTCATGTCTTTTATGAAATTACATAGTATTTCTTCATCCTTGTGTATACTTTAGATCATCTGTAATACCTAATACAAATAGTGATGTATTATTTAGGGAAGTGGCACTATATATAGATGCACTGTTTTTCAAGTATTTTCAGTTCACAGTTGGTTAGATCTTTGGATGGGTAACTGCTTAATTTCTATTATTTAAGTTGATATTTATGATTTGATCATTTTTGCTACCTAAGGTCAACTGTTAGTTTTGGTGATGATATTGTTAAGTTAAATCTTTTAAATAGTATATATCGTGGCAAAGTCTGTTTATAAGAATTATAGTGGAAACAGGCTACTCACAAAAGAGGCACTAAGTCCTCTTTACTGGAGTTAAGAAACTCTTTGGCACTATAACAATTTGGTATGGATAGTTCATTGTGCTTACACAATGAGCTGTGTGTCTGCCAACTGTTGTCTGCCACAACAACCAAAATTACACACTGTATTAAAAGCCCCCTGGGCCAGGAGCCACTATTCTATAGCCACGTTTTATTTTAGGGGAATGGAGTGGGAAATAATGAAGACCAATGTTCAGGTTGAATGTATATTTAAATTGCACTTTTTACAATTTGTCATAAGTTTCCAAGAAATCTTAAGACAGTTTTATTATTCTTAAATGTTGTAGGGTAATGAATAATGAAAAACAAAAACTTTTTACAAAGCTAAAATAAATAGAAATAATGCTCCAAAGCTCTTCCTTTACCTAGTTAGACCTAAGCAAGTCTATAAGTAATCAGTAGTTTCCTCAAATAGCATATGTTGATATTGACAGGGTCTGCTCTTATACATTAGCTATGTTGAGTGAGAGTTTTGCTTCTCTGCCCCTGATAACTCATCAAATTGTCATACCACCTATGTCATAGTACTGAGAAGATTAAACCATCATAGAAAGCACCAATCAAGTTCTTTCTTCTGATACCTGCTTCTGGTCTTGTCAAATAGGCTGCCCAAGACTTACCTCCAAACCAAGATTAGAGTGGAGTAGCAAGAATGGTTCTTGCTACTCATTGCTACCTTCTTCTAGTAGCTAAACACACCTAACACAATACTTTGGAATACTGGCCCCTTAGGTGGTATAAGGCCCTAGAAATCATTTGATATGTGATGGGACAGACAGGTATGCTTCCTGTATGCTTCTCATCTGCTGCCTGCAGTTGTCTGCATGTACTGATAATTTTGTGTCGTAATGTTATACATATCCAAATGACCCTTGGTAGAAAAAAGGTGCCTAAACCCTCTCCCAACATTCAGAGGGAATAAAAAGGGAAAAGTGTGAGAATGGCAGGAACATGAGTTTTAAGCATCATATACTTGAATTTGAAACCCAATCCAACCATTTATTAGATAATGGTTTCTCATAAGGTCTCCAACCTGGACCTGTCTGAACTTGTCCTTATCATAAAATTGGGGCAAACACTTCATAGGAAGGATAATGGAAAGATTTTATTTCATACAGAATACACTTCACAGAGCATCTGACCCATCATCTTAAGTAATTTCAAGAAACTAGCCAGAAACTGGAATTTTCTTAGAGACATTTCTATATTCACTTATGGCAACATCTCATTTGACTCCTCACTTCATCAGAAGAGTTTTCGAACACAGCAGGCAATGAATGGTAAGGACTTGTGGTGTCAGAATTGTAACCCCTCTGTACGGTATTTTCACAATAAAATACATATAGAAAAACAAAAATAAAAAGAAATGGAGCAAGTAGTAGCCTGACCCCAGGTTCACTCCACCCTAAGTTTGCTCCTTGATCAATGTCTCCTGGCCTAGGCCCACCTTGGTCAGGGGCCTACCCAGGAGAAGCATCGGGTCCTCTAGGTTTCAGATAGCCCATGGAGTAAGACCTCGCACACCCATGCCTGTCATTTACAGGGCCTTCCTAAAGTCATCGGCAGAGCAGGTAGCCCAGGATGGGGCCTGGGATGACTGCTTTGCGGTGTGCACTTGTTGGCCAGAGGTGCAGAAATTTCGTCGAAGATGTCGGCCTTGTTCGTCTGATCCAATGTCATGACTGCGAGCAAGAGGAAGCTGAAGCTCGCTGGAACCCGCAGCAGTTCCGGGACACAGTCCATAGTCACTCCTGTAGGGGAAGATGCCATCATGGGGAGCCTGGCCACTTCCAGGCAGTGCAAAGCCAGGTAGAGGAGGCAGAAGGAGGTGCTTAAGTCAGCAGTGCATAGCCAAGCAAATAATGGACCATACCAGCCCCTTCCCCCCCCCCCCCACCCCTTTCTCTCTTCACAAAACAATTTCAACAGGGTTATTGCTTTTTCTCACACAGGCAGATAAACGATTTCAACCACATTCATCCTGTCACCCCCCTTCCTTAACCCTCCTGCTCCAGCTGACAGGGCCCCTCCCCAGCCTGCTTTACTTGTCTTCTGTCATTCCTTCCAGCTGTGGAATGGTGGCATTAGCAGGCTGCGCCCGGCAGGCAGGGGGGCTGGCCCCCAGAGGGGCAGCCTTTGGTTCCGCCCCCGCCAGACCGCTAAAAACAACGGGAAAGTTCCTTGGTACAACGTTCCCACAAGTAATCAGTTCTTTCTGGCGTGTTTTTTTTTTCTGGTCAGAGAGGGCAAGTGTGAATCGCCCCAGATGGACTGGAGGGAAGATAAGGGAATTGAGCCCTGGGATCTGGAAGCTGAGGTGATTGGTTTGGCGATCCCGAGAGCGCGCTGGGGGGGGGGCACCCCGAGACCCGCCCAGCCGCCCCCTCCCCTCGCTTCGGGCTGCCTCAAGACCAGGTCTGGATCCCAGCGGCTTGTCCCGGGCTTCTACCAGACCCGACCGGCGCCCTTGGCCTTTCGCCCAGGATTGCCCCACACTGCGTCCCGCCCCTCCTCGGCTGGGGGCGGGGCGAGACCCGGCCGCTGCGGCGCAGTCTTTGGTTCCAGGTACCCGCCGCCAGGCCTCGCCAGCCAGCCGTTACTGGAAACTTTCTTGGTTGAGCTTCCGCATTTAACCAGTCATTTCCGGAGTGTTTCTCCCCCGCCCCCTCGCAGGGCGCAAGCGCAATCCCCGAGACAAGTGGGCGAGGGCGGGGCCGTGGGAAGTCCGTGCGGTGGCGGCCGAGGCCGTGCTGAGCTTGGAGCTGCTGAGGTGGGCATTCCCCAGGACCGCCCCAAGACCCGCCAGATTCCCGCTCCCCCTCCCCAGGGCTGCCTGGAGGACTGGTCCAGATCCCAGGCTCTTGCCTTGGACTTCCAGGGCTGGCTGGCCACTCATCCCAGGCTGCTCCGAGATTCCCGACGCCATTGGCCCCTCGTCTCAAAATGCCCCGCACCCCGGCCGGCCTTCCGCCCTTGGCTCTTTGCTTCGGACTGTCTCGAGATCCTGGCCTCAGTCCTCGGCCCCTTGCTTTAGGTAACCCCTAAATTCTGGCCGGCTTAGGCCCCTTGTCCGGTTGCTCGAGACCCTGGCCAGCCCTTAGTCCCTTGCCACGGGCTTCCTAAGGACCCGGCCTAACCTTGGCTCCAACATGGCCCGGGATCCCCGGACCGGTCAGCCCTATGCCTCTTGTCCCAGTTGCCCCAAGACCTCGCGTTATACCGTGGCCCCTTACACCCAGGCCTTCCAGACACCCGTCCAGCCAACCTTCACCCCTGTCCAGGGCTGTCCTCGATTCCTTGTCCTGAGGTGCCTTGAGATACTGGCCAGCCCGTCGTGGCCCCTTGCCCCAGGCCCGAGACCTTTAGGGCTGTCCACCTGCTCCTCAGCCCCGTTGCCCTTGGATTCTGGCCTCTAGCCCTGGGCTGCCCCGAGAGATTCCTGCTGGCTATCACCTCTTCTCTCCGTGTTGTCTCAAGACTAGAGACCCCATCAGGGCCCTGGCCCCTTAGGGCTTCCTGGATACCCACACTCATCCATCTGCCTGAGCCCCAAGACTACAGTTGGCACTCGACCCCTTTCCCCAGGTTGCCCTGAACACCCCCCCCCCCCCCACTACTGGCTGGTAGGCAGGCAGTCCCAAGATTCGGACCAGCCCTCTTCCCCTTGTCCAGGATTGTCTGGAGACCCCAGCTGGCCGGGGTCCTGAGATGTCTCAAGACCCCAGCTCGCCCTCTGACCCTTCCCTCTGGAAACCTGTCCAACACCAGCCCCCACTACCCTGAGACCCTGGCCAGCCCCCAGCCCCTCATTCTGAGATGTGCGGAGACCCTGGCCAGTCTTCTGTCACTCGACCCAGGTTGCCCTATGATCCCAGCTGCCCCTCCACTCCTCTTCCCAGGTTTCTGGCCCATCTTCCCCGGCTGCCCTGAGAACCTATCCGCCTCCCCTTCCTCCCTAACTTTTGCCCAGGGCTGCATGGATGCCTGTCCAGAGCTTTCCTAGGGCTCTGAATCTGGCAGGAAGGTGGCCTGGCCCCTTAGGGTCCAGCCTCTAGTTCCAAGTCCACCCTTGCCAGACCTGGGTCAGCCAAAGGCTCTAGAAGAAATTTCCTTAGTAAAGCATTCACACATATTATCAGTTATTTCTGGCATTTTAAAATTTTATTTTAGAAGTCTTAGATAGTGCAAGCAGGAATCTTGAGACAGGTAGACAGGGGTAGAGTCAAAGGAAATCCAAGCTGGAGGCAAAGGCAGTGCTGAGCCATAGAGCCTGCAGCTGAGATGAGTGCTTGTGGCCAGGACCACTACCCTGTCAGTGTATGGGTGGCCAGGGCCCTGAGCCCCACTTGACTGACGTTTTATCCTGCTGAGGGAGTGCTCTTTCCTGGTGAGTTACTGTCCTCTTCCTGGAGAATGAGTATTCTTCTGGTGAGTGAGTTTTCTTTTCCTGGTGAGTGTCCTCCTCCTGAGTGTGTGCCCTCTTCCTGATGTGTGTGTGAGGGTTCTCCTGGTGACTGAGTGTCCTCAGGCTGACTAGTCAGTGTTCTCTGAAGGATTGACCCTCACCCTATTTTCCCAGGTGCATACAGACCTCAGGCAAGATAATCGCAGACTGTAGGAAGCAGGCAGGGCAATCGGACCTGAGCCTGCCTGTAAACCATTCCATTGTGGGACTAGCCTGTAAGGCTCTGTTGCTGAACTGTGAGGCTAGGAAAGGGTTAAGAGGTTGGAAGACAAAGAACTGGACTCTGTGGAGGTCAAACTGTCTAGACAAGAAATGTAAACCTATTCAAACATTAAAACACTTGAGTTCTTGGACAAGGGAGTCAAGTATCACTACACTTACCCTATTCTCTACCTGCATCTACAGTCACCCTTTCCCCCCATACTAAACTCAACCTCTGTCTCAGACCCCATAAAAGCCTTGACTGCAACTCCACTCCAGGCACAACCTCCATACCTGTGAGAAGGTCTGTGTCCTTTGCTGGCAATAAACAGTCCTATCCTGTTAAGAATGGAGTCTGGTCTATTTCTTTTCCATTCTCCACTTTCCTAACATTCTCCTGATGGAGTGTCTACTTCCTGGTGATTTGGGTGCTCTCCAGGTGAGTGAGTGCCTTCTTCCTGGTGAGTGAATATCCTCCATATGGTGAGTGAGTATTCCTCTGCTCAGTGAGTGCTTTTTTCGTGGTGAGTATCCTGTCGATGAGTGTTCTTCTGGTAAGCACTCTCCTGATGAATGAGTGCTCTTATGGTGAGTGTTTTCTTGCATAGTGAGTGCTCTTTTCCTGGTGAGTGTGCACCCTCCTCGTGAATGAGTGTCGTCCTCCTGGTGAGTGCTCTCCTGATAAATGATTGCCCTCCTGATGAGTGAGTACTCTCCTCCTAGTGAGTGAGTGCTCTTTTTGTGGTTTGTGAGTGCCCTCCCAGTGAGTAATGTGCTCTCTAAGGAGTGCCTTCCTCTTGGTGAGTGACTGTCCTCTTCCTGGTGAGTGTTTCCTTCTGGTCAGTGAGTGTCTCCTACTCCTGAGTGCATGCCCTCATCCTGATGTATGTGTGTTCTTCTCCTTGCAATGAAGTGTCCTCATCCTGATGAGTCATTGTTCCCCAGATGAGTGAATGTTTACTTCTGGTGACTTGAATGTTCTCCTCCAGGTGAGTGGATATCCTCCTGGTGAGTGAGTGCACACCTCCTAGTGAATGTCATCTTCCTGGTGAGTGTTCTGGTGAGTGCTCTCCTCCTAGGGAGAGTGTGTTCTGGTTAGTGAGTGTTCTCCTGGTGAGTGTCTTCTTGTTGAGTTAGTGTTCTTCTGGTGAGTAAGTATTTACATCCTGGAAAGTCAGTATTCTTATACTCGTGAATCCTTCACATTGTGCTCCTATTCACAGACTAATGGATGCTGATGACTGGGTTGGAGAGCCTGAGAGCAGGAGCACCAGCGTGTCTTCCTTCTTTCATGAGGAGGCTATGTTGTATACATAGGTGGCCATCAGCATGGGGAGAAATCCAGGCAGAGCTATTTCATAACCTCAACCAGTTGTCGGCCATTTGTGTACCATGGGGTGATTTTTTGACTACACTGGTTTAACTTCAAGTTCTTGGCAATGCTCACTGGACATTCACAAAAGGTTCAGGCCCGAAGATTCTACACTCTGGAGGCTTGTAGGCTCAGTTCCGAATGAACCTGATTGCCCTGGGCCCGGAGGAGGGGAGAGATATCATAGTCTGTCCTAGGTGTCACTTTACTGACTGCTGTACCAGGCCTCTTCCTGGCTCTTTGCTTTTATTTTCTTTTCCTGTTCACATTGGTCTCTGTGCTCCAGAGCCATTCTTCAGTATGTTCTAAAGCAGATGAGCAAGGGAATAGATGAGATTTGTGTGCATTGGCTTGCTAAGTGATGAGATTAGTGTTCCTCACAGTTGTATGTTGCACATAGCCCTTCTCAGCAAGGACTGTCTTTTTAGGGTAGGTTTCCTATATTCCTTTTTCCTGCTAAAACACGTTCATGAGAGCTGCTGGTGATAGGTGACAAGTTGTCTGATGACTAGTAAAATAAGTGTTGGTAACTTTTGTCTTTAAAATGCTGTAACTGATGCAAATGTCTGGGATTTTATGGCCTAGCTGTTAAAGTCAGAGGATTCTGGAACCTGAATTGGACTGTAGTAGTCCTCACTACTTACTGTCAAGGGTTTCTTCAGGTTGGCATCAGAGACTGAGTGCTGTACCATAGAGGTAATTGTCATGACCACAGGCCTGTTGGAGACCTGGATTTGGCTATGTCCTTCCTAGGTGCCATTCTTTCTTTTCCCATAGAGCTCCTTGAGTGGCAGTGAGGGAGCAGAGGATGGGGCTGATCTGGAGAACCTGCGGGGTCATGGTATGGATGGGTGTCTTGCTAGCTAGGCCTTCCTCCTCATTGAGATATAAGTGTAAGGCACATACTCTGTTATGACTTCGTGTGTGTAAACAGAAAGAAAGTGCATTCTCTTTGGGATATAGTTGGTGCCTCAGAAAGATGGAAACATGGATTAGGTGTGTAGGGGCTCCTGACACGCATCATCACTGTGTAGTGTGGTGGGGCCTACCCTTCTCTGCAGAGGCTTAGACTTGGCATAGGATCCCCTGGAAAACAATTGGGGAGGTGAGATGAGGTAAATACAAGAGGAATAAAGAAAAAAGAATCATACCTAGATGGAGGGATGGAGGAAATGCTGGCTGTTGCCCAGGCAAAGCCTCAGCTCCCTGATCTGGTGCTTCTGTGAATTGGCTTGTGCACCCTGGGATGTTCAGCAATAACTCTGGCTTCTACCCACCATGTATTGGTGACAGGTACATGTTACTGCTCCTCTGTGGCCTCTAAACAGAAGTGCCTCTAAACAGTATCCAGTGTCCCCTGGGGTGAATTGTCCCTTGTGGGGAATTGCCATTGTCATCCAGTGGTTCTTAGTTTTAAGTACTCATAAGTCTTCCAGTAATGTCTCTAGGAGATTCTGAGTAAATGAGTGAGTATGGTATAGCTTGACATTCTGTATGTGTCAATTACCTGAGAGTGTATGTAACTAGTGGCACTGATTTAATCCCCAGAGCCCGTCCAAAAGTTGGGGTTCTGGATCAGGTGCATGGCTAAAGTGGTAGAGCACAAGCCTAGCAAACTGAAGGCACTGAGTTTAAAACCCCAGTATTATAAAAAAAAAAGTTGGGCCTAGTTGAGTGTGATGGTATATACCTGTAATCTCAGCACTTGAGAGTATGAGCTCAGCAGGTTGTAAGATTCAGGGCAGCCTGGGCTTCATAGAGCTTGTCTTTTAAAAAAAAAGAAAAAAAGCTTGAGGGTACCTGGGTAGTGGAGGAGGGCTGGGTGTGTAGCTGTAGCTCATTACTCCCCAAAAGGAAAAAAATTGTATTTTGATGTCAGGTAGAAGTCAGACTCTCATACTCAGCAGGAGAGGGAGAGTGCTGTGTGGCTAGGCATGGGCAGGTCACAGTGCCTACAAAAGTCTGTGTACAGTCAGTAGGGAAATAGGCCTCAGGCCTCCACCCTGCCCGAAGGTCCTGAGCTCTGGACAGTCCTGGCTCATGCTTTTAACCATGGGTGACCTTGATTGGAGAACCCAGTTGGCTGTGACAACCAAAATTAGCTAGTAAATGAGTAGCGTCTTACCTCCCAAGTTTATGGTGATTTGTTACACAGCTATTAAAAACAAACTTTCTATCCTCAAACAAGCTCCAACACTGTCATCTTAAAATTCATCCATCTCCTCTTCTGTGAATCTCTCTCCCTTCTTCCTTCTCAGACCCCTCTCCAGATTGATATTTGAACTCAGCCTCATACATGCTAGACAAGTGCTCTACCACCTGAACCCCAGATAGCCATAGTCATTTCTTCATTTTTAGGTTTTTTTTGAATAGAGTCTTACATTTTGGCCTGGGCCTGCATGGACCATGATCCTTCTATTTATGCTTCTTTAGGTAAGATGACATGGAGAGGGATGGGGAACCACCACATCCTACTCTCTACTAGTTGAGATGAAGATCTCTCTTTTTACTGATCTGGCCTTGAACTAAAATTTTGCCAATCTCTTCATCCTCAGTAGCTAGGATGACAGGTGTGAGACACTGCTCCCAGCTGTCTTATTCTTTTGGATCTTCCCCTTGCTCATTGCCTCCCACCCACTTCCCAAGCAGGGACCCAGGCTTGGGGCGGAGCCTAGTGTAGAGTGGTGCTTGGGGAGTATGGTGTGGAGTCAAGCTATTTGCCTGATTGACGATTGATGTGGCTGCTAAGAATTCTCTTTTCTCTGGGTACACTGGACTCAGTTGGAGGAAAAAGCAGAACACATCCATTCAAAGACCTTCTTCATCCAGATGGAGCTGGAGAAGATGCAGATACAGCTGCGTTACAAGGAGGTGCAAATGGAGTTGGAGAGGGCAGCCAGCAGCAATGCCAGGAACTGTGAGGTGGGTTCAGGTGGGATGGCAGCAAGTTAGCCAGCCTGGGAGGCAAGGAGCTGTGTATAACATCTACCAGGCTATAAAGATCATGGTAGGGAGAAGGGCTGGGGAGGCTCCAGGGGCTCTGCTAGGCTGCTCCTCTGAAGCCACCTGTGTTACGGGGCAGGTGCCAGCATTGCTGGGGTAGGGTTGCCTGAAGTAACAGCCTCAAAATGGAGCTTCTCACTGTGCTTCCTCACTATGAGGCCATAGTACCAACAGACCTGCCTGTGCTGGGCCTCTTTGTCTCATCCTTCCTCTGGAAGACTTGGAATGTGGGTGTCGCAGGGAATACTAGGTGGTGTGGGGAGGTTGGGTATAGGATGCATGGGGTCCATGTTGGGTCTGCTTGGGTGGTTACAAGGGCCTTGGCGGAGCATCTGTCTGTTTGCTGGTTTCCTAGCAGCCCTGTGCTGAATGAGAACTTCTGTCTGCAGCATTTTGGTTAACAGCACTTTGCCAGAGGCCTTGCTAAGTGTGCTCAGTGTGGAAATGCTTATAAGCCTCAGGCAGAGCTAAACCATTGTCTCCAGACTCCCTGCCCTTTGCTCTCCCTCTTCTCTGTGACTGACAGAGACCTTGTCTGGTCCCTGTGGATTATGGAGTAAAAGGTCTAAGCAGAGTCTTGTCCCTTTCTAACCAGCTTCCCCAAGCTTAATGGTAGGTCGTGGCTCTTAGAGGTCTGCATGATGTGGCAATTGTAGGCAGCCCAAGGTTAAAGTGATTGTGTCTGCAGGTCAGTATTTGTGCCTTGTCTTGTTTTAGTCATCTGGGTGGTTGCAGGAGTGTACTTATATAAGGACTACCTGAATGTATTCAAGAAGATACATTGTTGCTCCAGAAGCCTAGCTTCTTTACAATTCTGAATTTTTCCTCCTTCTATCTTCTCTCTGCAGAAATGGTCTCTGTAAGCACACAGTGTAGAGTGTGGTGTGACTCATACTTGTGTCTTCTGGGGCCTGGCTCCTTAGAGTACAGCCTATCTTGCTGCTGTGACAGGAGCACTAGCTCATGCATGGGGCTCTAGGTCTTGTCTTACTTTTGCTCTGACTGGGCTAATGGGACTGTGGCTCTTCTGTGGGCCTGATTGCCCTGTAGTGCTGCTATCTTGATGCCTCTTTGTGTTTGCCTCTCACTCTGGCCAAGTTTTTCCTTGTTCAGAGCAAGAAGTGGACTGCAAGCAGGAGCTGCCGGCATGCATTCAGCAACTTCAGTAGTCAGAGGTCCAGGTGGAGGAGAAGATGCAGGAGCACCTGGAGAACTACAGGGGCAGCACAAGCAGAACCTGAACACCACCAACCAGCATTTGCAGGAACGTTGCTTGAATTCGGGATTTCCATGCCAGCCTAGGTAGTATAATGTGAGTCCTACCCATTCCCAAAACAAAACCACATGCCTCCAACAAAACCCAATGGAGGGCTGGGAAGGTGGCTCAGTGGTAGAGCTCTTGCCTTGCATGCATGAGGCCTTGGGTTTGATTCCTCAGCACCACATAAGCAGAAAAAAAAGCCGGAAGTGGCGCTGTGGCTCAAGTGGTAGAGCACTTGAGTTGAAGAGCTGAGGGACAACGCCCAGGCCCATGACCAGACCTCTCAACCTTCCCCCCCCCCAAAACAATGGAGTTTGAAGAAAAGCAGGTTTTTTCCTTCTTGCATTTCTTGGGGGAGGGGGAGTTGTGAGGTGAACAGTTTTGGGCCACCCTGCTTTAGAATTTTTGCTCAAGACTGGCACTCTACCTCTTGAGACACAATTCCACTTCCAGCTTTTTGGTGGTTAACTGGAAGTAAAAGTCTCATGGGCTTTCCTGGCATGAGCTACCAATTCCTGCTTCTTTTTATATACTTATGTTTTTATTATCTTTAAGTAGTTGTCAAAGAGGACTCATTTTATGAGTCATTTTATGTACTCATTTTATGAGTACAACGCCTCTTATTTGGTCTTTTAGGTCAGTCTGACCCAGAATTGTGGGTTCTGAGGCATGGCTATCACTAGGTGGCACTGCTCCCTTTGTGATCTGGCTTTTTTAGGAAGCTTTGTGGTCACCTTTTGCAAGCTTCCCTCAGTCTCACTGCTTTCCCATAAGGGACTTCCTGCCAACTCCAGAGGTCCGGCTGACTAGAGAGTTAGTGGTCTTGGTCCTACGGTCTGCCTGTTTCTGGGCAGCACATAGCTACTTTATTTAATCTGTTCCCTTCCTTTCTCTAGGGAACCCTTCTCCCAGAAGTCCAGAGCAGAAAGACCTCTGTGGACAAGGCTCTGGCTTCCCTAAGATTCCCAGAGGGCTCTGTGTCTTCAGTTTCACATTGGGAACAGCACTCTGACTTAATATTATTTCCTACAGTGTAACACTGGTCATATTCACAATTTGGATTTCTGATATCTGAGAAATCCACAGGGATTAGGGGAGGTGGAGGCAGATGTGCAAGTTGGCTGGGTAGGCCAGTTAGAGTAAAGCATGAGGAAGAGCCTTTGGAATGTCCCTCACTGTGATGTGTCCTGAACACAAGGTCATGTGGCTTGGGGGAGCTTGCGCTTGACTTTGAGAGTCACTGGGTAGGGGCAGTGGGTATGTATGATGCTGTGATATAGCACAGAAGTGGCCTGGTGGCCTGGTGTGAGCCTGGGGCCCTCCTGATATCCTTAGGGGTTTGGTAGTGGCTGAAGGATTTAAAGTGGGGAGCTAACATGGACAGTGGCCATATGATGAACTTGGTTTCATAAGGTGGTTTGTCTTGAGAGTGACAATATGGAAGTAGATGAACAGAGGCAGCTATTAACTGCACAGGGCTACCTAGGAGAACTGGAGGAAGAGTGGAAACAGGCCCGTATGAAAGATGGGGCAGTGCAGTTCATCCAGGAATGCAGCTGCTGTTCTGTAGAATATTAGCTATGTTAGTATATTTATATGGGACATTAGATGGTAAAGGCAGTGGGGTCTGGCTTCAAAGTAATGCAAAGCTGGGTTCTTTGTCTGCTCTAACCACACCTTGCATCATTATTTTCTGAGTTTCCAGGTTAGAATGCATCCTCCCATAAAACATCCTTATCTTTGGTACAAGGAGGTGCCCTGCTATCTGCATTTTGGGACAGGCGGCTTAAGTTTGGGGAAGCATTTCCTCAGGAAGGCATACAAAAGTGGATCCCTCAGGAATGAATACATCCTATTGTCTCTCTTTGAAGTAAAGATAACATTTCTAAATACCATATTTCTGTGTTGCCTTCACCAGGCCTTAGTTTTCTTAAATTATCCTGCTTCATTTCCCCTAAAATGACTTTTGTTCTCTTAATCTTAAGGGAAGTATATGAAAGACTATCTCCTTATTTGCTGTAAGTGGACCATTCCTCATTTTCCCTGGTTTATCCAGCTTCAAGTAGACTGTCTGTAATTCCAGAAGTTGGCCTTTCTGCACCATTCTCTGGAGTCCCTCCATTTCCCAGCCACACCGCCTGCTTCCTGGACAGTCCTCATGGGCTTTTCCATGCTCTGGGAATGTGCAGACGTTGGCTATCCTCAGGGGCATTGGGGTGCTTTGTGATTCTCTCATTTCCTGTAGCCTTGTGTCTATTAGAACTACTATCTTCTTGATCTCCATCTCCTGAATAGCTAGGATTTCAGGTGTGAGACACTGTACCTGTTTCAGTTGTGGTTTAATGAGTGAATCAAGGCTGGGGCAGCAGCTATCATCCATCCAGGAGCAAGTCATAAGATGTATAGCACCTTTAAAGTGTTTTAGAGTTTTGCCTTTTCAGTTTGGAGGTTTAGCAGGGGAAGAAGAGGTGTGTGTGTGTGTGTGTGTGTGTGTGTGTGTGTGTGTGTGTGTGTGTGTGTGTGTGTGTGTGTGTGTGTGTGTGTGTGTGTGTGTGTGTGTGTGTGTGTGTGTGTGTGTGTGTGTGTGTGTGTGTGTGTACTGTGATTTGAACTCAGAGCATTGTATTAGGCAGGCTCTAAGTCAGGTACTTCAGTGTCCAGCCCTGTTGCTGCTTTGTGCCCTCCAAAGGCAGTGGGAGTCACTACCTGTCCTGCACTGCTTGTCTCCTTTCAGGGTATCACTTAGCTGCCCGTGTTTGGAAGTTCTAATAATGCATATAGGGCATCTTCTTGTTGAATTAACCTGCTCATGTTTATGTCATGCCCCCCTTTTTTGGTGGTAATGAGCTAATTATTTAAAGTCTATTTTTTCTGGTGCTTTTCCTTTTCTTCTTTTCTTCTCTTCTTGTTTCCTTTCTTTTGTTTTTCCTCCCTTCCTTCCTTTCTTCTTTCTGGCTGTCTTACCATTTTGTAAGATTTTTTGACCTGTAGGACATTGTGGCACTAGATCAGAAAGCTCCACTACACTCCTTGCCAAGTTATCTTGCTTGCTGTTAACAATCTGACCACTGACCACTGGTCATTGTGGACTAGTCTCCATTGTGTCATTAGTATCCAATGCTGTGTGCCACAGTGACATCTGTTCTCTGGATCCTTGCCCATTTGCTCTGGGACAAGCTCTGAGTCTTTTCTTAGAGCATTGGCTGCCAATCTCTGGAATTGCCCTCATATATGTTTGCTAATGTTTCATCACTGAAACTGTGCATTTGGGACAGAAGGACAGACAGTAATAGTGCATGCCTGTAATCCCAAGTCCTTGAAAGGTAAGGGGATCACAGTCTGAGGCTGGCCTGACAAAAAGGGCACAAGACCCTGCCTGAAAATGACACGTGCATGTGCACGCACGCACACACACACACATACACACACACACACACACACACACACACACACACACATACATACACACACACAGAGTCACAGTGTGATCCAGTTGTAGATATATTTAGTCAAGACAAAGATGTGTATACAAAGACATGCACTGATTTCTACTTAGGCTAATATTTTCTTCTTTTCACATTAGATCTAATTTACATTCTTGTTTTGGCTTCTTTGACTGTAGTTATTGGGTTGAGGCATTTTCCTCTTTGAATGTAGACATATTTGATACTGTGAATTTCTCTCGGATTTCTGCCTTTGTAGCATTTTGGCACTTCTGGCATTTTTCTTTTATTCTCTTTCTGTTCACAGTGCTAATAATATCCTTTTTGATTTCTTTTGTGACCCACAAGTCATTTAGGAGTAAATCAGTCTATTTCCAGATACTTGTTTTCTAACAATTTCTAATTTGATTCCCTAATGATTAGAAGATAGTGACTGATATGGATCATTAAGTTTGTTGAGTTTGGCTCTAAAGTCCATCCAGAGTCTGGTGTGTTCTGTGCATGAGCTTCCTGTCCACTCCTGAAGGGGAGGTGTCTGGTTGTGAAACATGATATGAGTGTAGGGAGGTGGTTTGCTGGTGGAGGTATAGGGACTTCCACATCCTCCCCAGTTCTTCCTCTGCCCGTTCTATCAGCTATGGTGCGGAATGTCAATATCTCTTCCTGCACGTTACTAAAACCCCGTGCTCATGTTTCTTTAGGCCAGGATCTCAAGTGAGCTGCTGTTGTCATCTTAGGCCTCTATGGGGAGCATCAGCCCCCAAATCTCACATGACTGTTGGCAGATTTCCTTTCTACTGAGCCACTGAGCTGCCACTTAATACCTAAGTGACAAGGTTGGGAGCCAACTTCAATTCCCTGCCACACAGCCATGCAGGCCACTGGCTTTATCAGAGCCCTGAGGACCAGGGAGACAGCAGGAGCAGACTAATACTGAGTATAATTGACCTCAGAAGACCCTCCCTGGCATTTGCAGAAGCAGAACTTGCACAGACTGTGACACCTGAAGTTGGTTGTCAGGAGCCATTTCAGAGATAACACTCCCCTTCCCCATCTCCAGTCTTCTCTTTAGGTGCTTTAGGTACACTGGTGGACCACATGATATGGTCCCCACTGCCTGCTAATGCACAGTCTTGGCATTTCATTTTGCTGGCTTCTTCCTTTGCTGGCCATATCTTTAGGTTCACTAATCTTTCCCTACACTGTCCAACCTGTCCTGTTTCCTCTCACAAGTGCCCTTTTATCTCTAGTCAAGCACAGCTGTTTTCTGTTGTTATAGGTCTCTTAGCATTCAGTCCCAGGGAAGAAATTTAATGACTCAGTGCCACCTGGTTCTGAGATCAGTGTCAGTTCTGGGTCTGCTCTCCTTCTTGTGTACCATGTTTTCCTAACTGTAGGCCTGATGACCATGTGCCCATTGACCAGCAGTGGATGCCAAAGTACTATACCCAGACCAACCTCATCCCGCTGGGTATGGATATTCCTGTGTTCCTGATAATATTCTCCAGCCTTGCTCAGGGATGCAGCTCAGTTACTTGGGATGAGTTTGATCCTTTCAGGTCCTAGTTTAAGGTTAATGATGCAGTGCCCTGATAGCATTTTAGGCTCACTTTGCCCCAGTCCTGAAGTGAGTAAGATAGGCACTGTTTTTGTGTTTTTTTTCTGTAGTCCTGTTGAACTCTTCTCGGGTAGCTTTTCTGTTCTGACACTCTGCATGGTCCCCTTTGCTTCCCCCTCTTGACATTGCCCTGCAATCAATGGCCATGTTGGTCACCCAGGCTCATCCCTGTCCTCTCATCCCAGAGAGGCTGTCACCAGATTATGCCTTTTGTCTTGTGTGGTATAGTGTGTTGAGCCTCAAGTTTTGACTGTCTCAGATGGTCAGGGAGCCTGCCCCTGTGTCTCACCTTTGCCAGGATTCATGCCAAGCATGGCAGGCAGGTTGTATCATCTGAACTGCCACTAGTCCTCTAATGGAGGGCACCTGGCATTTGACCATTTTACTTTGAGAAAACTCAAGCTCAAGGCGGGAAATTCAGGAGCCAAGAGTCATAGAACAAATGAGGAGAGACAGCCAGTGTTTGTGCCCAGGCCTCTGTGTCTGTTACCACCTGCCTGTGAGTGTGGGAGATGGGTAGTGAGAGGTTATTTGGCTTTTTTCCTGCTGCCTCCTCATGGAATGTGGGTGCTGGCAGAGAGGGCAGTTGTGTCATCTCTGGCCAAGACCCAAGAGCAGAGCAGCTTGTGCTAAAGATTTTCCCTTCACCCTGGTTTCCAAGTCTGGGACATGGCCATGGGTACCATTCTGTCCCACTGTCCTACACCCTTCTCCTTCACCTCCCTTAACTCTGTGTTCCTGCCACTGCAGCTGACCTTCAGGATCCCCATCTCTATCTCCTTCTCTCCTGGTTTTAATGGGCCCTGTACCCATCTTAAGATGCAACAGAAATGTCCACCAGGCTGTATACACAGGATCACCCCTTTCTCTCCCCATGGCTGCAGGAATAGCTCTGAGCAGCTCTAAAATGGATCCGATCAAGAAGAGCAAGTGCTTATAAATAGAATGCCAACAATAATAATAATTGCTGGTGTGTGCTTCATCTGGGTTGCTCAGGTCCAGCCTTGCTCTCCCCTCCAACAAAGGTAGTTCAGATCGTCCCCATCTAAACTTTTTCAAAAGTTTAAAATATAGACATTCGCAGTAAAAGAACTTACAGACATTCCTTAGCTTCCTTCAGTCTTTGATGTTTGTTTGTTTTGCCACCATCCCAGGTTGATCTTAGGGTTTTCAGGATATTGTTGGTGTTTTTTATTTATGACAGGTACTCTACCACCTGAGTCATAGCCACATCCTTGTTTTTTGCTGGTTAATTGGAGATGGAGTATTTTGGCCTTCACTGCCCTAGCTGGCTTTGAACCTAGATCCTCCACGTCTCAGTTTCCTAAGTATCTAGGACTACCAGCACTGACTCTAGGTATATTTACTATCCAGCCTATAGAAAGATTTCCCCAACTGGTCCTGAAGGAAAACATCAGCCAACTGGTCCAGGTCAGCTTGTTCCTTGGCCTCCTCACCTCCAACCAGTGGCCACTACCCAAGGGAGGGTCTTAGGTCTTACCAGACCTCAGGCCAGCCCTCCTATAAGCAACTATCCTGCAGCTACTGCCCAAGGGAGGGTGTAGCTTGTTTCATACAAAGCAATCATCATGTAACAGATTGCCAAAATGGAGAAAAGGAGACCAGGAAGGGATAGTACAGGTAGACAGATGCTTTCCAAGTCCCACTCTCCCTTTCTTGAGTGGCCTTTACTTGCTCTTTACTGAATACATGCCTTAAAACTGTGTTCATTGTTCCTAGTTTTATTTCTATACTACTGGAGAACAAAAGCCCACCATGCTTGCGCATCAGTCCTCAGATGGTATTCCACAGCTCTTCTGCAACCAGGATGCTTATAGAGGACCAGCCATTTGAATTTGTTGTTCTGTCACAAAATATAACTCATAACTTAGAATGGGGGACTCTGGCAGAATCTGGATTTCAGGTATCAGATTAGGCTGTCTAGCCTTTTATTTATTTATTATTTACTTTCTAATTGTAAAAATACTGTACAGAGGAGTTACAGTTACATGGGTAGGGTAATGAGTACATTTCTTTTTTTTCATTTTATTTTAATTTTTTGTGAACATACTGTACAGAGGGGTTACAATTACATGGGCAGGATAATGCGTACATTTCTTATCAAGCATTGCAGCCTCCTCCTTTGTTTACCATTCACATCCCTTCCCAGCCTCCCCCACCCACCCAATCTTCCCCCCCCACACCAACATTGTAAGGCTCATTTTTCGACATGACATCTTGTACTTATCATTGTTGCAACAGGTCCACCTGTATCCTTAAACGACTTGTTTTTCCCTGTCTCCTCCACAAGTTATACTGACATCAAATATAGTGAAAGCAGGGGTTATACTGTGGGGGAGGGACATACAAAGCAACAAAGAAATAATCTTATAAATGCGTTAGAAACAAATGCATGAAAGAAAAAAAACATTAAAATACATATCTAAGGGTTCATTTTCCTAACATCACATTATCTGACCTTTTCTGCTTGACTCAGACAAATAAAGGAAACCATGGGACCTATGTTTCTTTGGGCCTGGCTTACTTCACTTAATATAATTTTTTCCAAGTTTTTCCATTTCCTAACAAATGGGGCAATGTCATTCTTTCTGATGGAGGCATAGAATTCCATTGTGTATATATACCACATTTTCTTGATCCATTCATCTACTGGGGGGCATCTGGACTGGTTCCATATCTTAGCTATGGTAAATAATGCTGCAATAAACATAGTTGTGCTGGTAGCTTTAGTGTGGTCTTGTTTGTAAACATTTGGGTAAATGCCCAAAAGTGGGATTGCTGGGTCATAGGGGAGTTCTATGTGAAGTCTTTTGAGGAACCTCCATACTGCTTTCCAAAGTGGTTGAACAAGTTTACACTCCCACCAACAATGAAGTAAGTTTCCCTTCTGTCCACATCCCCTCCAGCATCTGTTGTTGTTAGAGTTCTTGATTTTTGCCATTCTAACTGGAGTGAGGTGGTATCTCAATGTTGTTTTGATTTGCATTTCTTTTATGGCTAGGGAGGTTGAGCATTTCTTCATGTGTCTATTGGCCATCCTTCTTTCTTCTTCTGAGAAGTTTCTCTTTAAGTCTTTAGCCCACTTATTTATTGGGCAGTTGTTTCTTTGAGGATTTGTTGTTGGGGGATTTAATTTTTTGAGTTCCAAGTATATTTTAGATATGAGACCCTTGTCTGTTGTATGGTTAGTAAAGATCTTCTCCCAATCCATGGGCTTTCTATTGATCTTGCTAGCTATGTCCTTTGCCATGCAGAAGCTCTGCAACTTCATGCAATCCCATTTGTCCAACCTTTCTTTGATTTGTTGTGTTTCTGGATCTCTATTCAGAAAATTTCGTCCTGCGCCAAGGAGACTTAGGGTTTCTACTATTCCATTCTGTAATGTTTTCAGAGTGTCTGCTTTGACTTCCAGGTCTTTGATCCATTTGGAGTTGATTCTGGTGCAGGGTGATATAGAAGGATCTAGCTTTAGTTTTCTACAAGTAGTTAACCAATTTTGCCAGCACCATTTACTGAAGAGGCTGTCTTTCTTCCATTCTATTGTTTTAGCTCCCTTATCGAAGATTAGATGGCTGTAGGTCTGTAGGTTCATTTCTGGGTTTTCAATTCTATTCCATTGGACCTGAGGTCTGTTCTTATGCCAATACCAAGCTGTTTTGATTACTATGGCTTTATAATAGAGTTTGAAATTTGGTAGTGATATTTGTCCAGCAGTGTTCTTTCCATTGAGGAGCGTTTTTGCAATTCGGGGTCTTTTATTGTTCCATATGAATTTTTGGATTGCCTCTTCTATTTCCTTGAAGAATGAGGTTGGAATTTTGATAGGTATCGCGTTGAATTTGTAGATAGCCTTGGGAAGTATTGCCATTTTCCCGATGTTAATCTTTCCAATCCAGGAGCATGGGAAGTTTTCCCATTTTCTAAGTTCTGTTTTGATTTCCTTTTTCAAGATTTTAAAGTTTTCATCATAGAGGTCCTTCACTTCTTTGGTTAAGTTAATTCCTAGATATTTTATTTTTTGTGGGGCTATTCCAAATGGAGTTGCTTTCCTAATTTCAGTCACACTTTTCTCATTGTTGGCATACAGAAAAGCCATTGATTTTTGGGGGTTAATTTTATACCCTGCTACTTTGCCAAAGTTTTGAATCAGCTTGAGTAATTTGGGAGTGGAGTCTATGGGATTCTTTATGAGTACATTTCCTATTGAGCATTGTTACCTCCTCCTTTTTTCCCCCCACTAGAAGTGGTGCCATACTATGGCTCAAGTGATAGAATGCTAGCCTTGAGCTGAAAGAGCTGAGGGACAGTGTCCAGGCCTAGAGTTCAGGCCCCATGACTGACAAAAAAAAAAATAAAATAAAATACAAGAACAGTGCAGCCAATTTCTTTGCCTCTTTGCTATGAAGATTGTCTAGCCTTTCTTAAACCTTCCAAAACAAAACAAAAGAAAACTAGTATGAGCTGGCGCAGTACCTTCTAGGAAATGTAGTTCTGAAGGGTTTGGGCCAGGGAGGTTTGGACCTGTGGTCAAATAGGCCACGCCTCCTCGGCCCATGTTCAAAAAACACAGTTCCTGGTTTTCATCCTCTCCAGGTTGAGGGGAGCATAGGCGGTTGAGGTAATGTGGAGCTGTGGAGCCCTGAATCAGGTATAGGGGGTGTAGGGCTGTAGAGGGCTGTGTCCAGGGGGTAGGACAGAAGGTCTCAGGAACACCCCAAGCTGGAACATCTTTGTAAATTCTCCAATCAGGGCCAGTAATCAGTCTCTTTTTTTGCTGCCAGGTTAGGACTTGGGGGATCATTGGTGGGCCAAGTTCTTGTGGGTAGATGCTGTAGGAACAAGAATGCACCCACTGTGTATGATGACCATGAACCTGCCACAAAGCACAAGGCTGGTAGCCCACTGAGGACATGAGCTTGGGAGCAGAAGTCCCAGGTAATCTGTCGTGTCACTTGGGTGTAAGATTTCTTACTTGAAAATGAAGCAGCTTAGTTGTGTAGGTTCATGGAGGCAAGTATTGCCTTTTAACATTTAAGAAGCATGAAAATGTTGGCTCCTGTTATTTCTGGAACAAACCTTCTCTATCCTCTCTCTTCCTTTCCTTACTGGTCCTGAGGCTTCAACTCATGGGCTGCACTTTATCCCTGAGCTATTTTTTCCCCCCTGAAGGCTAGTGCTCTACCGCTGAGCCACAACTCTCTTTATATAGATTTGGTAGATAATTGGAGATTAGAGCCTCATGGACTTTTATGTCCAGGCTGGCTTCAAACTGCAATCCTTGGACCTCAGCCTCCTGAGTACCTAGGCTTACAAGTGTGAGCCACCTGCTGCACCTTGTACTTTTTACAACCTCCCTATTTGTAAGTATATCTATGTCCTTACAAAAGAATATCCAGGGCCATGAAGGGTCAAGGGAGCCAGGATGCAAGAAAGAATATACCTGCTTCACTCTCCAAATTAGGTAGTTTCTGAAATCGTATCTGCCTAACACAACCTTGAGGCTTTCGTAATTCTAGTCAAGTAACTAGAATTGTTTGCTCATACCAAAGCAAAAGCATGGGACTTTTATGAAAAAAAGTAAAAACAGCATTTATAAAAAGATAAAAAAAAGAAGGAGCGTGTAAGTCTTAGAGCCAGAGTTCCAATCTCCAAGATCAAGACTGTGAGGACTGAGTTCTGAGGGTTTATGGTTTGAAGATCTCTCCAACAGAAAAGTCAGCGAGACTGTTATCTTACCAGCCTTTTGCTGGTTAACTGGAGACAAGAGTCAGGGATTTTCCTGCCCAGGCTGGCTTTGAATTGTGGTGCTCAGCTCTTAAATTCCCAAGTAGCTAGGATTACAGATCTGAGCCACTAGTGCCCAGCCAAAACTAGTGATTTCAAATCAACTAAGAACAAATGAAGCTAGAGGGATTATTATTTTTCCTTGGTAACAAGAAGTTTTCCTTTTTATCATGCATTTTTGGTTGCTTAATTAGGTGATGTTTTGATCATAAAAGATAATTGAATTTTATGAAGCAGGTATTCAGATATGCCAAAGTAGTTAAAATGTAGTGGGTACAGTTCAAACATTTCCTTTACCATTGTACTTACGTCTGGAATATCTGTCATATCATTCATCATACTAGTTATCTGTCATTCAGTTTTTCAGGGATTCAGCATTTTTACTGATACTTTCAAAGAAACCTTAATTTTCTATTTTTACTTCCTCTGGTTTCTACTATTATGTGTACTATATCACTTCTTAGCTTAGTTCCCTTTTATTTTTCACTTTCTAATATCTTGAGATATCACTGTTGCCTGAGTTTTCTTGGTCAGTATATACACTTAATAAAGTTCATTCCTAATGCATTTTTACTATGTTCTGCAAATATTTTAGCAATTGCAGTGGGACAGTCTTTTTTTCCTGAGTTTTGCCTGTATTTCTCACTTATTCTTCATTGTTGTGATGAGTTGCGTGGCATTTTCCCTAAATGAATTGTTCATTATTACCTTTTCAAGGCTTCTTCTCTGATGATATGGCTTTAATTTTCTTAACATTTGCAAATCCTTCCAGCTTTTTCTCCATCATTTTGGGATTTAGATGCATGACTCCATATTCTAGTTTTATTTGAATTTGCCCATTTAGATTTTTAAAAATCTAAAAATATAAAGTGTTAAATACTTGAGTGTTGCTAGATTCCCGTTGTGATACTATTTCAGGAGGCTGAGTTCTGAGAATCTCAGTTCAGTGTAGCTTGAGCAAGGAAGCCCATGAAACTCTTATCTTCAATTAATCACCAAAAGACGTTACAAGTGGAGCTGTGGCTCAAGTGGTACAGTGCTAGTCTTGAGCAAATAAGGTCAGGGATAGGGCTCAGTCTCTGAGTTGAAGCCCCAGACTAGTACAAAAGAACAAAATGTAAATATATATATATATATATATATTTATATAATCAGTTAAATATATGTGTATGCTCAAGAGAGAGACCTTGAATACTTTACAGTGATATACAATTTCCTGTTGTTTCAGAAACTATCCAATTTATTACCTCCATTTAGTAATCATTAGAAAAAAATATGTCCCATCTATACTAATGTAGCAGTTGGGGATGATTTGATATGTGTGTGTGTGTGTGTGTGTGTGTGTGTGTGTGTGTGTGTGTGTGTGTGTGTGTGTGTGTGTGTGTGCGTGCGTGCCAGTACGGGGGCTTGAACTCAGCATTGTCCCTTAGCATTTTCTGCTCAAGGCTAGTACTCTACCTCAACTTCCAGCTTTTTAGTGGTTAATTGGAGTAAGAGTCTCATGGGACTTTCTTGCCTGAGCTGGCTTCAAGCCACAATACTCAGTTCTCAGCCTCCTGATTAGGTAGGATTACAGGCATGAGCCATTGGTGCCTGGCTAGATGATATTTTGTTCAGTGCAGATTCTCTTAAATTTTTATGCTCCAGCTGGCTTCCTCAATCTGCAATCCTCAGATCTCTGCCTCCTGAGCAGCTAAGATTATAGACATGTACACTGGCATCTGGCAAGGTCACATTATTTTAATAGTTTATTTTAAGGAGAAGATTATAAGAATTTATGTGATTAGGTGTCCATTTACAATGTTTCATACTTAGGTAATTTTATATGTTGAACATGGATTGAAATCTGTATTTAAAGCTGTAACAGGAGGTGGAGTGCCACTTGAGGGAAAAAAACACAAGTGGGAACCCTTAGTTCAAACCCCAGAACCACTACACAAAAAGGAATTGTATGTTCATGCCAAAAATATTTCTCCCTCATAAAAGTATTCTTGGATAAATATCTTTTCCCCCTCATTTACTCATTGAGTAGTTAGACACTGAGAGGCAAATAACTTCATAGCAAACAAATAAGAGACAAAACATATTGATAGTTGTATTCTAGGGTGGAAATTATCTTTGTGTAAATGAAGTTCTACTAATGCTCTCTTTTATCTAAATAAAACAAAGTTCTAAAAATAATTGGTTCAAGAATAGTACGGGTGAATGAGGTGAGATGTTAAATAAAGTTGTGGACTCTGTTTTAGGATGTTAGATTTATTCTTCTTTGTTTTCTTTTTAATGCCAGTTACTAGGATTTGAACTCTAGGCCTGGGCAATGTCCCTCAGCTTTCTTGAGGCTGGTGCTCTATGGCTGGTGCCATACTGCTGGCTTTTTGTTGGTTAACTGGAGATAAGATTCTGACCAGACTGAACCAGCTTTAAACTGTGATCGTCTGATTTTAGCCTCCTGAGTAACTAGGATTACAGGCATGAGTAACTGGTGCCTCTTCAATTTAAAATTCTCACCATTGACTTTACTTAGACGATAGCATTTCTTCTTTCATATCTTATTTTAAAAGACAGTATAATAAAAAAAGTGGGCTTAGAATTGTTTCCCCCCTCGCTGTCTCTGTCTCTGTCTCTCTGTCTCTCTCTCTGTCTGTCTGTCTCTCTGTCTCTCTCTGTCTCTCTGTCTCTCACTCTCTTGCTCTCTCGCTTCCTCTGTTCAAGCTCCTGGTACCAGGTCTTGAACTCTAGACCTCATATTCTCCCACTTGGCTTTTTGTTTTTTCTTTTTACATATGGGTGGCACACTACCATTTGAACCTCCAGTTTTAGCTTTCACTGGTTAGTTGGGGCTAAAGAGTCTCTCCTTATGTGCTTGCCCAGGCTGGCTTCAAACATCAAACTTTATATCTCAGCGTCTTGGGTAGCTAGACTTATAGGCATGAGCCCCCAAAACCTGGCTTAAATGACATACCTGTACTTTCAAAAGAAATACTTGTCTGTATAGTAGCTCTTGGACCCTCACAGTAAGCTTTGTGACTGTAAACTTTATGACATGCTATCACCATGGTAATAATACCTTTAAAATACTGGCTTTGCCTCTGAATGTCAGTCAGTATTTGTGCTGAGATCTCAAAGCTGATAAGCTGGGAGATTTTCAGTGCATTTATTGGGATTCATTCTAAAAAGAGTTGAAAATGGGTAATGCATTTTGTTGTTTGAGAGGTAGGTTAATACTCCCCGCTGTATGCTGCTCTTCTAATGGATTTGTTAATATCTGTGAAATATTTTATTTAAATTTATTCTGTATTATACTAGAAACTTTTATATTTTATTCTTCAATTTATATATTTGAATTTTCTATCAAATATTTTGCCTTTAAGCTTTGAAAACTTTTCCTAGTCTAAAAGTATATATTAAACTCTATTACAACCTGTACCCTTCAAGCTTCCCATAAAAAATAAGTATTCCCTGAAGTAAAAACTATAGCCTTTTATAATGAAGACTTACTTATGCCCTATATATTTAAAATGATTAATCTTGGAAACTTAATGTGACTTTAGAATGGTGGGGACATTTTGAGACATTTCTTATAATACAGTGTGGTCAGTGGTAAATCTAGAATTCCAGAGATATTAATTATAGGTAACTTCCCAACCCATTTCCATTCTGGAAGTAAACTGAGTCACACACAATGGCTTGGCAATGACCTTAATGAAGAGACAATTGCATTTGTGAGGCATAGAAACTTGAAGGTGGTATTTTTATTTTTATTTTATATTTTATTAGCCCTTTTAGTGGATAGTGTGGGTTAATATAGTACACTGGGGTTCATCTCCTCCAAATGGGTATCCATTGTCTGTGCTCAAGTAATGGATATAGTCTATAGACAACAACTTCAGGAGTGGATACTCAGTGTACACTTGGGCAGACACAAGCATCATTTTTTATAGCAACTTTTTAAAAATTGTGATTAAGTGATTACATTAATTTCACAAATTCCACAGTATTGTGAGATAGTGATACTTAAAGTCACAAACACATTCTAACCTTTATGAGGCAAATTGTCTTTATCATGGCCTATGAAGTTTATGAATTCTATGAACTTTGACAATAGTTACTTCTTCCACATCGGGTAATATGTACATTTCTTTCCTTTTGCTTAGTGTCAGTGGTTCCCTCTTTCCCACTCATTTCCTCCCTCCCATCGCTGCCATTGAATTGCTTAGTTTGTTCTGATCAATGACCAATGACCCGCTGTTGTATGTTTTCCCATTTCCCTCTGTTTCTCTGTCCTCCCCATAGTTTGCCTCAGATGTGCACATATATACTATATATGTGGTCAGCAGCATGGGGTCATTTAGTAATGATTTGATCAGATGAGTAGAGGTCCTTTTTTTCTCCAGTCTTGTTTACTTTGTCATATCTTCTTACATTTTGGATTTAACATCCACTTATCAGGGAGACCATGTGCTCACAGTGCCGGGTGCAACACTCATCTGTATTTCTTTGGTAACTCACTATACAGCAGGTCCCATTATCTGCAAAAGAGTCTATAACTTTCTCCAAGCTTGTAGAAATCGTATATATTATTTACTTTCTATAAGGCAGTGCCAGTAGTTCCACAGTCAGTTGTAGATATTACTGCATTGACAACACAGATTTTGAGAAGAAATTAGGTGCAAAGACTATCAAAGCCCCAATAATCTTAGTTGTGTTACTGATTGGACAGAGAAACTCTATCAGTGTTGGCTCACTCCTCAGCACAAACCTAACAAGAAATGAACAATACTTAATGTTCTTGTAATTATAGCCCCTAGAAGTGCTGACACCCTGTGAGCTTCACCAGCTGCCTCTGACAAGAACCCGAGTTCCCCTGAATTTTAGGTCTTGCCCTATCAGTGGAATTGCCACCCTCACTGAGTTAAAGAGCCTCAGGCTCCACAGGGGCCAAACACCCCTGGTCCCTGTTGGTTGGCTGATTTGCTTGCTTGCACATAAACAGTACCTCACAGAGTGACTATGGACACATGCAGAGCAGAGGAAGAAAGACTAGAAGGATAAAGCTATCATGTATAGTAGTATTTTAAACTATACTAATGTCAGTAATTTTCTCTCTTAAATAATGTATTACTTTTATAACAGAGGGCAAATGGATAAGATGTGGTTATATCTTCCTTCTAGTATTATATCCATTACACTAGTGAAGGTCCACAGTACCAAAAGCAAAACCCTCTATAATAAGTTCAGATTTGCATATGTGTATTTTGGCATTTACCAAGCCAATTTCAACCAGAAGCAGTTTCTGATTAAAACTAGCTTGAAAAATGCCAAGAGAGAAGTGTTGGTGTTACTGAATATCAAAATGGTCTGAAGAAGTGACAAGGTTCTGTCATTCTGCTGTAAGGTTTATTTGAGTGTTTACTCCATCAGAGGTAAGGTGTTTCACACTGATTTAGGGGTTCTATTTCTTTGGAAAGCTCAAAGCTCTGTTTATCATCCTCCCTTTGCCTCCTTTGGACCATTCTGGAGGGATAGTCTAGGAGCATAACCTGTGGTTGTTAGTCAACTACAGCTATTAGGGTGTGCCCTATAGAGTAGGTAAAATAAATCTTTTCCCATATCACCCAAAGTTGCCTGAGAAATACCTCCAGTAAGCTATTACTTTGTGTCCTTCTAGATTTATTACATGAAGAATCCAAGACTAAACATGTAGAGGTAAGATAGCCTTTCTGGTACTTTTATCTCTCTCTCTCTCTCTCTCTCTCTCTCTCTCTCTCTCTCTCTCTCTCTCTCTCTCTCTCTCTCTCTCTCTGTAACACTCCTCCTCTCTCTCCCCTCCTCTCTCTCTCAGTGTATGCTGGGTCTTTTATTTGTATTCAGGGTCTGGGCACTGTCCCTTAGCTTTTGTGCTGAAATGTATCACCTTACTACTTGAGTCACAACTATACTTTTGGCTTTTTGGTAGTTAACTGCAGATAAGAGTCTCATAGACATTCCTGCCAGGCTAACTGTGATCCTCAGATCTCAGCCTCCTGAGTAGCTAGCAGTGCAGACATGAGCCACTGGTGATAGGCTATTTTTTAACCTTTCAATTAATATCACATATAAAAATAAAACTAATCATTAAATGTTCAGGAGTGTTAGGAAGAGATCCTATGGGATCTTACCAACAGATCTGAAGAAGGAATTAAAGTATTGCAAGTGTCAGATTGTAAAGTACACACTTAAGAAGACTTTATCTGGAGGAAGTGTTCCTCTTTAGATGAAGGGTTTTATAATTTTCACTCCACTAGTGAAGAACATAACAATGGAGTGTCCTCTACTATTGCTTTGGGGACTCCTGTGGTTTGGTATGGTGTGACTGTATTCCTCAAAGGATGGTGGTGTTGGAAGTTTCCTAACAGCGTGTTGAACTGTTGAAGTGAGAACTTGAAGTCACAAGGAGATGAGGAGATAGGACAGGTAAATGGTAAATGCCAGCCACGCACATTAGTTCTCACAAGACAGGCTGATATAAAGTACACACAGGCACTTCTCCAGGACTGCTGTCACCTTCATTTTCTTGGCCCTACTGTGATGTAACTAGGGGAAACTCAGTGGAAGCCAAACAGAGGGCACAGGTCTGTTCCTGAACTTTGAATCAGCAAGGTGGTGAAAACTATCTTTGTTATAAAGTGTCCAACCTCTGACATGTTCTTGAAAGCAAATCAGAACCAATTAATCAGGTCCTTTGACTTACCCACTCTTTCCCAAAGTCTGGGTTGCTTCAATTCTCCCAGAGAGTCAAGCTCCAGTGGCTTACTTGTAAATCCTACCCACAGAAGGCTAGAATCTGGAAACACAGGTTCAAAGCCAGCTTCTTGGGCAGGAAAATCCATGAGACTCTTACCTCCAATTAACAAGCAAAAAGCTGAAAGTGGAGGTGTGGTCCAAGTGGTAGAGTGCCAGCCTTGAGTGAGCAAGCTTATGGAACAGTGCCTGCAACCTGAGTTCAAGCCCTAGAACCAGCACATGTCCCCCCCACACACAAAGAAATGAAGTTGTAGTTTTCACCAAATTTAGCTGTGAAAGACTAACCATTAGGCCATTAATCTTTGAAAGTCATAATTCCTTTACAAAGATGTAGTTGAGTGGAAATCTACCTACTGATTCAGACTCTAGGACAATTGAAATCACTTCACTGATTATCAAGTGAATGATAGAAGTATTTTTGACAGCACAGATTTTTCCCTCTTGAATTAAGGATTGTAGTTGAATAACTTATTAGATCTTCAGAAATATACTCTGCAGCAAAAGCTCTAACCCTTTGCGGTGGCTTTGGGGAGGGAAGTCTATGGCCATTGACTGAACAATTATTTCCTGTCTAGTTTTCTATATATTTCTGGAGAAAAACCTGTGTAAAGTATCCAGCCTGGCCTGAGCCTCACAGTTCTCACAGTTTTCTTGTAATTGCAGGTGTCAGCTTCTCCGAGTAGTAGTGGTATGTATTCATCTATTTGCTGATGGAATACCTTACTAGTTTATATATACAACCCTAATTGTTTTCTTTTTCTTTCTTTCTTTCTCTTTTGTGTCAATCCTGGGGCTTCATCTCAGGGCCTAAGCACTGACTAGGTAGTGCTCTACCACTTGAACCACTGCTCCACTTCCTGATTCTGGGTTCTTGATGACCCAGAGGGTTGGAGTTCCTCAAAGGGTGTGTGTTGGAAGCTTCCTAATATAGCATAGAAGTTGAAGTTGAAGAAGCGGGAACGTGATTTTGCTACAAGAGCTATGAACACGAATGTTCATGGGAAAGTCTGTAAATTGAAGGAAAGATAAGGTCGATCTTCTGTGAACGAGCATGTCATCACCCGGTACAGGCAGGAATAGATAGGCCACAACCTCCACTGATTTTTCTCCAGATATACCCTCCCTTGAACATGTAGAGGAGTACCTGAATTTTACCAGGGTCGATTTCACAGGTAGAAATCAGTATTCCAGGTGGGAGGCAATGTGAGATGGACCCAGGAGCAGTCAAGTTAGATCCTCTGTGTGGAAGACAGGAAGGAAAGAAATCACATCAGGACAGCAGATTCTGTGTGGAATTTCTGTTGTTACTTTTGAATGTTTACATATGTTTGTGGCCATCCTTCTATGCAAGAGGATGGTCCAGCAACAACTCAGTCTATGCTCATTAACCACCCACCTCCATAGGTCCAGTCCCACATCTATAGTCAGAAAACTCCTCCAGTGATCTGCAATCACCAATTACCAACATACTGACAACTGTTTGTTTCTTCCAGGTCTCACAAAGGAAAGTGTAGAATATCAGGGATGTGATAAGGTAAGAACTTTTCTGAGTCTTTTATAGGAAGGAAGTTGTAGCCTAGAATTGGGTGGCTCATGCCTATAATCAATCTTAGCTACTTGTGAGGCTGAGATCTGAGGATTATGGTTCAAAGCAAGCCTGGGCAGAAAAAAACTCTGTGAAACATTTATCTCCAGTTAACCAGGAAATGGCTGAAAGTGGAGGTGTGGCTTTAGTGGCAGAGTGCCAGCTTTGAATAAAAAAGCTAAGTGAGCCCAGTAGGGTGGCTCAAGCCTATAATCTAGCTGATCAGAAGGCTGCTGAGATCTGAAAAAATTGTGGTTTGAAGCCAGACTGGGCAAGAAAGCCTGTGAAACTCTATCTCCAATTAACTACCAAAAACATGCTAGAAGTGTGTGACTCAAGTGGTAGCATACTAGCCATGAGCAAAACTGCACCTAGGTCCAGAGTTCCACCTCCAGTCACACACACACACACACACACACACACACACACACACACACACACACACACACACACACACACACACACACACACACACACACACACACACACACACACACACACACACACACACACACACACACACACACACACACACACACCCTAAGGTCTTGAGTACAAGCCCCAGTGCTGGCACATTTACAGACCACAGACACACCAAAAATAATGTTCTCTTTTCAACCAAAATAGATATGACAGTCCAACCATGGATGGACAGTAATTCCTTTAGAGAGATATAGTTGAGTGAAAATCTCCTCCCTGTGGATACCTGACTCTAGGACAGTTGAAATCACTTTCAGAAGTACTTTTGACCACGCAGATTTTCCTCCTTGATTTAAGGATTATACATTTGAATATCTTAATGGATTTTGAGAAATATCCTCTCAGGAAAAGCTCTTCCCCTTGCCACAAGTATACTACCCCATGGCTGTGGGGGGGCACATGGCCATTGACTAAACAGTTGTTTTTGGTTTGGTTTTCTAAGTATTGAGGAGAAAAACCATGTAAAGTGTAAAGCATCCAGCCTGATGTGATCTTCACAGTTTTTTACTTTTTCATTTTTGTAATTGCAGATATCCGAAGCTCCATGTGGTAGTGGTATGTATTCATGCACTTGCTGTTGGAATACCTTACTGGCTTATGTCTACAAGCCTGATTCTGGGTTCTCATTGATCAGGAAGGTTGGATTTGAGCGAAAGAAATGATTTTGGCAGTAAGGCTATGAACATGGAGGTTTTTGGGAAAATCTGTAAACTGAAGGAAAGATAAGGCTGATGTTCTGTACACCAGCAGGGATTTGCCTGCTTGGAGTCAGGATGGGCCAAGCCATAGTCTCTACTGATTTTTCTCCAGATGCAGGACCACTTTTGGACTCAGACAAGTATCTGAGCTTGAGGAATGATGACAGAGACCGCCCAGGTAGGTGCTAGCATCCCAGGTGGGAAGCCGTGTGAGATGCAGTGGTAGACCCTCTATGTGGAAGACTGACAGGAAAGAAAGGAATCAGAACAACAGATTACATGTGGGGTTTTTGTTGGTAGTAGTGTCATATTTTTAAATGTCTGCATATTTTCATGGCTATCCTTCCTCTAAGCAGAAGAATGGGTCAGGAACAACTCAATCTATCCTTGTCAACCACCCACACGTCCCATCCCACATCCACAGTCAGAAATGTTTCCTGAGTGATTTGCATCACCAATTACCAAAATACTGCCAACTGCTCTATTTCTTCCTAGGTCCCACAAAATATGGCGCAAAAAACCAGGATTTTGAGGAAGTAAGTGCACTTTTTTTTGTTTCTTACACACAAATGAAATTCCAGGCTGGAATGGGTGGCTCATGCCTATAATCCTAGCAAATCCAAAATGGCTGATAGTATTGGTGTCTGAAGCTAGCCTGGGCTGGCTGTGAAAACACTTACCTCCAGTTAACCAGAAAAAAAGCTGAAAGTGGAGGTGAGGCTTGACTCAATAATCCTGAAGACTTGTGTGTTTTCCGTAATTGTTCTCTGCTTGGGGGCCTCCGTGATTTGTGTATGGTTTGACCATGTTCCTTCAAAGGGTGGTACGTTGGAAGATTCCTAACCCAGCATAGAGAGATGATGAAGAAGTGGGAACTTGAAGTCAAAAGTTCAGGGATTGAGGATGGTTTTGCCAGATATATTAGTTCTCACAAGAGGGGCTGTTATAAAGCAAGGCTACCACATAAGCTCAGGCACTTCTCCATGGGACTGTTAGCTCCTATTTTCTTAACCCTGTTATGAGGGTAAGTAGGGAAAACTGATCCTGAATTCTGAATCAGCAAAATGATGAAAATATACTCTTATTATAAAGTGGCCACCTGCTGACATTTTCATGAGGGCAAATCATAGCAAAGGAATATAGGTCCTTTGACTTCTTTCCTGAGGTCTATCCTACTTCGTCACCAAAGCAGCTCAGGCCCTGTGGCTTATGCAATCCTATCTCAATCTGAGGATTGAAGTTTGAGTTGGCTTGGACAAAAAAGTCCCCCAGCCTCTGAATTATCTCCAATTAACTAGCAAGAAACCAGAATGGGGGGTGTGGCTCAAGTGGTAAAAGTGCCAGCCTTCAGCCATAAAGCTCAAGGGACAGTGTTAGGACTAAGTTCAAGCTCACACACACACACACACACACACACACACACACACACACACACACACACACACATTACCAGGAGAACCAAATAGCTGTGCAAAAAGAACTTGCCAAGAGTACATTGTGAGTGTCTCCCCGCTGTCCCTCAACAGCAGGAGGTACAAACAAAGAAGAAGGAAAATAAGAAGAAATTTGGTAAGTATTCTGGAATCACTGCCTGAAGACATAGCCCCTAGATAAAGAATGTATAATAGATGCAGGAGTGAAACTCCATGAAGTAAACTCTGAGTAATTAGCAGAGCTGAAACCCAGATTTTAATGGGAGGGAGGATCTAGTGTGCTTAGATTGACGGATGAAGGGAAAAGGGAACACAACACAGTAACCATGAACTTCTAGAACCCCAGTCTTCCATGTATGGGCTCTACTTTGCAAAAGAGGGAAACCACATATCAGAAGTTTAAGTTCCGCATTACTTATTTTGATTTGGTTTTCTGTGGTGAAGCTGATTTATTACAACATTTTCTGTAAATATCTTCCTTAGTAACTTTCATGTTAGATGTGATTCGCAGACCTTCAAAAGTGGCACCAAAAATCCCAGATGAAGTCTGTCCACCTCACATGGTGCTGTCAAAACCAGGCATACTAAAAGGTACTGTGGGAATTCTTGAGTCAGGGACAAGAATTATGTGATGCCTGTTACCACTAGAGAGAGAAAGACTGAATATTTCCATCAAAATTTTCAATCAGTGAAAGTTTTCATTGACTTAATCAGTACTGCTACAAGCAGAGTTTTATCATGAATGTCATTCTTACATCTCAATTCATGGCAACAGTATTTAAAAAATTGTTATTAAAAGGTGATATAAGACCCACTGTAGCAATGAGATGTACAGTGGGGGTGGAGTCTGGGGGTGGGGCGAGGAGAGTTAGTTGTGGAGGTGGGAGGGAAGGGATGGTAGGGGAAAAACAAAGGAGGAGGTAGCAGTGCTTGATAGGAAATGTACTCATTGCCTTCCTCATGTAACTGTAACCCCTCTGTACAGTATTTTTACAACAAAAAGTATTAAAAAATGCAATCAGAAAAAAGAAGGGTTATAGTTGCATAAGCCAGATAAATAGTACATTTCTTTTTGAACAGTGTTACCCCTTCTCTCACTCTCTCCCAGTTTTTCCCTCCCATGCCAACCCACAAGTTGTATAGTTAGTTTTCAACCTATTGTCTAGAGATGACCACTGCTACATTTGCTCACAAATTGCTCACCATTTCTATGGCCCCTCCTTACCATCCCAAAGTGAGATAAACCAACAAAGAAGACAAAAAGAAGAAAACAATAACAGCAATAAAGGACAAAAACCCTTATTTCCATTTCATGGAGGTCATTTCAATATTTTTTATTTTATTATTTTACATGATCAGATGCACATGGGTATTGTGCCTTTGTCTTTCTTTCCTTTGGTCTTACTGTCTGTGAATATCTAAAGACCTATATAATGTCCCAGTGTTTTTATTTTTTGAAACCATCAGTGTGTTTACTTACAGAATTATAGGGACATTCTAGCTACCACAAATGAGAGAAACCATGCAACCTGTGTTTTTCCGGGTCTGGCTTTGCTTAATATGATTTTTCCCCCATTTCCTTATGAATGGTACAATATCATTCTTCCTGATGGATGAGTTTAATTCCACTGTGTGTATGTACCACATTTTCTTCATCCATTCATCTATCAAGGGGCATCTAGGCTGATTCCATATACTGGGTATGGTAAATAATGCTGCAACGGACCTGGTTGTGCTGGAAGATTTAATATGGCCTTGTTTGTGTTCTACTGGATAAATATACAAGAGTGTAATTGCTGGGGCCATAGGGAAGCTCTATGTGTAGTCTTTTGAGGAATCCCCATACTACTTTCCAGAGTCATTGAACAAGTTTACATTCCCACCAACAGTATAATAGGTATTCTTCCCCTTTGGACATATGCACCATTTGTTACTGTTAGTATTCTTTTTTTTTTTACTTGGTATTTTTTAAAATTTAATTTAATTTTATTTGTGAACATACTGTACAGAGGAGTTACAATTACATGGGCAGGATAATGTGTACATTTCTTACCAAGCATTGCAGCCTCCTCCTTTGTTTACCCTTCACATCCCTTCCAGCCTCCCCCCTCCTCCCCAATCCCAATCCATCTCCTTCCCCCCCTTCCCCCCCCCCCCCCCGCACCGACTTTGTAAAGCTCGTTTTGGACATGACAACTTGTACTTCTCATTGTTGCAACAGGTCCACCTGTATCCTTAATCAACTGGTTTTTCCCCATCTCCTCCACAAGTTATAATGACATCAAATATAGTGAAAGCAAGGGTTATACTGTGGGGGAGGGACATACAAAGCAACAAAGAGATAATCATTTTTTTTAATATTATTTTATTTTATTTGAGAACATACTGTACAGAGGGGCTACAATTACATGGGCAGGATAATGCATACATTTCTTACCAAGCATTGCAGCCTCCTCCTTTGTTTACCCTTCACCTCCCTTCCCAGCCTCCCCCCTCCCCCCACCCAATTATACCCCCCTCCCCCCCCCACCGACATTGTAAAGCTGGTTTTGACATGACATTTTGTACTTCTCATTGTTGCAACAGGTCCACCTGAATCCTTAAACGACTTGTTTGCCCCCATCTCCTCCACATGTTATAGTGACATCAAATATAGTGAAAGCGGGGGTTAAACTGTGGGGGAGGGACATACAAAGCAACAAAGAAATAATCTTATAAATGCATTAGAAACATATGCATGAAAGAAATGAAAACATTAAAATACATATTTAAGGGTTCATTTTCCTAACATCACATTATCTGACCTTTTCCGCTTGACTCATACCTATACTAGATATTGCAAATAAGGGAAACCATGGGACCTATGCTTCTTTGGGCCTGGCTTACTTCACTTAATATAATTTATTCCAAGCCTTTCCATTTCCTAACAAATGGGGAAATGTCATTCTTTCTGATGGAGGCATAATATTCCATTGTGTATATATACCACATTTTCTTGATCCATTCATCTACTGAGGGGCATCTGGGTTGGTTCCATATCTTAGCTATGGTAAATAATGCTGTAATAAACATAGTTGTGCTGGTAGCTTTAGTGTGGTCTTGTTTGTAAACATTTGGGTAAATGCCCAAAAGTGGGATTGCTGGATCATAGGGGAGATCTATGTGAAGTCTTTTGAGGAACCTCCATACTGCTTTCCAAAGTGGTTGAACAAGTTTACATTCCCACCAACAATGAAGTAAGGTTCCTTTCTGTCCACATCCCCTCCAGCATCTGTTGTTGTTAAGAGTTCTTGATTTTTGCTGTTCTAACTGGAGTGAGGTGATATCTCAATGTTGTTTTGATTTGCATTTCTTTGATGGCTAGGGATGTTGAACATTTCTTCATGTGTCTATTGGCCATCCTTCTTTCTTCTTTAGAGAAGCTTCTCTTTAAGTCTTTCGCCCACTTATTTATTGGGCAGTTGTTTCTTTGAGGATTTGTTGTTGGGTGGTTTAATTTTTTGAGTTCCAAGTATATTTTAGATATGAGACCCTTGTCCGTTGTATGGCTAGTATGGGCTTTCTATTGATCTTGCTACCTATGTCATTTGCCCTGCAGAAGCTCTGCAACCGTATGCAATCCCATTTGTCCAACCTTTCTTTGATTTGTTGTGCTTCCGGGTCTCTATTCAGAAAATTTCGGCCTGAGCCAAGGAGACCTAAGGTTTCTCCTATTCCATCCTGTAATGTTTTAGAGTGTCTGCTTTGAGTTCAAGGTCTTTGATCCATTTGGAGTTGATTCTGGTGCAGGGTGATATAGAAGGATCTAGCTTTAGTTTTCTACATGTAGTTAACCAATTTTGCCAGCACCATTTACTGAAGAGGCTGTCTTTCTTCCATTCTATTGTTTTAGCTTCCTTATCGAAGATTAGATGGCTATAGGTCTGTAGGTTCATTTCTGGGTTTTCAATTCTATTCCATTGGTCCTGAGGTCTATTCTTATGCCAATACCAAGCTGTTTTGATTACTATGGCTTTATAGTAGAGTTTGAAATTTGGTATTGATATTCCTCCAGCAGTGTTCTTTCCATTGAGGAGCGTTTTTGCTATTCGGGGTCTTTTATTGTTCCATATGAATTTTTGGATTGCCTCTTCTATTTCCTTGAAGAATTAGGGTGGAATTTTGATAGGTATCGCGTTGAATTTGTAGATAGCCTTGGGAAGTATTGCCATTTTCCCGATGTTAATCTTTCCAATCCAGGAGCATGGGAGGTTTTGCCATTTTTTAAGTTCTGTGTTGATTTCCTTTTTCAAGATTTTAAAGTTTTCATCATAGAGGTCCTTCACTTCTTTGGTTAAGTTAATTCCTAGGTATTTTATTTTTTGTGGGGCTATTACAAATGGAGTTGCTTTCCTAATTTCAGCCACACTTTTCTCATTGTTGGCATATAGAAAAGCCATTGATTTTTGGGGGTTAATTTTATAACCTGCTACTTTGCCAAAGTTTTGAATCAGCTTGAGTAATTTGTGAGTGGAGTCTATGGGATTCTTTAAATACAAGATCATGTCATCTGCAAAGAGGGAGAGTTTTATTTCTTCTTTCCCTATTTGGATCCCCTTTATGTCTGCATCTTGTCTTATTGCTGTAGCTAGGCATTCTAATACTAGATTGAAGAGAAGTGGAGAGAGTGGGTATCCTTGTCTTGTTCCTGAGTTAAGAGGAAATGGCTTTAGTTTTTCACCATTGAGTATAATGCTGGCTGTAGGTTTGTCATATACAGCCTTTATTGTATTGAGGAATGTTCTATGGATTCCTAATTTTTCCAAAACCTTCATCATAAAGGGGTGTTGGATCATGTCGAATGCTTTTTCTGCATCTATGGAGATAACCATGTGGTTCTTATTCTTGTTCCTGTTGATGTGATGAATAATATTAATTGATTTGTGTATATTGAACCAGCTTTGCATCCCTGAAATGAATCCTGTTTGATCATGGTGTATGATTTTTTGGATGAATTGTAGGAGTCGATTGGCCAAAATTTTGTTGAGAAGTTTTGCATCAATGTTCATCAAAGAAATGGGTCTATAGTTCTCTTTCTTTGATGAGTCCCTGCCTGGTTTTGGGTTGAGGGTTATGATGGCTTCATAGAATGTGTTGGGTAGTGAGCTTTCTCTTTCAATTTCATTGAAGATTTGGAGGAGTATTGGTGTGAGCTCTGCTTTGAAGGCCTTGTAAAATTCCGCTGTAAAACCATCTGGTCCTGGACTTTTCTTAGCTGGGAGGACTCTTATTGCTGTTTCTGTTTCAATGCTTGATATGGGCTTGTTCAGCTGGTTTAACTCATCTTGGTTTAGTTTTGGCATGTCAATATTTGCTAGGAAAAGGTCCATTTCTGTCAAGTTCTCAAACTTACTAGCATAAAGTTTTGAGAAGTATTCCCTTATAATGTTCTGAATCTTGGTTGTTACCATGGTGATGTTTCCATTCTCATCTCTGAGTTTATTAATTTGGGTGTGTTCTCTCCTTTTTCTGATAAGATTTGCTAAGGGTCTGTCAATTTTGTTAATTTTTTTGAAGAACCAACTCTTTGTTTTGTTGATTCTTTCTATAGTTTTTTGGATTCTAATTCATTTAATTATGATTTAATTTTGATGATTTCTTTCCGTCTACTGGATTGGGGTTTATCTTGTTGCTATTTTTCAAGGAGGTTTAGATGTGTCATTAAATTGTTAGTTTCAGATCTCTCCAATTTGTTGATGTAGGAGCTCAGAGCTATAAACTTGCCTCTGAGTACTGCCTTTGCTGTGTCCCAGAGGAGCTGGTAATTTGTGTTGAATAGCATGAACATTTGAATTTCCTTTCTAATCTCTTCCATGACCCACCCTTGATTCAACAGTGTGTTGTTCAGCCTCCATGTGATACTGGACTTTCTTTGGAGGCTTTTCGTGTTGAGTTCTAATTTTATTCCCTTGTGGTCAGAGAGAATGCAAGGTATAACTTCCACGTTTCTGAATTTAGACAAGTTTGCTTTGTGGCCTAAAATGTGGTCTATTTTAGAAAACGTTCCATGTGCTGCTGAGAAAAACGTGTATTCTGATGCTGCTGGGTGAAATGTTCGGTAGATGTCTGTTAAGTCTAGTTGTTCTATGCAGCTATTTAGATCTGTGGTTTCTCTGTTGAGTTTTTGCCGAGTTGATCTATCTAATGGGGAGAGTGGTGTGTTAAAATCCCCAACAATTAATGTCTTTGGATCTATATGGGATTTGAGGGAAAGTAGTGTTTCTTTGATAAATTTGGGTGCTCCATTGTTTGGCGAATAGATATTTAGAATTGTAATATCCTCCTGAAGGAGAGATCCTTTAATTAGTATGTAGCGACCTTCTTTATCTCTTCTCACGAATTTTAATTTGAAGTCTATTTCATCTGATATTAGGATTGCAACTCCCGCCTGTTAATGGGGGCCGTTTGCTTGGTAGATTTTGTTCCAGCCTTTTACATTGAAAATGTGTTTGTTTTTACGGGCAAGATGTGACTCCTGCAGGCAGCAGATAGAAGGGTCTTGTTTTTTAATCCAACTAGACAGTCTATGTCGCTTAATTGGAGAGTTCAGTCCGTTAACGTTAAGAGATAGGACTGAGAGGTATTTGGGAGTTCCTGCCATGTTATCCACCTTCTTGGGGGCTGGGAAAACTGGGTTCTTCCTATGGTTCTTGGATTCTCAGTTTGGGTGCAGTTTCTTGGCCTTTGTTGCGGTCTTGTTGGTTTTCTATGTGTAGGACATCTTTAAGAATCTTTTGTAGGGCTGGTTTGGTGGAGATGTATTGTTTCAATTTTTCTTTGCTATGGAAGGTTTTTATTTGGCCTTCAGTTATGAAGGAGAGTTTAGCTGGGTACAGTATTCTTGGTTGATAGTTGTTTGTTTTTAGGGCATGGAATACATCATTCCAGGCTCTTCTTGCTTTTATTGTCTCTGCTGAGAAATCTGAGGTGATTCTAATTGGTTTCCCTTTATAGGTGATTACCCTTTTCTCCTTGACAGCTTTAAGGATCTTTTCCTTGGTCTGAGTTGATCCTGTGTGGATTATAATGTGATGGTGGGATGTCCTATTCTGGTCTGGTCTATTTGGGGTTCTAAAAGCTTCTTGTATCTGAATAGGCCTCTCTTTTTGTATGTTTGGGAAGTTCTCTGCTAGGATCCTGTTAAACAAATTTCCTAGACCATTAAGTTCTGTTTCTAGGTGTTCCTCTACACCCATTATCCTTAGATTAGGCCTTCTGATGGTGTCTTCCAGGTGTTGGATAGATCTATCATATTTCTTGGACTTGTCTTGGATGGTTGTATGTTCTTTCTCTATAATATCTAGGCTGTCTTCAATCCCTGAGATTCGATCTTCTGCATGGTCTAACAAGACTCTCTACTTTGTTTTTTATCTCTTTTCCTTCTAATTGGTCAGCTTTGATGGCTTCAAGTTCTTTGTTGAAGCTCTGTTTTAGGTCTTGTATGAATTTCTTTACTTCCTTAATTTGGTGTTCAGTGTTTGTTCTCAAATCACTTAGTTGATTGGTTATGGTTTCTTTGGACTCCCATTCCTTCTGTTGGGTTCCATTCAGCATTCCCTTTGTGGTCTCCCTGACTTCCTTCAGCTCTTTGTTAATGGATTCCATGAATGCCTTTAGTGATCTTTGTGTATTCTCTACCTGGTCCCTCAATTCCTGAATTACTCTTTGATTAGCTTCCTCCCGTTTGTGGGATTCCTGCAGTTCTCTTTCCTCCCTTTTGTGGGATTCCTGCAGTTCTCTTTGAGTGTTCTCAGCCTGCTCACGCCATTCCTCCCTTTCTCTTTGAGTATTCTCAAGTTGTTCACGCAAATCCTGTATCAGTTTTTGCATAGCTTCCTAACGCTTATGATATTCCTGTATAAACTTTTGGGATGCCTCCTCTCTCTCTCTATCATGCTCATACAGAGTCCTTTGTAAGTTGTCAATCTTCTCATTTATCATGTTTGCCACCAGTGTTTGTAGAGCTATTTGGGAACTCTCCTCTGGATTGTTCATTATCTGATCTGACCCCTGATTATCAAGATTGGGAATTGAGATACCCGGATTTGCCATTTTTCTTGTGTTTTTCCAGCTTACTCTGCCCATTTGAGATGAAAATAGTACCAGTTTTGTGCTAGAACACTATCTTAAGGCAACCATCAAGCACCATTTGCATTTATACAGTCAATAGTCTACAGATACAATCTAGTTCAACAGATACATCTATTCAACATCAAACAACTATATGTTAATGGGCTTTGAACCGCAGAGGAGAATTTGGAAAACCAGACATTTTTAGGGTTAGGGAGAGATGTGGGTAAAAATAGGAATAGATTGGTGTGGGGAGGCACAGGGAGAGTTAACTATGTCCTAATCTCAATGAGGAAATAGGTTGGGTAGGATGCAAGTAGAGAGAGAAAAAGAAGAAAGGGAAAGGGAAATGAAAAAGACCAGCAAGAAATTGAAAAGTAAAAATTAATATAGTTATGGAGATTGAAAGACCATCTATTTAGAGAGGAATGTGAATATATTGAGAAAACAGGAGGGAGATAGAGGAATTTAAGTCTCAGATGTTTTGGATTGAGTAATAAATTTGTGGATTAAGTGTGTACACAATGGGGGATAGGGTCTACTAGTTAACTATGGGTTTATCTGAGGATGTGCAGGACAAGAGTTAAGTCACATACAGAAGAACAAAAGAGAGGAAAAGGTGAAAAGAATAAGAAAGGGAAAAAAAAAGATCAGAAGTTTAGTAGAGCTATACAAAAAACAAAACGATAATTAAGAAAGAAAGAAAAAGAGAAAGAAGACAAGAAAAGAAAGGAAAACGCACATTCACGTATTCCTAAAATAAAAATTATAAGAGGGAAAAAAAAGTTACTGGAAAACAATTATTTTTTCAAAAAAGGCAAAAATTAAAGATTAATAAAAGTTTTAGAAAAGGAAAAATTTTTTTTATATATATAAGGTACCAAAAAAAAAAAAAAGAAAAAAGAAAAGAAGAAGAAGAAAAAAAAGTTCTTTGATTTTTGTTTTTGATTTTTTTGGGAGGGGTGGGAAGAATCCTGTATCTCCCTTTTGTCTGTAACCAGCCTCTTGTTGGAGTCTCTGGTCAGCTTGAGGTCCTGTGGCTTGATTGGTTTCTTAAGTCAGTTTGTTCGAACAGGCAGAAAAATGCTCTGCTTTACTCAAGATTTTGAGATCCCCCTCCCAGGTTAGTTTAATAGGAGGGTGATCTGCTTTGAGAATCACAAAAGAGGGGTGATGAGGCTAGGTTCTGGTAGAGTTGAGGCCTTTCAACAAACAGTAGCTTTTCCCTGGGGCTATTTTGTGAAAAACTCACAGAGCCCAGCCTGGAGCCATTCTCAGGGTTTCTGGTTTTCAATTGATTGTGGAGGCTGCTAGAGGGAGGGGCAGCCTGGGGCTCTGGTTACCCAGTGAGGAAAGCCACTCCAATTGCTGGCGCCTGAGCTGGGTGACTTTTCCCTGGATGGAGCTGAGTCTGGCAGGTCACTTCACCGTTAAGTTCTTGTGACCTGCTAAATGACTTGTTTCATTCCAAGGCCTGGGTTGGAGCTGGCAGCTCCTCCGAGCTTTGTCGGTATCCAAGATGGAGATCACCGGTGCTGGCCTTCCCTCCTCTGCTCCCTGAGAAGGAGTGAGGACGTCGGGCTTGTACTCACGCCGAGTCTTGGATCCTGGGTCGTCTCTGGTCTGCAAACTGCAGGATGAAGATGTCCGCTCCTTGTCAGTTCTTGCTGGTGTTGAGTAGAATCCTCTCGCCCACTGCGTCTGGCTCCTTCGTCCCGGAATCTCTGTGTCACTGTTAGTATTCTTGATAATGGCCATTCTAACTGGGGTGAGGTGGAATCTCAGTGATGTTTTGATTTGCATTTCCTTTATGGCTAGAGATCAGCTTATGTCTGTAACTTACCCAAGTATTGTACTGAACCTTGACAGATTCGATAATTCTTGTAACTCAGCTGTTTTTCCTTTTTGTAGAAGTATAAGTTAATATCCACATCAGTGAGGTATCCACCAGATTCTCATGTGTACTCACCTTGGTATCTACAATTTGTATGTTATATAAATGGAATTTTAGGTTATGTAGCTTTTTCTACATAACCGGTGTCACAAATCAGTGTTCATTTATGGTTGCTTCATGCCCTTTTGACCACGAGAGCTTATTTCTTTCAACATGGAATGATATTGCACCATATGAAGAAATGAAAATGTCCATTCCATCCACCTTGTGAAGGCCATCATGTTTTCTTCCAGTTTATGTCTATAGGTAAAGCCTATGGGTCCATTCCTGTGGGACAGTTCATGTAGATTTAACTTTTTATCTCAATGGGATAAAAATATCTAAGGAACACAGTTTTTCATAGCATGGCTAATATATGTTTTAACATTTGAGAATTTGGTGATTCCACTAACTTGATCATCATCACCTAGCACTTTCTTTAATGTTACGAAGACTGCTTCAACTTATTTAATAGGTATGATGTAATTCCAATTGTCTTGTCTGTGCCTTGAAATGTAAAAATCTCAAGATTTGTATATTTCATTGATCAGGCATAAAATTGTTCACAATGTTCTGTGTGTGCTTGCCGTATCCATGGGTCAGCAGAGATGTCCCCACTCACTTATTCATTCATTAATTTCACCCGTAGTGACCTCCATCCTCCTCCTAGGGCCTTTTTCGTACTGTTCACCGTCGTCCACTAGCCCTACCTATTTTGAATCCCACCAAGGGATCGATCTACTCATAAGGTCAAAGTCCTGATGCCTCAATTCTTTCTTGAAACATCTTGATAGGTACATTCTGAAGCATGCTAGTCATGCAGTGGTTGTTTCTCATTGTATCAAGTTGATAACCCACGACTAAGAATAATCATTATGTAGCCATTATAGGGACATGCCAGTTTTACTGGTCTTCTCAAAGAACCAGATTTTAGTTTCATTGCTTTTGTAATAATTATGTTTCATTCAAAATTTGAGAGAACTTCTGAGAATTTTATGGTTTTAAAAATCTACTTTGTGAATTTTTGTTGGATTGCCTTACTTTTAATCCAGACCTAATTAAAGCCTTCAATTATTAATTTCAGTTGTCATTTTATAATATGTTGCTTCAATTCTTTCCTTGTGTCAGCAATTTATTCTACTGGAATTTTATAGGAATTTTAGAAATGCCAGTTGAGGTTCTTGTTTGTTCCACAGGAATTCAAAAGTGGGCGTGTGACAAACTCATTCTCTAGAAACCTCAAGATTGTTACTCTTATTGTAGTTACTCTACATTTTAGTTAATTTTTTCCCCTACTTTGCTGGACAAGTTCCACAAAGTCATTGATTATATGTCACTGTGATGACTAATGTCTTTTTGCAGTAGATAACAATAATTGCACTGAAGTTTCTTCCTTTTTACAAATTAATTTGTTTATAGCTGGGCAGTAGTACAGTTTGAACTCAGGGTTTGGTGCTTGAGAAGCAGGCACCCTATATTTACCACATGAGCCATACTTGTTTTCTTTTCCCGTGTAAAACCAGTAAACATCTTAGCATTTTTCAGGACTCTTTGCTTTTGTGTTGAGAAGCAGCATCACTTTTTGGCCTTGGTGTTTAGAAATTTACCTGAGGCTCCCCTTCCTATTTGGGCAAATCCTCAATATCAATTGCAGGTGAGAGACTAGGGCATCCCCAGGATCTTCTCTGATCACTCTCAGAGCCCTGTGTATGTAGGTAGCTGTACATGGGAGTGTGCCTTTTAGATACCTGAAAGGTCATTTCTCACTTTTTACTTGATATATGTTCTAATATTTACCCCTCGACTTATGTAACCCCAAGAGAAACACTTGCATGTAATGTTTTACATCACATGTCTAAAAGAAAGTGCTTCTTCACTGAGGAAGTTGGACTTATTTGAAAACAGACATACATACAGCTCTATCAGACTGAAAAAATGACCATGTTTACCATGGAAAGAGGAATTGGGGGAGTTGAATCCCAGTTGTACTCCCTGTCTCCTGGCTTCAGAATGTACACCATGAATATATCTGCTGCTTTTCAGCTGACCACAGAAACCGATTGTGGAGGACTGTGCTGAACTAGCATGGGTTAAAATGCCAGAATGCTTGTTGCTGTTACTGAGATTCAGCCATTTCTTTTCTTTAATGGAATTTATTGTTTATTTTAATATTTAATTTCTTTAACATTTATTCCTAAATGGAGTAAACAGATTCAATACCCACTTACAGTGGTTATTAAAAAAATAACATTATAATACTGAAAAAATTCTTAAGTAATGCTTCTATAACAGAGGGTAAATGGATACATGTACCTATATCTTGCTCTTTCCACTACACAAATTAAAAGTATACAGCACCTGAGGCAAATTCAATATAAATTCAATATATGGACTTCGACAGATGTCAAGCCAATTTCAACCAGAAGCAATTCCTGATTGAAATTGAAGGCTTGATAGATGCCAAGGCAGTGTCAATTCTACCTACCGTCAAAATGATCTGAAGAAGAGACAAGATTTAGTCATTTAATTTTCAGGTCAATTTAAGTTTTGACTCCATGAAAGATATGTTGCTTTACATTGCTTAGAGTAGTTGGACTTCTTTGGAAAGCTAGAAGCCCTGTTCTTTATTGTTCCTTTGCTTCTGCAGCTTTTGCAGTTCAACCTGTGGTTGTTGGTCAACCATAGCCCTATAGAGTTAGGCCCTATAGAGCCGTCATGCAAACCTTCCTCCACAACACACTAAGTTCTCTGAGACATTAATGAGAAATAATCTCCAATGAGCTAAGCATTATTTTGTGTCCTTCTAGATTCATGTGAAGAAAAATTGACCAACCAGCCTGTGGAGGTAAGATAACTGTACTTTGAAATATAAATGGTACTTTTGTTTTTCTCTTTAATTTTGTTAATGCCACCACATAAAAATAACACCAGTTATGAAAAATGAAACAGAGATAGAATCTTATCAACAAATCTGAGGGAGGAATTTTAATAATTGGAAACATTAGGTTATAAAGTACACACTAGGACCTTTTATCTGGAGAAATTGTTGCACTTAGGTTAAATGTAATTTTATAATTTCCACTCAACTACTCAACACAACAGTGAAAAGCTTGTGTGGCCTGTGATTGCTTCCAGGGCTTTTATGGTCTGGGAATGGTTTGACTGTATTCTTCCAAGGGTGGTGTGCTGAAAGCTTCCTAACACAGGATAGAGAGGTGTTGAAGAAGTGGGAAACTTGGAATTCACCAGGTCCACTTTAGTAGATAAGGAGATAAGACACACCTCCTCTCAGAAGGGATTAATGATAGTCATGCCCTGTACCTGGTCAGTTATGTTAGTTCTCACTAGGTGGGCTGGTAACTAGGGAAATCTCATTGGAGGCTAAACAGAGGGGGAACTCTGATTCTTAACTCTGAATCAGGAAGATGGTGAGAAATATGTTATAAATCGGCCATCTTCCTGAGAGGAAAGCCTAACAACACTGATTTTTTTTGTCTTAACCACTGTGTCACAAAGTCTCATTTACTTCAGGTCACAAGGGGAGTTCAGTCCTCATGGCTCATACATGTTATCCTAGCTAGCTGCTCAGAAGGCTGAGATCTGAAGATTGAGGTTTGAGCCAGCTTCTGCAGGAAAGTCCTCCAAGCTCTGAATTAGCTCCAGTTACATAGCAAGAAGCCAGAACTTGGGGGGGGGGTGCTCTGGAAGGGGTGGGGTAACTGCCAGACTTTAGCTAGAACCTCAAGAGACCTGAGTCCAAGCTTTGGGACTGGTACATAGACACAAAGAAAAGTTACCAGGAGAACCAAATTGCTGTGCAAACAGAACTTGCTATGAGCGGTACCTTGTGAGTCTCTTTTTTCCCTGTTAGCAGGAGGTGCGAAAGGAAAGGAAGAAAAAATTCGGTGAGTATTCTGGAATCACTGCCTGAAGACTAGGTAAGAATGTATAATACTAGATACAGGAGTGAAACTCCATGGAATAGACCCTTTGAGTAATTAACAGAGCTGAAACCCAGTTTGAAAGTGTGCTTGGAGTGATGGATGAAGGGAAAAAGGGACCACAACCCAGTAACCATGAACGTCTGGAGCCCCCATCTTACAAGCATGGATTGTGCTTTAGAAAAATGGGAAACCATACATGAGAAGTATAAATTCTGCCTAACTTATTTTCTTTTGGTTTTCTGTTGTGATGCTGATTTATTACACCATTTTCTGCAACTATCTTCCTTAGTAACCTTCAAGATTGATGAGATCCAAAGATCTTCGAAGGTGGCACCAGAAACCCCAAATGAAGTCTATCCACTCCCCGTAGTGCTGTCAACACCAGACATCCTGAAAGGTGCTATGGAAATTTAATCACTAGCTTGAGTCAGGGACAAGAATTATGTGACATACTGTTGCCAGTAGAGAGAGAGGAAACTGAAAACTTAGCTGAAGCTAAGCTAAGGTAGGGATGGAAGGTTCTGTCTTCTTATTTTTGTTGTTGTTGTTGTTGGTCATGGGGGTTGGACTCTGGGCCTGGGCACTGTCCTTCAGCTCTTCAGTTAGTGCTTTACCACTTGAGCCACAGCACTACTTCTGTTTTTCTGGTGGTTTATTGGAGATGAGTCTCACAGACTTTCGTGCCCAGGCTGTCTTTGAACCATGATCCTCAGATCTCAGCTTCCTGAGTAGCTAGGATTACAGGTATGAGCCACTGATACCCGGCTAGGTTCTGTGTTGTTAAGGACACAACTTCAGGAAGAGGGGCTCAAAGTTGCCTGCTTCTCCTGACCACAGGGAAAATGTAAGGGTGTGGTATGCACACATTACTATGAGGATGACAAACTGAAAAAAAAAAGGTTGTCATATTAAGTTGTTCTTTTTTTTAAGTTTTTGGTCAATCCTGGGGCTTGAACTCAGGGCCTGGGTTCTGTCCCTTAGCTCGTCTTTCCTCAAGGCTAGCCCTCTACCACTTGAGTAATAACACCACTTCTGGCTTTTTCTGAGCAGTTTGTTGGAGACAAGAGTCTCATTGACTTTCTTTCCTGCCCAGCTTTGCTTTAAACCATGATTCTCAGATCTGAGACTCCTGAGTAGCTACGATTACAGGTACCACTGGTGCCTGGCTATGTTGTTCTATTTTATTTTATTTTATTTTTTGTTAAATGTTGTTCTATTTTAATATTGCCTCATCTTCTATATTTGACATATTTTGACAAAAAGGCGTGATAAAATATGATACAAGAAATTTACTAAAATGGAGTCCAGTTCATGCTGATGGCGTTTAACTGGGAATCCTCTAAAACACAGGACCATGTTGGAATAGGTAGGACCATGATGGAATGCTCAAAAACTGAAATTGCCTTTCAATATTTGAACAAGCTTCGAGATGAGTTTCAAAGTGTGTACAAAGAATGAGGAGACGCTTCTATTGGAAGTTTTTGTATATATAATGTAATTTTAGATTGTCCATTTTGGGTTCAGATGTCATTAGATGCATGGTTTGGGTTTCTGTGTTAAATTTCTTTGCTGGTCATCTTCTCCATCTCTTCTCCATGCAGGAAGACAATACAGCAACAACTTAGTCTATGATCATCAACCACTTAGCTTCATGGGCCAATATCCTGAGCCAGAAAAGCTCCCTGAGCACTTTTCAGTCAGTGGACTAGCAACACACTGACAGTTACTCTATTTCTTCCCAGGTCCCATGAAAGACGGTGTGGAATACCCAGAACTTGATGAAGAGGTAAGAGCATCTTTCTGTGTCTTGTATAGAAGTGAAGTTCTAGCCTAGCATTGGTGGCTCATGCCTGTAATCCTGGTAACTCACATGGTTGAGACTAGAGTATCAAGGTTGAACCCACCACAGGGGAAAAAATGCCATGCAACTGATCTCCAATTAACAGGCAAAAACCTGGAACTAGAGTGTGTGGCACAAGTGGCATGGTACCACCCTTGAACAAGAAAGCTGAGTAAGGTTTGTAATAGCTACTGAGAAGATAAGAGAGCTGAGGATCACGGTTCAAAGGTAGCTGAAGCAGCAATGCTTAAGAAAAACATTGCAAAGTACAGCAAAAAAAACTCAAGGGCTGCCCAGACCATGAGTCCAAGGCCCTGGTGCAGCACAAAACACAGACAAACAAACAAAAACAAAAGCCAGGTAAGCACATGAAACACTGAGTTCAGGCCCCTGTACTGGAAGGAAGGCAGGCAAGTAGGTAGGTAACCACATGCACAAGAGTGTTGTGTACACACACACAATTTCCTCATAAGATGGAGTTGACAGGCAGGCCAGTGTCCACTGGCAGAGAAGGGAGGGCATTAAGGTGAACCAACTAAGGAAGCTTCTATCAGGAACTCCTCTATGACCTGGGACCTGAATGACTTCCACTGGGCTGGAAGGGACAGGCATGACCTCCTGGCTAATAGAGGAAGGAGTCCCAGCAGCAGTGCAGTGCCCAGATGGGGACATCAAAGAATTGTTTGGGACACACTCTGATGCCAACTCTATCCCATGATTATCCTCAGGAACTCTGTGACATGCCTCCACAGCAGACTGCAGATGACAGAGGCTGTCATTTGAAATCTAAAACTGCGTGGGCAGAAGAGCTGGATGCAAATGCCCAGGACTCAGAGCTCACTGAAGGGTATATTCTAGAACGAAAAGCGAACTGGAGACAAGGCCTGAATGTTTATATAAAAAACTCACCTGGAACATCTGGAAATTCTGAGGCATAGGACACAGGTGAGGGTGACTAAGCTAGGTCCTTTGGGTTTGAGGGAAAGAAAAGCTAGCCCTACTATGCACACAAGGCAAGATGATACAAGGGGACAGGGGTTTGTATAACCTATGGGAAAGTTTTGTGGATGGTGGCAATTAACCAGACAATCACTTTGTGGATGCAGTCAGGGCTGACATCAACTTCTGGGGTGACAAACAGGTCAGAGCTCGATCTGAAAGTCAGAGGGCATCAATATGGGTTCTGGATCTTCTCTATACCTCTTGCAGCTGCAGGGCCAGCTCCAATCATTCTATTCAAGCAACTCCTGAACTCCAACCGGAACCAACCAGAACTGAAACCAGCATAGGGACTAGCACCATCTTCCAGCTCTGGATCTGGATCTGAAGCAAGAAGTTTAATCATTGGAAATGTTAGGTTGTTACACACACACTAGGACTTTTTTTTATTGTAAAGATACTATACAGAGGGTTACAGTTACATGAGTGAGGTAATGAGTACACTTCCTCTTGAATATTGTTACCCCCTCCATTGTTTTCCCCCTACCATCCCCTCCCTCCCTTCCCCGAGGTTCTTTTTTTGTGTGATTAAGTGATTACATAATTTCCGGAATTTCACAGTATTGTGTAATAATGATGCTCATTTAAAGTCACAAGTTCATTCTAACTTTCCGGGAGCAAATTGTCTATCACAGTCTGTAACATATAACGGTGTTCACATGTTATATACCATATATGTGATCAGCAGCATGGGGATATTTAGTAGTGGTTCAACCAGATGAGTGGGAGTTCTTTGTTTCTTAAGTCCTGTTAGTTTTGTCGTATCACCTAACATTTTGGATTTAGCATCACTTATCAGGGAGACCATGTACCATTTGTCTCTTCATTCTTGGCTTACCTCGCTCAACATGATTCCTTCTAGCTCCATCCATTTCCCTGCAAATGCCATTATCTTGTCATTTCTAATGGCTGCATAATATTCCATTGTGTATAGATACCACAATTTTAGGATCCATTCATCTGTGGTGGGGCATCTGGGTTGTTTCCATATCCTAGCTATTGTGAACAGTGCTGCAATAAACATGCATGTGTCCTTGTATATTGGTTCCTGTTGTTCAGGGTGAATGCCTGGAAGTGGTATGACTGGGTCGTAAGGGAGGTCAATCTTTAGCTTTCTAAGGACCCTCCAGACTGCTTTCCAAAGTGGTTGTATAAGTGTACATTCCCACCAGCAGTGTAATAGGGTTCCTCTTTCTCCACATCCCCTCCAGCATTTGTTGTTGGCTGATTTGTGGATGTGGGACATTCTGACTGGGGTAAGGTGTTATCTCAGGGTTGTCTTTATTTGTATTTCCTTCACCACCAGGGATGATGAACATTTCCTCATGTGTTTCTTTGCCATTTTTATTTCTTCATTTGAGAAGTCCCTCTTTAGTTCCCTTGCCCATTTAGTAATTGGTTTGTTAGGTTTGGGAGGGATTAGTTTATTGAGTTCCCTGTATATACAGGATGTTAACCCCTTGTCTGATATGTTGCTGGTAAATACTTTTTCCCAATTAGTTGGTTGTCTTTCTAGCTTAGTTGCGATAGATTTAGCTGTGCAGAAGCTTTTTATTTTAAGGTAGTCCCATTTGTCGAGTCTCTCTCCAACTTGTGACCCTGGGACTCTGTTCAGGAAGTTCCTTCCTGTGCCTATTAGTTCAAGTATCTCTCCTACTCTGTCCTGCAGTAGTTTCAGAGATTCAGGTTTAATGTTAAGGTCTTTAATCCATTTTGAGTTGATGTTGGTGCATGGTGATAGGCTGGGGTCCACTTTTAGTTTTCTGCATATGGCTGCCCAGTTTTCCCAGCACCAGCGGTTGAAGAGGCTGTGTTTCTTCCATTGTATGTCTCTGGCTCCTTTGTCGAATATCAGCTGGCTGTAGGCCTGTGGATTTATTTCTGGATCTTCTATTCTGTTCCATTGGTCTTCAGGTCTGTTTTTGTGCCAGTACCATGCTGTCTTTGTTATTATAACTCTGTAGTAGAGTTTGAAGTTCGGCATGGATAGCCCTCCCATATTGTCTTTATCCCCTAGAATTGTTTTGGCTATTCTAGGTCTTTTGTTGTTCCATATGAATTTTTGGACTGTTTTCTGTATTTCAGTGATGTACATCATTGGGATTTTAATAGGAATTGCATTGAATTTGTATATTAGTTTTGGAAGTATTACCATTTTTACTACATTAAGTTGGCCTATCCAGGAGCATGGGAGGTCTTTCCATTTCCTAGTGTCTTCTGCAATTTCTTTCTTTAACTTTTTATAGTTCTCATTAAATAGTTCTTTTACATCTTTGGTTAGGTTAATTCCTACATATTTTATTTTTTGGGAGGTTATTGTGAATGGGATTGCTCCCTTTATTTCCCTCTCTTCTTGTACATTGTCAGTGTACAGGAAGGCAACTGATTTTTGTGGGTTTATTTTGTATCCTGCTATTTTACCGAAGTGATTTATGATTTCTAAGAGTTTGGGGATGGAGTTTTTGGGATTGTGAAGGTATAGTATCATGTCGTCTGCAAAAAGGGATAGTTTAACTTCTTCTTTCCCTATGCTAATCCCTTTAATGTCTTTATCTTGCCTTATTGCCCTGGCTAAGGATTCCAGGACTATATTGAAGAGGAGTGGAGACAGTGGGCATCCTTGCCTTGTTCCTGATTTTAGGAGAATTGGTTGTAGCTTTTCCCCATTAAGTATAATATTGGCTATTGGTCTGTCATAAATGGCTTTTATTGTTTTTAGAAATGTTCCTTCTATTCCTATTTTCTCCAGAGCTTTTAGCATGAATGAATGTTGAATTTTATCAAAGGCCTTTTCTGCATCTGTGGCAATAATCATGTGATTCTTGACCTTGGCTCTGTTGATATGTTGGATTACATTTATTGACTTACGTATGTTAAACCATCCCTGTGTCTCTGGGATGAAACCTACCTGGTCATAGTGTATAATTTTTTTTTATGTGTTTCTGGATTCTGTTAGCTAGAATCTTGTTAAGGATCTTTGCATCTGTGTTCATCAAGGAAATTGGCCTGTAATTCTCCTTTTTGGTTGGGTCTTTGCCTGGTTTGGGGATGAGTGTGATATTGGCTTCATAGAATGAGTTTGGGATAGCTCCCTCCTTCTCTGTTTCTCTGAAGAGCTTGAGGAGTATGGGTATTAGTTCTTGTTTAAATGTCTTATAGAATTCTGCTGTGAATCCATCTGGTCCTGGGCTTTTTTTTGTTGGAAGACTTTTGATAGCTTCCTGTATCTCATTATAGGATATTGGCTTATTTAATTGGTTAACTTCTTATTTGCTCAGTTTGGGCAACTTGTATTTCTCTAAAAATGCATCCATTTCTGCCAGATTTTCTTCCTTTAGAGAATATAGCTTTTGAAAGTAGTCTGTTAGAATTGTTTGGATATCTTGGGTACATGTTGTGATGTTTCCCATGGCATCCCTAATCCTATTAATATGGGTTTCATCTCTTCTTTTTTTAATTAATCTAGCCAATGGGCCATCAATTTTATTTATTTTTTCAAAGAACCAGCTTTTTGTTTGGTTTATTTTGGTTATGGTTTTCTGATTTTCTAATTGGTTAATCTCTGCTCTTAATTTGGTTATCTGGCTTCATCTAGTAACTTTAGGTCCCATTTTTTCTTGTTTTTCTAGCTGTTTTAATTGCAACATGAGATTATTTACTTGGTCTGTCTCCATTCTCTTGATGTGGGCACTGAGGGCAATAAATTTGCCCCTCAGGACTGCTTTTGCTGTGTCCCACAAGTTTCTTTGTGAGGTGTTTTCATTTTCATTGAGTTGTAGGAAATGCTTTATTTCTTCTCTGATCTCTTCCATTACCCAGGCATTGTTAAGGAGTATGCTGTTCAATTTCCATGTATTAGAGAAATTTCTGCGGTATGCTTTGTTATTGAGAGCCAGCTTGATTCCACTGTGGTCAGATAGGATACAGGGGATTATGTCAATCCCTTTGTATTTGCTTAAATTCCTTGCATGAACTATGATATGGTCTATTTTGGAGAAAGTTCTATGAGCTGCTGAGAAGAATGTGTACTGTGTTGTTTTAGGGTGAAATACTTGGTAGATGTCAGTTAATTCCACTTGAAGTATGGCCTCACTTAATTCGGTAGCTTCTTTGCCAATCCTCTGGTTGGTAGACCTGTCCTTTGGTGAGAGTGGTGTGTTAAAGTCTCCTAGTATTATCGTATTGGGATCTATTTTATTCTGTAAGTTTGAGAGCATTTGTTTGACATATCTGGGTGCACCAATATTTGGGGCATATAAGTTGATGATGGTTATATCCTCCTCTTGGATTGTTCCCTTTATTAATATGTAGTGTCCGTCCTTGTCTTTCTGTACTGATTTTAATGAAAAGTTTATTTTGTCAGATATCAGGATAGCTACACCTGCTTTCTTACTGGGGGCGTTTGATTGGTAGATCCTTTTCCATCCCTTCACTCTGAGTTTGTTTGTATGTTTGGCTGAGAGGTGGGTCTCCTGAAGGCAACAGATGGATGGGTCTTGTTTTCTGATCCAGTCCTCAGTTCGTTTTCTTTTAATTGGCGAATTCAGCCCATTTATATTAAGAGAAAGTATAGAGAGATGCATTGTTGTCCCTCCCATTCCATTTTCCTAAGTTTTTCTTCTTTCCTTTCCTCCTGTGCTTGCTCAGTTAGACTTTGAGTAATGCCTGTTTGGGGCAGGTCCCAGTTCCTGGTTGCTTTCTTCAGGTTGTGTCCCCCCTCTTAGAATTCTTTGTAATGCTGGCTTAATGTTTATGTATTTATTTAGTTTTTCTTTGCTATTAAAAGTTTTCAGTTCTCCATCGAATGTGAATGCTAGCTTTGCCGGATATATCAGTCTGGGTTGGCAGTTATTGGCTTTCAGGGCTCGTATGGTACTTTCCCAGGCTTTTCTTGCATTCATTGTTTGTGTGGAGAGATCTGCAGTGATTCTAATTTTTTTCCCGGTGTAGTATAGCTCCTTCTTCATTTTTGCTGCATGTAGGATTGTTTCCTTATTATTCAGATCTATCATTTTTACTATAATGTGTCTAGAAGTGTTTCTCCTGGGATCTTGCTTGTTGGGTGTTTGATAAGCTTCTGTAATGTAGGTAAGATGGTCGTTTTTGAGGTGGGAAAAATTTTCACTGATTATCTTGTTAAATAGGTGTTGCATTCCCTTGCTCTGGAATTCCTCACCTTCGTCCACTCCAATTATGTGAAGGTTAAATTTCTTGGCATTATCTGCTTGCTCTTGAATTTCCCTTTGGTTTAATTTGAGTGATTTTTCCATATCTGTCACTTTTTGGTCCAGTTGGTGTATTCTGTCTTCCGTATCTGACACTCTACCTTCCATTTCATTCACTCTGTTGACCGTGGCTTCTATTGTGGTTTGCATGGAGGAAATGGATCCCTTTATGGATTCAATGTTGGTTCTCAGAGTACTGATCTCAGTATGTATTACCTCTAATTTGGTGTTTATCTCACTTCTTACTGAGGTTTGTGCAGCTTCTATTTTTGCATCCAACTCTTGTTTGATATCCTGTATCTCTTTTGATAGTTCATCCTTGTGCTCTTTCAATTTCTGATCAATTTCTCGCTTTATTTCTTGAGTCATTGCCTCCAGCAACCCTTGGATGTAGCTTTTGTCTTCCATTCCTGCTTTGCTCCCACTGAGGCTCTCCCCTGCATGGCTGCTGGCTTTTGAGGTGAGCTTGCTGTCCTGGGTGGTGGTAAACCTTGTGATTTTTCTCTGTGATTTTTGCATGGGGGTTCAGGAGACTTTTCTGCAATTTTGTTTTGGTGTGTCTGTCTTTGCTTGGTTGCTGATTCTGTATTGCTAGAGAGAGTCTGTGCCTGATCTGGGTTCTGTTGGGAGCCTATTTCCAGCTGCTATTCTGACCTACTTAGGATTCTCAGCAGTCTGCTGTAGATTGCTGGCAATTCCCGCCTTTGGAAGGGTTGAGCAGCCTAGACTGCTTGTGTTTGCTCCTACGGGTGCTCTTGGGAAGATCAGATGCTCTGGATGCACTCTTCCAAATACTGGAGTCTGCTATGGGCTCCTGATGTGTTTTTGTTTGTTTGTTTGTTTTGGGCTGGTTGTGGGCTTGAACTCTAGGTTTGGGTGCTGTCCCTCAGCTCTTCAGCTCAAGGCTGGCACCCTACCATTTGAGCCACAGCACCACTTCTGACCCTTTTTGCTTTTGTGATGCTGAGGAATCAGATCCAGGGCCTCATATATCCAAGACTATCACTCTACTGCTGAGCCGCCTTATCAGCCTGAGCTCCTGCTTACTATCAGGTGCTGGCAGCCTGTGTTGCCCAATTTCCAGCCTAGGGTATATGGGTGGAGTTTTGGTGGGGTTTGGGCTTCTTTTGTAGTCACAGGCGTGCTTCCCGGGGAGTGCTGTTTCCTGATTTTCTCCCCTCTGTTGAGGCATATGCTCAGCTTTTTACTTCAATTGGGAGGAGTTGGTTGTGTTGTTCAGGTGCCAGATCCCCGGGCCTGGTTCCGGCCCCAGCCTGGAGCACGCTCGTTAGGCCTGTGCTGATGTGTATACCACCTAGGTTATGCAGCCTGGAGGACAGAGTTCAAATTTCTTCTACTGTTGGTAGTCTTGACCCAGGGGCACTGTTCCTGGATTGGGCATTTAAGCTCCCTTCCAGGGGCACTCTTGCTCTGGCCTGGCCAGTGGTGTGTGCTCCACGGGCTGGTGGAGCTCTTGAACAGTTCCCAGTTTTAGTGGGTCCTGTGGTCCGGGTGTTGGGGTAGGGAGTCTAGGTCAGGGTCTGGGGATTCCCTCCAGCTCTGGTCTCCCTTGAGGGATACACTGTTCCCTGTGGGGTACTCACCCTGGAGCTGGTTGTTTCTGTGTGGTGTAGGTCGTCAGTTGTTGTTGCAATCCGAGTTCAGTTGGGGTGGTTGCGGGCTGGGCTGGGCGGTGGTGGCTCTGTGTGATTTTTTTCTGTCTCTGCCTCTATCAAAGCTGTCGGGTCCACAGTGTCCACGCTCAGGTGGCCTCTTCGTGGGTTGTAGAGATCCGGTGGGTCTGACACCGGTGCTTCAGGCAGCTTCTGCGTGGGTGATCTGCAGGCAGCCCCCTGTGCCTCTGGGACCTGGGCGGCCCCCACTGGGTCATTGCGATCACGATCAGGCAGGTCCGGTGCCTCAGGCGGCTTCTGCGCGGGTGATCTGCAGGCAGCCCCCTGTGCCTCTGGGACCTGGGCGACCCCCGCCGGGTCTTTGGGTCTAGTGCCTCAGGCGGCTTCTGGTCTGCAGACAGGTCCCTTTGTCACGCTGCCGGTGGTGGGCAGCTTTGGCGGGATGGAGCCTCTCTGCTTGGGTGGATTGTGAGGGGTGGGGGTGGGATTCTCGTGGAGACTCCCGGCTGGTAGGTTTCTCTGTTCCTGGTGATCGGTTGTTCTGCAAACTGGTAGCTCAGGTGGCTTCTGCACGGGTGATCTGCAGGCGGCCCCCTGTGTCTCTGGGGCTCCGGCAGCACCCGCCGGGCTGGCTGGCCGGTGGCTTGGCGCACTGCCGCGCGGCCAGTAAAGGTTGGGGGAGGGGTCTTCGCTCTTCTCTGTTCTGAAATTCTTCTTTTCCTCTTTCTTTTTTTGTTATTTTCCACCTCCGGTTTTTCTCTGAGTGTTCGTCTTTTTGTTGTTGACGGTCTCTTGGGGAGATTAAGCGTTGGAACTCGAACTCTCTTTTTGGTTGGGGAGAGCTGTGGCGTTTCCCTACTGCCACGTCACCATCTTGGTCCCCCCTCACACTAGGACTTTTTATCTGGAGAAATTGTTTCTCTTTAGGTTTAAGCATAATTTCATAATTTTCACTCAACTATTAAACTCAACAACAGTGAAAAGCTTGTGTGGCCTGTGATTGCTTCCAGGGCTTTTGTGGTCTAGGCATGGTTTGACTGTATTCTTCCATGGGTGGTGTTGCTGAAAGCTTCCTAACACAGAATAGAGAGGTGTCGAAGTCACCAGGTCCGCATTAGCAGATAAGGAGATAAAACACACCTCCTCTCAGAAGGGATTAATGGTGGTCATGCCCTGTACCTGGTCAGGTATGTTAGTTCTCACTAGGTGGGCTGGTAACTAGGGAAATCTCATTGGAGGCTAAACAGAGGGGACACTCTGATTCTCAACTCTGAATCAGCAAGATGGTAGAAATATGTTATAACTCGGCCATTTTCCTGAGAGGAAAGCCTAACAAAGTAACACTGGTCTTTTGTCCTAACCACTGTGTCCCGAAGTCTCATTTACTTAGGTCACCAGGGGCGTTCAGTCCCCATGGCTCATACATGTTATCCTAGCTAGCTGCTCAGGAGGCTGAGATCTGAAGATTGAGGTTTGAGCCAGCTTCTGCAGGAAAGTCCTCCAAGCTCTGAATTAGCTCCAATTATGTAGCAAGAAGCTAGAACTGGGGGGCTGTGCCAGCCACTAGCCAGAATTTCAAGGGACAGTACCTAGGACCTAGTTCAAGTTCTGGGATTGGCACACAGACACACAGAAAGATTACCAGGAGAACCAAACTGCTGTGCAAACAGAACTCACCATGAGCCGTACCCTGTGAGTTTCTTTTTTCCCCTATCAGCAGGAGGTATGAAAGGAAAAGAAGAAAGTTGGTATGTATTTTTGAATCACTGCCTGAAGACACTGCCTCTATATAAAGAATGTATAATAGATGCAGGAGTGAAACTCCATGGAGTAGATTCTGTGTAATTAGCAGAGCTGAAACCCAGTTTGAAAGTGTGCTTGGAGTGATGGATGAAGGGAAAAGGGACCACAACCCAGTAACCATGAACTTCTGGAGCCCCCCGTCTTACAGGTATGGGGTCTGCACATCTATAGCTTCTTTTATTTTTTTTACATTTTTAAACCTTTATTGACAAGGTGATATAGAGCGGTTACAGTTACATATGTAAGGTAGTGAGTATATTTCTTGTTGAACTTCTTACTCTCCCTCATTTTTCTCCCACTTTCCCTCATCCCCAACCCCTACCCCCAGGTTGTACAGTTCATTTCCAACATATTGTATCACCCTTTGTCCTTTGCCTCACCATTTTGTTGTTACCCTTCCATTCTCTAATTCAGATAAACATATATACAATACCCAGAGTACGAAAATCAAATAGAGTGACAATAGGATAAAACATAGGGGGAAAATACAAAAGGAAAAAAATCACATAGTACATTGAAAACAAGAACAACAAAGAAAAACCTCATTTCCATGTCTTGTTTAGCATCATCTTACCTGGTCATATATACGTAGCTATTGAGTTATTTTGCTCATCTGCTAGGATTGTCCTAGATTTATACTAATTTTTATAAATGAGGGAAACCATGGTTCCATGTTTGTTTTGTTCTGGCTTGCTTGATTTTTTTCCAAGTCTTTTCATTTCCTTACAAATAGGGCAGTGTCACAGAATTCCATTGTATACGTACACCACATTTTCTAAATCCATTCATCTACTGAGCAACATCTTGGTTGGTTCCATAGCTGGTTCTATATCTTAGCTCTGGTAAATAATATAAATAATGCTTTGATAAACAGATGTGCTGGTAGACCTTGTTTGTGGCCATTTGGGTAAGTGCCAGAAGTGAGATTGCTGGGTCATAGGGGAGCTCTCTGTGTAGTCTTTTCAGGAACTGCCTTACTGCTTTCCAGAGTGGTTAAACAAGTGTACATTTCCACCAACAGCGTAGTAGGGTCCCCTTTTGGCCATATCCCCTCCAGAATCTGTTGTCATTAGATTTCTTGATTATAGTGATTCTAGTTGCAGTGAGGTAGAATCTCAATGTTGTTTTGAGTTGCTTTGGTGGCTTTTGTGTTGAGCTCTTAATTTTATCCCATTGTGGTCTGAGAAAATGCAGGGAATTTCAGTATTTCAGAATTTGTACAGATTTGCTTTGTTCCATGTGCTGCTGAGAACATGCATTCTGATGCTGCTGGGGGAAATATTCTGTAGATATCTGTTAAGTATAGTTGGTCTATGCAAGTGTTGAGATCTGAGGTTTCTCTGTTGAGTTTTTTCCGGTTGATCTATCCAGCAGGGAAAGTGGTGTGTTAAAGTCACCAACAATCAATGTCTTTGGATCTATGTGTGGTTTTAGGGAAAACAGTGTTTCTTAGATAACTTTGGGTGCTCCAGATTTGGTGTATAGATATTTAGAATTGTTATATTATTCTGTAGGAGTGATCCGTTTATTAGTATGTAATGTTCTTCTTTCTCTCATCTTGATAATTTTAATATGAAGTCTATTTTATCTTGTATTAGGATTGCAACTCCAGCCTGCTTATGGGGGTGATTTGTTTGGTAGATTTTATTTCAGCCTTTCATTTTCAGAATATGTTTTTGTGGGCAAGGTGTGTCTCTTGAAGACAAAAGATAGATGGATCTTGCTTTTTGATCCAACTAGACAAGCTATGTTGTTAACACCATTAATATGGAAAGTTAGGATTGAGGGATGTTTGGTAGTTCCTGCCATGATATCCACCTTCTTAGGGACTGTGCCTCTTGGGTTCTTGCTATGATTATCTGATTCTCTGTTTAGGAGGCATTTCTCTGCCTTTATTGTGTTCTTTTTGGTTTTCTACATGTAAGACATCTTTAAATATATTTTGTAATGCTGGTTTGCTGGAGAGATATAGTTTTGGTTTTTCTTTCCTATGGGAGGTTTTTGTCCTCGTGTTATGAAGAAGAGTTTATCTTGGGTACACTATTCTTAGTTGTTTGTGTTTAGGGCATGGCATATTTCATTCCAGGCTCTTCTTGTTTCATGCTCTCTGCTGAGAAAGCTGTAGTTATTCTTATTGGTTTTCCTTTATAGGTGATTGTTTTCTCCCTGACAGCTTTAAGGATCTTTTCCTTGGTCTCTATTGATCCTGTGGTGGTGGGATGTCCTATTGTGGTCTGGTCTATTTGGGGTCCTAAAGGCTTCTTATGTCTGAATGGGCCCATCCTTTTTGATGTTTGGGAAGTTCTCTGTTAGGATTCTGTTAAATAAATTTCCTAGTCCTTTAGGGCCTTCACTACACTCATTAGCCTTAAATTAGGCCTTCTGATACTGTCTTCTCTTGAGTGGATCTATCATTGTTCTTGGATTTGTTTTGAATAATTGTTCTTAATCTGTAAATTGCAGGCTATCTTCAATTCCAGAGATTCAATTTTCTGCATTATCTAGCCAACTGTAGAGACTACTTGTTTTTTTTTTTTAATCTCCCTTCCAATTGTTCAGTTTTAATGGCTTCCATTTCTTTGTTGAAACTTTGTTTTAGATCTTGTATGGACTTCTTTATCTCCTGGATTTGTTTTTCAGTGTTTACTCTCAAATCCCTTAGTTGAATGGCTATACTTCCATTGAACTCCCTTTCCTTCTGTTGGAATTCATTCAGTTGTTTGTGGATTCCATGAAATCATCTATTAATCTTTTGTTAGCTTCATCATGCTTATGCATAGCCCTATACAGGCTTTCAATCTTCATTCAGCATGGTTTTAATAGTGTTTGTAGAGCACTTTTAAGAACTATCTTCTGGATTTTTCATTACCTGCTCTGTTGCCTGTTTATCTTGAGGGACTTGAGGTTTCTTGACTTGCCATTCTTCTTGTGTTTCTATGGCTTCTTCTGCCAATTTGGGAATGAAAACAAAAACAATTCCATGCTAGAACACTATTTTAAGGCATGCACCAACCCAGAGCCTTGTAATTGCACAGACTTTGGAGGTTTACAATCAACTATGGGTATTTTCACTCTCTCCTTTTTTTTTTTTTTTGAGTATATCCAATTCTATGCCAGCACACATTCTTAAGCACCAACCAATCCAGAGCCCTGTAGTGGCACAGACTTTGAGGTTACAACCAAAGATAAGTTTTCTCATTATATCTCTTTTTTGGATATGTAAGTAAGTCCAATACACTTCAGAGCACAATTTTAAGACAAAATCCAATCCTACGCCATGTATTTGCACAGATTTTAAATGTACAAAATCATAGGTAGGTATTCCCCTATCCATCTCTGCTTTTCTTTGTGTTGGGGGGGGAGGGTTATTGTGAATTGAGTGGGGATTATATACAGTTGTAACCAGTGAACCAATCTGTCATGAGGTTTAAATCAATCTGAACCAAAAGGATAACCTGATGAGCCACTTTGACATAGTCAAAATGAATACAGATACAGTCTAGCTAAAAAACAACTCGGGATCAATAGACTAAGAAAATCAAGAAAGGAGCAGAGTGTCAGACATTAAGAGGTATAAGGAACATTAGGAGGAGAAAATAAGATTATAGAGGAATGTAGGGAAGGAAGAAAAGATAACTAAGACCTAAATTCAGAGAGGAAAAAGATGAAAAAATAAATGGAAAACTTAAAGAATGATAGAAGTATAAAGTACTAAGATTGAGAAATAGAAAACTGAGTAAAGTCTAAATTAAGTATGCCCACAAAGAGTAGACCTAATAATAACTGTCAGCTATATCTCTGAGAAAAACATAAAACAAAAACAATGAAAAATTAGACAAAATTTAAAAGTATACAATTACAAAAAATTAATCTTCAATTCATTTGGGGGATCTTATGTCTCCCCTGTGTCCATATCCAGTCTCTTGATGAAGCCTCTGATTTCCTTGTGGTGCTCAGTTTTCCTGTGGTTTAGTTGGTTTCTTAAATCAGTTTGAGCAGACTAGCTCAGTGGGAGGGCAATCTGTTTAGTGTGTCACACAGGAGGGAGGTGGCTGTTTTCTCTAGCTTGGAGTGGTCATTAGGGAGCTTGTGTGGGTGGGGTTGTGGGCTGTCTGGAATCAGTGGCTTTTCCCAGAGGGACAAGCTTCTGAGACACTCTTGTGGCCCAGCATGGAGCCAACTCTCGGGTTTATGTGTATCCAGTTTTTAATTATTTTACCCTGCAGCTGGCTAAGCTGGCTAAGAGTGGCAGAGCTGCCTCTGGCTTTGTTTACCTAAAGTCACCCCACCCTGGGAGGAGGTACACTCTCTGGTGTAGGCAGCTTTCCCATGGGTGGAGTTGAGTCCCACTGGTCAGATTCCTTTGCCCTGATGAAAAATGGCACCACAGTTACAGGCCTGAGTTTTCTGCTAGCTGCTCTGGCCCAATCTTTGCCAGTATCCTCGGGTGGTAGGGGAAGGGCTACTTTCCAAACATTGTTCTGTGAAGAGTGGGAATGTCTTTTGTGGAGTAGTTAACCTTGGTTTTTCAGACCATCCATGATCTGAGTCTGTCTGTGGCCAGCAGGGTCAAGATTTTTGCTTTTATTCAGTTCTCTCTGGTAGCGAGAAGCCGCTCACACTCTATCTCTGGCACGTGTGTCCTGGGCTCTGTCTGTTGCTATTTCCAATTCCACCACTACCAGAATATGCTCAAATCTGTGTTGTAAGCAGGCTGCCTGAATTTTTCCTGTCTGGACAAAATCTCTGTACTATGATGGCTTACTTAGTGTGATACTTAGTGTGACTCTCTAGCCTTGGATTTTTTGCTGGAACACTAAAACTGGTTTCTTTGCAAGAGCTCAGACCCCAGCTGCTCCTCCACTATCTTCCTCCATCCTATAACTTATTTTCTTTTGATTTTCTGTCGTGAAGCTGATTATTTTTTATTTTATTGTCAAGGTGATGCACATAGGGGTTACAGTTGCATACATAAGGTAGTGAGTACATTTCTTGTCAAACTTGTTACCCTTTCCCTCGTTTTTCTCCCTTTCTGCTCCTCCAATTCATTTAAACATATTGTCTTGTAATGCGGTTGCATTGGTTTGCACTTTGACCTTTGTCTCACCATTTTGTTGTTACCCTTCCGCCTTCCCTAATTCAGATAAACATATATACAATACCCAGGGAACCAAATCAAATATAGTGACAACAGAGGACAAACCATAGGGAAAAACATAGAAAAAAGAAGTAACTTCACACAATACATTAAAAATCACAATAAAAAGCTTGTTTCCATGCCATGGAGTTCATTTTGCTTGTCATCATCTTATATGATCATATGTTCATAGCTTTTGAACTGTTGTGATCATCTGCTAGGACACTCTTAGACATATATTAATGATTACAAATGAGGGGAAACATGAAATCTATGTTTCTTTGGGACTGGCTTACTTAGTATGATTTTCTACAAGTCTTTCAATTTCCTTATTGGGGTGATACCATTCTTTCTGTTGGTAGTATAGAATTCTATTGTGTATATAAAACACATATTCTTGACCCATTAATCTTCTGAGGGGCATCTAGGTTGGTTCCATATCTTAGCTATGGTAAATAATGCTGCAATGAACATGGTTGTGGTGGTAGTTTTAGTATGGCCTTGTTTATGGTCATTGGGGTAAATGCCCAGAAGGGGGATTGCTGGGTCATAGGGGAACCTCCATGCTGCTTTCCAGAGTGGTTGGGCCAGTTTGCTTTCCCACCAACAGTGTAGTAGTGTTCTCCTTTGGCCACATCCCTGCCAGCATCTGTTGTTATTAGATTTCTTGATAATGGCCATTCTAACTAGGATGAGTGGAATCTCAGCGTTGTTTTGACTTGCATTCTTTTTATGGCCAGGCTTGTTAGTATTTCTTCATGTACCACTTGGCGATTTTTTTTTTTTTTTTGCAGTTGTGGGGCTTGAACTTTGGGCTTGGGCACTGTCTATTGGCTCTTCAGCTCAAAGCAAGTGCTCTACCCCTTGAGCTACTGTACCACTTCTGATTTTCTGGTGGTTTATTGGAGATCAAAGTCTCATGGGACTTTACTGCCTGGGCTGGCTTTGAACCTCAATACTCAGATCTCAGCCTCCTGAGCTATGATTACAGGCGTGAGCCACTGGCACCTGGTTACACTTGGCCATTCTTATTTCCTCTTTAGAGAAGACTAATAGCCCACTTTGGGTTTTTTGGGTAATTTAATTTCTTGAGCTGTAAGTATGTTTTAGATATGAGGCCCTTGTCTGTTGTATGGCTAGTGAAGATCTGCCAGTCTGTGGCTTTCTGGTATGTGAAATTGATTTATTACACCATTTTCTGCAACTATCTTTCTTTTTTTTTAATTTAATTTTATTTTATTTGAGAACATACTGTACAGAGGGGCTACAATTACATGGGCAGGATAATGCATACATTTCTTACCAAGCATTGCAGCCTCCTCCTTTGTTTACCCTTCACCTCCCTTCCCTGCCTCCCCCCTCCCCAACTATCTTTCTTAGTAACCTTCATGATAGATGAGATCCAAAGATCCAAAGGTGGCACCAGAAACCCCAAATGAAGTCTATCCATTCCCCGTGGTGCTGTCAACACCAGACATCCTGAAAGGTGCTATGGAAATTTAATCATTAGCTTAAGTCAGGGACAAGAATTATGTGACATACTGTTGCCAGTAGAGAGAGAGGAAACTGAAGATTTGCAGGAGAATTTTTAATCAGTGAAAGCTTTCATTGACCTAATCAGTACTGCTACAAGCAGAGTTTGATCATGAATGTTATTTTCACATCTCACTTCAGGGCAGATGCATTTTAAAAACTGTTATTGTAAAGGTATACCTTTGTGTTCCTTTCCTGAGAACATTCTTCTTTGGTCTCCCTGTGTGTGAATGCCCAGAGACCTGTATAATGTATCATCTCCAATAAACTACTGAAAAGCTGGAAGTGGAGTTGCGGCTCAAGCGGTAGTACTCGGTTTGAGCACGAAAAGCTTAGGGACAACCCCCAGGACCAGCAAAAAAAGAAACAAATATAAAAAGAGAGAGACAATATTTATGGTGAAGATGAGGAAACCACAGGAAAGGGAATATGACAGGAATGCAGCTCCCTCAGTGCCTCTTTTCATGCAAGGTATCACTCTGTCTGTCTGATATTTCTATATGCACATTGGTGTGTATTTGAAGTAAGGCCAACTTCCATAGTGAAGACAGTATTGTCTTACAGACATTTGGTGTAAAAAGTTATATGCAATGTTTCTCTTGGGGTTATATAGGGTGATGGGACAAATATTGAAGGAAATACTGAGTACATAGTGAGTAATGCACTCTTGCATAGGGCTATCCACATACACAGGCTATGAAATCAGGAAAAAACCCTGGGATGTCCTAGTATCTTACCTGCAATTGATAGAGACTTTGCTCAGGTGGGAAGGGAGCCTCAGATAAATTTCTAAACACTAAAGCCAAGAGGTGATGCTGTTTCTTACCACAAAAATAGAATTCCATGAAAAAGGCTGAGTACTTACTCTTTCTGGACAGTAGTATGGAACACCGAGGGGATGCAGAACGGGCTGGGAGAGTGCCTGCTTCCCAAGCACAAAGCTTTGTGCTCAAATGTTAGTACTACCAAATGAAAAAGAAAGTTTCAGCACAATCATTAGTTGTTTTATTTCAAGGAGATATCAGTAGTCACGTGACAGATGTATAGGAGGAATAATTTTGTCACATGCCTGCTTTTGAATTCCCTTGGAACAAAGAAGTCTCCATTGACATTCATAGATTTCTGAGTTAAAGGAAGTAAAAATTCCAGTAGAATAAATTTGTGAAACGCAAGCAATGCTTACAAAGTAATTTAGAGAATGGAAAGTTATATGTGTGTATGTCTGTGTGTGTATGTCTGTGTGTGTGTGTGTGTGTGTGTGTGAGAGAGAGAGAGAGAGAGAGAGAGAGAGAGAGAGAGAGAGAGAGATTTGAAATTGGTAATTAAAATGTTTAGGAAATGGTAAGGAAAGCAATACAAAAGAAACTCAAGTAATTTATACAGTAATGAAAGTGGCTGATACTTTGAAATAAAACATAATTGTTAGAAAAGCAATGAAACTTACAATCTGGTTCTTTGGGAAGATCAGTAAAAAGGATTATGTCTCTATACAGGCTACCTGTGCTCATTAGTCCTGGTAGTCAACTTGATTTGCTGGAGAAACTACCAAGTCACATTTAATTAAAGATCCCCCACAGTGTAACCCCCGCTTTCACTTTATTTGATGTCAATATAACATGTAGAGGAGATGGGGACAAACAAGTCGTTTAAGGATTCAGGTGGACCTGTTGCAACAAGGAGAATTACAAAATGTCATGTCAAAACAAGCTTTACAATGTCGGTGTGGTGGGGGAGGGGGGTATGATTGGGTGGGGGGGAGGGGGGAGGCTGGGAAGGGAGGTGAAGGGTAAACAAAGGAGGAGGCTGCAATGCTTGGTAAGAAATGTATGCATTATCCTGCCAATGTAATTGTAACCCCTCTGTACAGTATGCTCTCAAATAAAATAAAATAAAATTTAAATTAAAAAAAAAGATTAACATAAAATTCTTAGTTTTATTTCTAGATGCCCCAAATGTGCCTGTTGAAGCTTCCATTGAATTAGTAAGACAACCCTTTTTGCCTGAAATCAAAATGTTGCTTTGTTTATTATGTTTTTTAAAAAATAACCTTTAACATTGCATTACAGAAAATATCTTTCTGGTAAAAAAAGGTATTTCTGCTTTTCTTAGGGAAAGAATTTCACTGAAGACAAAAATGGCATCAGGCTTCTAGACAGAAGAATTACAATTAAAATACTGCATTTTCTTTATGCTCAGTTTAAAATGAGACAAAAGCAAGATATACTAAGAAATTTCTAAGCTCATTAGTAGGTTTATGGTATACTATTAAAGTATTAGCAAGACTGTTTCTACTAAATATTTGCATCCCTATGGTACAACCAGAACCATAATCATCAATGGCTGTAATCAAAGTATTAATCTGATCACAGCTGCACATATCTCTCCCTGCACGCTTCTTCCTCCTACCCTCTGCCAACCTTGAAGTAAGTCCTGACTTCATTGCCCTGAGGTGGCACAATCCATCCAAAACAGATATTTACGAGTTAGCTACTACTTATTGCTAATATGTAACAATATTAACTAAAATACATATATACAACAAAGCTAGACAACCTGAACCAACAGAACAGGCACAATACAACAGGTACTTCAGAATATCAAAGGTCCTTAAGCACAGTCAACTCTATACAGCAAGGGGAATGAGATGTCCACAGATCAATGGCTGTCACTGGAAAAAGTCTTTGCTAGTCCTCTCTTTTTCCTTCTTATGTGTCCTCTGTTGCATGTCTTCCATCCATAGGACAAACATAGATGAGTGTCTCCCTGGCTATCTCACCTGGAGGCTGTCCATTCAAAGTCACTTCCAGAAGACAGTTCTGTGGTCTTTACAAACAAATGGGCATTGACAGGTGTGACTTTCTACCTCAACTTCGTCATACATCAGCAACCTCCTCACATCTGGGATGTTCAGATGGACTAAAAGTCATTTTTTAAAAGGCTGGGGAAGTTGAGAGCAGCTTTTTCATATTATATACACAGACCTACAAGCAGCCAGTAAATTTTTGGGGCTTCCGGTGGGCACAACGGCTTGGGCCACCACCCATTGCACTTAGTCATCCAGGGCTCTGCTGACCTTCCAGGACCATTAGGGCCTTTGTCTGTCTTTGTGGTGAGGTGAGGTCCCTGTGGGGCAGGGAGGTCACCCCTGGTGCCAGATCTGTTGGCTCCATGGCCTAGAATGCTGGCCAGCTTCCAAGGCCATCGGAGGTCTCCATCCTCCAGCCTGTGAAAGCTTCTGCCATTCTTCTTGCCTCGCTGTGCCCTGCCTGCCACCACCCAAGGGTGCTGCGTCTTTGGCAGCGGGGAGAGGCCTTTGTCTGAGCCTGCCAAGGTGGAACCTGGGCTCCGAGGGGCCATTGCTGCCATCAAGTCACTGAAGTGGGGCGAGGGGATGTGGGGAACTCCCTGCTGTGAGCGCCCCCTTGTCTTCAATTGAATAAGTTATGATTAGAATCTTTGTAATTTTGAGGGTTCTTTCAGGTGGTAAATTCTAATTAAACATTTTTTTCCACAATTTTGTAAGTATTCAACATAATGACTTTGTGATGGGGTTTACACTCCTTGTGATGGAGTTTATACTCCTTGTAATCCATTGTCTCACCAAAATAATGGACGCTTTCCTTTTCATGTTTTCTATCCTGTTCTATTTCTTCCCATAAAAATGCTGGTCACAATCTAGTAAGTTGGTTTTATAACTCACTGGTTATAGTTTGGAAAACTATGTTTTAGAGCAGTCATTTCCCCCCCTCCATTATCTCTTTCTAAATAAGGTTTAGTTATGAAAACACATTTGAGGGCTGGGAAGGTGGGGAAGGTGGCTCAGTGGTAGAGCACTTGCCTTGCATGCATGAAGCCCTGGGGTTCGATTCCTCAGTACCACATAAGCAGAAAAAAAAAAGCTGGAAGTGGCACTGTGGCTCAAGTGGTAGAGTGCTAGCCTTGAGCTGAAGAGCTGAGGGACAGAGCCAGGCTCAGAGTTCAGGCCCCACGACCGGAACCCCCACCCACAAAAAAAAAGAAAAGAAAACACAGTTGATTTGCAGTGGCTCACGCCTATAGTCTTACTGCTCAGGAGGCTTAGAGGGGGAAGATTGCCTTTCAAGGCAGCCTGAGCCTGGGTCCATGAGACCCACCTTGACCAATAAAACACCTGGTGTGACAGTGTACACTTGCCATCTCAGCCACTTGAGAAGCAATCGTTAGAAGATCGTAGTGCACACTAGTAATCTAGGCCAAAAGGGAGACCTTATTCAACATTAAGAAAAGCCAAAAAAGGGACTCAGGAGCACAGCTTAAGTGGTAAGGCGTTTGCATAATGTGTGTTTGAGTTCACCCACCACAGTAACACCAGTCTCAGGAAACCCCCACAATGTCCACTGTGCACAACAGATTCTGCTGCTGGTGTGGTAGAAGAGTAGGCCCTTAACAACTAATATCTGTTGCAAGTGGACACTTACGAGTGGTAGGATTGCATTAAAATCTGCATGCAAGGGATCTTCTGTTGTTTGGATTAAGTATTTCATGACTGATAAATGACCTAAACAGAGTTGAGATACACATCTAGAAAAGACTGCTGGGGTTCTCTATACAATTACCTTACCTTTGGTTTTGAGATCCTTTTGACTTTGCCATGATTTCTCATATCTTTCCAATAGTCAGTCAGACTACTAAGAGTGTGTGCAAATATGTCAAAATTAAAGTGTAAGTCATCCTGCTGATATCTATATTCCTTTCATTTCAGTTGGCATCCCAGTTCCTCAAATCAAGTAAGTGTTCTACCATTATGATTGTGTTAAGGAAAAAAAGTCAGATTCCAAGTAAGGCTAAGTGTAATAGCCTTACTAGTTTCTTTTTTATACAAGCATTGGATAAAAATTGGCCATTTAGGTAAAAACTCCAATTTCTGGAAGAAATCTGGTTTCTCCAATTTCTGGAAGAAATCTGGTTCATGAAGGGTTTGTATACTTTGAGACTGCCAGGATTTTATGTGATTCTGTGCTTCCTGACTGATTTGTTAATCCGTGTACCACTGTATGAGGTACATGTATTTTCTCAGAAACTACTTCGACCTTACACCTAAGCAAACAATAGCCCTCAATAACCTCCTGAGATACAAAATCCATAAAAAAGACACACTTCAAACTTTCTATGTATGAAGTTGCCTATTCCTCTTGAGAAGCAACAAGTTAGATTTGTCACCCCCACTGCTCATACCCAGGGAAGAAACTAATGCAAGCAAATTAATGTCTGAACTCAAAAATCTTCATGTAGGAAATACAAACTGTGAACTCAGCCAATGCCGTTTCTCCCAACTGCCAAAATGGACTTAAGATTCAGTCATAGCAGATAATTTTTTTAGTATCCCTGTGTAAACTGTGCTTGACTACCTTCCAGCCCATGGAGTTCATAGATGCTTTCTGCCAGGGATATCAAGTTGCCTTTTATTGTCACATAAACCAAGGTAGTAATCAGTTTTTACACACAGCCTTTGAAACAGAAAGCACATAATATACTCCATAATATACTGTGACTATTTCTGGCCTGTTCATGTATCCTTTGAGGTACAAGTGATCTTACAAGACAGCATGGCCAAATTTTGTAAGCTCTTGATTCATGTCTTAGAAGAACCTGGACTCTTGCTAGGCGCTGGTGGCTCACACCTATAATCCTAGCTACTCAGGAGGCTGAGATCTGAGAATCATGGATCAAAGCAAGACTGGGTAGGAAAGTCTGTGAGACTCTTGTCTCCAATCAACCATTAGAAAACCGGAAGTAGCTTGGTAGCTCAAGTGGTAGAGCATTCACCTTGAGCTGAAGAGTGCAGGGACAGTGACCAAGCCCAGAAATCAAGCTTTCCAACAGAAGAAGAAGAAAGGAGGAGGAGGAGGAGGAGGAGGAGGAGGAGGAGGAGGAGGAGAAGGAGGGGGAGGGGGAGGGGGAGGGGGAGGAGGAGGGGGAGGGGGAGGGGGAGGGGGAGGGGGAGGAGGGGGAGGAGGAGGAGGAGGAGGAGGAGGAGGAGGAGGAGGAGGAGGAGGAGAAGGAGAAGGAGAAGGAGAGGGGAAGAGGAGGAGGAGGGGGGAAGAGGAGGAGGAGGAGGAGGAGGGAAGAGGAGGAGGAGGAGGGAAGAGGAGGAGGAGGAGGAGGAGGAAGGGGATGAGGGGGACGAGGTGGTAAGGAGGGAGGAAGGAGAAGCTGGACTCAAAATCTTGACCAAATATTTTAGAATAATTAGAATATTGTCTCCATGAACAATAAAAGGCTCAAATTTTGTCTGTAATCCTAGCTACTGAGAAATGGAGAGCTGAGAATCACGGTGTAAAGCTAGCTTAGGCAGGAATGCCCATGAAAGTTTTATCTACAATAAAATAAGAGAAAAAACTAAGAAGTACAGCTTGTGACTCAAGGATTAGAGCAATACCTTTGAGCAAATATCCTCAAGGACTGTGCCCGGACCCTCAGTTTTAGGCACTAAGTGCAACACAACACAAATAACAACAACAAAAAACCCACATAAAACAAAGAAAAGCCAAGTAAGAACATGAGACTCGAGTTCAAAGCCCCAGTACTGGAAGGCAGGCCGACAGGCAAGTAGGTAGGTAACAACATGCACAAGTATATGTGCACAACACAATTTCCTTGTAAGACAGAATTGACAGACCAGTGTCCAACTGGTAGAGAGATAGAGAGGCTTCCTTTAGAAGGGAGGGCTTTAAACTGAACCAACTAGGGAACCTTCCATATGGAACTCCTCTGTGACCCAGGACCCCAACAACTTGTGCTGGGCTGGGTGGGGACAGACATGGGCACTACCCAGAAAGGGGACATCAAAGAATTGCTGTCAACCCTATCCCTATATTTTCTTCAGGAGCTGTGTGACATGCCTTCAACCAGACAAGAGAATACAGAAGATATCATTTGGAAGGAAAAATAGCATGGGAAGAAGGGCTGGATGCACATGCAAAAAACTCAAAGCTCACTGAAGATTTTGAAAGATAACTTTTGAAAGGAAAAGTTAAGTGGAGAGAAGGGCTGGATATATATGTCAAAAACATGCCCAGAACATCTGGAACCTCTTGACACATCAGTCACACTTGAGGGTAAGTTTGGCCCTTTGGCTCTGTGGGAAAGAAAAGAATCCTACTATGTATACAAGACAAGGTTATTCAAGCGCAGAGGAGGAGTGTGCATACTGTATGGAAAACAGACAGCAGAATATTTTTGGGTGTGGTGGGGAGATGACATCATGAAAGGACAATAACTTCATGAGTGTCATCAGGACCTACATCGACCTCAGGGTACCTTAGTAAGCAGAGCTCCTTCTGCAAGGCAGTGGGCAGGACTGTGTCCCTATACCAACATGGACTTTGGATCTTCTCTGCTTTGCTTGCAGCTGCAGGACCAGCTCCAGCTGTCTAAGCATCCACGGACCTTACACCAGCACTGTGGCCAGCACTGGCAACTCCTCATCATCTTCAGCATTAGAGCAATAGGCACCAGCACAAATGCCTTGACCACAATCTGCTACATACATGGAAACTTCCTCCTTACTCTTCAGCCAACTCTAGAGCTAAATTCCACTTTGCACCAGCCCCTGCCACACACCTGCCCTTTGCCTCACTAATCCTTTGCCTTCTATCCCATATGACCTGCTGTTTCCTTTATATCTACTCTTCTTACAACTAAAGTTTATTTCTAGGAAAACAAGGTACACAATAACCACTCTCTAGCCAACCTCCCCCCCCCCGGCCCCAATCCAAACAGTTCAAATCTGTGGACTCAAGTCATTTTCAAGGTGGTACAGTCACTGGGCCTGTCCACTAGGGAGCACAGTCCTCAAACAGCTAGCTTTCAGAGGACACCCCTGCCCCATATCTCTCCTTGTTCTTGGCAGCCAACAGACTAGACAACCTTATTCTAGATTGCTCACCTCCCTTGCTGGTGGATTCTTATCTGCACATGGAGTAGGAGTAGGAAGACAAAAAGGAGGAGGAGGAAAGCTCTGATTCAGGTCACAGGTCTCTGTGTTCCAATGGGAAATGAAAGAGAACAAAACTCACAGGGTAAAAGAGAAAGCCTGGCAATCCTCTTTGCATTCTCCCAGGGTGCATGGACTTTGAGAGGTCAGGAGTGCAAAGGCACACACAAAGGGAAGGGCCTATTCCAGCGGTTACCTGGGTCCATTGAGGAAGAACTACCCAGGAGTACATGTTGAAGAGACCATTCCTTGGGCTGGAAGTACACAAAAGGTCCTACCAGAAGCTCTCTTGCTCAGGAATCCATGAGGGAGAGCCTTTCAATCCAAAGAACATGGCCAGCCCATCTCCTCTCTTTTGCCCAATGACTACACACAAATGGTCTAAATTAATGCAGACATGGATGGAAAAACCAACCCACCCACCAACCCATGTGCGAACCAATGTACAGAGTCCTCGGGTTTCATTTTCTGGCCAGCACCTTGGCAGGTGGGGTGGAAGGAGCTGCTGGCCAGCACTCAAGAGAAGAGAATATGGGGGAGGCAGACCCCTGGGAGAACCCTCCCTAGACAAATCTGGGGTAGATCAGAGAACCCATCTAAGCTCTTAAGAAACAGGTCACCTGAATTAACTAATGGAGCCAATGCTGGGGATTCATGCCCCAGGGCCTCTTGCACAACTTTTAAGATATTTTGGCAACACAACTTCCTCCTGACAGCACTGGGAAGAGCAAGAATTCGGTAAGCTCTAGAACATCCGCACAGAAAGCACTGATGGGCACACTTGGTCCATGGCTACCAGGGAACACTGTGTGGTAGTGTTACCTGCTGCAGCAGCAGGAGGAGGAGAGGAGGCTGGGCGGGCCCATTCTCTGTCACAGAGTATTCAGGAAGCCTAGCAAAAAACCCTTTTCCCTGACAAGGCAGCTGTGGACATGTCACTGTGGAGAGCAGAAAGCACCACATGCGCTTGAGATGTTCACCTGTGAGCAGACATAGAAACCAAAGAATCCCTAGCCCCACTCGACCCAGACATGAAGACAGTCCCAGGAGACAGGACACATTCTGACAGCTGCCCCACCTGACTGGACCCCAATGTCCCAACTAGCTCTGCTGGGACAGAAGGTTCACAGCCATTTCTTTCTTCACTGAGGTACCTCAGTCCGCAATGTCTTCCTCATCATCCTTTATTCCTAGAGGAAGGGTCATCACATACTATGTCTATCCTCTGCATCTTCAGTGATCTTTTCAGTGAAAGACCTGTGGGTTTTTTTTCTTATGCATATTGAAGCAGAGACAAGTTCTTTTCCTAGAAAAAAGAAGTAATTTCATAGGTGTAATAACAGGAGGATAGTAAAAGTGACTTTAGTGAGGAGGCATAAATGTCTGCTCCATACCTACATGTGCTCCTATATTGAGGTTTTTCCTAACACCTAACTTTGTCACACACAATGAAAGCAGCTGAGGAAGGAAAATCCTTGAGAATATTCTCTCTTATTAGATGTGGCCATCTAATAAGAACTCCACTCAAATGTCTGTGGTGCTCAGTTAATGGTATATTCACACTTAGCCTATGTAGGGAGCTAATTGAGGGAGGGGGAAATGTGATCTCTGAAAATGAATTTTTATATAGTCTTACATTTCTTAACTCTGTGGCCCCATTACTGTGTTGGTTTCCTTTCTGTGGTTGCTGTTGGGTATGACTCTAAACTCCTCAGTCTGACAGAATCATAGACTTGCATGCCTCTGTGGAAAACAGTAGAGATCATATGAAGGGTTTACCAGCCGCACTCAAGCTGACATTGGACAAAATGATGTCACAATTACCATCTGACACTAAATGAGACTGTTAAGGATTGGCTAATGATCCAGATACCCGCAGAGACTGTTGGGTTCACTGTAGCTTGTTCCTTCGTGTTCCTCAGTACTACTCCAGCACTCACTGCTCACCATTTACCACTCGCTTCCACAGACAACTGAGTTCTCTTGGGCTGCACAGGTTATATAAAAATCAACTTTCTTTGCTAAGCAAAATAGTCACTGGGCCTGTAATCCTAGATATTCACTCAGGAGGCTGAGACCTGAGGGTCAAAGTTCAAAGCAAGGCCATGGCAGAAAAATCCTTGAGACTCTTCTCTCCAGTTGACTACCAAAAGGCCAGAAATGGCACTGGGACTCAAAGTGGTAGAGTCCTATCCTTGAGCACAAAAGCTCAGCGACAGTATCCAGGTTCTGGACCCAAGATCGGGACCAAAGAAAAAGAGAAGGCACTATTTGTAAGATAGGAAAAGAGCCAGCCTCAGAGGTGGAGAATTGTCTCCAGAACTACAGCAAGAATCTCCTATTCTTCAAGCCCTGCCTATGGATTAAGCAAGGCAGCAAAGGCACAGAGGCTGGGACACTGCTCTTGCAGAAGGACCAATCACATGAGCCATTACAAAGGATGTTTAGCAAAGGGCTCAAGCAGAGAGCATGACTGCGTGTACCAAAGTGCTTGCACAAATGTGCATCCTAGGAAAGGAGTACAAAGGATACTCTTACATTATATACCCTAGGGTTGGGGACATAGCTCAACCCAGCTCTACTACTACTACTACTACTACTACTACTACTACTACAGAACATATTTTAGAAAGCTGCACCCCAAATACATCATGGATTGCTCACTGCCATGTCAGAGCTGGGGTCAGGAGTGGCAATACAGGGAGCTTTAATGTCATGTGTACTATGTAATCTTGTAAAGAGAATACATACTTTTTATGTAATACATGCTATTTATGTATAAATAAAACATAGGACAACTTAGTGTGTGTGTGGGGGGGGGAATAAGCTAATGAGTGGAGTAAGTTACTGAAATGTCCCCTAAGAGCTCTGGCAAGATATTATACTCACCACACACTGTTCAGGCCAGCATGACGCTGGACAGCAGATCAAAAGGAACAGGGCACATGAAAAAGGAAGATGGGGGTGGGGAGATCAAGAAGCCCTGGTATTCAGGAACCAAGTTCAGTCTGCTGGAAAGAGTGTAGCTCTCAATTTTTGGTGGCCCATCTGAAACCCTAAGCTCCTCTTGAGAACAGCAACTCAGGCTGAGTTGCTGAGAATCTCAGAAGACGAATACACAACCAGAGCCCTCACACCACAAAACAAAGAATAGGGACCAACAGACCTCTAATGGGCAGGAAGAAGGCTTATTTTCTAGAAGCCTCCTGATCTAAGTGTGGGTAAAACTACTCAGAGATGCTTATCCAGGGCACTGCAGTGATTAGTTCTGTGACTAGACAAGAGTCATGCCAATTGGCATAACAGACTTAAAAAGGCAGTGGTCACCCTGAAACCTGCACTTCACAATTACAAAGTGGAAGTATTTTGGCCTCAGAAGCCTTGAACGTGAACACAAATAAAAGGGAAAATTGTATCTTTTCTACCACACACAGCTAACATTTATTACCATCAAGCTATTCACAACATGAGTTGAAAAAAATGGGAGTCTAAGAGAAATGAGTTCTGCTACAGAAGCTTGTCCTGTAAACTGAAGCTGCATATAGGCCTCAGGATACTAACTTGCTTCCCAGGGTGGCATATACTTAAGAATTCGTCTCAGGGTTCCATATCTTATTTTAAATTTTGAAGACATTTTATACTTCTAATTCTTCTTTGGATTAGCTGTAAGAGCACACATTATTCCTCATGAATTGATAAGACTTGGCACCTGTAAACAAACACAATCTGTAAAGGCAGTACATTTAAAATTATGAAGGATTCAAAGAAACATAGGTCCCATGGTTTCCCTTATTTGCAATATCTAGTATATGTATGAGTCAAGTGGAAAAGGTCAGATAATGTGATGTCAGGAAAATGAACTCTTAGATATGTATTTTAATGTTTTTTTCTTTCATGCATTTGTTTCTAACGCATTTATCTCTTTGTTGCTTTGTATGTCCCTCCCCCACAGTATAACCCCTGCTTTCACTATATTTGATGTCAGTATAACTTGTGGAGGAGATGGGGAAAAACCAGTTGTTTAAGGATACAGGTGGACCTGTTGCAACAATGAGAAGTACAAGTTGTCATGTAGAAAACAAACTTTACAACGTCGGTGCGGGGGTAGGGGGAGTGGGGGGAGAGGGGAAGGATTGGGGTTGGGATTGGGAGGGGGGAGGCTGGGAAGGGATGTGAAGGGCAAACAAAGGAGGAGGCTGCAATGCTTGGTAAGAAATGTACGCATTATCCTGCCCATGTAATTGTAACCCCTCTGTACAGTATGTTCACAAATAAAATTAAATTAAATTAAAAAAATTATGAAGGATTGCTGAAAAAACTGACATGAATGTAGAGGTATGCTGTGTCAGGGATTGGAAGGTTTGTGGTTAAAATGACAGCTCTCTCCAAACGAATCCATAAATTCACTGTAAAACCATCATACACAAGGCATTTTTCATATATCAATGACCTATTTCTAAAACATATTTTAAACAAGCAAATCTTTAACAGCAGGACAATCTTAAAAAAATTAGGAGGCTAGCAGTACTACCATTTTTACAGTCAGTATATGGCTAGGGTTGGGGGTCAAATGGTAGTGTGCCTGACTAGCAAGTACAAGGTCAAGTTCAAACCCCAGTTACACACACACACACACTCACACACACACACACACACACACACACACACACACACACACACACACACACACACTTCTTAACAGCATAAGAAATAGACCACCATGCACACAACAAATTTTTTGACAAAAGTGATAAAGATATTCAAAGCTCTTTAAAGATTTGAACTTTTCAAAAATGTTGAAACTTGACAAACTGTGGGGAGAAGATGATCCTTAATCCTACCCTCCCATTTCTCCTGCCCCCCCCCAAGTTGTATAGATCATTTCCAATGTAGTGACTAGTGGGTTTCATTGCTGAATTGGTTCACCCTTTGTTCCACCATTTCTGTGCCTCCTCCTTACCCCCCTCCCCTAATCAGATACACTTATATAAAAGACAAGGGGTACAGAAATAAAAAAAACAGAAAGAAAGAAAGAAAGAAAAAAAAGAACCACAAACAGTACAATAAAAAACCTCTTGTTTCCATTTCTTGGTTCATTTCAATAAGCATCATTTTATATGATCATATATGCACATAGCTATTGAGACCTCTGTCCTCCTCAAATCAATCATGTCCAAGTGTAATTTATTGTCTTTTGCTATCCATTGGGTTTACATGAAGATTTATAGGCATATTCTAATTAGTACAAATGAGGGAAACCATGCAGCCTATGAAAAATCACTCAAAAGAAAAAAATGACAAACTAGGTAGATCTAATCAAAATCAAGTATTTTCACTTATCAAAAAACATTAGAAGGACAACCAGTTTTTTGGTCCTGCTGCTCATTTTTCTAAGTTGCCTTACTTTCTCTTTACTAAGTAAACTCTTTAAAACTTAAAAACAAAAAATAAAACAAGCAAGCAAACAAAAAACCAGACATCATTAGAGCCTGTGCCAGTAGCTCACACCTGTAAAGAAGCTACGATCTTAGGATCATGTTTCAAAGTCAGCCAGGGTAGGAAACTCTGACTCATCTCTAACACACACACACACACACACACACACACACACACACACACACACACACAGGCACACACCCAAACAAACATGTCAACGCAAGAGACTATGAAAATTTGTCTCACCAAATGAGAGGAGTTTTGCTAGTTTCAGTATATCTAATATCTGTCACTGCATAGAAGCCTCTCACGTCACTAAAGAGGTTTGCCTAAATAGTGACACATGACCTGTCATTCTCTTTCATGGCTAAAGATAATAACTGGGTATTTCCTTGACAGATTTTTACAACATCCAGGTTCCCTGAAAAAGTGCCTAAATGTCTCCAGTCCCTGTCTTAAACCTGCAGTCACCTTGGATTCCAGGAAGGACAGAGCCTCACAGACATCACTGGACATGATCACCTACAAGCACAAGTACAGCCGTACCATGCCTTCCAGGGATGAGGATCTCTCCAGGACCCGGCTACATAACCAGAGCTGAGGTCATGATCAACCAGACTGCTCTGATTAATCAAAATTGCCTACATACACATAACTCAAACACCCCAGTTCTTCTGCTACTTATACCTACAAGCTCACCTATCTCTGTATGCCAAAGATGAGCTGAAATGTTTCTGTTCCATCTTCTCAAAATGGATATTTTCACCAAAATCCTTTCCTACCTTTCCCTATTGTTTTTGTTTTCTTTCCTTGGGGGAAGGGCTGGACCTGATAGGTTGCAATTGATAGACTCAGGCTTCTGGCCTAGGACTTTTGTCTCAAACATAGCTGTCAACCATCCAGCCAAAATACGGGCAGGAGACACACAGGTGGTGTTCACCACCAGCAGCCAGCCACCAAGGGAGGAACAGGTACAGTGGGTCTGCTTCAGTGCACCCTGCACCACAATGACTCCAAAAGATTGGCAAAAGAGCAAGTGTTGGGCACTGACAATGGGAGGACACAACAAAGGATCTACTCTAGAAAAAGGCACAGCACAAATTCAATGCAATACCTATCAATACTCCAACCTCATTCTTTAATGAACAGACCAATCCAAAAATTCATATGGAACAATAAAAGACCCCAAATAGCAAAAATGATCCTTAACAGAAAAAACAGTGCTGGAAGAATATAGATACCAAATTTCAAACTCTACTACAAAGCCCTAGTAATCAAAACAGCTTGGTACTGCGCAAGAACAGACTTCAAGACCAATGGAATAGAATGAAAACCCAGAAATGAACCCCACAGACCTATAGCTACCTAATCGTTGATAAGGGAGCTAAAAAAATAGAATGGAAGAAAGACAGCCTCTTCAGTAAATGGTGGTGGCAAAATTAGTTAAATACCTGTAGAAAACTCAAGTTAGATCCTCATATATCACCCTGCACCAAAATCAACTCCAAATGTATCAAAGACCTCAAAGTCAAAGCAGACACCTTGAAAACATTACAGGACAGAATAAGAAAACTTTAGGGCTCCTAGGCACAGGCTGAATTTTTCTCAGTAGAGACCCAGAATCATAACAAATCAAAGAAAGGTTGAACAAATGGGATTGCATGAAGCTGCAAAGCTTCTGCATGGCAAAGGACATAGTTAGCAAGATCAATAGAAAGCTCACAGATTGGAGAAGATCTTCACTAGCCATACAACGGACAAGGGTCTCATATCTAAAATATACCTGGAACTCAAAAAATTAAATCCCCCAACAACAAATCCTCAAAGAAACAACTTCCCAATAAATAAGTGGGCTAAAGGCTTAAAGAGAAACTTCTCTGAAGAGAAATAAGAATGGCCAATAGACATCTATGAAGAAATGCTCAACCTCTCTAGCCACAAAAGAAATGCAAATCAAAATAATATTGAGATTCCACCCCACCCCAGTTAGAATGGCTATTATGAAGAAATAACAACAGATGCTGAAGGGCATTGGCCAGAAGGCAACCCTACTGCATTGTTGATGGTGGTGTAAACTTGTTCAATGACTTTGGAAAGTAGTATGGAGGTTCCTCAGTAGACTCCACATAGAGCTCCCCTATGACCCACTTTTGGGCATTTATCCAAATGATCACAAACAAGACCATACTAAAGCTACCCAGCACAACTATGTTTATTACAGCATTATTTACCATAGCTAAGATATGGAACCAACCCAGATGCCCCTCAGTAGATATATAGATCAAGAAAATGTTACACACACACACACACACACACACACACACACACACACACACACACACGCACACACACGCACACACACACACAATGGAATTCTATGCCTCCATCAGAAAGAATGGCATCCCCCCATTTGTTAGGAAATGGAAAGACTTGGAAAAAATTGTACTAAGTGAAGTCTTTCAGGCCCAAAGAAACATAGGTCCTATGGTTTCCCTTATTTGCAATAACTAGTATATGTCTGGGACAAGCAGAAAAGTTCAAAAGCTATGTACATATGACCAGCTAAGATGATGTTAAGCAAAATGAACCCCAAGATAGGGACACAAGTGGTTTTTCTTTCTTGCTACTGTTTTTAATGTATTTATAATATACCATGTGATTTTTTTCTGTTTCTTTGTATGTTCCCCCCTCACAGCATAACTCCTGTTTTCACTGTATTTGATGTCAGTGCCCTGCATCTTGTATATGCACTTCTCTATCTTGGGGAGGGGAAGGGAAAAAACAAAATTCTTAAATAGGGATACAGGTTGACCCATTGTAACAATGACAGACAGAAGACACTGTTGAAAAACGAACTTTACAATTTAGGCAAGGGTGAGGGGTGGTGGGGGAGGGAAGGGAGTGTAGGGGAAAACAAAGGACGAGGTAACAATGCTTGATAGGAAATGTACTCATCACCTTGCTCATGTAACTGTGACCCCTCTGTACAGTATTTTTCCAATAAAAATGTATTTTTTTTTTAAAAAAGCTGCACCAATATTGCATATGCATCCAGGTAGTGCTTCCATTGAAAGCAGTTGGTGTCACCTTTTACAACACCTCAGGTAAACAGAATCACAAACCTTATGAATTCAAGCTTCACCTCTCAGCATATCTCTTGCATGTCTGCTCCTCACTGCTCTGTATGTTATTCCTTGTGTAGATGTACCATGCTCACATATCCTGTCACCTGCTGACACACATCTCTCTGTTTCTGCTCTTTGCTGATACTATAAATAAAGCTCCTATAAGTGTCTTTAAACAAGTCCTTATGAGGCTACACTGTAGCCTGGGTAAATATCTAAGCGCGGAATTGCTGGGTTACGTTCCAAGTGCACAAAGAGCTGTCAATTATTTCCAAAGTGACTATTTGTATCATTTTCTATGCTCAACAGCAACACATATATTCTGTATTATTCTCTACCAACAACAGATGATCACTCATTCATGGTGTCAGTCTGTGTCAGTTGGCACCACTGCTTTGGGTCCTGTAACAACACTGTGCACCTTGGTAGAAGTGAGCCTGCTCAACTTCCAGCAATGCGGTGGCAAAGACAGAGAGAGCGAGAGTCCCTTCCTGGGCACACCTCAATAACATAAATCTCTTTCCACCAAGCCCTACATATCAAAGATTCCACCCTCTTCCTCTAGCACCCTGAGTCTTTAGGGAACATTCATACCAGTTCAGTACCCTGTGATCTTAACATGTGACTCCCCTAAGGCCTACTAATGCTACAGCTATTCATGTCCTTATTTAGCAATCATATACCACATCTCATAAATCAATTTTTCAAAAAAGTACTAGTTCAAAAAAGTAAGATGGGGCTCAAAGCCAAGACCATGTACATACTGGGCAGGTAGTCCACCACTGAGCCCCAACTTCTGCCTTTCTAACCTGGCCTCAGCAAGTACTTAGGTCCTGAGTTCAATCCCCAATACTAGAGAAAAGAAATCTTTACATAGTTTTGGTATACATCTTCAGCCACACACACACACACACACACACACACACACACACACACACACACACACACACACACACACACACACACATTGCCAATACACAATAGTCTGTCCTTTTGTTAGATCCCTTTGAAAGCAAACTAAAGTCCAATACACTCTATTTTTCCCAAGTATAATTAATTCATGCTCTGTATGTTTTCAGAGTTTTGGCTTCTCTTTATAGGCCTACATGACATTTGGAGTTCTGTTTGGTGTATAAGCTGCAGTTTGGGCTCATCTACTTCCACACAGATGTTCTGTGTTGTACCACCATTTGAAGTGATCCTCTTTCTCTCACTGAATTATCATGACACTTTCAATTAAAAAAATAATGGACACTATATTCTTGATTACTTCTGAACTTTTCATTCTGTTCTATTCATTTACCTGTCTTGTCTTTGTCCCAACTTTTCAGTGTCCCAAGCACTTTGTAACTTTCTTGAACTTGATCCTTTTCAAAATTATCCTGCCCATTCTACACACATCTATACAAACTTTAGAAACTAGTTTGTTAATTTCTATCCAAAAAGCCTGCTAGGACATAGTTAAGTAAACTGCCACTCTGGCAGCACTGGAAATTCACTATATGAAAGTAGTACCTTGTGATACCATGAGGCAGGTCTGGCCCGTGTGCAGTTGCTACTACTCTTGAGATCCCCAGTGATGACACTTGCTGTGTGTTGTTGAGCTGGCTGATGGGGGGCAGTCCATGGAAGCCTCAGATTGGGGCTGGGCCCCAGAAAGCCAAAGGCTGGATCAAAAGGCTGGGGCTTTTCACCTAGAGAAACAGAGGCCAAGGCAGTGTTGGATCATCAGTGGTTAATGCCTACATGATGAAACCACCATGCAAACCAAAAAATAAGAGGTTCACAGCACTCAGGCAGTGCTCTGAGGCAAAGGAAAGTACTGACAAAGAAGTTGCCATTCACTGAAGCAGATTATGAGTACACTGCATCTTGATCAATGCCATCCCTTTCAACATTTTTTTTAAATTTTCAATACAACTTTATTCATTACACATTAAAAAAAATTCCACCCCTGGAAATGAGCTAAAAAAAATAATCAAAATCCAATCTCCCACCTCCCTGTTCCCACTTCCTCCCATTCCCTCCAAAAAAAGGGAAAGAAAGGCAAAGGAAAAAACAAAATAAAACAAAAAACTGAAAAACAAAAACACCCAAACCTCCCAAAACAAGGTAGTGCATTTCCCCAGGGGGAAGAGAAATTTACACTGGAGCTGCTGGGAGCTGAACTGGAGATCTTATGGCAACAGAAACATGCAAAGAAAGATACTAAAAACAGAAAAAGAAACACAAAAGGAAACAAAATAGATCACCAGGCAATCTGGAGAGGCAGAGAGCTGGAGAGAGGGGTGGGGTGGGTGGTAGACCTGGCAGGACAGGAGCAGGCAGGTGGGGTCTGGGAAAGGCAGGGAGAAGATGGAGGGAAGGTAACAAGCAGAACAGTTTGATGTCCTTCCAGAGCCCTGGGTAAAAAAAAACAAACCATCCTACCACCCAAGCCCACCTACCCTTGAGCAGCCCCCAAGGGAATAAAGGGGGCAGGGAAACATGGGGAGCAGTTTGCGCAGTTGAGACGTGTCCATGGCGAATCCCCAGAGTGAATGAGCAGCCCCCTGACCCACCCCCTGGGCCTTCCCCTACTCCCCAGAGCAGGTCCCTCCTCAGCAGTTAGTTAAGGGATTCTCCCCCCTTCCAACAGTATATCTTTTTTTAAAAAATATTTTTTTCCCTCAAGGTCATCTGTTTTTCTTTTTTTTTAAAATTCTTTTTCCCCCCTTCTTTCCTCTTTTTTTCCCCCTCTCTGTCTTCCTAATACACACTTTTTTTTCGTAAGGGCAATACCATGATGTCACTCTAGCCGGCCCCTGTAGACGTGCCCCTGGGGCCTGCTGTTAAAACCACGGTAGAATCAAGATCGGGAACTGTTGTAGTTTGTGGTCCTGGCACGGTAGCAGGAAACCCCCATCTGTCGTGCTGATGTCTGGTCTGTTGGTCCATTTGGGAATCACCTTGATTTGTCTTCCTCTAAAAAGGGACTCATCTAAGGCCAGGGAAGTCCTCACTCTCTTTGTCTGAGAACTCTATATATGCAAACCCTTTGGGATGGCCACTAAATTTGTCACAAAGTATGGTAACCCAGTTGACTGAACCACAGCCATGAAAGTGAGCTTCTAGCTCTTCTGCTGTTGCACCATAGTCCACATTGCCAACATAGATGGAGCAGGCATCAGCCTCCATCCTCTCTTCAATAGACATGATCACTGGGCCAGCATTGTCTGGAGGTGGGCTCATGTTCATCTGCTTCTCTACCTCGTTCTGTAGCTCCTTTTGCTTCTCAGCTTCTTCCTCCATCTCCCTGACGTGAACTTTGATCGCTTCCAGCTCCGAGTCCTCAATGGTGCTGTCCCCTGGATCACTCTCTACCAGTCCCGGCTCTTCCTCCTCCTCTTGGCTGCCAGGCATTCCCGAGCCAGGCCCAGGGCCTGGAGCTCCCAGGGAGGGGGGCGGGCACATGGGAGCTCCTCTTCAGGCTTGGGCTCCAGCTCCAGCTCCAGCTCCAGCAGCAACTCCCCAGGATCCACTTCCTCAGTCTCCAGGCCATTCCCTTAGTCCCCTGCGACCCTCGGGGGCCCCCTCCCTGGCCGCCCCACCGCCCCCCCAGCAGAAGATGGCGCCACTGCCCCGGCCCAGATCCCTGACGGCCCGCAGCCCCCCCCCCCATCACCGCTCCCTTTCAACAGTCTTACCCACCCTTCCCAACCATCCAAACCCCCTTCCCTTACATAATTTTAAGGTATGTTTTGAATTTTTTGCCATGTGTACAATGCATATTGATCTGTGTTGCCATTTGAACATCTTCACCCTCCTTCAACCCACCCCTTTCCTTATATATCTCAATTCTGTGGTATATACATTTAATTCTTGCCTGCATTCTCACTCAACATTAAGCAAAGCAAACCAGATCCAGAGTAATGTAAGTTGCATGGTTTCCCAACATTTTTGGCAGCCTACAAATCTACAAGTAAACACACTAGGTGGTAAGCAATGGATTACAAATTAATTAAGTGTAAGAGACTGTGGAGAGCACAAACAGTATAATTCTTTTACAAGACTAAGTCAAAGCCAACAAAAAATGGGTACTTTCAAGAGAGGAGGGGAAGGCCAAGGAGGGAGAGGTATTTCCTGTTTTGTGGTATTATTTTTTGCCAGTCCTGGGGCTTGAACTCAGGACCTGAGCACTGTCCCTGAGCTTCTTTTGCTCAAGGATAGTGCTCTATCACTTGAGCCACAGCATCATTTCTGGCTTTTCTGTGGATGTGGCATTGAGGAATCAAACCCATGGCTTCATGCATGCTAAGCGAGCACTCCACCACTAAGCCACATTCTCAGCCTGTATTGATGTTATTGTAAACTGCTACTATATGGAATGTCCATTGTCCCCTGGTTCCAGTAACCCTGATTAACCTTGTTAATTAGGCAAATAACTTTTTATTGATATCTGGAGAATTCCTATATAATTATGTGTTCTCTAAATGGAGAGAGTTTTACCGCTTTGGTCTGACATGACCTCCTATCCCTTACCTGACTGCACAGTTGAGGATGTTCAATACACCTTTGTCTCATCCTCAGAGTCAGGGCAACCATCAGTCTAAAATTCAGTATTATGCTTACTGTATGTTTTATATAAACCTTGTGGCTCATACCTGGAATTTTGGCTATGTAAGTGATTGAGATCTAAGGACTCATGGTTGATACCAGCCCCTGTAAGAAAGTCTGCCTGACTCTCACTTCCAATTAACCACCAAAAAAAGGCAAAAAGTGGAGCTTAAGTGGTACCAACCTTGAGCAAAAAAGCTAATAAAGGACAGTGCCCAGGCCCTGAGTTCAGGCACAAGTACTGGGAATCAATCATTTACTGAGTTTCCCATTTTTCCCATGTGCTGAGATTTCAATCATAAATGAGTGACATTTTGCTTTAACTGTGAGATATGTACATGTCCTTGCCTTACTCTACTAAAATAGCTAATATTCTATGAACAGCAGCTGCATTCCTGTCCTGGATGAACTGCACTGTCCCTATCTTTCCTATAGGCCTGTTTCTACTCTTCCTCTAGATCCCCTATTCAGCCCTGTGTAGTTAATAGTGGTCTCTGTTCATCCATTTTCCATACTTGTCACTCTCCAGACAGACTACCTTATGAGACCAAGTTCATCATATGGCCACTGTCCATGTTTGCCCTCAACTTTAAATCCTTTAGCCACCACCCAACACACCAGGCTCACACTAGGCCCTGATGTCCCATATCACAGCATCATATATACTTACTATCATTCTCTACCCAGTGACTCTCAATGTCAAGCCTAAGCTCCCCCAAGCCATGTGACCTTGTGCTCAGGACATATCACAGCTTGGACAGTCATGAGATGGACAGTCCAAAGCCTCTTCCTCATGCTTTACTCTAACTGACCTACCCAGCCAACTTGTTCATCTGCCTCCACCTCCCCTAATCCCTCTGGATTTCTCAGACACAGAAATCCAAATTGTAAAAATGATGTTCTTCCTCCATGGCATAACTCATTTTCACTGTATTTGATTCTGGTTCCCTGCATCTTGTATCAATATTTTTCTAATTTGGGGAGGGGAAGGGAAATAAAGTACTGAAATAAGGATACAGGTAGACTCATTGTAACAATGAGATGTATAAGACACTATGTTGAAAACGAACTTTACAACTTTGGGGAGAGAGGAGTTGGGGAGGTGGGAGGGAAGATATGGTAGGAGAAAAACAAAAGAGGAGGTAATAATGCTCAATAGGTAATATACTCATTACCCTACTCATGTAACTAACCCCTCTGTACCGTATTTTTTACAATTAAAACTATATGAAAAGAAAAAAAGAAAAAAGGGAACAGTGCCACCTAGTGGTAGCCACAATGCTTGATCTGACTACCACAAATGATGGCAAGGCTAAAAAGACCAATAAGAGGCACTGTACTCAAAATGACTAGTAACCCATTTGACAACTAAAGATAATAAAAACATAGGGTAGAAAGAAAAATAAATGTCCAGGTACCAGTGGCCTATGCATGTAATCCTAGTTACTCAGGAGGCTGAGATATGAGGATTGTGGTTCAAAGCAGGAAAGATGGTAAGACTCCTATCTCCAACGTACCACCAAAAAAGCTGGAAGAAGAGCTGTGGCTCTAGTGGTACAGTGCCAGCCTTGAGGAAAAAATCTAAGGTACAATGCCCAAGCCATGAATTCAAGCCCTAGTACTGTCGCTAGTACTGGCCCTAGTACAAGTGCACCCCTTCCCTTCAATAAGGCCACACTCCCAGGCCACTGGTGCAGCTGCTTTAGGAGTGGGTCCTTGAACTAGCTGTCACACATACCTGGGCATGACTTTCCAATGTACTAATGAGCAACTTCGCCTGCAGGGACACACCACAGGAGAGGGTCCAACTCTTCTCTGTTCCTACAACCCCTTCCACCCATTCCCTGCAGCATGTTCAATCTCATTAGGCACAGATTTTCCAAGTCACCTTCCTTGCACAGAAGGTTCCAATAGGTGGCCTAAAACTTCTAACTTCCCACCCCCAAGAAAAGCAAGAGGAAGAAAAAAAAATTTTCTTTTTCTCCAAACTCCATGGGATTTGTTTTTTGTGGAGTACCTAGGACTCAACACTAGATCACCTCAGCTGGCATGGAAATCCTGGGCTCAAGCAGTCCTCCTGCCTCACCTTTCCAAGTACCTAGGACTACAGGTACACCACCTTAATGTGGAAGTATTCTTTTTATTCGACTTCTTGGTGCTGCGACAAGAAGCACATGCGATCTGAATTCAGGGTCTCACACACATGCTATGCACATGCTGTCGCTGCCCTCAAGCTCAAGATGATTCTGGTGAGACAAAATTTAGTAGGTCTGCCTCCCCCATGAGAAGAGTATAACATGGGCGTGGAGCCCAGGTTTACTGAGTTCAAGGCTGACCAGACAACAAGTACAACACAACAGGGCTGCACAGGAGACGGGCACATTGCAGCACTGAGGCTTCCAAGATACTAGCTCCCCACAAAGCTGCAGGACAACAGGTAAAGCACAGAAGAATCTTCCCTGAACAGAAGCCACTAACCACGGAGCTTCTGGAGACCAGGGCCACAACAAGGTTTACTCCTTCTGCCTCTCAGAAAGTCTAGTCAGGCCAGAAGATACTTCCTTAGGACAAGATGTGATCCTGCCAGCTCATCACAGCAGGAGCCAGGAGCAGTACTGTGCTCCTGTGTTGATCCTGCCACCAAAGCAGGGCAGCCACCTTGGGGAGGGGTGTTTCATCTGAGGGAACCTCATCACCTGGGGGAGGTTCACCCTTCTACTCAGTCCTGGAGAAGATACAGGCAACCCTACTTGGGGCCTAGACCAGGACAGAGAGGAGAACACAGAATGCTGTTGCACACAGCACTCAAGGATCAGCCATGCTTACAACAGGGCTCTTGGGCATAGAAATAGTTGCAAAGGACTAAGAGAGTGGAAACTGCAACTGGCCATGGAAGCCTATGCTACTCTGGTCAGAGCAGCAGCTCCTAGTGCTTGAAGCTGCCACGCCGACCCCAGTAGAGTCTGCTTAGCATGGGAAACCATCTATCAGACCATGATAGGGGCCTCAAGACCTATCTCTGAGTTTTGGGACTTCACCGAAGTCTACCTCAGAGAATGGGGCTTTACAGAAACCTATCTCCAAGTTTTGGGACTTCACCGAAGTCTACCTCGGAGAATAGGGCTTCTAAGAGGCCTACTCCTGGGAGAAGGCTGGCAAAACCCCTGGAAAAGATGTGTTTCTGCCTATCTTTTCCTCATAAGAGTGCCTATTAATCTTTTACTGTTTCTACTGCTCATTGTACTTACTCATTGTCAACATTCCCTTATTCAAAGCTCTTTAAGAGTGTTGACGACTCCAATATCTGATGAGTGTCTTAAAAATATGACTAACTCACCAGAGTTAAGTGCTACCCTGAAACCCCTCTTATGGAGGCTAGTAGACAAGTTATAAGTAAATATAAAAGTATTGGGGGTTTCACAAAGTCACTCCAGCAGAAGGAATTGTGAGAAATTTACAAAAAGTTGTAGGCGCGGCTAGAACAGAAAGAATGTATGGCAATTGCTGAGATAACTACTTAGGAGAAAGAACTTCCTCATTTACTAAGAGACTTGCTAAATCTAAGTCTCCTTGGTGCTTACTATTAAAGAAGGAACAGGAAAGATCTTAATGGGACAGTTAAGGCCTCTATAGAAAAAAGTATAGATCTAGGCCTCCGTGGTGCTTACTATTAAAGAAGGAACAGGAAAGATCTTAATGAGACAGTTAAGGCCTCTATAGAAAAAAGTAGTGGTTAATTGGTGACAATCATTGAAACCAATTGTATTTCTTAAAAATAGAGGTAAAGCCGGAAACAAGTGCCTATCAGGCGACCAGCTGGTGACCGCCCAAGAATGAAGCCCTGCAGCAAGATTATGTAACCTTTTGCCTTTTCTTATGGAGACTTTTTGCTATAAAAGTTTGTTATCCTCTGCATTAAATCGCACTCAGCACTCAGCACTCAGCATCCACTCCTAATGTGTGTGAGTTGTCTGTTTGCCATCTCCCCATCCTATTCCAGGTTCCTCCCCTAGGTATCCTCCGTCGTCCCGACAGAACCCGGTCCGCGGCATGAAGCAAATGGTATTTTGCAGACATTGGGCAAACCAGTATGCCATCTACTCAACAGGGCTAGTCCAGATGGGCACAAAGGGCCTGTGTTCTTCATAACAAGAAACAAGACCCAGAGGTTTCTCACCAGACCAAAGCTGCCCCAGGAGCAGAAAGAAGCCCCCACCAACAGCCTGCTGGGACAGCCTCCATGAGCCTCAGTTCTGCAAGTGGAGTTCAAAGGGAACAGTGGCCCAAAAGGCACCCTGTGACTTCAAAAGGCAAGAAGGAAATCAAGATGTATTGCCAAGAGACATTGAACTGAAGGCAGTTCTGCCATGGAGCAGTGGCAGATTTCTAAGCCAGTGGTGAACATCGTAATTAATGACAGCTCAGCTCTATAAGACAGTCTCAGTCCTGGCCTTGCTTCCCAGAACAGCAGGAAAGAGAACCAGGAAGCTGGAAGTCTTTAAATCTGAGCACAGAAAACAAACATGGGCCTCGGCCCATGTTCAATGGCTCATCTGGAAGGATGAGTCCTCCACCTCACTGAGACCTAGAGCACAGGGATTAAGATGGGAAGTGGCCAGTCTGCAGATCACAGCAGAATGGCAAGCAGAACTTATGCTGGAAGAACATAAACAGTGGCCCTCAAAGGGATGAGACAGTAGACAGAGGGATGAGTAATGAGAACAGCCCTGTGCTGTGTCACAATACCAGCATTTAGGGGCAGACCACTCAACAGCTCCAATCTACAGCTCACTCTCTATCCTTCTCCCTGCCTGCTGTCAATCAGCAACAATCTGCTACAGGGACCAGAGTGGGACAAGACTGTTCAGCCATGATAGGATTCTAGCCCTAAATCTCAGTGCACTCCCACTGATTACCATTATCTAAAAGGAATGATTATCCCCCAAAGCAGTAACTTCCTCAGCATACACTGAGTCCTGAAAGAGGGATAGACACTGGATCTCCACTGTTGGAATTTTCCACAAAGGTTAACTAACTTGTGCTTTTGTTTGAATAACAAGTTGAACAATTCAGCTCTATTTCCCTCCCACGGTCAAAATACCATGATAAACCTGGGCAGTGTGGAACAAAAGCTCCTGCTCCCATTCAGAAAGAGAGATAAAAAAACCCAAACGAGGAGCTGAGGCTGCCTGCCAGAGGCAGGACCACAGCAGAAGCCAGCTGCCAAAGGAGTGAGATAAGGGCAGCAGCCCACCGACCTGAGGTTCAAGCCCATGGTCTGGTCCAATCTCTCCCCTCTCCACAGCTTCCCCAGCAACTTCTGAAAAGACAACTATGGGCCTTTCACTACAGACCAAACAAATACCATGTACAACTGACGACGATGACAATGACAAAGCCAAGTTTCCTGATCTTTGAAGCCATTCTGCCCCTTCCTGAGCCCAGTCATACGAACTCAGTCCTGCTGGTCTGAGCTGCTAAAGTTCCAAGGCATACTTCAGCTTCATTCCTTTCTGGCCTCACAGATTCAAGTTCAAGTCACAGGAAAACCAGAGTGCAATGGTCCTGTAGCTGCCTGTGCCCACAGTGTAGGCTGAGTCCTGAACCCTGAGGATCCATTGCTCTCCATCTTCCAGCTATCTCGCAGGATGCCAAGTCTCATACAGATGGATTTAATGCCACAACTGTATTTCTTCCAATGCTGGGCAAGCTAGGACCAGCAGGCCTAGAGAACTAGGCAAGGGACACCACTTTCCAACTTGCTTGCACATTGCTGATCCATATTCCAGAAAGCTAATCCTCATTGCTCCTTTGGAATTGAAGCAGGGCATGAGGACCATGTGGATTGGATCAGCCTCCAATCACTCCTGGGGTGCCTAGCACAGGACTGGAATTTATGGAGCCATCTATGGGCCAGCAGGTACAAGGTGAGTAATTTTTCAAAGCCAGTGCTTTTACATCACCACATGGCAGGTCTTATCTGAGCACCTTTTATAGTGCAGACAGACAAATTTCACATAGCCAATAATCATTCCTGCAGAATTTCAATGACTTTATAGCCCTAATTTCAAACAAATGATGCTATGGATAGAGAAACGGAAAGGTACTTGGCATGGAGATGTCTTGGCACCTGATAAACTAGCTGGATTTGAGGCACAGCACAAGGGTCAGAGACTTTGTGGTACCCCAAGCCTTCAGCTCTCCTGAAAGAATAGACTCTTCACCATCCAAATGGGGGCAGCTCAGGAAGTAGCAGTGAGGTGGGGACAGCTGACAAGGGCCAAGGTGATGGACAGGCACTAGCTCTCCTCGAGACTGGGACATGATTTATGAACAGTAGCCTGGTGTGTGCTGGGCACAGCATGCAAGGCCAGCAAGAGTCACCAGGGAGAAGCAGTGGGAAAAGCAGCAGGCTTAGTGCAGACCAAACTTGATATATACTGGGTAAGAAGAGGCTTCTCTGACCCTCGGTTTCCTTTTCAATGCTGCCAGTATGGGATATATTCACAGAGCACCTGCCAAGTACCAGCAGAGGCTGAGAGAAAACACACAGTGCCCACTACATCTCTCTCACAGATGCTATGTGCCTTTTTTTTCCTGAGCCAGATCTCTGTTGATGCTAGGGCAACTGCACACATTCAGCAGCCTCAATAAATCCAGTCTTGAGAAATCCAAACTGGGTTTCACTGGGTAAACACAAGGTACCAGCTATGATCCTTCTGGAAGCTCCAGAGAGGATCTATTTTCTGATTTCCATCAGCAAGAGACACCCACATCCCTAGGGTCAGGGACCCTTTCCACCATCCACACAGTTGGCAGTCGCTGGGGCAGGCCTTCCTCCCCACCTCCCTGAGGTACTTGGCCCACCCAGACAACCCAGGATCATCCTTGGCCACAACACAACTGACAGGCAAACTCATAGTCATACATTCCCACCAGCACAGCAGCAGCCAAACTTCAGATTAGCAGATTTTGGGTGTGAATAAGATGACCAGGATCATTTGGACAGAGCAGAAGGCAGCCCCACAAGTTTAGCTCACTCACTTGGCCCTCACTTCCTTCTCCACTTCCAGGTCAACTAGAGCTTCCTGCAGCTTCTCCTGGTGGCCCAGCTCCTCTGTGAGAAACCTATCCACTTTACCTCATCTTCCTATAGGACTGGCAAGAGTCACTCCAACAGCCACACCGTAACGAGGCACCAGGAACTAGTTCAGCTGGAGGCAGCACAGCCACATCATGGTGCATTTCCTGCTGGGAGTCAGTTCAGCTAGCAATCCACCCTGGGCAGCCACAGCAGCTCAGACTTCATGTTTCTCATGACAACTGCATGCTACATCCTGCTCCTGCATAGCTTCCGTTTCAGATCCTGTGGGAGGCAGGCATAGAGGACAGGGGACAGTAAGCTCTAGGAGACAGGACAACTGCTTCTGCAAGTTGAAAAGCCAGGAGAAGCTGAGATCTGAGGATTGCAATTTGCAAAAAGTTGAAAGTAAAGGTGTAGCTCAAGTAATATAGAGCACTAACTAGCCTTGAGCAAAAAAGCTATGCAAGAGACCCTGAGTTTAAGCACCGGTATACCCATGCACCTTCTCACCTTCTCTCTCTCTCTCTCTCTCTCTCTCTCTCTCTCTCTCTCTCTCTCTCTCTCTCTCTCTGTTTCTCTCTCTCTCTCTCTCTTTCTCTCTCTGTTTTTCTCTCTCTCTGTTTCTCTCTCTCTTTCACACAATCAAAGCAGAAAAGAATGGAGGCATGAGTCACAGGGTAGGTCAACTGATAGCAACTGTGAAGCCCTGAGTTATAACTTCACAACTACCAAAAATGAATAGATAAAAAATAAATGAATGTCATACAAGCAACAACAATCTTGTGCCAGCTTTTCCCAGGACCAGTGACCTCTCAGTTCAGTCACCACAGGTGACTACAGAAGCCTACCCTGCCTGCACCGAGTGCCTCTAGGTAACACCTTTGTCATCCACTTCTAGAGCATCTCTGTCCACTACACACCTGAAGCCATGTCTGTGGTAACTCACTATCATCCAGCCCTCAGTTCCCTAACAGTATGATGTGCCTATCACCCAAGATACCTCCTTGCCTCTTAAGTCTGCTGCTGCTCATAATCAGCACACATATACAACTGTAAGGACAGGACAGATTTTACTGCATCTCTCACCTTGGGATTCAACAAGTCACTGAATAGGATGGGTAGAAAACTAAGACCAAGTAGTCAGCCAATCAACAAGCCCAATGCAGCTACCCCTGCCTAGGTACCTGGTCAAGTCAGGAGAACAAAATGACACAGAGGACAAATCTGGCTGTCTACACAAATTCTGAGGAGGACCAAGGGCTGCAGAGGGAGAGATAAAAGTCAGGGAGAAGATGACAAAGAAGGCAAATGGGGAAGGAAAATGCCAGCAGCTGAAGGAACAGGGGATGTAGGGAATCAGCTGGCCAGACTTCCAACAGAGGGTGAATCCTTTCCTTCAGACAACAGAAGCGACAGGAAGGATCTAAAGGCATATCAGTCCAGCAAAGCAGCACAGCCTGCATGCAGGTCAGGTGGCCTGACATAGAGACCCAATTCAGTTGTGTTCTGGCAGTTCAACTCTTGTTAGGGTTATACGCTCTACTGCATATTATCTTTGATAGCTTTTTACCCCTCAGGTTTCTATGGATTTTCTGTTACTAGTGTGTGAGCCTCCCAGAGTACTTGCTGTGCTCCACTGGCCTGCACAGTACCTGTGCACTGTCTCACTGATACACAGGGACAATCAGCTAATGTTATCACATTCCGAATAGTGCACATGCATTCCCAGCTAAGAAAGGCCTGGGGTGGCAGGAGAGCAGCCACCAGCTTCTGCAGGACGCACATGTAGGCTGATGTGAGGAAACACACCTTGACTTTCTGCTTGAGGTCTGCTTCTTGCTTCTTAGATGGCCTGCAATTCCTTGACCTTCTGATTTGCTTCTTGTCATTGTCTATGGAAAGGAGAGTGTCACATGCAAGGCCAGCCCCCGGCATGAACCATACATGCCTGCTTCAGGGGTATGCCAAGTCCTGAAGTAGCCTCTATGCCAGCACTGCGGCCTCAGTATCCTCATCTGCATGGGACAATGGGTGAGCCTGTGCAGTCCTGGTATGGCTACAGATAGCAAGGGCCCACTGAGACCTGTGTACTCCTCTCCTCCAAGGACAAAATGCTCCTCAGATAATAACTGCTCTAGACAGGGCTAGCTTTTTGGGGAAAGCACATGGCCTTCCACAAGTCACATGCCTGATTTGGTGTGCCTTCTGCCTCTAGAATGCCTTTCCCAGCCAATGGCACTGGACCCAGGAGAAATTAATGGTCATTGTAATCCTTCTCTGTAATCACACTCTAAGGGCCACTGCACTTCAAGACAGAGGAAAGGAAGGAGCTCCAGTTCTAGCTCAGAAATAGTAAGATGCTACCCTGTCTGACACTTAGTGTCCTGGCTTCAGAGACCTCAATGTGTATCTCTCCTGCAATGTGTGGATGAGGACAGCACAGGAGGACCACAAGGCAGAGTCCCTCCCCAGTGCATCAGGTCCAGCTCCTGCTTCTCAGACAGTAGGCATGTCACTTGTGCCTCCTGGTCCAGCATGTACCACTGCACCTCTGAGACTGCTTTTTCAATGCATTGACGGTCTGAAAACAGAGGGGCACCAATGTACCCCTCACTGAGGCCCAGTGTGTACAGACTAGTAGATGCAGCTTCCACAGGAAGTAGAACCAACAGTATGGGATCATCACTTCCCCTCTGCTACCTGGAGGTAGAGATAGAGTTCCTTTTCTTGGGGAATTCATGCTAGCTATACAAAACCAATTCCTTGGGGGAGGTTCCCAGCCTGGGACTGGCCTTGTCTGCTACAAGCTGACAGATGTGGGCACAGCTAGGCTACAAAGAAAGCTGGTTCCACTGAGGGGCTCTGGAGCAAAAGGTGCCTCCAACCAGGATGGAGCTGACCTGAGGCCTGGTAGCCTCCATGCCTGGTACCTTCCAGCATTCCTGACCACCATGTACCCACTTCAACACCTTGTCTCTTATCTGTAGACCCTCTGCCTTGAGCTCTCTCCCTGTGCTGTCTTCCAACAGTACATAATGAAGTAACCCAGAAAATTCCTCTCTGGAACACTGGACATAGGACACTTATGTCATCCTTGAGACTATGCTGTGAACGCCATCCAGACTGGAAAGCTGAAAGATGGCTTCAGGGACAGAACTGCCAAGCTGGCAAGCTGGGCCAGAAGCTACTGGGTAAACAGAGCACTCAAAAGGAGGGCAGTCCCAGAGCAGCTAACCATTCAGCAGCCTCCAGAACAATGTGTATCCATCTGAAGCAACCTTCACTCTGGGGCCTATCTGGGCCAACAGTTCCTATGACACCTGAGGGAAGTCCATACTGGCCAGGCTATGAGAACAGGCAGACCAGCTGCATAAACAAGCATGCAAATAAGACCTGACATCACAACACAGAACAAGCACACAGAGGGCAAGGCACTGGACCCAGCCAGCAGCCTCACCACAGTGATGCTGGGTAGTGTGGGCCAAAGTATCTCAGCACCCCCTGCAAAGAGGCCACAGATTTTTTTCCCTATCCTCGACAACCCAATGGAACACAGCAACACTGTTCCCTATACACTCTGGGAAGGAACACAGGAGTGATCTCCCCCTCTGTCACAACAGTGCACGTTGATTTATCCCGCAGAGGACAGAGGTATTAAGCCATGTCCAACAAGGAGCATGTCTCACTGGATTCAGGAAAACACTCAGGCACTGGACACTGTGAGGGAGGACAGTGTCATAGGGGGCTGGGGCCAGAGCTTCATATTGAGGAGAACCATAAACTGGGTAAAGGACAATGCAACCACAGGCAGGCTCTGACTCAGGACTGAACAGCCACAGGGGCTTCTCTTTGCCCCACCTCTTCACTTTACTGAGGATATGCAAGGCTACCCACCATCACAGAGTAGCACACGGGGCCAGGGATACAGAGCCCAGGGCAGCCAGTACAGGGCAGGAGCCAAACTTCCCTAAAAGTTGGTCCCACCCTGAGTCTCCTGTCAATGCTTTCAGTAGATAGATGAAGAAACAACTTTAACAAGGTACTGGTGCTACAGAGGCAAAAATAACCTGCAGTCTGCTCTGAGTCTATCAAATGGAGAAAGCTCATGGAAACAGAATGCCAACCATGTGAATCAGACCAGCATATTCCCTAGCAGCACTCATCCGTTTCCTCTAGGCACCAGTGATCTTCAACACCACACAGAGGGACATGAAAGGTCGAGGAGAAGGCGGTTTGAGCTGCCACCAATGCCAACAGGCTGTTTCTAAAACGTATGGATGAAGCCAAGCCTTCCTTTGGATCACTTCATTCACACCCTGGTTTGAAGACATTTTCTGATGCATGAGATGCTAAAAGAACTTGCTGGTAATCAAAGAAATACAAATTCAGAGGAACCCTCTCACTGGCATCTTCTAGAAAAAAGGTAACCAAGTTTCTAGAACACATGAACTTGCTGCCGGCAGGCCTCCAGGTGTTCCGGGTTAATATCTCCTTGTAAATCCTCCGTGGTTTCTTCTACACCCGTGAAGTTTGGCAAGGTTACACAGTTTGCATTGCTGCACAATTGCGCCTGCAGGGCTCTGCCACAGTTGCAAACATTCAGACATGGAAGCCAGATATGCTTCTCCCCTGTCCCCATAGGACACTGCCAGCTGACTGGGAATATCTGCTTCCTGTTCTTCTCACCTGAGTGCTACTGATTACAGCTTTTACGATAAGGTAGCTAAAACAATAGAATGGAAGAAAGACAGCCTCTTCAGTAAATCGTGCTGGCAAAATTGGTTAACTACTTGTAGAAAACTAAAGCTAGATCCTTCTATATCACCCTGCACCAGAATCAACTCCAAATGGATCAAAGACCTCGAAGTCAAAGCAAACACTCTGAAAACATTACAGGGTGGAATAGGAGAAACCCTAGGTCTCCTTGGCTCAGGCCGAAATTTTCTGAATAGAGACCCGGAAACAACAAATCAAAGAAAGGTTGGACAAATGGGATTGCATGAAGTTGCAGAGCTTCTGCACGGCAAAGGACATAGCTAGCAAGATCAATAGAAAGCCCACGGATTGGGAGAAGATCTCCACTAGCCATACAACAGACAAGGTTCTCATATTTAAAATATACTTGGAACTCAAAAAATTAAATCCCCCAACAACAAATCCTCAAAGAAACAACTGCCCAATAAATAAGTGGGCTAAAGACTTAAAGAGAAACTTCTCTGAAGAAGAAAGAAGGATGGCCAATAGACACATGAAGAAATGCTCAACCTCCCTAGCCATAAAAGAAATGCAAATCAAAACAGCATTGAGATACCACCTCACTCCAGTTAGAATGGCAAAAATCAAGAACTCTAACAACAACAGATGCTGGAGGGGATGTGGACAGAAGGGAACCTTACTTCATTGTTGGTGGGAATGTAAACTTGTTCAACCACTTTGGAAAGCAGTATGGAGGTTCCTCAAAAGACTTCACATAGAGCTCCCCTATGACCCAGCAATTCCATTTTTGGGCATTTACCCAAATGTTCACAAACAAGACCACACAAAAGCTACCAGCACAACTATTCATGGCAGCATTATTTACTATAGCTAAGATATGGAACCAACCCAGATGCCCCTCAGTAGATGAATGGATCAAGAAAATGTGGTATATATACACAATGGAATTCTATGCCTCCATCAGAAAGAATGACATTGCCCCATTTGTTAGGAAATGGAAAAACTTGGAAAAAATTATATTAAGCCAGGCCAAAAGAAACATAGGTCCCATGGTTTCCCTTATTTGCAATATCTAGTATATGTATGAGTCAAGCGGAAAAGGTCAGATAATATGATGTTAGGAAAATGAACCCTTAGATATGTATTCTAATGTTTTTTTCCTTTCATGCATTTGTTTCTAATGCATTTATAAGATTATCTCTTTGTAGCGTTGTATGTCCTTCCCCCCACAATATAATCCCTGCTTTCACTATATTTGATGTCAGTATAACTTGTAGAGGAGGTGGGGAAAAACAAGTCATTTAAGGATACAGGTGGACCTGTTGCAACAATGAGAAGTACAAGTTTTCATGTCAAAAACGAACTTTACAATGTTGGTGCGAGGGGGGGGAAGGCGGGGAGGATTGGGTGGGGGGTGCGGGGAGAGGCTGGGAAGGGATGTGAAGGGTAAACAAAGGAGGAGGCTGCAATGCTTGATAAGAAATGTACGCATTAACCTGCCCATGTAATTGTAACCCCTCTGTACAGTGTGTTCACTAAAAATAAAAATAATTAAAAAAAGAAATGCACTCATTATCTTGCCCATGTAATTGTAACCCATCTGTACAGTATTTTCACAATAAAAAATAAATAAATGAAAAAAGAAAAGAAAAAAAAAAAGAAAATACTCCGTGGTTTCTTCTACACCCGGGAAGTTTGGCAAGGTTACGCAGTTTGCATTGCTGTACAATTGCGCCTGCAGATCTCTGCCATGGTTGCAAACATTCAGACGTGGCAGCCAGATATACTTGTCCCCATAGGACACTGCCAGTTGACTGGGAATGTCTGCTTCGGGTTCTTCTCACCTGAGTGCTACTGATTACAGCTTTTATGGCTACACTCTACTCAACCTGAGGAATAAGTTGAACCTCTACTTATGTCACTTTGTTAAAGTTTTGAGACCCAGACCTCAGTTGTGTGGGACACGACCCACATCCACCCATTGCTATGGATGGAATTGCATATATCAGGCTCTAAGTAGTCCACCGTTGTGTTCTGCAGAATGACCTCTGCCGGTGACATGTAGAATCAGGTTCTGAGTTCTTGCAACAGAACAGCGTTTCATTACTTTCAAGTCTTCTTAGGAAGCATTCCAGATTCTGGCAGCCTGCAGGCTGCCAGGTCTTCCGGGTTCATATCTCCTTGTAAATCCTCAGTGGTTTCTTCTACTCGCCTGATGTTTGGCAATGTTATTCAGTTTGCATTATTGCACAAGTGTGCCTGCAGAGTTCTGCAGTGGTTGCAAGTACCCAGAAGTGGCAGCCATTTGTGCTTGTCCCCCTAGGTTGCTGCCAGCTGACTGGGAATATCTGCTTCCCTTTCATCCCACCTGATTGTTACTGATTAGAGCTTTTACCACTACACTCTCTTCACTCTGAGGAGTAAGGAGAACCTCTACTTATGACACTGTGTTGAAGTGTTGAGAAGCAGACCTCAGTTGTGCCTGCAGAGCTCTGCCATGTTTGAAAACATTCAGACATGGCAGCCAGATATGCTTGTCCCTGTCCCTGTAGGACACTGCCAGCTGCCTGGGAATATCTGCTTCCTGTTCTTCTCACCTGACTGCTACTGATTAAAGCGTTTACGGCTACACTCTACTCAAACAGAGTATTAAGTTGAACTTCTACTTATAGCACTCTGTTAATGTTTTGAGAACCAGACCTCTGTTGTGTGGGATGGGACCAACCTCCATCCATTGCTCTGGATGGCACTGGATATATTAGGCTCTAAGTAGTCCACCGTTGTGTTCAGCAGAATGACCTCTGCCGGGAACATGCAGAATCAGGTTCTGAGTTCTTGCAATAGAAGTGCGTTTCACTACTTTTAAGTCTTCTTAAGAAGAATTCCAGATTCTGGCAGCAGGCGGGCTGCCAGGTGTATTAGGTTCATATCTCCTTGTAAATCCTCAGTGGTTTCTTCTACATGCCTGAAGTTTGGCAATGTTCCTCAGTTTGCATTACTGCACAATTGCACCTGCAGAGTTCTGCAGTTGTTGCAAGCACTGAGACGTGGCAGACATTTGTGTTTGTCCCCCTAGGATGCTGCCAACTGACTGGGAATATCTGCTTCCTGTTCTTCCTACCTGAGTGTTACTGATTAGACCTTTTACCACTACATTTTCTTCACCCTGAGGAGTAAGTAGAACCTCTACTTATGATACTGTGTGGAAGTTGTGAGGAGCAGGCTTCAGTTGTTTTGGTCGTGGCCACTGTCCATCCATTACAATGGACGTCACTGGACATATCAGGCTCTAATTAGTCCACGGTTGTGTTCAGCGGAATGACTTCTGCTGGGAACACTCAGAATGAGGTTCTGTTTCATTACAACAAAAGAGTGTTTCACTACTTTCAAGGCTTCTTAGGGAGAATTCCAGAATCTTGCTGCCAGCAGGCCTCCAGGTGTTCCGGGTAAATACCTCCTGGTAAATCCTCCGTGGTTTCTGCTACACACCTCAAATTTGGCAATGTTACTCAGTTTGCATTCCTGCACAATTGCACCTGCATAGTTCTGCAGTAGTTGATAGCACTCAGAAGTGGCAGTCATTTGTGCTTGTCCACCTAGGATGCAGCCAGCTAACTGGGAATATTTGCTTCCCGTACTTCCCACCTGAGTGTTACTATAAGAGCTCTTCCCACTACATTTTCTTCATCCTGAGGAGTAAGTAGAACCTCTACTTATGACACTGTGTGGAAGTTTTGAGAAGCAGACCTCAGTTGTTTGGGATGTGGCCACTGTCCATCCATTCCTATGGACGGCACTGGATATATCAGGCTCTAATTAGTCCATGGTTGTGTTCAGCCGTATGACCTCTGCCGGGAACACTGAGAATGAGGTTCTGAGTTATTGCAACAGAAGAGCGTTTCACTACTTTCAAGGTTTCTTAGGAAGAATTCCAGAATCTTGCTGCTGGCAGGCCTCCAGGTGTTCTGGGTTAATATCTCCTTGTAAATCCTCCATGATTTCTTCTACATCCGTGAAGTTTGGCAAGGTTAGGCAGTTTGCATTGATGCACAATTGAACCTGCAGCGCTCTACCTCAGTTGCAAACATTCAGAGGTGACAGCCAGATATGCTTGTCCCTGCCAACTTAGGACAATGCCAGCTGACTGGGAATATCTGCTTCCCGTTCTTCTCACCTGAGTACCACTGATTACAGCTTTTATGGCTACACTCTACTCAACCTGAGGAGGAAGTTGAACCTCTACTTATGGCACTCTGATAAAGTTTTGAGAACCAGACCTCTGTTGTGTTGAACGCGAACAATGTCCATCCAGTGCCATGGATGGCACTGGATTTATTAGGCTTTATGTAGTCCACCGTTGTGTTCAGCCGAATGACCTCTGCCGGGAACATGCAGAATCTGGTTCTGAGTTTTGCAACAGAAGTGGGTTTCACTACTTTCAAGTCTTTTGAAGAAGAATTCCAGATTCTGGCAGCAGGCGGGCTGCCAGGTGTTTTAGGTTCATATCTCCTTGTAAATCATCAGTGGTTTCTTCTACACACATGAAGTTTGGCAATGTTCCTCAGTTTGCATTACTGCACAATTGCACCTGCAGAATTCTGCAGTGGTTGAAAGCACTCAGAAGTAGCAGACATTTGTGCTTGTCCCCCTAGGATGCTGCCGGCTGACTGGGAATATCTGGTTCCCCTTCTTCCCACCTGAGTGTTACTGATTAAAGCTTTTACCACTACACTCTCCTGAACCTGAGGAGTAAAGAGAATCTCTACTTATGACACTGTGTGGAAGTTTTGCATAGCAGACCTCAGTTGTTTGGGACGCAGCCATTCTCCATCCTTTACTATGGACGGCACTGGATATATCAGGCTCTACTTAGTCCACGGTTTTTAGAAACAGACCTCAGTTGTTTGGGATGCGGCCACTTTCCATCCATTCCTATGCACAGCACTGAATATATCAGGCTGTAATTAGTCCACGGTTGTGTTCAGCCTAATGACCTCTGCCAGGAACACTCAGAATGAGGTTCTGAGTTATTGTAACAGATGAGCGTTTCACTACTTTCAAGACTTCTTAGGAAGAATTCCAGAATCTTGCTGTCGGCAGGCCTCCAGGTATGCCGGGTTAATATCTCCTTGTAAATCATCCGTGGTTTCTTCTACACCCAGGAAGTTGGGCAAGGTTATGCAGTTTGCATTGATGCACAATTGCACCTGCAGAGCTCTACCGCAGTTGTACACATTCAGACGTGGCAGCCAGATATGCTTGTCCCATATCCCCATAGGACATTGCCAGCTGACTGGGAATATCTGCTTCCTGTTCTTCTCACCTGAGTGCTACTGATTACAGCTTTTATAGCTACTCTCTACTCAACCTGAGGAGGAAGTTGAACCTCTACTTATGGCACTCTGTTAAAGTTTTGAGAACCAGACCTCAGTTGTTTGGGACATGACCAGTGTAGGTCCATTACTATGGATGGCACTGGATATATCAGGCTTTAATTAGTTTACGGTTGTGTTCAGCCGAATGACCAGTGCCAAAACACTGGGAATGAGGTTCTGCATTATTGCAACATAAGAGCGTTTCACTACTCTCAAGGCTTCTTAGGAAAAATTCCAGAACCTTGCTGCCGGCAGACCTCCAGGTGTTCCCGGTTAATATCTCCTTGTAAATCCTCCGTGGTTTCTTCTACACCCATGAAGTTTGCCAAGGTTACACAGTTTGCAATACTGCACAATTACGCCTGCAGAGCTCTGCTGCGTTTGCAAACATTCAGACGTGGCAGCTAGATATGCTTGTTCCCTGTAGGACACTGACAGGTGACTGGGAATATCTACTTCCCGTTCTTCTCACCTGATTGCTACAGATTACGGCTTTTACGGTGACACTCTACTCAACTGGAGGAGTAAGTTAAACCTCTACTTATGGCACTCTGTTAAAATTTTGAGAAACAGACCTCAGTTGTTTGGAATGCAACCAATATCCATCCATTGCTATGGATGGCAGTGGATATTTCAGGCTATAAGTAGTCCACTTGTGTACAGCCGAATGACCTCTGCTGGGAACATGGAGAGTCAGTTTCTGAGTTATTGCAACAGATCAGCCTTTTAATACTTTCAAGTCTTCTTAGGAAGAATTCCAGATTTTGGCAGCTGGTTGGCTGCCTCGTGTTATGGGTTCATATCTCCTTGTTAATCCTCAGTGGTTTCTTCTACACGCCTGAAGTTTGGCAATGTTACTCCTTTTGCAATACTACACAATTGTGCCTGCAGAGCTCTGCAGTGGTTGCAAGCAGTGAGAAGTGGTCGCCATTTGTACTTGTCACCCTAGGATATTGCCACCTGACTGGGATTATCTGTTTCCCGTTCTCCCCATCTAAGTTTTACTGATTAGAGCTTTTAGGACTACACTCTCTTCACCTTGAAGAGTAAGTTGAACCTCTACTTATGATACCGTGTTGAAGTTTTGAGAAGCAGACCTCAGTTGTTTGGGACGTCGGCCATTGTCCATCCATTAGTATGGATGGCCCTGGTTATATCAGGCTCTAATTAGTCCACAGTTGTGTTCAGTTGAATGACCTCTGCCAGGAACTCTGAGAATGAGGTTCTGAGTTATTGCAACATAAGAGCATTTCACTACTTTCAAGGCTTCTTCAGAAGAATTCCAGAATCTTGCTGCCGGCAAGTCTCCGTTAATTCCGGGTAAATATCTCCTTGTAAATCCTCCATGGTTTTTTCTACACCCGTGAAGTTTGGCATGGTTACACAGTTTGCATTGTTGCACAATTGCACCTTTTTCTCCATTGTGGAAGGAGTGGAGCGTCTCATTTTGGAAGTCTAAAATTGTCTGAAGGTCACCAAATTCTGAGTGGTCTATTTTGTCATTTTCATCCTGAGCTGGCTAACACTGGTCAGCTCTCCCAGATTTGGAAGAAAAAAATTGGACTGGTCTCTGTGTACAGTGTGAGAGGCATTAAGCCCTGATGGATGCAGACCAGAGTTGCCTGGGATAGAAAAATACAGTCTATTTCTATTTAGAGGCTTTTCTCTCCTTGGGGAAGGTGTAGAGCACTCAAAATTGTTTTAGGATCCCCAAGTTTGAGAGCTCTTTCTTGTTATTTGCATCCTCTACTCCCTAAACCTCCCCATTTCTCCCAATAATTCAAAGAAAACTTTTGAACTATGGCTTGTAATACCGAGAGGGGCTGTGAACCATGCCAGGATGCACATAGGAGCTGCTACAGATGGAAATATGGGGTCTATTTCTCTTTGGTGGCTTGTCCCTTTATTGTGGAAGGTGTAGAGTATTCACAACTGAGGTGCCAAAAAACAGTTCTGTTTTAAGGTCCTCAAGTTCTCAGGGCTCTATCTTGTCGTTTTCATCCTGAGCTCCCTAACACTGCTCATCAATCCCAGAATTGCAAGAAAAAAATTGGGACTGATTAATGGGGACAATGCAAGGAGGTTTAAGTCCTGCTAAGTTGCAGACCGAAGATGCATGGGATAGAACAATGCTGTCTAACTCTCCTTAGTGCCCTGTCTTTCCTTTGTGGAATGTGTAGAGCATTCACAACTTAGTCACCGTAGAACAATTATGTTTTAAGGCAGCGAAGTTCTGAGTGCTGTATCTTGTTTTTGCATCCTGAGTTCCCAAACACTTTTGACCTCTCCCAGACGTAAAAGGAAAAAAATTGCACCTGTTATTTTAGACAGAATGAGGCACTTTCAACATTGCTAGGCTGCACAGCAGAGCTTCTTGGGAAAGATGGGTGCTGTGAATTTCTCTTTGGAGGCATGTCTCTTCCTTGGGGAAGGTGTAGAGCCCTCCTTCCTTGGGGGCCTTAAGACTGTTCTAAGGTACCCATATTCTGAGTACTTTATCTTGTCATTTGTACCTGAGCTCCCTAACACTGGTCACCTATCCCAGAGTTGGCAGAACAAAGTTTGGACTGTTTACTGTGGATAGTGCAAGGGGCATTAAGCCCTGCTTGGATTCAGAACACAGTTGCGCAGGAGAGAACGATGCTTTCTATTTCTACTTAGTGGCTTGTCTCTCTTTTGGGAAAAGTTTAGAACACTCAGAACTTGGAGATCTTAAACCAATTTTTGTTTATGGTTCCCAAATTCTGAGAGCTTTGTTGTTTTTTTGCATCCTGTGCTCTCAAACCCTCAACAACTCTCCCAAAAGTGTAAGGAAAAAATATTGACTTGAAGATGGTGACACCAAGAGGGCCTTTGAACAATGCCAGGATGCCCACAGGGGCTGCCAGAAACCTAATGAGGTTGTCTATTTCTTTTTGGGAGCTGGTCACTCCTTTTTGGAAGTTATAGAGCATTCAGAACTTTGGGGCCATTAAACAATTCTGTGCTCTATCTTGTCGTTTTCTTCCTGAGCTCCCTAACACTGGTCAGCTCTCACTGAATTTTAAGGAATAAATTGGGACTTGTTACTGTGGAAACTGTAATGGGCTTTAAGCCCTGCTAGGATGCAGACCGCAGTTGCCCGTGATTGAAAGATGCTGTCTATTTCTCTGTAGTGGCTTGTACCTCCTTTGAGGAATTGTAGAGCATTCAGAACTTGGGCACCATAAAATATTGTTTACCTCAACGAAATTCTGAGTGCTCTATCTTGTCGTTTACATCCTGAGATCTCAAAAACATTTCATCCCTCCCAGTGGTAAAGAAAAATTTGAATCTGTGATTGTAGACAGTATGAGACACTTTCTGTCTTGCTAGGATGCAGACCAGAACATCTTGGGAAAGATTGGTGCTGTCAGTTTCTCTATGGAGGCTGGTCCCTCCTTTGGGGAAGGTGTAAAGCCCTAATTGCTTGGGTCCTTAAAACTGTTTCAAGGTCCCCAAGTTCTGAATGCTCCATCTTTTCCTTTTTTAAAATTTATTTATTTTTATTGTTTCAATACTGTACAGAGGGGTACAATTACCTGGGCAAGGTGATGAATACATTTTTTATTATTTTTCTATGCTTTAATCTTTTTTAATTTTTATTGTGAAAAAACTGTACAGAGGAGATACAATTACATGGGCAAGATAATGAGCACATTTCTTATCAAGCATTGTAGCCTGCTCCTTTGTTTCCCCTCCCATCCCTTCCAAGCCTCCTGCCCACCCAAATATTCCCCACCCCCCATCAACGTTGTAAAGTTTTTTTTCGACATGAAAACTTGTACTTCTCATTGTTGCAATGGGTCCTCCTGTATCCTTATTTAAACTACTTGTTTTTTCCCTTCCCCTCCACAAATTATACCGACATCAAATACATGAAAGCAGGGGTATACTGTGGGGGAGGGACATACAAAGCAACAAAAAAATAATCATATAAATGCGTTAGAAACAAATGCATGAAAGAAAAATAAACATTTAAATACATATCTTAGGGTTCATTTTCCTAACATCACCTTATCTGACCTTTTCTGCTTGACTCATACATATACTAACTATTGCAATTGAGGGAAATCATGGGACCTATGTTTCTTTGGGCTTGGCTTACTTCATGTAATGTAATTTTTTCCATGTCTTTCCATTTCCTAACAAATGGACAACGTCGTTCTTTCTGATGGAGGCATAGAATTCCATTGTGTATATATACATTTTCTTGATCCATTCACCTACTGAGGGGCATCTGGGTTGGTTCCATATCTTAGCTATAGTAAATAATGCTGCCATGAACATAGTTGTGCTGGTAGCTTTTGTGTGGTCTTGTTTGTGAACATTTGGGTAAGTGCCCAAAAATGGAATTGCTGGGTCATAGGGGAGGTCCATGTAGAGTCTTTTGAGGAACATCCATACTACTTTCCAAAGTGGTTGAACAAGTTTACACTCCCACCAACAATGAAGTAAGGTTCCCTTCTGTCCACATCCCCTCCAGCATCTGTTGTTATTAGAGTTTTTGATTTTTGCCATTCTAACTGGGGTGAGGTGGTATCTCAATGTTGTTTTGATTTGCATTTCTTTTATGGCTAGGGAGGTTGAGCATTTCTTCATGTGTCTATTGGCCATCCTTCTTTCTTCTTCTGAGAAGTTTCTCTTTAAGTCTTTAGCCCACTTATTTATTGGGCAGTTGTTTCTTTGAGGATTTGTTGTTGGGGGATTTAATTTTTTGAGTTCCAAGTATATTTTAGATATGAGAACCTTGCCTGTTGTATGGCTAGTGAAGATCTTCTCCCAATCCGTGGGCTTTCTATTGATCTTGCTAGCTATGTCCTTTGCCAAGCAGAACTCTGCAACTTTATGCAATCCCATTTGTCCAACCTTTCTTTGATTTGTTGTGTTTCCGGGTCTCTATTCAGAAAATTTCGGCCTGAGCCAAGGAGACCTAGGGTTTCTCCTATTCCACCCTGTAATGTTTTCAGAGTGTCTGCTTTGAGTTCAAGGTCTTTGATCCATTTGGAGTTGATTCTGGTGCAGGGTGATATAGAAGGATCTAGCTTTAATTTTCTACAAGATTTCTACAATTTTGCCAGCACCATTTACTTAAGAGGCTGTCATTGTTCCATTCTATTATTTTAGCTCTCTTATCAAAGATTAGATGGCTATAGGTCTGTAGGTTCATTTCTGTGTTTTCAATTCTATTCCATTGGTCCTGAGGTCTGTCCTTATGCTAATACCAAGCTGTTTTGATAACTATGGCTTTATAGTACAGTTTGAAGTTTGGTATTGATATTCCTCCAGCAGTGTTCATTCCATTGAGGAGCGTTTTTACTATTAGGGGTCTTTTATTGTTCCATATGAATTTTTGGATTGCCTCTTCTATTTCCTTGAAGAATGATGGTGGAATTTTGATAGGTAACGCGTTGAATTTGTAGATAGTCTTGGGAGGTATTGCCATTTTCACGATGTTAATCTTTCCAATCCAGGAGCATGGGAGGTTTTCCCTTTTTTAAGTTCTGTGTTGATTTCCTTTTTCAAGATTTTAAAGTTTTCATCATAGAGGTCCTTCACTTCTTTGGTTAAGTCAATTCCTAGGTATTTTATTATTTGTGGGGCTATTACAAATGGAGTTGCTTTCCTAATTTCAGCCAGACTTTTCTCATTGTTGGCATATAGAAAAGCCATTGGTTTTTGGGGGTTAATTTTATACCCTGCTACTTTGCCAAAGTTTTGAATCAGCTTGAGTAATTTGGGAGTGGAGTCTATGGGATTCTTTAAGTACAAGATCATGTCGTCTGCAAAGAGAGAGAGTTTTATTTCTTGTTTCCCTATTTGGATCCCCTTTATGTCTGCATCTTGTCTTATTGCTGTAGCTAGACATTCTAATACTAGATAGAAGAGAATTGGAGATAGTGGACATCCTTGTCTTGTTTCTGAGTTAAGAGGAAATGGCTTTAGTCTTTCACCATTAAGTATAATGCTGGCTGTAGGTTTGTCATATACAGGCTTTATTGTACTGAGGAATGTTCCATGGATTCCTAATTTTTCCAAAACCTTCATCATAAAGGGGTGTTGGAACTTGTCGAATGCTTTTTCTGCATCTATTGAGATAACCATGTGATTCTTATCCTTGTCGCTGTGGATGTGATGAATAATATTAATTGATTTGAGTATGTTGAACCAGCTTTGCATCCCTGAAATGAATCGTGTTTGATCGTGGTGTATGATTTTTTGGATGAATTGTTGAATTCGATTGGCCAAAATTTTGTTGAGAAGTTTTGCATCAATGTTCATCAAAGAAATGGATCTATAATTCTCTTTCTTTGATGAGTCCCTCCCTGGTTTTGGGAGAGGGTTATGATGGCTTCATAGAATGTGTTGGGTAGTGAGCTTTCTCTTTCAATTTCATTGAAGGGTTGGAAGAGTATTGGTGTGAGCTCTGCTTTGAAGGCCTTGTAAAATTCCGCTCTAAAACCATCTGGTCCTGGACTTTTCTTAGCTGGGAGGACTCTTATTGCTGTTTCTATTTCAATATGGGCCTGTTAAGACGGTTTAACTCATCTTGGTTTAGTTTTGGCATGCCAATATTTGCTAGGAAAATTCCATTTCTGTCAAGTTGTCAAACTTATTAGAATAAAGTTTTGAGAAGTATTCCCTTATAATGTTCTGAATCTTGGTTGTTTCCGTGGTGATGTTTCCATTCTCATATCTGAGTTTATCTATTTGGGTGTGTTCTCTTCTTTTTCTGATAAGATTTGGTAAGGGTCTGTGAATTTTATTAATTTTTTCGAAGAACCAACTCTTTCTTTTTTTGATTCTTTCTATAGTTTTTTTTGGATTCTAATTCATTTAATTCTCATTTAATTTAAATTATTTCTTTCATTCTACTCGATAGGGGTTTATCTTGCTGCTCTTTTTCAAGGAGGTTTAGATGTGTCATTAAATTGTTGGTTTCAGATCTCTCCAATTTTTTGATGTAGGAGCTCAGAGCTATAAACTTAACTCTGAGTACTGCCTTTGCTGTGTCCCAGAGGAGCTGGTAATTTGTGTGTTCATTTTTGTTGAATAGCATGAACATTTGAAATTCCTTTCTAATGTTTTCCATGACCCACTCATGATTCAGCATGTGCTGTTCAGCCTCCATGTGATACCGGACTTTCTTTGGTGGCTTTTGTGTTGAGTTCTATTTTCATTCCCTTGTTGTCAGAGAGGATGCAAGGTATAACTTCAATGTTTCTGAATTTAGACAAGTTTGCTTTGTGGCCTAAATGTGGTTTATTTTAGAAAATGTTCCATGTGTTGCTGAGAAAAACGTGTATTCTGATGCTGCTGAGTGAAATGTTCGGTAGATGTCTGTTAAGTCTAGTTGATCTATGCAGCTGTTTAGATCTGCAGCTCCTCTGTTGAGTTTTGCCGAGTTGATCTATCTAGTGGGGAGAGTGGTGTGTTAAAATCCCCAACAATTAATGTCTTTGGATTTATATGGGATTTGAGGGAAAGTAGTGTTTCTTGCATAAATTTGGGTGCTCCATTGTTTGGCGAATAGATATTTAGAATTGTAATATCCTCCTGAAGGAGAGATCCCTTAATTAGTATGTAGCAACCTTCTTTATCTCTTCTCATGAATTTTAATTTGAAGTCTATTTTATCTGCTCTTAGGATTGCACCTCCCGCCTGTTTATGGGGGCCGTTTGCTTGGTAGATTTTGTTCCAGTCTTTCACATTGAAAATGTTTTTGTTTTTATGGGCAAGATGTGACTCCTGCAGGCAGCAGATAGAAGGGTCTTGTTTTTTAATCTAACTAGACAGTCTATGTCGCTTAATTGGAAAGTTCAGTCCGTTAACGTTAAGAGATAGGACTGAGAGGTATTTGGGAGTTCCTGCCATGTTATCCACCTTCTTGGGGGCTGCGAAAACTCGGTTCTTCCTATGGTTCTTGGATTCTCAGTTTGGGTGCAGTTTCTTGACCTTTATTGTGGTCTTGTTGGTTTTCTATGTGTAGGACATCTTTAAGAATCTTTTGTAGGGCTGGTTTGGTGGAGATGTATTGTTTCATTTTTTCTTTGCTATGGAAGGTTTTTATTTGGCCTTCAGTTATGAAGGAGAGTTTAGCTGGGTATAGTATTCATAGTTGATAGTTGTTTGTTTTTAGGGCATGGAATACATCATTCCTGGCTCTTCCTGCTTTGATTGTCTCTGCTGAGAAATCTGAGGTGATTCTAATTGGTTTCCCTTTATAGGTGATTACCCTTTTCTCCTTGACAGCTTTAAGGATCTTTTCCTTGGTCTGAGTTGATCCTGCGTGGATTATAATGTGTTGGTGGGATGTCCTATTCTGGTCTAGTCTATTTGGGGTTCTAAAAGCTTCTTGTATCTGAATAGTCCTCTCTTTTTGTATGTTTGGGAAGTTCTCTGCTAGGATCCTGTTAAAAAAATTTCCTACACCATTAACTTCTGTTTATAGGTGCTCCTCTATACCCATTATCCTTAGATTAGGCGTTCTGATGGTGTCTTCCAAGTGTTGGATAGATCTATCATATTTCTTGGACTTGTCTTGGATGGTTGTATGTTCTTTCTCTATAATATCTAGGCTGTCTTCAATCCCTGAGATTCGATCTTCTGCCTGGTTTAACCTGCTGTCAAGACTTTCTACCTTGTTTTTCTTAAATTTCTTTTCCTTCTAATTGGTCAGCTTTCATGGCTTCAAATTCTTTGTTGAAACTGTTTTAGATCTTGTATTAATTTCTTCTTTAATTTGGTGTTCAGTGTTTATTCTCAAATCACTTAGTTGATTGGTTATGGTTTCTTTGGACTCCCATTCCTTCTGTTGGGTTCCATTCAGCATTCCCTTTGTGGTCTCCCTGACTTCCTTCAGCTCTTTGTTAATGGATTCCATGAATGCCTTTAGTGATCTTTGTGTATTCTCTTCCTGCTCTCTCAGTTCCTGTATTACTCTTTGATTAGCTTCCTCCCATTCGTGGGATTCCTGCAGTTCTCTTTTAGTGTTCTCAGCCTGCTCTTGCCATTCCTGCCTTTCTCTTTGAGTATTCTCAAGCTGGTCATGCAAATCCTGTATCAGTTTTTGAGTAGCTTCCTCACACTTTATGATATTCCTGTATAAACTTTTGGATTCCCTCCTCTCTCTCCCTATCATCCTCATACAGAGTCCTTTGTATATTTTCTATCTTTTCATTTATCATGTTTGCCAGCAGTGTTTGTATAGCTATTTGGGAACTCTCCTCTGGATTTCTCATTATCTGTTCTGTCCCCTGATTATCAAGATTGGGAATTGAGATACCCGGATTTGCCATTTTTCTTGTGTTTTTCCGGCTTACTCTGCCCATTTGAGATGAAAATAGCACCAGTTTTGTGCTATTTAAGGCACCCATTAACCAAAGTCTGAATTTGTACAGTCAATAGTTTACAGATACAATCTAGTTCAACAGATACATCTTTCAACATCAAACAACTGTATGTTAATGGGCTTCAAACTGCAGAGAAGAATTTGGAAAACTAGTAATTGTTAGGGTTAGGGCGAGATGTGGGTAAAAAATAGAAATAGATTGGTGTGGGGAGGCACAGGGAGAGTTAACTAAGTCCTAATCTCAATGCAGGAAATAGGTTGGGTAGGATGAAAATATAGAGAGAGAAAAAAGAAGAAAGGGAAAGGGAAAAGAAAAGAGACCAGAAAAAATAGAAAAGTAAAAATTAATAATATTATGGAGAAACGAAAACAATCTATTTAGAGAAGAACGTGAATATATTGAGAGAAGGGGAGGACATAGAGGAGATGTGAAAAACTTAAAATAAAAATGTTTAAGCTATTATATAGGTATAAAGAGGTAGTACTGCTATTAAGGAATTTAAGTTTCAGAGGTTTTGAATTGAGTAATAAATTTGTGGATTAAATGTGTACACAATGGGGGATAGGGTCTACTAGTTAACTATGGGTTTATCTGAGGATGTGCAGGACAAGAGTTAAGTCAGATAAAGAAGAACAAAAGAGAGGAAAAGGTTAAAAGGATAAGAAAGGAAGAAAAAAGATCAGAAGTTCAGTAGAGCTAAACAAAAAGATAATTAAAAAAGAAAAAAAGAGAAAGAAGACAAAAAAGAAAGAAAAACGCAAATTCACGTATCCCTAAAATAAAAATTAAAAGAGGAAAAAAAAGTTATTGGAAAACAATTTTTTTAAAAAGGCAAAAAATGAAGAATAAAAAAAGTTTTAGAAAAGAAGAAAAAAAAATTTTATATAAGGTACCGAAGAAGAAGAAGAAGAAGAAGAAGAAGAAGAAGAAGAAGAAGAAGAAGAAGAAGAAGAAGAAGAAGAAGAAGAAGAAGAAGAAGAAGAAGAAGAAGAAGAAGAAGAAGAAGAAGAAGAGGAGGAAGAGGAGGAAGAGGAGGAAGAAGAGGAAGAAGAGGAAGAAGAGGAAGAAGAGAAAGAAGAAGAAGAAGAAGAAGAAGAAGAAGAAGAAGAAGAAGAAGAAGAAGAAGAAGAAGAAGAAGAAGAAGAAGAAGAAGAAGAAGAAGAAGAAGAAAAGATCTTTGATTTTTTGGGGAGGGTTGGGAAAAATCCTGTATCTCCCTTGTGTTTCTAACCAGACTCTTGTTGAAGTCTCTGGTCTGCTTGTGGTCCTGTGGCTTGGTTGGTTTCTTAAGTCAGTTTGTTTGAACAGGCAGAAAAGTGCTCTGTTTTACCCAGGATTTTGAGATCCTCCTCCCAGGTTAGTTTAATATGAGGCTGATCTGCTTTGAGAATCACAAAAGAGGGGGATGCAGTGATGAGGCTAGGTTCTGGGTAGAGTTGAGGCCTTTCAACAAACAGTAGCTTTTCCCTGGGGCTATTTTGTGAAAAACTCACAGAGCCCAGACTGGAGCCATTCTCAGGGTTTATGTTTACTGAATTTCAATTGATTGTCGAGGCTGCTAGAGGGAGGGACAGCCTCTGGCTCTGATTACCCAGTGACTAGGGTAATCAGGGCTGGCGCCCAAGCTGGGTGACTTTTCCCTCGGTGGAGCTGAGTCTGGCAGGTCACACTGCCATTAAGATCTTGTGACCTGCTAAATGAGTCGTTTTATTCCAAGGCCTGAGTTGGAGCTAGCAGCTCCGCCGAGCTTTGTCAGTATCCAAGATGGAGATCTCCGATATTGGAGGGGAGGGGTGGCCTTCCATCCTCTGCTCCCTGTGAAGGAGGGAGGACGTCAGGCTTCTACTCACACCGAGTCTTGGTTCCTGGGTCGCCTCTGGTTTGAGAACTGCAGGATGATGTCCGCTCCTTGTCGGTTCTTGCTGGTGTTGAGTAGAATCCGCTCGCAGCTTTGTCTGGCTCCTTCATCCTGGACTCTCTGTGGCTCAGGTATGGTGCCCTGCGGTCGCCACCGCCACCGCTGCAGCTACTGCGACGGCTCCTGGCAAGCGTTCAGATGTGTCTCCTTGCCTGGGTTTCCCCTCTCTGGCCTAACTCTCTGTCCTGTGATGGCACACTTGGTGTGATTCTCTGGCTTAGGACTGTTGACTGGAATTCGAAAACTGCTTTCTATGCTAGAGCTTGTTCAGATTCCAGCTTCTCCTCCTCCATCTTCCCCGAACTCTATCTTGTCGTTTTCATCCTGAGCTCTCTAACACTCCTCAGCAATCCTAGAATTGCAAGAAAAAAATTGGGACTGGTTAATGGGAACAGTGTAAGGAGGTTTAAGCCCTGCTAGGATGCAGACCGAAGTTGCCTGGGATAGATCGATGCGGTCTAACTGTTCTTAGTGCCTTGTCTTTCCTTTGGGGAATGTGTAGACCATTCAGAACTTGGTCACCCTAAAACAATAATGTTTTAAGGCGCCGAAGTTCTGAGTGCTGTATCTTGTCCTTTGCATTCTGAGTTCTCAAACACTTTTGACCTCTCCCAGAATTAAAAGGAAAAAAAATGCCCCTGTTATTGTAGACAGAATGAGGCACTTTCAATATTGCTAGATTGCAGAGCGGAGCTTCTTGGGAAAGATGGGTGCTGTGAATTTCTCTTTGGAGGCGTGTCTCTTCCTTGGGGAAGGTGTAGAGCCCTCCGTCCTTGGGGGCTTTAACACTGTTTTAAGGTCTCCATATTCTGAGTACTCTATCATGTCGTTTGACTTGAGCTACCTAACACTGGTCACCTCTCCCAGAATTGGAAGAACAAAGTTTGGGCTGTTTACTGTGGATAGTGCAAAGATCATTAAGCCCTGCTAGGATTCAGAATACAGTTGACTGGGACAGAACGATGCTATTTCTCCTTAGTGGCTTGTCTCTCTTTTGGGAAAAGTTTAGATCTGAAAACAATTTTGTTTATGGTCCCAAAATTCTGAGAACTCTTTCTTGTTGTTTGCTTCCTGTGCTCCCAAACCCTCCTTAGCTCTACCAAAAGTGTAAGGTAAAAATATTGACCTAGGGATGGTGATACCAAGAAGGGTTTTGAACCCTGCCAGGATGCCCACAGGCGCTGCTAGAATCCGAACGATATTGTCTGTTCTCTTTGGGAGTTGGTCTCTCCTTTTTGGAAGGTATAGAGCATTCTCTTTCTTTGATGAGTCCCTCCCTGGTTTTGGGAGAGGGTTATGATGGCTTCATAGAATGTGTTCGGTAGTGAATTTTCTCTTTTAATTTCATTGAAGATTTTGAGGAGTATTGGTGTGAGCTCTGCTTCGAAGGCCTTGTAGAATTCTGCTGGAAAACCATCTGGTCCTGGACTTTTCTTAGCTTGGAAGTCTCTTATTGCTGTTTCTATTTCAATGCTTGATATAGGCCTGTTAACATGGTTTAACTCATCTTGGTTTCGTTTTGGCATGTCAATATTTGCTAGGAAAAGGTCCATTTCTGCCAAGTTCTCAAACTTATTAACATAAAGTTTTGAGAAGTATTCCCTTATAATGTTCTGAATCTTGGTTGTTTCTTTGGTCATGTTTCCATTCTCATCGCCAAGTTTATTTATTTGGGTGTGTTCTGTCCTTTTTCTGATAAGATTTGCTAAGGATTTGTAAATTTTGTTAATTTTTTCAAAGAGCCAACTCTTTGTTTTGTTGATTCTTTCTATAGTTTTTTTTGGATTCTAATTCATTTAATTCTGATTTAATTTTAATTATTTCTTTCCCTTTACTATATTGGGGTTTATCTTGCTGCTTTTTTTTCAAGGAGGTTCAGATGTCTCATTGAATTGTTGGTTTCAGATCTCTCCAATTTGTTGATGTAGGAACTCAGAGCTATAAACTTGCCTCTGAGTACTGCCTTTTCTGTGTCCCAGAGGAGCTGGTAATTTGTGTGCTCATTTTTTTGAATATCAGGAACATTTGAATTTCCTTTCCAATCTTACATTTGTTATAAATTATTGTAACGACTGCCTTTGTTTCCCCTTCCCAACTCTTCCCATCCCTCTCCTGCCCCCCCTAACCAATGCTCCCCTCTCCCTGACCCCCCTCACACTAAAGTTGTAAATTTCGTTTTCAACATAATGACTTGTACATCTCATTGTTGCAATGGGTCTACTTATATCCCTATTTAAACGAATTGTTTTTCCCCGTCCCCTCCACAAATTATACCGACATGAAAGCCAGTGAAAGCAAGGGGGAGAGACTAAATAAAGCAACAAAGAAATAATATTATAAATGTGTTATAAACAGTCACATGAAAGAAAAAAAAAACATTTGAACACATATCTTAGGGTTCATTTCCCTAACATCATTTTATCTGGCTTTTTCTGCTTTACTCAAACTTTTGTTTGCATGCTGAACTTGCTGACACTGATGAGCTCTCCCAGAATTGGAAGAAAAAAATTGGACTAGTTACTGTGGACAGTGTAAAGGGCTTTTGGCCATGCTAGCATGCAGACGGTAGTTGCCTGGGCTAGAAAGATGCTGTTAATTTCTATTTAGCGGCTTCTCTCCTTTGGGGCAGGTGTAGATCATTCAGAATTTGAGCCCTGAATAATAATTTTGTTTTAAGGCGCTGAATTTCTGAGGGCTCTATCTTGTCTTTTGCATTCTGTGCTCCCAAACACTTTTCAGCTCTCCCAGAATTGCAAGGAATATAATTGGACCTGTTATTGTTGACAGTATGAGGCACTTTCAGTCTTGCTAGGATGTAGATTAGGGCTTAGTGGAAAAGTCAGTGCTGTCAATTTCTCCTCAGAGGCTTGTCTCTCCATTGGGGAAAGAGTAGAGCCTCCACATTTTGGGATTTTAAAACTGTTTTAAGGTCACCAAATTCTGAGTGCTCTATCTAGTCGTTTGCATCCTGAGCTCGCTAACACTGGTCAGCTATCCCAGAATTGAAAGCAATAAATTGGACTGGTCTCTGTGGACAGTGTGAGGGGCATTAAGCCCTGATGGATGCAGGCCAGAGTTGCCTGGGTTTGAAAAATTCAGTCTATTTCTATTTAGCCACTTTTCTATCCTTTGTGGAAGGTGTAGAGCACTCAAATCTTGGGGACCTTAAAACAATTTTCCCCAAGTTGTGAGTGCCCTTTCTTGTTATTTGCATCCTGTGCTCCCAAAACCTCCTCAGGTCTACCAATATTTCAAAGAAAACATTTGACCTTTGGCTGGTGAACCCGAGAAGGGCTGTGAACCATGCCAGGATGCACATAGGAGCTACTAGAGACTGAAATATGCTTTCTATTTCTCTTTGGTTGCTTGTCTCTTCATTATGGAAGTTGTAGAGTATTCACAACTGAAGCGCCAAAAAACCGTTCTGTTTTAAGGTCCCCAAGTTCTCAGGGCTTTATCTTGTCGTTTTCATCCTGAGCTCCCTAACACTGCTCAGCAATCCCAGAATTGCAAAGAAAAAATTGGGACTAGTTAACGGGGACAGTGTAAGGAGGTTTAAGCCCTACTAGGATGCAGACCGAAGTTGCCTGGGGTAGAAGGATGCTGTCTAACTCTCCTTAGTGCTCTGTCTTTCCTTTGGGGAATGTGTAGAGCATTTAGAACTTGGTCACCATAAAACAATATGTTTTAAGGCGCCAAAGTTCTGAGTGCTCTATCTTGTTCTTTGCATCCTGAGTTCCCAAACACTTTTGACCCCTCCCAGAATTAAAAGGAAAAAAATTGCACCTGTTATTGTAGACAGAATGAGGCACTTTCAAAATTGCCATGATGCAGAGTAGAGTTTCTTGGGAAAGATGGGTGCTGTGAATTTCTCTTTGGAGGCGTGTCTCTTCCTTGGGGAAGGTGTAGAGCCTGCCTCCTTGGGGCCCTTTAGACTGTTTTAATGTCCCCATGTTCTGAGTACTCTATCTTGTCGTTTGCATTTGAGCTTCCTAACACTGGTCACCTCTCCCAGAATTGGAAGAACAAAGTTTGGACTGTTTACTGTGGATAGTGCAATGGGCATTAAGCCCTGCTTGGATTCAGAACCCTGTTGCCTGGGACAGAACGACGCTTTCTATTTCACTTTAGTGGCTGGTATCTCTTTTGGGAAAAGTTTAGAGCACTCAAAACTTGGAGACCTTAAACAATTTTTTTATGATCCTCAAATTCTGAGAATTCTTTCTTGTCCTTTGCATCCTGTGCTTCCAAACACTCTACAGCTCTCTCAAAATTGCAAGGAAAAAAATATTGGCTTGCGGATGGTGACACCAAGAAGGGATTTGAAGTCTGCCAGGATGCACACAGGGCTGATAGAGATCGAACGATGGTGTCTATTTCTCTTTGGGGGATGGTCTTTCTTTTTTGGAATGTATAGAGCATTCAGAACTCGGGTGCCATAAAACAATTCTGTTTTTAGTTCCCGAAATTCTTAGTGCTCTATCTTGTCATTTTCATCCTGAGCTCCCTAACACTGGTCAGCTCTCCCTGAATTGCAAGGAAAAAATTGGGGCTTGTTACTGTGGTAAGGGGCTTTAAACCCTGCTAGGATGCAGACCACAGTAACCTGTGATAGAATGATGCTGTCTATTTCTCTTTAGTGGCTTGTATCTCCTTTTAGGAATTGTAGTATATTCAGAACTTGGGCACCATAAAGTATTGTTTACCTCACCGAAGTTTTGATTGCTCTATCTTGTCGTTTACAGGCTGAAATCTCAAAAATATTTCAGCCTTCCTAGTGATAAGGAAAAAATTGAAGCTGTGATTGTAGACAGTATGAGACACTTTCTGTCTTGCTAGGATGCAGCCCAGAGCTTCTTGGGAAAGACTGGTGCTGTCAATTTCTCTATGGAGGTTTGTCCCTCCTTTGGGGAACGAGTAAAGCCCTCATTGCTGGGGGCCTTTAAACTGTTTTAAGGTCCCCAAGTTCTGAGTGTTCGATCTTTTGTTTTTTGAAATATATATATATATATATTTATTTATTTTTATTGTGCTAATACTGTACAGAGGGTTTTTTATTACATGGGAAAATAATGACTACATTTTTCCATAGATTATTATGAAGTCCTCCTTTTTTCCCAGTCCCATCTCTTCCAATTCTTCTCCCGCCCCTCACCCAACCCTCCCCACTGCCCTTGTTCACCCCTCCCCCCACACCAAAGTTGTAAAGTTTGTTTTCAACATAACGACATGTACATCTCATTGTTGCAATGGGTCCACGTGTATCCCTATTCAAAAAAATTGTTTTTCCCCTTCCCCTCCACAAATTATACCGACATGAAATCCAGTGGTAGCAGGGGTTATACTGTGTGGGAGGGACTTATAAAGCAACAAACAAATAATCTTATAAATGTGTTATAAGCAATTGCATGAAAGAAAAAAAAAACATTTGAATACATATCTTAGGGTTTATTTCCGTGACATCACCTTATCTGTATTTTTCTGCTTTACTCAAACTTTTGTTTGCATGCTGTACTCCCTAACACTGGCCAGCTCTCCCAGAATTGGAACAAAAATCAATATCTAGTATATGTATGAGTCAAGCAGAAAAGGTCAGATAATGTGATGTTAGGAAAATGAACCCTTAGATATGTATTTAAATGTTTTTTTCTTTCATGAATTTGTTTCTAACTCATTTATAAGATTATTTCTTTGTTGCTTTGTATGTCCCCCCGCCCCACAGTATAACCCCTGCTTACACTATATTTGATGTCGGTATAATTTGTGGAGGAGATGGGGAAAAACAAATCATTTAAGGATATAGGTGGACCCGTTGCAACTATGAGAAGTACAAGTTGTCATGTGGAATACGAACTTTACGACTTTGGTGCAGGGTGGGGGGATTGGGTGGGGGAGTAGGGGGAGGCTGGGAAGGGATGTGAAGGGTAAACAAAGGAGGAGGCTGCAATGCTTGATAAGAAATGTACTCATTATCTTGTCCATGTAATTGTAAAGCCTCTGTACAGTATGTTCACAAAAAATAAAAATAAAAATTAAAAAAAATATTGCCTGGAAAATGCATGAGATTTCTGTACACAAAATAGTAATATTATCTACTGTAATAAATCTGCTAAAACCATCAAAAAATAAAAAAATTAAAATGTACTCATTATCTTGCCCATGTAATTGTAAGCCCTATATAGTGAATTTTCAAAATAAAAAAATAAATAAATATATAAATAAATATAAAAAATGATGAAGCACACAGAACTTGGGGACCCTGAAACAGTTTTAGGTCCCCCAAGCAATTAGGGCTTTACTCATTCCCCAAAGGAGGAACAAACCTCAATAGAGAAATTGACAAGACCAATCCCTCCCAAGAAGCTCTGATCTGCATCCTATCAAGACCTAAAGTGTCTCATACTGTGACAATCACAGCTTCAATTTTTTTCCTTAGCACTGGAAGGGCTGAAATGTTTTTGAGATCTCAAGATGTAAAGGAGAAGATAGAGCACTCAGAACTTCTGTGAGGTAAACAGTGTTTTATGATGCCCAAGTTCTGAATGCTCTACAATTCCTCAATGAAGATACAAGCCACTAAAGAGAAATAGATAGCATCATTCTATCACAGGCAACTGCGGTCTGCAACCTAGCAGGGCTTAAAGCCCCTTACCCTGTCCACAGTAACACGTCCCAATTTCGTCCTTGGAATTAAGGGAGGGCTTACCTGTGTTAGGGAGCTTAGGATGAAAATGACAAGATAGAACACTGAGAATGTGGGGAATTTAAAACAGAATTGTTTTATTGTGCACAAGTTCTGAATGCTCTATACCTTCCAGAAAGGAAAGACGAGCCCCCAAAGAGAAATAGACAACATCGTTTGTTATCTAGCAGCCCCTGTGTGCATCCTGGGAAGGTTAAAAGACCATCTTGGTATCACTATCCGCAGGTCAATATTTTCTCCTTGCAATTTTGGGAGAGCTGTGGAGGGTTTGGGAGCACAGGATGCAAACAACAAGAAGGAATTTTCAGAATTTGGGGACCATAAACAAAATTGTTTTAAAGTCTCCAAGTTCTGAATGCTTTAAACTTTTCCCAAAAGAGAGACAAGCCATCATTCTGTCCCAGTCAACTGTGTTCTGAATCTTAGCAGGGCTTATTGGCCTTTGCACAATCCACAGTAAACAGTCCAAACGTCGTTCTTCCAATTCTTGGAGTGGTGACCAGTGTTACGGAACTCAGGTACAAATGAAAAGATAGAGTACTAAGAACATAGGGACCTTAAAACAGTCTTAAGGCCCCCAAGGAAGGAGGGCTCTACACCTTCCCCAAGGAAGAGACACGCCTCCAAAGAGAAATTCACAGCACCCATCTTTCCCAAGAAGCTCTGCTGTGCATCCTAGCAATATTGAAAGTGCCTCATTCTGTCTACAATAACAGGCGCAATTTTATTTGATTTCATTATATGTTATGAATTTATATTTTTTTGATTCTGAGAGAGGTCAAAAGTGTTTAGGAATTCAAGATACAAAGAACAAGATAGAGCACTCAGAACTTCCGTGCTTTAAAAGATTATTGTTTTATGGTGACCAAGTTCTGAATGCTCTACACATTTCCCAAAGAAAAGACAGGGAACTAAGTAGAGTTAGACAGCATCGGTCTATCCCAGACACCTTCGGTCTGCATCCAAGCAGGGCTTAAACCTCATTACACTGTCCCCATTAACCAGTCCCAATTTTTTTCTTGCAATTCTGGGAATGCTGAGCAGTGTTAGGGAGCTCATTATGAAAATGAAAAGAAAGAGCCCTTAGAACTTGGGGACCTTAAAACAGAACTGTTGTTTGGCGCCTCAGTTTTGAATACTGTACAACTTCCATAATGAAGAGACAAGCCACCAAAGAGAAATAGACACTATATTTCAGTCTCTCGTAGCTCCTATGTGCATCTTAGCATGGTTCACAGTCCCTCTCAGTATCAACAGCCAAAGGCCAAAAGTTTTTTTGAAATATTGAGAGAGCTGAGGAGGTTTTGAAAGCACAGGATGCAAATAATAAGAAAGAGCACTCACAAATTCGGGACCTTAAAACAATTGTTAATTAAAACAGTTGTTTTAAGGTCCCCAAGTTGTGTGTCCTCTACACCTTCCCCAAAGGAGAGAAAAGCCGCTAAATAGAAATAGACTGCATTTTTCTCGCCCTGGCAACTCTGGTCTGCATCCATCAGGGCTTAATGCCCCTCACACTGTCCACAGAGACCAGTCCAATTTTTTTCTTTCAATTCTGGGAGAGCTGACCAGTTTTAGTGAGCTCAGGATGCAAACGACAAGATAGAACACTCAAAATTTGGTGACCTTAAAACAGTTTTAAGGTCCCAAAGTGAGGAAGCTCTACTCCTTCCCCAATGGAGAAACAAGCCTACAAGGAGAAATGGACAGCACCGACATTTCCCAATAAGCCCTAATCTACATCCTAACAAGACTGAAAGTGCCTCATACTGTCAACAACAACAGGTCCAATTATATTCCTTGCATTTCTGGAAGAGCTGAAAAGTGTTTGGGAGCACAGGATGCAAACGACAAGGAAGAGCACTCAGAAATTCGGTGCCTTAAAACAAAATTGTTTTTCAGGGTTCAAATTCTGAATGATCTACACCTTCCCCAAAGGAGAGACAAGCCACTAAATAGAAATAGACAGCATCAATTCATATGGAACAATAAAAGACCCCAAATAGCAAAAACGCTCCTCAACGGAAAGAACACTGCTGGAGGAATATCAATATCAAATTTCAAACTCTACTATAAAGCCATAGTAATCAAAACAACTTGGTATTGGCATAAGAACAGACCTCAGGACCAATGGAATAGAATTGAAAACACAGAAATGAACCTACAGACCTATAGCCATCTAATCTTCGATAAGGAAGCTAAAACAATAGAATGGAAGAAAGACAGCCTCTTCAGTAAATGGTGCTGGCAAAATTGGTTAACTACTTGTAGAAAACTAAAGCTAGATCCTTCTATATCACCCTGCACCAGAATCAACTCCAAATGGATCAAAGACCTTGAACTCAAAGCAGACACTCTGAAAACATTACAGGATGGAAGAGGAGAAACCCTAGGTCTCCTTGGCTCAGGCCGAAATTTTCTGAATAGAGACCCGGAAGCACAACAAATCAAAGAAAGGTTGGACAAATGGGATTGCATAAGGTTGCAGAGCTTCTGCAGGGCAAATGACATAGCTAGCAAGATCAATAGAAAGCCCACCGATTGGGAGAAGATCTTTACTAGCCATACAACGGACAAGGGTCTCATATCTAAAATATACTTGGAACTCAAAAAATTAAACCACCCAACAACAAATCCTCAAAGAAACAACTGCCCAATAAATAAGTGGGTGAAAGACTTAAAGAGAAGCTTCTCTGAAGAAGAAAGAAGGATGGCCAATAGACACATGAAGAAATGTTCAACATCCCTAGCCATAAAAGAAATGCAAATCAAAACAACATTGAGATATCACCTCACTCCAGTTAGAACAGCAAAAATCAAGAACTCTAGCAACAACAGGTGCTGGAGGGGATGTGGACAGAAAGGAACCTTACTTCATTGTTGGTGGGAATGTAAACTTGTTCAACCACTTTGGAAAGCAGTATGGAGGTTCCTCAAAAGACTTCACATAGATCTCCCCTATGATCCAGCAATCCCACTTTTGGGCATTTACCCAAATGTTTACAAACAAGACCACACTAAAGCTACCAGCACAACTATGTTTATTGCAGCATTATTTACTATAGCTAAGATATGGAACCAACCCAGATGCCCCTCAGTAGATGAATGGATCAAGAAAATGTGGTATATATACACAATGGAATTCTATGCCTCCATCAGAAAGAATGACATTTCCCCATTTGTTAGGAAATGGAAAGGTTTGGAAAAAATTATATTAAGTGAAGTAAGCCAGGCCCAAAGAAGCATAGGTCCCATGGTTTCCCTTATTTGCAATATCTAGTATAGGTATGAGTCAAGCGGAAAAGGTCAGATAATGTGATGTTAGGAAAATGAACCCTTAAATATGTATTTTAATGTTTTCGTTTCTTTCATGCATGTGTTTCTAACGCATTTATAAGATTATTTCTTTGTTGCTTTGTATGTCCCTCCCCCACAGTGTAACCCCCGCTTTCACTATATTTGATGTCACTATAACATGTGAAGGAGATGGGGACAAACAAGTCGGTTAAGGATTCAGGTGGACCTGTTGCAACAATGAGAAGTACAAAATGTCATGTCAAAACCAACTTTACAATGTCGGTGTGGGGGGTGAGGGGGGTATAATTGGGTGGGGGGAGGGGGGAGGCTGGGAAGGGAGGTGAAGGGTAAACAAAGGAGGAGGCTGCAATGCTTGGTAAGAAATGTATGCATTATCCTGCCCATGTAATTGTAACCCCTCTGTACAGTATGTTCTCAAATAAAATAAAATTAAAAAAAAAAAGAAATAGACAGCATCTTTCTAGCCCAGGCAACTCCAGTCTGCATCCTAGAATGGCTGAAACCCATTACACTGTCCACAGTAACCAGTCCAAGTTTTTTCTTCCAATTCTGGGAGAGCTGACCAGTGTTAGCGAGTTCAGCATGCAAACAAAAGTTAGAGTAAAGCAGAGAAAGTCAGATAAGGTGATGTTAGGGAAATGAACCCTAAGATATACATTCAAAGGTTTTTTTTCTTTCATGGTATTGTTTATAACACATTTATAAGATCATTTCGTTTTTGCTTTGTAAGTCCCTCCCCTATAGTATAAGCACTGTTTTCACTGGATTTCATGTCGTTATAATTTGTGGAGGAGAAGGGGGAAAACAATTCATTTAAATAGAGATACAATTGGACCCAATGCAAAAATGCGATATACAAGTCGTTATGTCCAAAACGAAATTTACAACTTTGGTTCGGGGTGGTGGGGGGCGAGGGAGCACGGAGGAATGTGGGGGGGCAGGATTAGGATCAGAAGACATGGGAAGGGGAATCAATGGAGGACGTTACAATACTTTATAAAACATACTCGTTATCTTGCCCATGTAATTTTAACCCCTATGTACAGTTTTCACAAAATAAATAAATAAATACATAATCTTTTTAAAAAAGAAAAGATGGAGTACTCAGAATTTAGGGACCTTGAAACAGTTTTAAAGATTCCAAGCAATGAGGGCTTTATTCCTTCCCCTAGGAGGGACAAAGCTCCATAGAGAAATTGACAGCACCAATCTTCCCAAGAAGCTCTGGTCTATATACTTGCAAGACAGAAAGAGTCTCATCCTGTCTACAATCACAGGTTCAGTTTTTTTCCTTACTACTGGGAAGGCTGAAAAGTTTTTGAGATCTCAGGATGTAAACGACAAGATAGAGCACTCAGAACTTCGGTGAGGTAAACATTATATTATGATGCCCAAGTTCTGAATGCTGAACAATTCCTCAAAGGAGATACAAGCCACTAAATAGAAATACACACCATCATTCTATAACAGGCAACAACGGTCTGCATCCTAGCAGGGCTTGAAGCCCCTTACACTGTCCACAGTAACAAGTCCCATTTTTTCCTTGCAATTCTGGGCGGGCTGACCAGTGTTAGGGAGCTCAGGATGAAAATGACAAGAAAGAGCACTGAGAATGTGGGGAAGTTAAAACAGAATTGTTTTATGGCGCCAATGTTCTGAATGCTGTATACCTTCGAAAAAGAAAAGAACAGTGCCCTAAGAGAAATAGACAAAATCCTTCGGTTTCTAGCTGCCCCTTTGTGCATACTGGCATGGTTCTGAGCCCTTCTTGGTGTCACCATTCGCAGGTCAATATTTTTTCCTTGCAATTTTAGGAGAGCTGTGGAGGGCAACAACAAGACCCAAACAACAAGAAAGAGTTCTCAGAATTTGGGAAACATAAAAAAAATTGCTATAAGGTCTCCAAGGTCTGAGTGCTCTAAACTTTTCCCAAAAGATAGACAAGCCACTTAGGGGAAATAGAAAGCAATGTTCTGTCCCAGGCAACTGTGTTCTGAATCCTAGCAGGGCTTAATGCCCCTTGCACTATCCACAGTAAACAGTCAAAACTTTTTTCTTCCAATTCTGGGAGAGGTGACCAGTGTTAGGGAGCTCAGGTACAAACGACAAGATAGAGTACGCAGAATAGGGGAACTTAGATCAGTCTTAAGGCCCCCAAGGAAGGAGGGCTCTATACCTTCCCGACGGCAGAGACACGTCTTCAAAAAGAAATTCACAGCACCCATCTTTCCCAAGAAGCTCTGCTCTGCATCCTAGCAATATTGAAAGTGCTTCATTCTGTGTATAATTACAGGTGCAATTTTATTTGATTTCATTATATTTTATTAATGTATTTTATTTTTTTAATTCTGAGAGAGGTCAAAAATTTTTAGGAACTCAAGATGCAAAGAACAAGATAGAGCACTCAGAACTTCCGTGTTTTAAAAGATTATTGTTTTACGGTGACAAAGTTCTGAATGCTCTACAAATTCCCCAAAGTAAAGATAGGGCACTAAGGAGAGTTAGACAGCACCGGTCTATCCCAGGCAACTTCGGTCTGCATCCTAGCAGGACTTAAACCTCCTTACACTGTCCCCATCAACCAGTCCCAATTTTTTCTTGCAATTCTGGGATTGCTGGGCAGTGTTAGGGAGCTCATTAAGAAAACGAAAAGAAAGAGCCCTGAGAACTTGGGGACCATAAAACAGAACTGTTGTTTGGCGCCTCAGTTGTGAATACTGCACAACTTTCATAATGAAGAGACAAGCCACCAAAGAGAAATAGACACAATATTTCATTCTCTAGTAGCTCCTATGTGCATCCTGGCATGGTTCACAGCCCCTCTCTGTATCAACAACCATAGGTTAAAAGTTTTTTTGAAATATTGGGAGAGCTGAGAAGGTTTTGAGAGTACAGGATGCAAATAATAAGAAAGAGCACTCACAAATTGGGGACCTTAAAACAATTGTTTTAAGGTCCCCAAATAGTGAGTCCTCTACACCTTCCCCAAAGGAGAGAAAAGCCTCTAAATAGAAATAGACTGCATTTTTCTCGCCCTGGCAACTCTGGTCTGCATCCATCAGGGCTTAATGCCCCTCACACTGTCAACAGAGACCAGTCCAATTTTTTTCTTCCAATTCTGGGAGAGGTGATCACTCTTAGAAAGCTCAGGATGCAAACGACAAGATAGAGCACTCAGAATTTGGTGACCTAAAAACAGTTTTAAGGTCCCAAAGTGAGGAAGCTCTACTCCTTCCCCAATGGAGAAACAAGCCTACAAGGAGAAATGGACAGCACAGACCTTGCCCACTAAGCCCTAATCTACATCCTACCAAGACTGAAAGTGCCTCATACTGTCAACAATAACAGGTCCAATTATATTCCTTGCAATTCTGGGAGAGCTTAAAAGTGTTTGGGAGCAGAGGATGCAAACGACAAGGAAGAGCACTCAGAAATTCGGCGCCTTAAAACAAAATTGTTTTTCAGGGCTCAAATTCTGAATGATCTACACCCTCCCCAAAGGAGAGGCAAGCCACTAAATAGAAATAGAAAGCATCTTTCTACCCCAGGCAACTCCGGTCTGCATCCTAGCATGGCTGAAACCCCTTACACTGTCCACAGTAACCAGTCCAATTTTTTTCTTCCAATTCTGGGAGAGCTGACCAGTGTTAGCGAGTTCAGCATGCAAACAAAAGTTAGAGTAAAGCAGAGAAAGTCAGATAAGGTGATGTTAGGGAAATGAACCCTAAGATATATATTCAAAAGTTTTTTTCTTTCATGGTATTGTTTATAACACATTTAAAAGATCATTTCATTTTTGCTTTGTAAGTCCCTCCCCTATAGTATAAGCACTGTTTTCACTGGGTTTCATGTCGTTATAATTTGTGGAGAGGAAAGGGAAAAACAATTCATTTAAATAAGGATACAATTGGACCCAATGCAAAAATGCAATATACAAGTCGTTATGTCCAAAATGAAATTTATAACTTTGGTGCGGGGGTAGTGGGGGGCGTAGGATCTAGGAAGAATTTGGGGAGGACAGGAGAAGGATGGGAAGAGATGGGAAGGGGAACCAATGGAAGATGTTACAATACTTTATAAAACATGTATTCATAATCTTGCCCATGTAATTGTAACCACTCTGTACAGAGTTTTCACAATAAAAATAAATAAATAAATAAATGAATAAAAAAAAGATGGAGCACTCAGAACTTGGGAACCTTGAAACAGTTTTAGGTCCCCCCAGCCAGGAGGGCTTTACTCTTTCCCTAAAAGAGGGACAAGCCTCAACAGAGAAATTGACAGCAACAATCTTTTCCACGAAGCTCTGGTCTGTATCCTAGCAAGACCTAAATTGTCTCATACTGTGACAATCATAGGTTCAATTTTTTCCTTAGCACTGGAATGGCTGAAAGGTTTTTGAGATCTCAGGATGTAAAGGACAAGATAGAGCACTCAGAACTCCGGTGAGGTAAACAATATTTTATGGTGCCCAAGTTCTGAAGGCTCTAAAATTGCTGAACGGTGATACAAGCCACTAAAGAGAAAGAGCGAGCATTATTCTATCACAGGCATTAGTGGTTTGCATCCTAGCAGGGATTGAAGCCCCTTACACTGTCCACAGTAACAAGTCCTAATTTTTTCCTTGCAATTCAGGGAACGCTGACCAGTGTTAGGAAGCTCAGGATGAAAACGACAAGATAGAGGACTGAGAATATGGGGAACATAAAACAGAATTGTTTTATGGAGCCAAGGTTCTGAATGCTCTATACCTTAGAAAAAGGATAGACCAGTGCCCAAAGAGAAATAGACAACATCGTTCGGTTTCTAGCAGCCCCTGTGTGCATCCTGGCATGGTTCAAAGCCCTCTTGTTGTCACCATCCGAAGGTCAATATTTTTTCCTTGCAATTTTGGGAGAGCTGTGGAGGGTTTGGGAGCCCAGGATGCAAACAACAAGAAAGAGTTCTCAGAATTTGGGGAATATAAAGAAAATTGTTTTAAGGTCTCCAAGTTCTGAGTGCTCTAAACTTTTCCAAAATAGAGACAAACCACTTAGGAGAAATAGAAAGCATCGTTTTGTCCCAGGCGACTGTGTTCTGAATCCTAGCAGGGCTTACTGCCCCTTGCACTATCCACAGTAAACAGTCCAAACTTTGTTCTTCCAATTCCAGGAGAGGTGACCAGTGTTAGGGAGCTCAGGAACAAACAACAAGATGGAGTACGCAGAATATGGGGAACTTAGAACAGTCTTAAGGACCCCAAGGAAGGAGGGCTCTACACTTTCCCCTAGGCAGAGACACGCCTCCAAAGAGAAATTCACAACACCCATCTTTCCCAAGAAGCTCTGCTGTGCATCCTAGCAATGTTGAAAGTTCCTCATTCTGTCTACAATAACAGGTGCAATTTTATTTGATTTCATTATATTTTATTAATTTATTTTATTTTTTTAATTCTGAGAGAGGTCAAAAGTTTTTAGGAACTTAAAATACAAAGAACAAGATAGAGCACTCAGAACTTCGGTACTTTAAAAGATTATTGTTTTATGGTGACAAAGTTCTGAATGCTCTACATATTCCCCAAAGGAAAGACAGGACACTTAGAAGAGTTAGACAGCATCGGTCTATCCCAGGCAACTTCGGTATTCATACTAGCAGGGCTGAAACCTCCTTACATTGTCCCTAGTAACCAGTCCCAATTTTTTCCTTGCAATTCTGGGATTGCTGAGAAGTTTTAGGGAGCTCATTATGAAAATGACAAGATAGAGCCCTGAGAACTTGGGGAACTTAAAATAGATCTGTGTTTTGGAGCCTCAGTTGTGAATACTCTACACCTTCCACAATAAAGAGACAAGCCACCAAAGAGAAATAGACAGCATATTTCGGTCTCTAGTAGCTCCTGTGTGCATCCTGGCATGATTAACAGCCCCTCTCGGTGTCATAAGCCATAATTCAATAGTTTTCTTTGAAGTATTGAGAGAGCTGAGGAGGTTTGGGGAGCACAGGATGCAAATAACAAGAAATAGCACTCACAACTTGGTTAACTTAAAACAGTTCTTTTAAGGTTCCCAAGTTGTGAGTGCTCTATACCTTCCCCAAAGGAGAGAGAAGCCGCTAAATAGAAATATACTGCATTTTTCTTGCCCATGCAACTCTGGTCTCCATCCTTCAGGGCTTAATGCCCCTCACACTGTCCACAGAGACCAGTCCAATTTTTTTCTTCCAATTCTGGGAGAGCTGACCAGTGTTAGCATGCTGAAGTGCAAACGACAAAATAGAGCACTCAGAATTTGGTGACCTAAAAACAGTTTTAAGTTCCCAAAGATAGGAGGCTCTACAACTTCCCCAATGGAGAGACAAGCCTCCAAAGAGAAATGGACATCACCGACCTTTCCCAATAAGCACTAATCTACATCCTAGCATGACTGAAAGTGCCTAATACTGCCAACAATAACAGGTCCAATTATATTCCTTGCAATTCTGGGAGAGCTGAAAAGTGTTTGGGAGCACAGGATGCAAATGACAAGATAGAGCACTCAGAAATTCAGCGCTTTAAAACAAAATTGTTTTTCAGGGCTCAAATTCTGAATGATCTACACCTTTCCCAAAGGAGAGACAGCGCTAAATAGATAGACCGCATCTTTCTAGCCCAGGCAACACCGGTCTGCATCCTAGCATGGCTGAAAGCCACTTACACTGTCCACAGCAACTAATCCAATAATTTTCTTCCAATCTGGGAGAGCTGACGAGTGGTAGCGAGTTCAGCATACAAATGAAAGTTTGAGTAAAGCAGAGAAAGTCAGATAAGGTGATGTTAGGGAAATGAACCCTAAGATATGTATTCAAATGTTTTCTTTTCTTTCATGCGATTGTTTATAACACAGTTATAAAATCATTTTTTTGCTTTGTAAGTCCCTCCCCCATAGTATAACCACTGCTTTCACTGGATTTCATGTCGGTGTAATTTGTGGTGGGGAAGGGAAAAAACAATTTGTTTAAATTGAGATAAAGTTGGACCCATTGCAAATATGCGATGTACAAGATTTTATGTCCAAAACGAAATTTACAACTTTGGTGCAGCATTGGTGGGGGGCGCAGCAGCATAGAGGACTCTGGGGGGCAGGAGGAGGATGGGAAGAGATGGGAAGGGGAAACAAAGGAGGACGTTACAATACTTTATAAAAAATGTACTCATTACCTTGCCCATGTAATTGTTAACCCTCTGTAGAGTGTTTCACAATAAAACATAATAAATAAATGAACAGATAAATAAATAAATTTTGAAAAAAGAAAAGATGGAGCACTCAGAACTTGGAGACCTTGAAACAGTTTTAAGGCCACCAAGCAATGAGGGCTTTACTCCTTCCCCAAAGGAGGGACAAGCCTCCATAGAGAAATTGACAACACCAATCTTCCCAAGAAGCTCTGTTCTGCATCCTAAACTTTTCCCAAAAGAGTGACAAGCCACTTAGTAAAAATAGAAAGCAATGTTCTGACCCAGGCAACTGTGTTCTGAATCTGCCCCTTGCACTATCCCCAGTAAACAGTCCAAACTTTGTTCTTCCAATTCTGGGAGAGGTGACCAGTGTTAGGGAGCTCAGGTACAAACAAGATAGAGTACTCAGAATATGGGGACCTTAGAATAGTCTTCAGGCCCCCAAGGAAGGAGGGCTCTACACCTTCCCCAAGGCAGAGACACACCTCCAAAGAGAAATTCACAGCACCCATCTTTTCCAAGAAGCTCTCCGCTGTATCTAGCAATATTGAAAGTGCCTCATTCTGTCTACAATAACAGGTGCAATTTTATTTGTTTTCATTGTATTATTTTATTTTATTTATTTTTTAATTCTGAGAGAGGTCAAAAGTGTTTAGGAACTCAGGATTCAAAGAACAAGATAGAGCACTCAGAAGTTCAGTGAGGTAAACAAGATTTTATGTTGTCCAGATTCTGAATGCTCTAGAATTCCTCAAAGGATATATAAGCCACTAAAAATAGACAGCATCGTTCTATCACAGGCAACAGTGGTTTGCATCCTAGCAGGGCTTGAAGCCCCTTACACTGTCCACAGTAAAAAGTCCCAATCTTTTCTTTGCAATTCAGGGAGGGATGACCAGTGTTAGGGAGCTCAGGATGAAAACGACAAGATAGAGCACTGAGAACGTGGGGAACTTAAAACAGAATTGTTTTATAGCGCCAAAGTTCTGAATACTCTATACCTTTTAAAAAGGAAAGATCAAAGAGAAATAGACAACATTGTTCTGTTTCTAGCAGCCCCTGTGTGCATCATGGCATGGTTCAAAGCCCCTCTTGGTGTCACCATCCGAAGGTCAATATTTTTTCCTTGCAATTTTGGGAGAGCTGTGGAGGGTTTGGGAGCATAGGATGCAAACAATAAGAAACACTTCTCAGATTTTGGGGACCATAAAGAAAATTGTTTTAAGATCTCCAATTTCTGAGTGCTCTATACTTTTCCCAAAAGAGAGACAAGCCACTTCGTAGAAATAGAAAGCATCGTTCTGTCCCAGGCAACTGTGTTCTGAATCCTAGCAGGGCTTAATGCCCCATGCAGTATCCACATTAAACTGTCCAAACTTTGTTCTTCCAATTCTGGGAGAGGTGACCAGTGTTAGGCAGCTCAGGTACAAATGACAAGATAGAGTAATCAGAATATGGGGACCTTAGAACAGTCTTAAGGCCCCGAAGGAAGGAGGGCTCTACAACTTCCCCAAGGCAGAGACACGCCTCCAAAGAGAAATTCACATCACCCATCTTTCCCAAGAAGCTCTGCTCTGCATCCTAGCAGTATTGAAAGTGCTTCATTCTGTCTACAATAACAGGTGCAATTTTATTTCCTTTTAAGTCTGAGAGAGGTCAAGGTTCTGAGCTATTGCAACTGAACAGCGTTTAACTACTTTTAAAGCTTCTTAAGAAATTTTCAGAATCTTGCTGCCGGCAAGCCTCCAGGTGTTCTAGGTAAACATCTCCTTGTAAATCCTCTGTGGTTTCTTTTACACCCGTGAAGTTTGGCAAGGTTACCCAGTTTGCATTGCTGCACAATTGCGCCTGCAGAGCTCTGCCGCGGTTGCAAATATTCAGACGTGGCAGCCAGATAGGCTTGTCCAAGTAGGACACTGCCAGCTGACGGGGAATATCTGCTTCCCATTCTTCTCCCCTGGTGCTACTGATTACAGCTTTCACAGTTACACTCTACTCAACCTGAGGAATAAGTTGAACCTCTACTTATGGCACTCTGTTCAAGTTTAGAGAATCAGACCTCAGTTGTTTGGGACGCAACCAATGTCCATCCTTTGCTAGGGATTTCACTGGATATATCAGGAACTAAGTAGTGCAAGGTTGTATTCACCTAAATGAGCTCTGCTGGGAATATGCAGAATCAGGTTCTGAGTTATTGCAACAGAAAAGCATTTCACTACTTTCAAGTCTTCTTAGGAAGAATTCAGGATTTTGGCATCCGGCAGGCTGCCAGGTGATCCGGGGTCATATCTCCTTGTAAATCTTCAGTGGTTTCTTCTACACGCTTGAAGTCTGGCAATGTTACCCAGTTTGCATTACTGCACAATTGGGCTTGCAGAGCTCTGCAGTGGTTGCAAGCACTCAGAAGTGGCAGCCATTTGTGCTTGTTCCCCCAGGATGCTGCCAGCCTACTGTGAATATCTGCTTCCCGTTCCTCCCACCTGAGAGTTACTGATTAGAACTTTTATGACTACACTCTCTTCACCCTGAGGAGTAAGTTGAACCTCTACTTATAACACCGTGTTGAAGTTTTTAGAAGTAGACCTCAGTTCTTTGGGACGTGACCACTGTCCATCCATTACTATGGACGTCACTGTATATATCAGGCTCTAATTAGTCTACGGTTGTGTTCAGCCAAATGACCTCTGCCGAGAACTCTCAGAATTTGGTTCTGAGTTATTGCATCAGAAGACCGTTTCACTAATTTCAAGGCTTCTTAGGAAGAATTCCAGAATCTTGCTGCCGGCAGGGCTCCAGGTGTTCCAGGTTAACATATCCTTGTGCTTATTTATTTGGGTGTGTTCTCTTCTTTTTCTGATAAGATTTGCTAAGGGTCTGTCAATTTTGTTAATTTTTTCGAAGAACCAACTCTTTGTTTTGTTGATTCTTTCTATAGTTTTTTTGGATTCTAATTCATTTAATTTTGATTTAATTTAAATTATTTCTTTCCATTTACTGGATTGGGGTTTATCTTGTTGCTCTTTTTCAAGGAGGTTTAGATGTTTCATTAAATTGTTGGCTTCAGATCTCTCCAATTTGTTGATGTAGGAGCTCAGAGCTATAAAGTTGCCTCTGAGCACTGCCTTTGCAGTGTCCCAGAGGAGCTGGTAATTTGTGTGTTCATTATTGTTGAATAGCATGAACATTTGAATTTCCATTCTAATCTCTTCCATGACCCATTCGTGATTCAGCAGTGTGTTGTTCAGCCTCCATGTGTTACCGGACTTTCTTGGTGGTATAGCAATGAAAGAAATGCAAATCAATAAAACATTGAGATACCACCTCACCCCATTTAGAATGGCAAAAATCAAGAACTCTAACAACAACAGATGCTGGAGGGATGTGGATAGAAGGGAACCTTACTTCATTGTTGGTGGGAGTGTAAACTTGTTCAACCACTTTGGAAAGCAGTATGGAGGTTCCTCAAAAGACTTCACATAGAGCTCCCCTATGACCCAGCAATACCCCTTTTGGGCATTTATCCAAATGTTTACAAACAAGACCACACTAAATCTACCAGCACAACTATTTTTATTGCAGCCTTGTTTACCATAGCTAAGATATGGAACCAACCCAGATGCCCCTCAGCAGATGAATGGATCAAGAAAATGTGGTGTATATACACAATGGAATTCTATGCCTCCATCAGAAAGAAAGACATTTCCCCATTTGTTAGGAAATGGAAAGGTTTGGAAAAAATTATATTAAGTGAAGTAAGCCAATCCCAAAGAAACATAGGTCCCATGGTTTCCCTTATTTGCAATATCTAGTATATGTATGAGTCAAGCAGAAAAGGTCAGACAATGTCATGTTAGGAAAATGAACCCTTAGATATGTATTTAAATGTTTTTCTTTCATGCATTTGTTTCTAACACATTTATAAGATTATTTCTTTGTTGCTTTGTATGTCCCTCCCTCACAGTATAACCCATGCTTTCACTATATTTGATGTCGGTATAATTTGTGGAGGAGATGGGGAAAACAAGTCGTTTAAGGATACAGGTGGACCCGTTGCAACTATGAGAAGTACAAGTTGTCATGTCGACAACGAACTTTACAATTTGGGGCGAAGGGGGGGTGGATTGGGTGGGTGGGGAGGCTTGGAAGTGATGTGAAGGGTAAACAAAGGAGGAGGCTGACCTGCTTGATAAGAAATGTACTCATTATCTTGCCCATGTAATTGTAACCCCTCTGTAAAGTATGTTCACAAAAAATTAAAATTAAAATAAAAAAAACATCTCCTTTTAAATCTTCCCTGGTTTCTTCTACACCTGTGAAGTTTTGCAAGGTTATGCAGTTTGCATTGCTGCACAATTGCGCCTGCAGTGCTCAGCCACAGTTGCAAACATTCAGACGTGTCTGCCAGATATGGTTGTCCCTGTAGGACACTGCCAGCTTACTGGGAATATTTGCTTCCCGTTCTTCTCACCTGAGTGCTACTGATTAAAGCTTTTGTGGCTACACTCTACTTAACCTGAGGAGTTAGTTGAACCTCTACTTATGGCACTCTGATAAAGTTTTGAGACCTCAGTTGTTTGGGACATGACCAAAATCCATCCCTTGCTAGGGATGGCACTGGACATATCAGGCTCTAAGTAGTCCACTGTTGTATTCAGCCTAATGACCTCTGCATGGAACATGCATAATCAGGTTCTCAGTTATTGCAACAGAACAACCTTTCCCTACTTTCAAGCTTTCTTAGGAAGAATTCTAGAATCTAGCAGCTGGCAGGCCACCAGGTGTCCTGGATACATATCTCCTTGTAAATCCTCAGTCGTTTCTTCTACATGCCTGAAGTGTGGCAATGTTACTCAGTTTGCATTATTGCACAATTAAGCCTGCAGAGCTCTGCAGTGGTTGCAAGCACTGAGAATTGGCAGCTCTTTGTGGTTGTCCCCATAGGATGCTGCCAGCTGACTGAGAATTTCTGCTTCACGTTCTTTTCACCTGAGTGGTAGTTATTACAGCTTTTTCGGCTACACTCTACTCAACTTGAAGAGTAAGTTGAACTTCTACTTATGGCACTCTGTTAACGTTTTGAAAACCAGACCTCAGTTGTTTGGGAAATGACCAACGTCCATCCATTGCTAGGTATGGCACTGGATATATCAGGTTCTAAGTAGTCCACGGTTGTGTTCAGCCAAATGAACTCTAAAAGGAATATGCAGAATCAGGTTCTGATATTGCAACTGAACAGTGTTTCACTACTTTCAAGTCTTCTTAGGAAGAATTCCAGATCATACCACCCGGCAGGCAGCAAAGTTTTCCCGGTTCATATCTCCTTGTAAATCCTCAGTCATTTTTTCTACACGCCTGAAGTTTGGCAATGTTACTCAGTTTGCATTACTGCACAATTGCGCTTGCAGAGCTCTGCAGTGGTTGAAAGCACTCAGAAGTGGCAGCCATTTTTGCTTGTCCCTCTATGATGCTGCCAGACTACTGGGAATATCTGCTTCCTGTTACTCCCACCTGAGAGTTACTGATTAGAACTTTTATGACTATACTCTCGTCACTCTGAGGAGTAAGTTGAACTTCTACTTATGACACTGTGTTGAAGTTTTTAGAAGTATACCTCAGTTGTTTGGGACGTGACCACTGTCCATCCATTACTATGGATGACACTGTATATATCAGGCTCTAATTAGTCCACAGTTGTGTTCAGCCGAATGACCTCTGCAGGGAACATGCAAAATCAGGTTCTGAGTTATTGCAACAGAACAACGTTTCACTACTTTCAAGCCTTCTTAGGAAGAATTTCAGATTCTGGAAGCCGGCTGGCAGCCCATTGTACCGGGTATATATCTCCTTGTCAATCCTCAGTCGTTTCTTCTACATGCCTGAAGTTTGGCAATGTTACTCAGTTTGCATTACTGCACAACTAAGCCTGCAGAGCTCTGCAGTGGTTGAAAGCACTCAGAAGTGGCAGCTCTTTGTGCTTGTCCCCATAGGATGCTGCCAGTTGACTGTGAATATCTGCTTCCTTTCTTCCCACTTGAGTGTTACCGATTAGCACTTTTACGACTACACTCTCTTCACCCTGAGGAGTAAATTGAACCTCTACTTCTGACACTGTGTTGAAGTGTTGAGAAGCAGACCTCAGTTGTTTGGGACGCGACCAACATCTATCCATTGCTAGTGATGGCACTGGATATATCAGGCTGTAAGTAGTCCACGGTTGTGTTCAGCCGAATGACCTCTGCTGGGAACATGTAGAATCAGTTTCTAACTTATTGCAACAGAACAGCGTTTCACTACTTTCAAGTCTTCTTAGGAAGAATTCCAGATTCTGGCAGCCTCCAGGATGCCAGGTTTTCCGGGATCATATCTCCTTGTAAATCCTTCCTGGTTTCTTTTACATGCGTGAAGTTTTGCAAGGTTTCTCAGTTTGCATTGCTGCACATTTGCGCCTGCAGAGATCTGCCATGGTTGCAAACATTGAGAAGTGTCAGCCAGATATCCTTGTCCCAGTAGGACACTGTCAGCTGATTGGAATATCAGCTTCCCATTCTTCTCACCTTAGTGCTACTGATTACAGCTTTTACTACTACACTCTACTCAACCTGAGGAGTAAGTTGAAACTCTACTTATGACACTGTGTTGAAGTATTGAGAAGCAGACCACAGTTGTTTGGGACCCAACCACTGTCCATCTATGACTATGGATGGCACTGTATATATCAGGCTCTAATTAGTCCACGGTTGTGTTCAGCGGAATGACTTCTGCCGGGAACTCTCAGAATGAGGTTCTGAGTTATTGAATCAGAAGAGCATTTCACTAATTTCAAGGCTTCTTAGGAAGAATTCTAGAATCTTGCTGCCGGCATGCCTCCAGGTGTTCAGGGTAAACATATCCTTGAAAATCCTCCATGGTTTCTTCTACACCTGTGAAGTTTGGCAAGGTGATGCAGTTTGCATTGCTGCACAATTGTGACTGCAGAGCTCAGCCTCGGTTGCAAACATTCAGACGTGTCAGCCAGATATGCTTGTCCCTGCAGGACACTGCCAGCTGACTGGGAATATCTGCTTCCCGTTCTTCTCACCTGAGTGCTACTGATTACAACTTGTACGGCTACACTCTACTCAACCTGAGGAGTAAGTTGAACCTCTACTTATGGCACTCTGTTAAAGTTTTGAGAAGCAGACCTCAGTTGTTTGGGACACGACCAACCTCGATCTATTGCTAGGGATGGCACTGGATATATCAGGCACTAAGTAGTCCACGTTTGTGTTCAGCTGAATGACCTTTGCTGGAAACATGCAGAATCAGGCTCTGAGTTATTGCAACAGAACAGCGTTTCACTACTTTCAAGTCTTCTTAGGAAGAATTCCAGATTCTGCCAGTCAGCATGCAGCCAGGAGTTCCGGGGTCATATCTCCTTGTAAATCCTCCGTGGTTTCTTCTACACCTGTGAATTTTTGCAAGGTTTCTCAGTTTGCATTGCTGCACAATTGGGAAGCAGAGATCTGCAGCGGTTACAAATATTCAGACATGGCAGCAACATATGCTTGTCCCCCTAGGATGCTGCCAGCTGACTGGGAATATCTGCTTCCCGTTTTTCCCACCTGAGAGTTACTCATTAGAACTTTTACGACTACACTTTCTTCACCCTGAGGAGTAAGTTGAACCTCTACTTATGACACTGTATTGAAGTTTTGAGAAGCAGACCTCAGTTGTTTGGGACGTGACCATTGCCCATCAATTACTATGTACAGCACTGGATATCTCAGGCTCTAATTAGTCCACGTTGTGTTCAGCCGAATGACCTCTGCCAGGAACACTCAGAATGAGGTTCTGAGTTATTGCAGCAGAAGAGCTTTTCACTACTTTCAAGGTTTCTTAGGAAGAATTCCAGAATCTTGCTGACGGCAGACCTCCAAGTGGTCCGGGTTAACATCTCCTTGTAAATCCTCTGTGGTGTCTACTAAACCTGTGAAATTTGGCAAAGTTTCCCAGTTTCCATTGCTGCACAATTGCGCCTGCATAATGCTGCAACGGTTGCAAACATTCTGACGTGGCAGCCAGATATGCTTGTCTTCATAGGATACTGCCAGCTGACTGGGAAAATCTGCTTTCTGTTCTTCTCATGTGAGTGCTACTGATTACAGCTTGATTGGCTACACTCTACTCAACCAACCTGAGGATTAAGTTGAACCTCTATTTATAGCACTCTGTTAAAGTTTTGAGAACCAGACCTCAGTTGTTTGGATGCGACCATATTCCATTCATTGATATGGATGACAGTGGATATATCAGGCTCTAGGTGTTCCACAGTTGTGTTCAGCCGAATGACCTCTGCCGGAACATCAAGAACCAGATTCTGAGTTATTGCAACTGAACAGTGCTTCACTACTTTCACGTCTTCCTAGGAAGATTTCCAGATTTTGCCAGCCAGCAGGAAGCCAGGTGTTCCGGGTTGATATCTCCTTGTAAGTCCTCAGTGGTTTCTTCTACACCCCTGATGTTTGGCAATGTTACTCAGTTTTCCTTACTGCACAATTACGCCATCAGAGCTCTGCAATGGTGGTTGCAAGCACTCAGAAGGGGGAGCCATTTGTGCTTATCCCCATGGGATGCTTCCAGCTGACAGGGAATATCTGCTTCCCGTTCTTCCCACCTGAGTACTATTGATTACAGCTTTTACGGCTACACTCTACTCAACCTGAGAAGTAATATTAACCTCTACTTATGGCACTCTTTTAAAGTTTTGAGAACCAGACCTAAGTAGTTTGGGATGCGGTTAACGTCCATCCATTACTAGGGATGGCGCTAGATATATCAGGCTCTAAGTAGTCCACGGTTGTGTTCAACCGAATGACTCTGCCGAGAACATGCAGAATCAGTTTCTGAGTTATTGCAACAGAAGAGGGTTTCACTATTTTCAGTGCTTCTTAGGAAGAATTCCAGAATCTTGCTGCCGGAAAGCCTCAAGGTGTTCTGGGTTAACATCTCCTTGTAAATCCTCCATGGTTTTTTCTACAACCGTGAAGTTTGGCAAGGCTAAGCAGTTTGCATTGCTGCACAATTGTGCCTGCAGAGCTGTGTTGCACTTGCAAACATTCAGATGTGGCAGCCAGATATGCTTGTCCCCGTAGGACACTGCCAGCTGACTGGGAATATCTGCTTCCCGTTCTTCTCACCTGAGTGCTACTGATTACAACTTATATGGCTACACTCTACTCAACCTGAGGAGTAAGTTGAACCTCTACTTATGGCACTCTGTTAAAGTTTTGAGAAGCAGACCTCAGTTGTTTGGGACACGACCAACCTCGATCTATTGCTAGGGATGGCACTGGATATATCAGGCACTAAGTAGTCCACGTTTGTGTTCAGCTGAATGACCTTTGCTGGAAACATGCAGAATCAGGCTCTGAGTTATTGCAACAGAACAGCATTTCACTACTTTCAAGTCTTCTTAGGAAGAATTCCAGATTCTAGCAGCCGGCAGGCTGCCAGGTGTTCCGGCTTCAAATCTCCTTGTAAATCCTCAGTGGTTTCTTCTACATGCCTGAAGTTTGGCAGTGTTACTCAGTTTGCATTCCTGCACAATTGCACCTGCAGAGCTCTGCAGTGGTTGCAAGCATTCATAAGTGTCATCCATTTGTGCTTGTCCCCCTAGTTTGCTGCCAGCTGACTGGGGATATCTGCTTCCCGTTCTTCCCACCTGAGTGTTATTGATTAGAGCTTTTACGACTACACTCTCTTCACCCTGAGGAGTAAGTTGAACCTCTACTTATGACACTGTGTTGAAGTTTTGAGACGCAGACCTTAGTGGTTTTGGACGGGGCCACTGTTCATCCATTACCATGGATGGCACTGGATATATCAGGCTCTAATTAGTCTACGGTTGTGTTCAGCCAAATGAAGTCTGCTGGGAATACTCAGAATGAGGTTTTGAGTTATTGCAACATAAGAGCATTTCACTACTTTTAATTCTTCTTAGGAAGAATTCCAGAATCTTGCCGCCGGTAAACCTCCAGGTGTTTCGGGTTAATATCTGCTTTTAAATCCTCTGTGGTTTCTTCTACACCCGTGACGTTTGTCAAGGTTAAGCAGTTTGCATTGCTGCACAATGGCACAGGCAGAGGTCTGCCGCAGTTGCAAACATTCCTATCTGGCAGCTAGAATTGCTTGTCCCCGTAGGGCACTTCCAGCTGACTGGGAATATCTGCTTCTCTATCTTCTCACCTGAGTGCTACTTATTACAGCTTTTACAGCTACACTCTACTCAACCTGAGGAGTAAGTTGAACCTCTCCTTATGGCACTCTGATACAGTTTGGAGAACAGGACCTCAGTTGTTTGGGACGGGACCAACGTCCATCCATTGCTATGGATGGCACTGGATATATCAGGCTCTAAGTAGTCCACGGTTGTGTTCAGCCAAATGACCTCTGCCAGGAACATCCAGAATCAGGTTCAGGATGGTACAATTTGTGGAGGGGAAGGGGAAAAATAATTCGTTTAAATAGTTATACAGGTGGACCCATTGCAACAATGAGAAGTAGAAGTCCTTATGTCGAAAACGAACTTCACAACTTTGGTGCATGGGGTCAGATGGAGCGGGCAGCATTGTGTGTGTGGGGGAGGAAGAAGATGTGAATAGTTGGGAAGGGGAAACAAAGGAGGAAGTTACAATACTTAATTAAAATGTATTCATTATCTTGCCCATGTAATGTTAATGCCTCTGTACATTATTTTCACAATAAAAACATAAATAAATAATTACTTAAATAAATAAATATGTTTAAAAAAAGAGAAAAGATGAAGCACTCAGAACTTGTGGAACTTGAAAGAGTTTTAAGGCCCCCAAGAAATGAGGGCTTTACTCCTTCCCCAAAGGAGGGACAAGCCTCCCTAGAGAAATTGATAGCACCAATCTTTCCCAAGAAGCTCTGGTCTGCATCCTAGTAAGACAGAAAATGTCTCATACTGTCTACAATTACAGGTTCAATTTTTTTCCTTAGCACTGTGAGGGTTGAAAAGTTTTTGAGATCTCAGGATGTAAACAACAAGATAGAGCACTCAGAACTTCGGTGAGGTAAACAATATTTTATGATGCCCAAGTTCTGAATGCTCTACAATTCCTGAAAGGAGATACAAGCCACTAACGAGAAATAGACACCATGGTTCTATCTCAGGCAACAGCGGTCTGCATCTTTGCAGGGCTTGAAGCCCCTTACACTGTCCACAGTATCAAGTCCCAATTTTTTCCTTGCAATTCTGGGAGAGCTGACCAGTGTTAGGGAGCTCAGGATGAAAAGGACAAGAAAGAGCACTGAGAATGTGGGGAAGTTAAAACAGAATTGTTTTATGGTGCACAAGTTGTGAATGCTCTATACCTTCCAAAAAGGGAAGTCCAACCCCAAAAGAGAAATAGGCAACATCGTTCAGTCTCTAGTAGCCCCTGTGTGCCTCCTGGCATCGTCCAAAGCCCCTCTTGGTGTCACCATCCGCAGGTCAATATTTTTTCCTTGAAATTTTGGGAGAGCTGTGGAGGATTTGGGAGCACAGGATGCAAACAACAAGAAAGAGCTCTCAGAATTTGGGGACATAAAGAAAATTGCTTTAAAGATGTAAAGGACAAGATAGAGCACTCAGAACTTCGGCTCTTTAAAACATTATTTTTTTATGGTGACCAAGTTCTGAATGCTCTACACATTGCACAAAGGAACGACATGGCACTAAGGAGAGTTATACAGAATCGTTCTATCCCAGGAAACTTCGGTCTGCATCCTATACCCCTTCCATAATGAAGCAACAAGCCACCAAAGAAAAATAGACAACATATTTCGGTCTCTAGTAGCTCCTATGTGCATCCTGGCTTGGTTCACAGCACCTCTAGGCATCACCAGCCATAGGTAAAAAGTTTTTATGAAATATTGGGAGAGCTGAGGATGTTTTGGGAGCTGAGGATGAAAATGACTGAGGACTGAGAACTTGGGGACCTTAAAATAAAATTGTGTTAAGGTCCTTAAGTTCTGAGCTTTCTACACCTTTCTCAAAGAAGAAACAAAATGCTCTAGAAAACTGTGGTCTGCGTCCATCAAGGCTTAATGTCCCTCACACTGTCCACAGAAACAAGTCCAATTTTTTTCTTCGAATTCTGGGAGAGCTCACAAGTTTTAGCGACCTCAGCATGCAAATTACAAGATAGATCACTCAGAATTTGGTCACCTTAAAACAGTTCTAAGTTCCCAAAGTGAGGAGGCTCTACTGCTTCCCCAATGGATAGTCAAGGCTCCAATGAGAAATTGACAGTACCGACCTTTCCCAAGAAGCTCTACTCTACATCCTAGCAAGACTGAAAATGCCTCATACTGTTTACAATAACAGGTCCAATTATATTCCTTGCAATTCTGGGAGAGCTGAAAATTGTTTGGGAGCTCAGGATGCAAACGACAAGATAGAGCACTCAGAACTTCGGCGCCTTATAACAAACTTGTTTTTCAGGGCTCAATTTCTGTATGCGCTAGCTACACCTTCCCCAAAGGAGAGACAAGCAGCTAAATAGAAATAGACAGCATCTTTATAGCCCAGGCAACTCCGCTCTAGCTCCTAGCAGGGCTGAGAGCCCCATAAACTGTCCACAGTAACGAGTCCAATTTTTTTTATTCCAATTCTGGGAGAGCTGACCAGTGTTAGCGAGTTCAGCATGCAAATGAAAAGAGAGAGCACTGAAAACTTGGGGACCTTGAAACAGTTTTAAGGCCCCCAAGTAATGAGGGCTTTGCTCCTTCCCCAAAGAATGGACAAGCCTCCACAGAGAAAATTGACAGCACCAATGTTTCTCAAGAAGCTGTGGTCAGCATCCTTGCGAGACAGAAAGTGCCTCATACTGTCTACAATCACAGGTTCAATTATTTCCTTAGCATTCTGGGAGAGCGGAAATGTTTTTGCGATCTCATGATGTAATCAACAAGATAGAGCACTCAGAACTTAGGTTCAGTAAACATTATTTTATGGTGCCCAAGTACTGAATGCTCTACAATCCACCAAAGGATAGACAAGATACTAAAGAGAAATAGACAGCATCATTGTATCACAGGCAACTGCGGTCTGCATCCTAGCAGGGCTTCAAGCCCCTTAAACTGTCCACTCTAACAAGTCCCAATTATTTCCCTTCATTTCTGGGAGAGCTGTCCAGTGTTAGGGAGCTTTGGATGAAAATGACAAGATAGAGCACTGAGAACATGGGGACCTTAAAATAAAATTGTGTTAAGGTCCCTAAGTTCTGAGTGCTCTACACATTTCCCAAAGGGGGAAGAAGCCGCTAAAGACAAATAGACAGCATCTTTCTGACTCAGGCAATTCCGTTCAGCATCCTAGCAGGGCTTAAAGCCCCTTGCATTGTCCACAGTAACCAGTACAATTTTTTTTCTTCCAATTTTGGGAGAGCTGACCAGTGTTACGGAGCTCAGTATGCAAATGACAAGATATAGCTCTCAGAACTTGGGGAGCTTAAAACAGTTTTAAGGCCACCAAGGAAGGAAGGCTCTACATCTTCCCCAAACGAGAGACACGCATTTAAGAAAAATTTACTGCAACCATCTTTCCCAAGAAGCTCTCTGTATCCTAGCAAGACTGCAAGTGCCTCATTCTGTCTACAAAAACAGGTGCAATTTTTTTCCTTTTAATTCTGAGAGAGGGGAAAACTGTTTGGGAACTCAGGATTCAAACGACAAGATAGAGCACTCAGAACTTCTGTGCCATGAACCAATGTTTTACGGAGCCCAATTTCTGAATGCTCTGCACATTCCCTAAAGGAGAGACAAGCCACTAAGGAGAATTAGACACTCTTGTTCTATCTCAGGCAACTCCGTTCTGCATCCAAGCAGGGCTTAAAGGCCCTTACGCTGTCCACAGTAACCAGTCCCGGTTTTTTTTTTTTCCTTGCAATTCTGGGAGAGCTGATCAGTGTTAGGGAGCTCAGGATGAAAATGACAAGATAGAGCACTGAGAATGCGGGGAACTTAAAACAGAATTGTTTTATGGCACCCAAGTTCTGAATGCTCTATACCTTCCAAAAAGGAGACACCAGCCACCAAGGAGATAGAGACAACATCTTTCAGTCGCTAGCAGTCCCTGTGTGCATCCTGGCAGGGTTCAAAGCCCCTCTTGATGTCACCAACTGCAGGTCAATATTTTTAATTGCAATTTTGGGAGGTCTGAGGAGGGTTTGGGAGCACAGGATGCAAACAACAAGAAAGAGCTCTCTGAAATTAGGGATCATAAACAAAATTGTTTTAAGCTCTCCAAGTTCTGAGTGCTCTTAACTTTTCCCAAAAGAGAGACCAGCCACTAAGAAGAAATAGTCAGCATCGTTCTATCCCAGGCAACTGTATTCTGAATCCTAGCAGGGCTTAATGCCCCTTGCACTATCCACAGTAACCAGTCCAAACTTTGTCCTTCCAATTCTGGGAGAGCTGTCCAGTGTTAGGGAGCTTTGGATGAAAATTACAGGGTAGAATACTGACAACTTGGGAACCTTAAAATAAAATTGTGTTAAGGTCCCTAAGTTCTGAGTGCTCTAAACCGTTCCCAAAGAAGAGAATAACCACTAAAGACAAATAGACAGCATCTTTCTGTTCCAGGCAACTCCAGTCAGCATCCTAGCAGGGCTTAGAGCTCCTTGCACTGTCCCAAGGAACAAGCCCCGTTTTTTTCTTCCAATTCTGGGAGAGCTGACCATTGATAGGGAGCTCAGGATGCAAACGAGAAGATAGAACACTCAGAATTTGGTGAACTTAAAACAGTTTTAAGGTACCAAAATAAGGAGCTCTACTCCTTCCCCAATGGAGAGACAAGCCTCCAAAGAGAAATTGACAACACGGACTTTTCCCAGGAAGCTCTACACTACATCCTAGCAAGCCTGAAAGTGCCTCATATTGTCTAAAATAACAGGTCCAATTTATTCCATGCATTTCGGAGAGAGATAAAATGTGTTTGAGATTCAGGATGCAAACGAAAAGATAAAGCACGAACAACTTGGGGACCTTGAAACAGTTTTAAGACCCCCCCAAGCAATGAGGGGTTTACTCCGCCCCAAAGGAGAGACAAGCCTACACAGAGAAACTGACAGCACCAGTCTTTCCCAAGAAGCTCTGGTCTGCATCCTAGCGAGACAGAAAGTGCCTCATACTGTGTACAATCACAGGTCCAAATTTTTTCTTTGCCATTCTCTGAGAGCTGAAATGTTTTTGCCATCTCAGGATGTAAACGACAAGATAGAGCACTCAGAACTTCAGTGCAGTAAACAAGATTTTATGTTGCCCAAGTTCTGAAATCTCTACAATTTCCCAATGGAGAGACAAGCCACTAAAGAGAAATAGACAGCATTGTTCTATCACTGGCAACTGTGCTCTGCATTCAAGCAGGGCTTAAAGCCCCTTACACTGTCTACAGTAACAAGACCCAATTTTTTCCTTGCAATTCTGGGAGAGCTGACCAATGTTAGGGAGCTCAGGATGAAAATGACAAGATAGAGCACTGAGAACTTGGGGACCTTAAAATAAAATTGTGTTGAAGTTCCTAAGTTCTGAGTGCTCTACACATTTCCCAAAGGGGAGACAAGCTGCTAAAGACAAATAGAAAACATCTGTCTGTCCCAGCCAACTCCGGACAGCATCCTTCCAGGGCTTAAAGGCCCTTGCACAATCCACAGTAACCAGTCCAAATATTTTTCTTCCAATTCTGGGAGCGCTGACCAGTGTAAGGTAGCTCAGAATGCAAAAGACAAGATAGAGCACTCAGAACTTGGGGATCTTAAGACAGTATTATGGGCCCCAAGGAAGGAAGGCACTACACATCCCACAAAGGAGAGACACGGCTCCAAAGAGAAATTCACAGCACCCATTTTTCCCAAGAAGCTCTCTCTGAATCCTAGCAGGACTGAAAGTGCGTCATTCGGTCTAGAATAACAGGTAAAATTTTATTCCTTCAATTGTGTTAGGGAGCTCAGGTACAAACCAAAAATAAAGTACTCAGAACATTGGGACCTGTGGAGGGCTTGCAGATTCAAACAACAAGAAAGAGTTCTAAGAATTTGGGGACCATAAAGAAAATTGTTTTAAAGTATCCAAGTTCTGAGTGCTCTAAACATTTCCCAAAAGAGAGACAAGCCACTCAGAAGAAATAGAAAGCATCGTTCTGTCCCAGGCAACTGTGTTTTGAATAATAGCAGGGCTAAATGCCCCTTGCACTATCCACAATAAACAGACCAAAATTTGTTCTGCCAATTCTGGGAGAGGGGACCAGTTTTAGGGAGCTTAGGTACAAATGACAAGATAGAGTACGCAGAATATGGGGACCTTAGAAGAGTCTTCAGGCCCCCAAGGAAGAAGGGCTCTACACCTTCCCCAAGGAAGAAAAACGCCTCCAAAGAGAAATTCACAACACCCATCTTTCCCAAGAAGCTCTGCTCTGCATCCTAGCAATATTGAAAGTGCCTCATTCTGTCTACAATAACAAGTGCATTTTTTTTTCTTTTAATTCTGGGAGAGGTCAAAATTGTTTGGGATCTCAGGATGCAAATGATAAGATAGAGCACTTAGAATTTGGTGACCTTAAAACAGGTTAAAGGTCCCAAACTGAATATGCTCTACTCCTTTCCCAATAGAGAGTCAAGCCTCCAAAGAGAAATTGACAGCACCGACCTTTCCCACTAAGCCCTAATCTACATCCTAGCAAGACTGAAAGTGCCTCATACTGTTAACAATAACAGGTCCAATTATGTTCCTTGCAATTCTGGGAGAGCTGAAAATTGTTTGCGAACACAGGATGCAAACGAGAAGATAGAGCACTCAGAACTTCAGCGCCTTAAAACAAAATTGTTTATCAGGGCTCAAATTCTGAATGATCTACACCTTCCCCAAAGGAGAGACAAGCCGCTAAATAGAAATAGACCGTATCTTTCTAGCCCAGGCAACTCCGGTCTGCATCCTAACATGGCTGAAAGCACTTACACTGTCCACAGTAACCAGTCCAATGTTTTTCTTCCAATTCTGGGAGAGCCGAGCAGTGGCAGCGAGTTCAGCATGCAAACAAAAGTTTGAGTAAAGCAGAAAAAGTGAGAGAAGGTGATGTTAGGGAAATGAAATCTAATATATGTATTCAAAAGTTTTTTTTTCTTTCATGCGATTATTTATAACACATTTATAAGATTATTTCTTTGTTGCTTTGTAAGTCCCTCCCCCATAGTATAACCCCAGCTTTGACTGGATTTCATGTCGGCATAATTTGTGGAGGGGAAGGAAAAAACAATTCGTTAAATTAGGGATAGAGGTTGACCCATTGCACCAATGAGAAATACAAGTCAAAAACGAATTTTACAACTTTGGTGCTGGGTGGGGGGCAGGGGCAGTGGGGATAATTGGTTTGGGGGGCAGGAGGAGGATGGGAAGAGATGGGAAGGGGAAACAAAGGAGGACGTTAAAATACTTTTAAAAATATAGTCATTATCTTGCCGATGTAATTTTAACCCCTCTGTACAGTATGTTCAAAATAATAAATAAATAAATAAATAAATAAATAAATAAATAAATAAATTTAAAACAAAGAAAAGATGAAGCTCTCAGAACTCGGGGACCTTGAAACAGTTTTAAGGGCCCCAAGCAATGAGGGCTTTACTCCTTTCCCAAAGGAGGGAAAAGTGTCCATAGAGAAATTGACAGCACCAATCTTCCCAAGAAGCTCTGGTCTGAATCTTAACAAGACAGAAAGTGTCTCATACTGTCCACCATCACAGGCTCAGTTTTTTCCTTACAACTGGGAGGACTGAAAAGTTTTTGAGATCTCAGGATGTAAACGATGAGACAGAGCACTCAGAATTTAGCTGAGGTAAACAATATTTTATGGTGCCCAAGTTCTGAATGCTCTACAATTCCTCCAAGGAGAAACAAGCCACTAAAGAGAAATAGACAGCATCGTTCTATCACAGGCAACAGCCATCTGCATCCTAGCAGGGCTTGAAGCCCCTTACACTGTCCACAGTAACAAGTCCCAATTCATCCCTTGCAATTCAAGGAGGGCTGACCAGTGTTAGGGAGCTCAGGATGAAAACGACAAGATAGAGCACTGAGAATGTGGGGAACATAAAACAGAATTGTTTTGTGGCGCCAGGGTTCTGAATGTTCTATAAATTCCAAAAAGGAAAGACCAGCGCCCAATGAGAAATAGACAACATGGATCGGTTTCTAGCAGCCCATGTGTGTATACTGGCATGGTTCAAAGTCCCTCTTGATGTCACCATCCACAGCTCAATATTTTTTCCTTACCATTTAGGGAGAGCTGTGGAGGGTTTGGGAGCCCAGCATGCAAACAAGAAAGAGTTCTCAGAATTTGAGGACCACAAAGAAAAGATCTCCAATTTCTGAGTGCTCTAAACTTTTCCCAAAAGAGAGACAAGCCACTTAGGAGAATTAGAAAGCATCGTTCTGTCCCAGGAAACTGTGTTCTGAATCTTAGCAGGGCTTAATGCCCCTTGCACTATCCACAGTAAACAGTTCAAACTTTGTTCTTCCAATTCTGGGAGAGGTGACCAGTGTTAGGGAGCTCAGGTACAAACGACAAGATAGAGAATTCAGAATGTGGGGAACTTAGAACAGTCTTAAGGCCCCCAAAGAAGGAGAGCTCTACACCTTCCCCAAGGCAAAAACACGCCTCCAAAGTGCAATTCACAGCACCCATCTTTCCCAAGAAACTCTTTTCTGCATACTAGCAATATTGAAAGTGCCTCATTCTGTCTACAATAACAAGTGCATTTTTATTCCTTTTAATTCTGAGAGAAGTCAAAAGTGTTTAGGAACTCAGGATTCAAAGAATAAGATAGAGCACTAAGAACTTCGGCCCTTTAAAACATTATTATTTTACGGTGACCAAGTTCTGAATTTTCTATACATTCCCCAAAGGAAAGACAGAGCACTAAGGAGAGTTAGACAGCATCGGTCTATCCCAGGCAACTTCGGTCTGCATCCTACGAGGGCTTAAACCTCCTTACACTGTCCCCATTAACCAGTCCCAATTTTTTCCTTGCAATTTGGGAGGGCTGACCAGTGTTAGGGAGTTCAGGATGAAAACGACAAGATAGACCCTTAGAGCTTGGGGACCTTAAAACAGAACTGGTTTTTGTCGCCTCAGCTGTGCATACTCTATACTTTCCATAATGAAGACACAAGACACCAAAGAGAAATAGACAGCCTATTTTGGCCTCTAGTAGCTCTTATGTGCATTGTGGCATGGTTCACAGCTCCTCTCTGTATCACCAACCATAGATCAAAAGTTTTCTTTGAAATTTTGGGATAGCTGAGGAGGTTTTGGAAGTACAGGATGCAAATAAAAAGAAAGAGCACTCAGAATTTTGTGACCTTAAAACAGTTTTAAGGTCCCAAAGTGAGGGGGATCTACTCCTTCCCCAATGGAGAAACAAGCCTCCAAAGAGAAATGGACAGCACCGACCTTTCCCACTAAGTCATAATCTACATCCTAGCAAGACTGAAAGTGCCTCATACTGTCAACAATAACAGGTCCAATTATATTCCTTGCAATTCTGGGAGAGCTGAAAAGTGTTTGGTAGCACAGGATGCAAATGACAAGGTAGAACACTCAGAAATTCGGTGCCTTAAAACAATATTGTATATCAGGGTTCAAATACCGAATGATCTACTCTTTCTCCAAAGGAGAGACAAGCCGCTAAATAGAAATAGACTGCATCTTTCTAGCCCAGGCAACTCCGGTCTGCATCCTAGCATGCCTGAAAGCCCCTTACAAGGTCCACGGAAAAAAGTCCAATTTTTTAAAATTTAATTTAATTTTATTTGTGAACATACTGTACAGAGGAGTTACAATTACATGGGCAGGATAATGCGTACATTTCTTACCAAGCATTGCAGCCTCCTCCTTTGTTTACCCTTCACATCCCTTCCCAGCCTCCCCCTCCCCCCCAATCCCAATCCTTCTCCTTCCCCCCCCTACCCCCCACACACCAAAGTTGTAAAGTTCGTTTTCTACATGACAACTTGTACTTCTCATTGTTGCAACAGGTCCACCTGTATCCTTAAACAACTGGTTTTTCCCCATCTCCTCCACAAGTTATACTGACATCAAATAAAGTGAAAGCAGGGGTTATACTGTGGGGGAGGGACATACAAAGCAACAAAGAGATAATCTTATAAATGCGTTAGAAACACAGGCATGAAAGAAAGAAAACATTAAAATACACAACTAAGGGTTCATTTTCCTGACATCACATTATCTGACCTTTTCCGCTTGACTCATACATATACTAGATATTACAAATAAGGGAAACCATCGGACCTAAATGTTTACAAACAAGACCACACTAAAGCTACCAGCACGACTATGTTTATTGCAGCATTATTTACCATAGCTAAGATATGGAACCAACCCAGATGCCCCTCAGTAGATGAACGGATCAAGAAAATGTGGTATATATACACAATGGAATTCTATGCCTCCATCAGAAAGAATGACATTGCCCCATTTGTTAGGAAATGGAAAAACTTGGAAAAAATTATATTAAGTTAAGTAAGCCAGGCCCAAAAGTCCATTTTTTTCTTCAGATTCTGGGAGAGCTGATCAATGTTAGTGAGTTCAGCATGGAAACGAAAGTTTCAGTACAGCAGAGAAAGTCAGATAAGGTGATGTTAGGGAAATGAACCCTAAGATATGTACTCAAAAGTTTTTCTTTCATGAGATTGTTTATAACACATTTATCAGATCATTTCTTTTTTACTTTGTAAGTTTCTCCTCCATAGTATAACCACTGCTTTCAGTGGAATTCGTGTCGTTACAATTTGTAGAGGAGAAAGGGGAAAACAATTTGTTTAAGTAGGGATACAGGTGGACCCATTGCAAAAATGCGATGTACAAGTCGTTATGTATAAAATGAATTTTACAACTTTGGTGCGCGGGTAAGGGGGACAGCGGGAGCGTGGAGGATTTGGGGAGGGCAGGAAGAGGATGGGAAAAGGTCTGAAGGGGAAACAAGGAGGACGTTACAACACTTTATAAATAATTTACTCATTATCTTGTCCATGTAATTGTAACCCATCTTTACAGTGTTTGCACAACAAAAAATAAATGAATAAACAAACAAATATATAAATAAATAAATAATAAAGATGGAGCCCTTAGAATTTGGGGACCTTGAAACAGTTTTAAGGCCCCCCAAGCAATGAGGGCTTTACTCCTTCCCCAAAGGAGCAACAAGCCTCCATAGAGAAATTGACAGCACCAATCTTCCCAAGAAGCTCTGTCTGCATCCTAGCAAGACAGAAAGTGTCTCATACTGTCTACAATCACAGGTTCAGTTTCTTTCCTTAGCACTGGGAGGGCTGAAAAGTTTTTGAGATCTCAGGATGTAAACGACAAGATAGAGCACTCAGAACTGCAGTGAGGTAAACAATATTTTATGGTGCCCAAGTTCTGAATGCTCTACAATTCCTCAAAGGAGATACAAGCCACTAAAAAGAAATAGACGTCATCTTTCTATCTCAGGCAACAGCGGACTGCATCCTTGCAGAACTTGAAGTACCTTACAGTGTCCACAGTAATGAGTCTTAATTTTTATTATTGCAATTCATTTAGGGCTGACCAGTTTTGGGGGGTTCAGGATGTAAACGACAAGATAGAGCACTGAGAATGTGGGGAACTTAAAAGAGAATTGTTTTATGGCGCCAAGGTTCTGAATGCTCTATACCTTCGAAAAAGGAAAGAACAACGCCCGAAGAGAAATAGATAACATGGATCGGTTTCTAGCAGCCCCTGTGTGCATCCTGGCATGGTTCAAAGCCCCTCTTGGTTTCACAATCTGCAGGTCAATATTTTCTCCTTGTAATTTTGGAATTGCTGTGGAGCGTTTGGGAGCCCAGCATGCAAACAACAAGAAAGAGTTCTCAGAATTTGGGGACCACAAAGAAAATTGTTTTAAGGTCTCCAAGTTCTGAGTGCTCTAAACTTTTCCAAAACAGAGACAAGCCACTTAGGAGAATTAGAAAACATGGTTCTGTCCCAGCAACTGTGTTCTGAATCCTAGCAGGGCAGAATGCCCCTTGCACTATCCACAGTAAACAGGCCAAACTTTGTTCTTCCAATTCTGGGAGAGGTGACCAGTGTTAGGGAGCTCAGGTACAATCGACAAGATAGAGTACTCAGAATATGGGGACCTTAGAACAGTCTTAAGGTCCCCAAGGAAGGAGGGCTCTACACCTTCCCCAAGAAAGAGACATGCCTCCAAAGAGAAATTCACAGCACCCATCTTTCCCAAGAAGCTCTGCTCTACAGCCTAGCAATATTGAAAGTTTTTCATTCTTTCTACATTAACAGTTGCAATTTTTTCCTTTTAATTCTGAGAGAGGTTAAATGTGTTTAAGGACTCAGGATGGAAAGAACAAGATAGAGCACTCAGAACTTCGGCGCCTTAAATCATTATTGTTTTACGGTGACCAAGTTTTGAATGCTCTACACAGGGCACTAAGGAGAGTTAGACAGCAACAGTCTATCCTAGGCAACTTCGGTCTGCATCCTAGCAGGGCTGAAAGCTCCTTACACTGTCCCCATTAACCAGTCCCAATTTTTTCCTTGCAACTCTGGGATTGCTGAGCAGAGTTAGGGAGCTCAGGATGAAAATGAAAAAATAGAGCCCTGAGAACTTGGGGACCCTAAAACAGAACTGTTTTTTGGCGTATCAGTTGTGAATACTCTACACCTTCCATAATGAAGTGACAAGCCACCAAAGAGAAATAGACAGGATATTTCGGTATCTAGTGGCATCTATGTGCATCCTGGCATAGTTCACAGCCCCTCTCAGTAACACCAGCCATAGGTCAAATGTTTTCTTTGAAATATTGGAGGAGCTGAGGAGGATTTGGGAGCACATGATGCAAATAACAAGAAAGAGCACTCACAACTTGGGGACCTTAAAAGAATTGTTTCAAGGTCCCCATGTTGTGAGTGCTCTACACCTTCCACAAAGGAGAGAAAAGCCACTAAATAGAAATAGACTGCATTTTTCTCACCCAGGCAACTCGGGTCTGCATCCATCAAGGCTTAATGCCCCTCACATTGTCTACAGAGACCAGTCCAATTTTTTTCTTCCAATTCTGGGAGAGCTAACCAGTGTTAGCGAGCTTAGGATGCAAACGACAAGAGAGAGCACTCAGAATTTGGTGACCTTAAAACAGTTTTAAGGTCCCAAAGTGAGGAGGCTCTACTCCTTCCCCAATGGAGAGACAAGCCTCCAAAGAGAAATGGACAGCACCGACCTTTCCCTGTAAGCCCTAATCTACATCCTAGCAAGAGTGAAAGTGCCTCATACTTTCAACAATAACAGGTCCAATTATATTCTTTGCAATTCTGGGAGAGCTGAAAAGTGTTTGGGAGCACAGTATGCAAACGACAAGGTAGAGCACTCAGAAATTCGATGCCTTAAAACAAAATTGTTTTTCAGGGCTCAAATTCTGAATGATCTACACCTTTCCCAAAGGAGAGACAGTGCTAAATGTATAGACCACATCTTTCTAGCCCAGGCAACTCCGGTCTGCATCCTAGCATGGCTGAAAGCCCCTTATACAGTCCACAGCAACTAATCCAATAATTTTCTTCCAATTCTGGGAGAGCTGACCAGTGGTAGCGAGTTCAGCATGCAAACAAAAGTTTGAGTAAAGCAGAGAAAGTCAGATAAGGTGATGTTAGGCAAATGAACCCTAAGATATATATTCAAAGGTTTTTTTTCTTTCATGGTATTGTTTATAACACATTTATAAGAGTGCTCAAAACTTTCCCAAAAGAGAGACAAGACACTTAGGAAACATAAAAAGCATCGTTCTGTCCCAGGCAATTGTGTTTTGAACCCTAGCAGGGCTTAATGCCCCTTGCACTATCCACAGTAAAAAGGCCAAACTTTGTTCTTCCAATTCTGGGAGAGGTGACCAGTGTTAGGGAGCTCAGGTACAAACGACAAGATAGAGTACTCAGAATATGGGGACCTTAAAACAGTCTTAAGGCCCTCAAGGATGCAGGTTTCTACTCCTTCCCCAAGGCAGAGACACGCCTCCAAAGAGAAATTCACAACACCCATCTTTCCCAAGAAGCTCTGCTCTGCATCCTAGCAATATTGAAAGTGCCTCATACTGTCTACAATAACTGTTGCAATTTTTACCTTTTAATTCTGAGAGAGGTAAAAAATGAATAGGAATTCAGGATGCAAAGAACAAGATAGAGCACTCAGAACTTCAGCGCCTTAAAACATTATTGTTTTACGGGACCAAGTTCTGAACGCTCTACACATTCCCCAAAGGAAAGACAGGGCACTAAGGAGAGTTAGACAGCAACGTTCTATCCCAGGCAACTTCGGTCTGCATCCTAGCAGGACTTCAATCTCCTTACTCTGTCCCCGTTAACCAGTCCCAATTTCTTCCTTGCAATTCTAGGATTGCTGAGCAGTGTTAGGGAGCTCATTATGAAAATGTCAGGATAGAGCCCTGAGAACTTGGGGAACTTAAAACAGAACGGTTCTTTAGCGCCTCAGTTGTGAATACTCTACACCTTCCATAATAAAGAGACAAGCCACCAGAGAAATAGTCAGCATATTTCGGTCTCTAGTAGCTCGTATGTGCATCCTGGCATGGTTCACAGTCCCTCTCGGTATCACCAGTCATACATAAATAGTTTTCTTTGAAATATTGGGAGAGCTGAGGAGCTTTTTGTAGCACAGGATGCAAATAACAAGATAGATCACTCACAACTTCCCCCAAAGGAGAAGAAAGCTGCCAAATAGAAATATTCTGCATTTATATCGCCCAGGCAACTCTGGTCTGCATCCATCAGGGCTTAATGCCCCTCACACTGGCCACAGAGACCAGTCCAATTCTTTTCTTCCAACTCTGGGAGAGCTGACAAGTGTTAGCCAGCTCAGGATGTAAACGACAAGATAGAGCACTCAGAATTTGGTTACCTAAAACAGTTTTAAGGTCCCAAAGTGAGGAGTCTCTACTCCTTCCCCAATGGAGAGACAAGCCTCCAACGAGAAAGGGACAGCACCGACCTTTCCAACTAAGCCCTAATCTACATCCTTGCTCAAATTCGGAATGATCTACACCTTCCCCAAAGGAGAGACAAGCCACTAAATAGAAATCGACCGCATCTTTATAGCCCAGGCAACTCCGGTCTGCATCTTAGCATGGCTGAAAGCCCCTTAAACTGTCCACTGTAACCAGTCCAATTTTTTTCTTCCAATTCTGGGAGAGTTGACCAGTGTTAGCGAGTTCAGCATGCAAACAAAAGTTTGAGTGAAGCAGAGAAAGTCAGATAAGGTGATGTTAGGGAAATGAACCCTAAGATATGTATTCAAATGTTTTTTTTTCTTTCAGGTGATTGTTTATAACACATTTATAAGATCATTTCTTTTTTGCTTTGTAGGTGTCTTTCCGATAGTATAACCACTGCTTTCATTGGATTTCATGTCGCTATAATTTGCAGAGGGGAATGGGAGAAAAATTCGTTTAAATAGGGATAAAGGTGGACCCATTGCAAATATGCAATGTACAAGTCGTAATGTCCAAAACTTTGGTGAGGGGGTGGTGGGGGGCGTAGGAGCAGGGAGGACTATGGTTGGGGGTGCAGAAGGAGGATGGGAAGAGATGGGATGGGGAAACAAAGGATGACGTTACAATAGTTAATAAAAATGTACTAATTATCTTCCCCATGTAATTGTAATCCCTCTGCACAGTGTTTTCACAATAAAAAATAAATAAACAAACAAATAAATAAATAACTTAAAAAAAGAAAAGATTGAGCACCCAGAACTTGGGGACCTTGAAACAGTTTTAAGGCCCCCAAGCAATGAGGGCTTTACTCCTTCCCCAAAGGAGCAACAAGCCTCCATAGAGAAATTGACAGAACCAATCTTCCCAAGAACCTCTGGTCTGCATCCTAGCAAGAGAGAAAGTGTCTCATACTGTCTACAATCACAGGTTCAGTTTCTTTCCTTAGCACTGGGAGGGCTGAAAAGTTTTTGAGATCTCAGGATGTAAACGACAAGATAGAGCACTCAGAACTTCAGTGAGGTAAACAATATTTTATGGTGCCCAAGTTCGGAATGCTCTACAGCATCATTCTATCACAGGCAACTATGGTCTGCATCCAAGCAGGGCTTAAAGCCCCTTACACTGTCCACAGTAACAAGTCCCAATGTTTTCCTTACAATTCAGGGAGGGATGAACAGTGATAGGGAGCTCAGGATGAAAATGACAAGATAGAGCACTGAGATTGTGGGGAACTTAAAACAGAATTGTTTTATGGCGCCAAGGTTCTGAATGCTCTATATCTTCGAAAAAGGAAAGACTAGCCCCCACAGAGAAATAGACAATATCGTTCGGTTTCTCGCAGCCCCTGTGTTCATCCTGGCATGGTTCAAAGCCTCTCTTGGTGTCACTATCCGCAGGTCAATATTTTTTCCTTGCAATTTTAGGAGAGCTGTGGAGGGTTTGGGAGCACAAGATGCAAAAAAACAAGAAACAGTTCTCAGAATTTGGGTACGGTAAAGAAAATGGTTTTAAGGTCTTCAAGTTCTGAGTACTCTAAATGTTTCCCAAAAGAGAGATAAGCCACTTAGGAGAATTAGAAAGCATCATTTTGTCCCAGGCAACTGTGTTCTGAATTCTAGCCGGCCTTAATGCACCTTTCACTATCCACAGTAAACAGTCCAAACTTTTTCATCCAATTCTGGGAGAGGTGACCAGTGTTAGGGAGCTCAGGTACAATCAACAAGATAGAGTACTCAGACTATGGGGACTTTAGAACAGTCTTAAGACCCCGAAGGAATGAGGGCTCTAAACCTTCCCCAATGAAGAGACAAGCCTCCAGAGAGAAATTCACAGCACCCATCTTTACCAAGAAGCTCTGCTCTGCATCCTAGCAATATTGAAAGTGTCTCATTCTGTCTACAATAACAGGTGCAATTTTTTTTCGTTTTAATTATGAGAGAGGTCAAAAGAGTTTAGGAACTCAGGATGCAAAGAGCAAGATAGATCACTCAGAACTTCCTCGCCTTCAAACATTATTGTTTTACAGTGACCAAGTTCTGAACGCTCTACACATTCCCCAAAGGAAAGACAGGGCACTAAGGAGAGTTAGACAGCATCGGTCTATCCCAGGCAACTTCGGTCTGCATCCTAGCAGGGCTGAAATCTCCTTACACTGTCCCCATTAACCAGTCCCAATTTTTTCCTTCCAATTCTCGGATTGCTGAGCAGTGTTAGGAAGCTCAGGATGAAAACGACAAGATAGAGTCCTGAGAACTTGGGGACATTAAAACAGAACTGATTTTTGGCTCCTCAGTTGGAATAATCTACAACTTGCACAATGAAGAGACAAGCAACCAAACAGAAATAGACAGCATATTTCGGTCTCTAGTGTCTCCTACGTGCATCCTGGCATGGTTCAAACCGATTTCAGTATTACCAGCCATAAGAGAACAGTTTTCTATGAAACATTAGACGAGATGAGGAGGTTTTGGGAGCACATGATGCAAATAACAAGAAAGAGCACTCGCAACTTAGGGACCTTTCAACTATTGGTTGAAGGTCCCTAAGTTGTGAGTGCTCTACACCTTCCCCAAAGGAGAGAAAAGCCACTAAATAGCAATAGATTGCATTTTTCTCTCCCAGGCAACTCTGGTCTGCACTCATCAGGGCTTAATGCCACTCACACTGTCCACAGAGACCAGTCCAATTTTTTTCTTCCAATTCTGGGAGAACTAACCAGTGTTAGCGAGCTCAGGATGCAAATGACAAGATAGAGTACTTAGAAGTTGGTGACCTTAAAAGAGTTTTAAGGTCCCAAAGTGAGGAGGCTCTACTCCTTCCCCAATTGAGAGACAAGCCTCCAAAGAGAAATGGACAGCACCGACGTTTCCCACTAAGCCCTAATCCACATCCTAGCAAGACAGAAAGTGCCTCATACTTTCAACAATAACAGGTCCAATTATATTCCTTGCTATTCTGGGAGAGCTGAAAAGTGTTTGGTAGCACAGGATGTAAACAACAAGATAGAGCACTCCGAAATTCGGCAACTTAAATCAAAATAGTTTTTCAGGGCTCAAATCCTGAATGACCTACACCTTCCCCAAAGGAGAGACAAGCCACCAAATAGAAATAGACCGCATCTTTCTAGCCCAGGCAACTCCGGTCTGAATCCTAGCATGGCTGAAATCGCCTTACACTATCCACAGTAAGCAGCCCAATTTTTTTCTTCCAATACTGGGAGAGCTGACCAGTGTTGACGAGTTCAGCATGCAAATGAAAGTTTGAGGAAAGCAGAGAAAGACAGACAAGGTGATGTTAGAGAAATGAACCCTAAGATATGTATTCAATTTTTTTCTTTCATGTGATTGTTTATAACACATTTATAAGATCATTTATTTTTGCTTTGTAAGTCCCTTTCCCATAGTATAACCACTGGTTTCACTGGTATTCGTGTGGATATAATTTGTGGAGTGGAAATGGAAAAACAATTCGTTTAAGTAGGGATACAGGGGGACCAATTGCAAAAATGTGATGTACAAATCGTTATGTCCAAAACGAACTATACAACTTTGGTGTGAGAGTGGTGGGGGCGCCAGACCGGGGAGGACTTTGCGTGGGACAACAGGAGGATGGGAAGAGATGGGAAGCGGATAAAAGAGGGACATTAAATACTTTACAATAAATGTCCTCATTATCTTGACCATGTATTGTAACCCCTTTGTACAGTGATTTCACGATAAAAATAAATGAATACACAAACATATAAATGAATAAATTTTAAAAAAGAAAAGATGGAGCACTCAGAATTGGTTAACCTTGAAACAGTTTTAAACCCCCAAGCAATGAGTGCTTTACTCCTTCCCCAAAGGAAGCACAAGCCTCTACAGAGAAATTGACAGCACCAATCTTCCCAAGAATCTTTGGTCTGCATCCTAGCAAGACAGAAAGTGTCTCATACTGTCTACAATCACAGGTTCAGTTTTTTTCCTTACCACTTGGAGGGGTGAAAACTTTTTAAGATCTCAGGATGTAAATGACAAGATAGAGCACTCAGAACTCCGGTGAGGTGAACAATATTTTATGGTGCCCAAGTTCTGAATGCTCTACGATTCCTCAAAGGAGATACAAGCCACTAACGAGAAATAGACAGCATCGTTCTATCACAGGCAACAGCGGTCTGCATCCTAGCAGGGCTTGAAGTCCCTTTCACTGTCCTCAGTAACAAGTCCCAATTTTTTCCTTACAATTCATGGACAAATGACCAGTGCTAGGGAGCTCAGGATGAAAACGACAAGATAGAGCACTGAGAATATGGGGAACTTAAAACAGAATTGTTTTATGGCACCAAAGTTCTGAATGCTCTACACCTTCAAAAAAGGAAAGATCAGCGCCCAAAGAGAAATAGACAACATAGATCGGTTTCTAGCAGCCCCTGTGTGCATCCTGGCATGGTTCAAAGCCCCTATTGATGTCACCATCCACAGGTCAATATTTTTTCCTTGCCATTTTGGGAGAGCTGTGGAGCGTTTGTGAGGACAGGATGCAAACAACAAGAAAGGGTTCTCAGAATTTGGGGACCATAAAGAAAATTGTTTTAAGGTCCCCACGGTCTGAGTGCTCTAAAGGTTTCCCCAAAGAGAGACAAGCCACTTAGGAGAAATAGAAAGCATCGTTCTGTACCAGGCAACTGTGTTCTGAATCCTAGCAGGGCTTAATGCCCCTTGCACTATCCACAGTAAACAGTCCAAACTTTGTTCCTCCAATACTGGAAGAGATGACCAGTGTGAGGGAGCTCAGGTGCAATAAAAAAAGATAGAGAACTCAGAATATGGGGACATTAGAACAGTCTTAAGGCCCCCAAAAGGAAGGAGTGCTCTACACCTTCCCCAAGGAAGGGACACTCCTCCAAAGAGAAATTCACAGCACCCATCTTTCCCAAGAAGGACTGTTCTGCATCCTAGCAATATTGAAAGTGTCTCATTCTGTCTACAACAACAGGTGCAATTTGTTTTTGTTTCAATTCTGAGAGAGGTCAAAAGTGTTTAGGAACTCAGGATGCATAGAACAAGATAGAGCACTCAGAACTTCAGCGCCTTAAAACATTATTGTTTTACGGTGACCAAGTTCGGAATGCTCTACACATTCCCCAAAGGAAAGACAGGGCACTAAGGAGAGTTAGACAGCATCGGTCTATCCCAGGCAACTTCGGTCTGCATCCTAGCAGGGCTGAAATCTCCTTACACTGTCCCCATTAACCAGTCCCAATTTTTTCCTTGCAATTCTGGGATTGCTGTGCAGTGTTTGGGAACTCAGGATGAAAACGACAAGATAGAGTCCTGAGAACTTGGGGACCTTAAAACAGAACAGTTTTTTTGGCGCCTCAGTTGTGAATACTCTACACCTTCCATAATGAAGAGAAAAGCCACCAAAGAGAATAGACAGCATATTTCTGTCTCTAGTAGCTCGTATGTGCATCCTGGCATGGTTCACAGCCCCTCTCGGTATCACCAGCCATTGGTCAAATGTTTTCTTTGAAATATTGGGAGAGCTTAGGAGGATTTGGGAGCACAGGATGCAAATAACAAGAAAGAACACTTAAAACAACTTAAAACTACTGTTTAAAGGTCCCCAAGTTGTAAGTGACCTACCCCTTCCCCAAAGGAGTGAAAAGCCCTAAGTAGAAATTGACTTCATTTCTCTCGCCCAGGGAACTCTGGTCTGCATCTCTCAGGGCTTTGTGCCCTCACAATGTTCACACAGAACAGTCAAATTTTTCTCTTCCATTTCTGGGAGAGCTGACCATTGTTAGCGTGCTCTGGATGCAAACGACAAGGTAGAGCACTCAGAAGTTGGTGACCTTAAAACAGTTTTAAGGTCCCAAAGTGAGGAGGCTCTACTCCTTCCCCAATGGAGTGACAAGCCTCCAAAGAGAAATGAACAGCACCGACCTTTCCCACTAAACTTTAATCTACATCTTAGCAAGACGGAAAGTGCCTCATACTGATAAAAATAACAGGTCCAATTATATTCTTTCCAATTTTGGGAGAGCTGAAAAGAGTTTGGGAGCACAGTATGCAAACGACAAGATAGAGCACTCAGAAATTCGGCATCTTAAAACAAAATTGTTTTTCTGGGCTCAGATTCTGAATGATCAATACTTTTCCCAAAGGAGAGACAATCTGATAAATAGAAATAGACCTAATCTTTCTAGCCCAGGCAACTCCGGTCTGCATCCTAGCATGGCTGAAAGCCCCTTACACTGTCCACAGTAACCAGTCCAAATTTTTCTTCCAATTCTGGAAGAGCTGACCAGTGTTAGCGAATTCAGCATGCAAACGAATGTCTGAGTAAAGCAGAGAAATTCAAATAATGTGAAGTTAGGGAAATGAACCCTAAGATATGTATTCAAATATTTAATTTTTTCTTTCATGCGATTGTTTATAACAGATTTATAGGATCATTTATTTTTTGCTTTGTATGTCCCACCTCCATAGGATAACCGCTGCTCTCACATGATTTTGTGTCGGTGTAATTTGTGGAGGGGAAGGGCAAAAGCAATTCGTTTAAATAGAGACACAGGTGGACCCATCACAAAAATACGATGTACAAGTCATTATGTCCAAAACGAACTTTACAATTTGGTGCGGGGGATGTGGGGACGCAGGAGTAGAGAGGAAGGGGCAGGAGGAGGATGGGAAGAGATGGGAAGGGGAAACAAAGGAGGACATTACAATACTTTATAAAAAATGTACTCATTATTTGTCCATGTAATTGTAACCCCTGTGTACAGTGTTTTCACATTAAAAAATAAATGAATAAACACACAAATAAATGAATAAATTAAAAAAGGAAAGATGGAGCACTCAGAACTTGGGGATCTTGAAACATTTTTAAGGCCCGCAAGCAATGAGGGCTTTATTCCTTCCCCAAAGGAGGGACAAACCTCCATAGAGAAATTGACAGCACCAATCTTCCCAAGAAGCTCTGCCTACATCCTAGCAAGACAGAAAGTGTCTCATACTGTCTACAATCACAGGTTTAGTTTTTTTCCTTACCACTGGGAGTGCTGAAAAGTTTTTTTTTGAGATCTCAGGATGTAAACGACAAGATAGAGCACTCAGAACTTCGGTGAGGTAAACAATATTTTATGGTGCCCAAGTTCTGAATGCTCTACAATTCCTCAACGGAGATACAAGCCACTAAAAAGGAATAGATGGCATGGTAAAAAAAAATTCGTTTAAATAGGGATACTGGTGTACCCATTGCAAAAATGCGATGTACAAGTCGTTATGTCCAAAACGAACTTTACAACTTTGGTGCGGGGTGGTGGGGGTGTGGGAGCGGGGAGCACTTTGCATGGGGCAACAGGAGGATGGGAAGAGATGGGAAGGGGGAAAAAGGGGGACGTTACAATAGTTTATAATAAATGTACTCATTATCTTGCCTATGTATTGTAACCCATCCGTATAGTGTTTTCACAATAACAAATAAATAAATACACAAACACATAAATAAATAAATTTTAAAAAAGAAATGATGGAGTACTCAGAACTTGGGGAACCTTGAAACAGTTTTAAGGCCCCCAAGCAATGAGGGCTTTACTCCATCCCCAAAGGAGGCACAAGCCTCCATAGAGAAATTGACAGCACCAATCTTCCCAAGAAGCTCTGGTCTGCATCCTAGCAAGACAGAAAGTGTCTCATACTGTCTACAATCATAGGTTCAGTTTTTTTCCTTACCACTGGGAGGGCTGAAAAGATTTTTTTGAGATCTCAGGATGTAAACGACAAGATAGAGCACTCAGAACTTCGGTGAGGTAAACAGTATTTTATGGTGCTCAAGTTCTGAATGCTCTACAATTCCTCAAAGGAGATACAAGCCACTAAAAAGAAAGAGATGACACCATTCTATCTCAGGCAACAGCGGTCTGCATCTTTGCAGGGCTTGAAGCCCCTTACACTGTCCACAGTAACAAGTCCCAATTTTTTTTCTTGCAATTCAGGGATGGCTGACCAGTGTTAGGGAGCTCAGGATGAAAACGACAAGTTAGAGCACTGAGAATGTGGGGAACTAAAAACAGAATTGTTTTATGGGGCCAAGGTTCTGAATGCTCTATACCTTCGAGTAAGGAAATAACAACACCCAAAGAGAAATAGAGAGCATCCTTCTGTTTCTAGCAGCCCCTGTGTGCATCCTGGCATGGTTCAAAGCCCCTCTTGGTGTCACATTCCGCAGGTCAATATTTTCTCCTTGTAATTTTGGGAGAGCTGTGGAGGGTTTGGGAGCCCAGCATGCAAACAACAAGAAAGAGTTCTCAGAATTTGGGGATCATAAAGAAAATTGTTTTAAGGTCTCCACGGTGTGAGTGCTCTAAACTTTTCCAAAATAGAGACAAGCCACTTAGGAGAAATAGAAAGCATGGTTTTGTCCCAGGCAACTGTGTTCTGAATCCTCGCAGGGCAGAATGCCCCTTGCACTATCCACAGTAAACAGTCCAAACTTTGTTCTTCCAATTCTGGGAGAGGTGACCAGTGTTAGGGAGCTCAGGTACAATCGACAAGTTAGAGTACTCAGGATATGTGGACCTTAGAACAGTCTTAAGGTCCCCAAGGAAGCAGGGCTCTACACCTTCCCCAAGGAAGAGACACGCCTCCAGAGAGAAATTCACAGCACCCATCTTTCCCAAGAAGCACTGCTTTACATCCTAGCAATATTGAAGTGCCTCATTCTCTCTACAATAACATGTGTAATTTTTTTCCTTTTAATTCTGAGAGAGGTCAAAAGTTTTTAGGAACTCAGGATGGAAAGAACAAGATAGATCACTCAGAACTTCGGCGCCTTGAGTTCCGGGAAGATGGCGGAGGAGAAGCTGGAGCCTAAGTAAGCTCTCACATAGAAAGCAGTTTTAGAGTTCCAGTGAACAGTCCTAAGCCAGAGAATTACACCAAGTGTGCCATCACAGGACAGAGAGATAGGCCAGAGAGGGAAACCCAGGCAAGGAGACACTTCTGAGTGCTTGCCAGCAGCCGCCGCGGCGGCAGCACCTGTGGCGGCGGCGGGCAAGTGCAGGAGCTTACCTGAGCCACAGAGAGTCCGAGAAGGAGCCAGACGCAACGGGCGAGCGGATTCTACTCAACACCAGCAAGAACCGACAAGGAGCGGACATCTTCATTCTGCAGTTCGCAGACCAGAGACGACCCACGAGCCAAGACTTGGCGTGAGTAGAAGCCTGACATCCTCACTCCTTCTCAGGGAGCAGAGGAGGGAAGGCCACCCCTCCCCCACCAACACCGGAGATCTCCATCTTGGATACCAACAAAGCTCAGAGGAGCTGCTAGCTCCAACTCAGGCCTTGGAATAAAACGAATCATTTAGCAGGTCACAAGAACTTAACGGCAGCGTGACCTGCCAGACTCAGCTCCACCCAGGGAAAAGTCACCCAGCTCGGGCGCCAGCCCTTGGAGTGGCTTTCTCCACTGAGTAATCAGAGCCAGAGGCTGTCCCTCCCTCTAGCAGCCTTGACAATCAATTGAAAATCAGTAAACAGAAACCCTGAGAATGGCTCTCGGCGGGGCTCTGTGAGGTTTTCACAAACTAGCCCCTGAAAAGCTACTGTCTGTTGAAAGGCCTCGACTCTACCCAGAAGCTAGTCTCATCACTGCATCCCCCTTTTTTGTGATACTTAAAGCAGATCTGCGTCCCAATGAACTAGCCTGGGAGGAGGATTGACAAATCTTGGGTAAAGCAGAGCATTTTTCTGCCTGTTCGAATAAACTGACTTAAGAAACCAACCAAGCTACAGGACCACAAGCAGAACAGAGACTCCAACCAGAGGCTGCTTATGGACACAAGGGAGATACATGACTTTCCCCACTCCTCCCCCCACAAAAAAAATCAAAGAACTTTCTTTTTTTCTTCATTTTTTATCTTTGGTACCTTATATAAAAAATTTTTTTCTGAAACTTTTTTTTTAATCTTTAATCTTTGCCTTTTATGAAAAAAAATTGTTTTCCAGAAACTTTTTTTTCCTCTTATAATTTTTACTTTAGGGATAAGTGAGTGTGCGTTTTTCTTTCTTTTTTGGTTTTCTTTCACTTTTTTTTCTTTTTTAATTATCTTTTTGTTTTTTGCTTAGCTCTACTGAACTTCTCATCTTTTTCTTCTTCCTTTCTTATCCTTTTCACCTGCTCCTCTCTTTCATTCTTCTTTATGTGACTTAATTCTTGTCTTGCACATCCTCAGATAAACCCGTAGTTGACTATTAGACCCTATCCTCCATTGTGTACACACTTAATCCACAAATTTATTACTCAAGTCAAAACCTCTAAGACTTAAATTCCTTAATAGCAGTACTACCTCGTTATACCTATATAATATTTTAAGCATTTTTATTTTTAAGTTTTTCACATCTCCTTTATATCCCTCCCCTTCTCTCAATAAATTCACGTTCTCATCTAAATAGATTGTTATCGAATCTACATAATTTTATTAATTTTTACCTTTCTATTTTTTTTGGACTCTTTTCTTTTCCCGTTCCCATTCTTCTTTCTTTCACTCTTTCTACTTTCATCCTACCCAACCTATTTCCTGCTTTGAGATTAGGACTTAGTTAACTCTCCTTGAACCTCCCCACATCAATTTATTCCTATTTTTTACCCACATCTCTCCATAACCCTAATAATTACTGGTCTTCCAAATTCTTCTTTGTGGTTCATAGCCCATTAACGTGTTGTTTGATGTTGAATAGATATAACTGTTGAACTAGATTGTATCTGTAGATTATTGACTGTGCAATTTCAGACTTGGGTTGATGCTTGCCTTAAGATAGTGTTCTAGCACAAAACTGGTGCTATTTTCATCTCAAATGGGCAGAGTAAGCCGGAAAAACACAAGAAAAATGGCAAATCCGGGTATCTCAATTCCCAATCTTGATAATCAGGGGACAGAACAGATAATGAATAATCCAGAGGAGAATTCCCAAATAGCTCTACAAACACTGCTGGCAAACATGATAAATGAAAAGTTTGAAAGCATACAAAGGACTCTGTATGAGCATGATAGGGAGAGAGAAGAGGCAATCCATAAGTTTATACAGGAATATCATAAGCGTGAGGAAACTACTCAAAAACTGATACAGGATTTGCATGAGCAGCTTGAGAATACTCAAAGAGAAAGGCAGGAATGTCGTGAGAAGGCTGAGAACAATCAAAGAGAACTACTGGAATCCCACGAACGGGTGGAAGCTAATCAAAGAGTAATACAAGGATTGAGAGAGCAGGAAGAGAATACACAAAGATCACTAAAGGCATTCATGGAATCCATTAACAAAGAGCTGAAGGAAGTCAGGGAGACCACAAAGGGAATGCTGAATGGAACCCAACACAAGGAATGGGAGTCCAAGGAATCCATAACCAATCAACTAAGTGATTTGAGAACAAACACTGAACATCAAATTAAGGAGGTAAAGAAGTTCATACAAGATCTAAAACAAAGCTTCAACAAAGAATTTGAAGCCATCAAAGCTGACCAATTAGAAGGAAAAGAGATAAAAAACAAAGTAGAAAGTCTTGACAGCAGGTTAGACCATGCAGAAGATCGAATCTCAGGGATTGAAGACAGCCTAGATATTATAGAGAAAGAACATACAACCATCCAAGACAAGTCCAAGAAATATGACAGATCTATCCAACACTTGGAAGACACCATCAGAAGCCCTAATCTAAGGATAATGGGTGTAGAGGAGCACCTAGCAACAGAAGTTAATGGACTAGGAAATTTTTTTTAACAGAATCCTAGGAGAGAACTTGCAAGACATGCAAAAAGACAGGCCTATTCAGATACAAGAAGCTTTTAGAACTCCAAACAGACCAGACCAGAATAGGACATCCCACCGTCACATTATAATCCACACAGGATCAACTCAGACCAAGGAAAAGATCCTTAAAGATGTCAAGGAGAAAATATTAATCACCTACAAAGGAAAATCAATTAGAATCACCTCAGAGTTCTCAGCAGAGACAATCAAAGCAAGAAGAGCCTGGAACGTTGTATGCCATGCCCTAAAAACAAACAACTATCAACCAAGAATACTGTACCCAGCTAAACTCTCCTTCATAACTGAAGATAACTTAAAGATGTCCTACACATAGAAAACCAACAAGACGACAATAAAGGCCAAGAAACTGCACCCAAACTGAGAATCCAAGAACCATAGGAAGAACCCAGTTTTCACAGCCCCCAAGAAGGTGGATAACATGGCAGGAACTCCCAAATACCTCTCAGTCCTTTCTCTTAACATTAACAGACTGAACTCTCCTATTAAGCGACATAGACTGTCTAGTTGGATTAAAAAACAAGACCCTTCTATCTGCTGCCTGCAGGAGTCACATCTTGCCCATAAAAACAAACACATTTTCAATGTTAAAGGCTGGAACAAAATCCACCAAGCAAATGGCCCTCATAAAAAGGCGGGAGATGAAATCCTAATAGCAAATAAAATAGACTTCAAATTAAAATTCGTGAGAAGAGATAAAGAAGGTCGCTACATACAAATTAAGGGATCTCTCTTTCAGGAGGATATTACAATTCTAAATATCTACTCGCCAAGCAATGGAGCACCCAAATTTATCCAAGAAACACTACTTTCGCTCAAATCCCATATAAATCCAAAGACATTAGTTGATGGGGATTTTAACACACCACTCTCCCCACTAGATAGATCAACTCGGCAAAAACTCAACAGAAAAACCACAGATCTAAACAGCTGCATAGATCAACTAGATTTAACAGATATCTACCGAATATTTCACCCAGCAGCATCACAATACACGTTTTTCTCAACAGCACATGGAACATTTTCCAAAATAGACCACCTTTTAGGCCACAAAGCAGAACTGTCTAAATTCAGAAACATTGAAGTTATATCTTGCATCCTCTCTGACCACAAGGAATAAAATTAGAACTCAACACCAAAAGCCACCAAAGAAAGTCAAGTATCACATGGAGACTGAACAACACACTGCTGAATCACGAATGGGTCATGGAAGAGATTAGAAAAGAAATTCAAATGTTCATGTTATTCAACAAAAATGAACACACAAATTACCAGCTCCTCTAGGACACAGCAAAGGCAGTTCTCAGAGGCAAGTTTATAGCTCTGAGCTCCTACATCAACACATTGGAGAGATCTGAAACCAACAATTTAATGACACATCTAAACCTCCTTGAAAAAGAGCAGCAAGATAAACCCCAATCCAGTAGATGGAAAGAAATAATTTAAATTAAATGAGAATTAAATGAATTAGAATCCAAAAAAACTATAGAAAGAATCAACAAAACAAAGAGTTGGTTCTTCGAAAAAATTAACAAAATTGACAGACCCTTAGCAAATCTTATCAAAAAAAGAAGAGAACACACCCACATAAATAAACTCAGAGATGAGAATGGAAACATCACCATGGAAACAACCAAGATTCAGAACATTACATGGGAATAGTTCGTAAAACTTTATGCTAATAAGTTTGAGAACTTGACAGAAATGGACCTTTTCCTAGCAAATATTGACATGACAAAACTAAACCAAGATGAGTTAAACCAGCTTAACAGGCCCATGTCAAGCATTGAAATAGAAACAGCAATAAGAGTCCTCCCAGCTAAAAAAAGTCCAGGACCAGATGGTTTTACAGCGGAATTCTACAAGGCCTTCAAAGCAGAGCTCACACCAATACTCCTCCAACTCTTCAATGAAATTGAAAGAGAAAGTTCACTACTGAACACATTCTATGAAGCCATCATAACCCTCATCCAAAAACCAGGCAGGGACTCATCAAAGAAAGAGAACTATAGACCCATTTCTTTGATGAACATTGATGCAAAACTTCTCAACAAAATTTTGGCCAACCGACTTCAACAATTAATCCAAATAATCATACACCACTATCAAACAGGATTCATTTCAGGGATGCAAAGCTGGTTCAATATATGCAAATCAAACAATATTATTCATCATATCAAGAGGGGCAAGGATAAGAACCACATGGTTATCTCAATAGATGCAGGAAAAGCATTCAACAAGATCCAACACCCCTTTATGATGAAGGTTTTGGAAAAATTAGGAATCCATGGAACATTCCTCAATACAATAAAGCCTGTATATGACAAACCTACAGCCAGCATTATACTTAATGGTGAAAAACTAAAGCCATTTCCTCTTAACTCAGGAACAAGACAAGGATGTCCACTCTCTCCACTTCTCTTCAATCTAGTATTAGAATGTCTAGCTATAGCAATAAGACAAGATGCAGACATAAAGGGGATCCAAATAGGGAAAGAAGAAATAAAACTCTCCCTCTTCGCAGACGACATGATCTTGTATTTAAAGAATCCCATAGACTCCACTCCCAAATTACTCAAGCTGAATCAAAACTTTGTCAAAGTAGCAGGGTATAAAATTAACCCCCCAAAATCAATGGCTTTCCTGTATGCCAACAATGAGAAAAGTGTGGTTGAAATTAGGAAAGCAACTCCATTTGTAATAGCCCCACAAAAAATAAAATACCTAGGAATTAACTTAACTAAAGAAGTGAAGGACCTCTATGATGAAAACTTTAAAAACTTGAAAAAGAAAATCAACACAGAACTTAAAAAAGGGAAAAACTCCCATGCTCTTGGATTGGAAAGATTAACATCGTGAAAATGGCAATACTTCCCAAGGCTATCTACAAATTCAACGCGATACCTATCAAAATTCCAACCTCATTCTTCAAGGAAATAGAAGAGGCAATCCAAAAATTCATATGGAACAATAAAAGACCCCGAATAGCAAAAACGCTACTCAATGGAAAGAACACTGCTGGAGGAATATCAATACCAAATTTCAAACTCTACTATAAAGCTCCTCAATGGAAAGAACACTGCTGAAGGAATATCAATACCAAATTTCAAACTCTACTATAAAGCCATAGTAATCAAAATAGCTTGGTATTGGCGTAAGAACAGACCTCAGAACCAATGGAATAGAATTGAAAATCCAGAAATGAACCTACAGAACTATAGCCATCTAATCTTCGATAAGGGAGCTAAAACAATAGAATGGAAGAAAGACAGCCTCTACAGTAAATGGTGCTGGCAAAATTGGTTAACTACTTGTAGAAAACTAAAGCTAGATCCTTATATATCACCCTGCACCAGAATCAACTCCAAATGGATCAAAGACCTTGAACTCAAAGCAGACACTCTGAAAACATTACAGGATGGAATAGGAGAAACCCTAGGTCTCCTTGGCTCAGGCTGAAATTTTCTGAATAGAGATCCAGAAACACAACAAATCAAAGAAAGATTGGACAAATGGGATTGCATAAAGTTGCAGAGCTTCTGCATGGAAAAGGACATAGCTAGCAAAGCCCACGGATTGGGAGAAGATCTTCACTAGCCATACAACAGACAAGGGTCTCATATCTAAAATATACTTGGAACTCAAAAAATTAAATCCCCCAACAACAAATCCTCAAAGGAACAACTGCCCAATAAATAAAGTGGGCAAATGACTTAAAGAGAAACTTCTCTGAAGAAGAACGAAGAATGGCCAATAGACACATGAAGAAATGCTCAACCTCCCTAGCCATAAAAGAAATGCAAATCAAAACAACATTGAGATACCAACTCACCCCAGTTAGAACGGCAAAAATCAAGAACTCTACCAACAACAGATGCTGGAGGGTATGTGGACAGAAGGTAACCTTACTTCATTGTTGTTGGGAATGTAATCTTGTTCAACCACTTTGGAAAGCAGTATGGAGAATCCTCAAAAGACTTCACATAGAGCTCCCCTATGACCCAGCAATCCCACTTTTGGGCATTTACCCAAATGTTTACAAACAAGACCACACTAAAGCTACCAGCACAACTATGTTTATTGCAGCATTATTTACCATAGCTAAGATATGGAACCAACCCAGATGCCCCTCAGCAGATGAATGGATCAAGAATATGTGGTATATATACACAATGGAATTCTATGCCTCCATCAGAAAGAATGACATTGCCCCATTTGTTAGGAAATGGAAAAACTTGGAAAAAATTATATTAAGTGAAGTAAGCCAGGCCCAAAGAAACATAGGTCCCATGGTTTTCCTTATTTGCAATATCTAGTATATATGTGAGCCAAGCGGAAAAGGTCAGATAATGTGATGTTAAGAGAATGAACCCTTAGATATGTATTTTAATGTGTTTTTTTCTTTCATGCATGTGTTTCTAACGCATTTATAAGATTTCTTCCTTGTTGCTTTGTATGTCCCTCCCCCACAGTATAACCCCTGCTTACACTATATTTGATGTCAGTATAGCTTCTGGAGGAGATGGGGAAAAACAAGTCGTTTAAGGATACAGGTGGACCTGTTGCAACAATGAGAAGTACAAATTGTCATATCCAAAACTAGCTTTCCAAAGTCGGTGCGGGGGTGGGGAGGGTGGGGGGAGAGGGGAAGGATTGAGATTGGGATTGGGATTGGGAGGGGGGAGGTTGGGAAGGGATGTGAAGGGTAAACAAAGGAGGAGGCTTCAATGCTTGGTAAGAAATATATGCATTATCCTGCCCATGTAATTGTAACCCCTTTGTACAGTATGTTCACAAATAAAATTAAATTAAATTAAACAAAAATAATTACGGCACCTTTAATCATTATTGCTTTACGGTGACCAAGTTCTGAATGCTCTACACATTCCCCAAAGAAAAAACAGGGCACTCAGGAGAGTTAGACAGCATTGGTCTATCCCAGGCAACTTCGGTCTGCATCCTAGCAGGCCTGAAACCTCCTTAACTGTCCCCATTAACCAGTCCCAATTTTTTCCTTGCAATTCTGGGATTGCTGAGCAGTGTTAGGGAGCTCAGTATGAAAATGACAAAATAGAGCCCTGAGAACTGGGGTACCTTAAAACAGAACAGTTTTTTGGTGCCTCAGTTGTGAATACTCTCCACCTTCCATAATGAAGTGACAAGCCACCAAAGAGATAGACAAGATATTTCGGTATCTAGTAGCTCCTATGTGCATCTTGGCATGGTTCACAGCCCCTCTCAGTATCTTTGAAATATTGGGAGAGCTGAGGAGGATTTGGGTGCACAGGATGCAAATAACAAGAAAGAGCATTCACAACTTGGGGACGTTAAAAGAATTGTTTCAAGGTCCCCAAGTTGTGAGTGCTCTACACCTTCCCCAAAGGAGAGAAAAGCACTTAAATAGAAATAGAAGTGCATTTTTCTCGCCCAGGCAAATCTGGTCTGAATCCATCCTGGCTTAATGCCCCTCACACTGTCCACAGAGACCAGTGGACAGAGACCAGTGGAAGAGCTGACCATTGTTAGCTAGCACAGGATGCAAACGACAAGATAGAGTACTCAGAATTTGGTGATTTTAAAACAGTTTGAAGGTCTTGAAGTGAGGAGGCTCTACTCCTTCCCCAATGGAGAGAAAAGCCGCTAAATAGAATTTGACCGCATCTTTCTAGCCCAGGCATCTCCGGTCTGCATCCTAGCATGGTGAAAGCCCCTTACACTGTCCACAGTAACCAGTCCATATTTTTCTTCCAATTCGGGGAGAGCTGACCAGTGTTAGCGAGTTCAGCATGCAAACGAATATTTGAGTAAAGCAGAGAAAGTCCGATAAGGTGATGTTAGGGAAATGAAACATAAGATAAGTATTCTAATGTTTTTTTTTCTTTCATGTGATTGTTTTGACACATTTATAAGATCATTTCTTTTTTGCTTTGTAAATCCCTCCCCCATAGTATAACCACTGCTTTCACTGGATTTCGTGTTGGTATTATTTGTGGAGGGGAATGGTAAAAAAATTCGTTTAAATAGTGATACAGGTGGACCCATTGCAAAAATGCGATGTACAAGTCTTTATGTCCAAAACGAACTTTATAACTTTGGTACGGGGGAGGAGCGGGGCGCGGGAGCGGAGAGGACTGTGGAGGGGGCAAGAGGGGGATGGGAAGAGATGGGAAGGGGAAACAAGGGAGGAGGTTACAATACTTTATTAAAAAATATACTCATTATCTTGGCCATTTAATTGTAACCCCTCTGCACAGTGTTTTCACAATAAAAGAAATAAATAAACAAACATATAAATAAACAAATTGTAAAAAAAAAAAAAGTAAAGATTGAGGAGTCAGAACTAGGGGGCCTGAAACAGTTTTAAGTCCCCCAAGCAATGAGGGCTTTACTCCTTCCCCAAAAGAGGCACAAGCCTCCATAGAGAAATTGACAGCACCAATCTTCCCAAGAAGCTCTGGTCTGCATCCTAGTAAGAAAGAAAGTGTCTCATACTGTCTACAATCACAGGTTCAGTTTTTTTCCTTACCACTGGGAGGGCTGAAAAGTTTTTTTGAGATCTCAGGATGTAAACGACAAGATAGAGCACTCAGAACTTCGGTGAAGTAAACAATATTTTATGGTTCCCAAGTTCTGAATGCTCTACAATTCCTCAAAGGAGATACAAGCCACTAAAGAGAAATAGATGGCATCATTCTTCACAGGCAACAGTGGTCTGCATCCTAGCAGGACTTGAAGCCCCTTACATTGTCCACAGAAACAAGCAAAATTTGTTCTTTGCAATTCAGGGAGGGATGACCAGTGTTAGTGAGCTCAGGATGAAAACGACAAGAAAGAGCACTGAGAATGTGCGGAACTTAAAACAGAATTGCCCCATGGCTCCAAGGTTCTGAATGCTCTATCACTTCGAAAAAGGAAAGACCAGCCCGCATAGAGAAATAGACAACATCCTTCGGTTTGTAGCAGACGCTGTGTGCATCCTGGCATGGTTCAAAGCCCCTCTTGGTGTCACCATCCGCAGGTAAATATTTTTTCCTTGCAAATGGGAGAGCTGTGGAGGGTTTGGGAGCCCAGCATGCAAACAACAAGAAAGAGTTCTCAGAATTTGAGGACCATAAAGAAAATTGTTTTAAAGTCTCCAAGTTCTGAGTGCTCTAAACTTTTCCAAAATAGAGACAAGCCACTTAGGAGAAATAGAAAACATGGTTCTGTCCCAGGAAACTGTGTTCTGAATTCTAGCAGGGTGGAATGCCCCTTGCACTATCCACAGTAAACAGTCCAAACTTTGTTCTTCCAATTCTGGGAGAGGTGACCAGTGTTAGGGAGCTCAGGTACAATCGACAAGATAGAGTACTCAGAATATGGACTTAGAACAGTCTTAAGGCGCCCGAGGAAGGAGGGCTTTACACCTTCCCCAAGGAAGAGACACCCCTCCAAAGAGAAATTCACAGCACCAATCTTTCCCAAGAAGCTCAGCTCTACATCCTAGCAATATTGAAAGTGCCTCATTCTGTCTATAAAAACAGGTGCATTTTTTTCCTTTTATTTCTGAGAGATGTCAAAAGTGTTTAGGACCTCAGGATGCAAAGAACAAGATAGAGGACTCAGAACTTCGGCTACTTAAATCATTATTGTTTTATGGTGAACAAGTTCTGAATGCTCTACACATTCCCTCAAGGAAACACAGGGTAGTAAGGAGAGTTAGACAGCATCAGTCTATCCAAGACAACTTCGGTCTGCATCCTAGCAGGCTTTAAACCTCTTTACACTATTCCTATTTACCAGTCCCAATTTTTTCCTTACAATTCTGGGATTGCTGAGCAGTGTTAGGGAGCTCAGGATGAAAAATGACAAAAAAGAGCCCTGAGAACTTGGGGACCTTAAAACAGAACGGTCTTTTGGCGCCTCAGTTGTGAATACTCTACACCTTCCATAATGAAGTGACAAGCCACCAAAGAGACATAGACAGGATATTTCCATATCTATTAGCTCCTATATGCATCCTGGCATGATTCACAGCCTTTCTCAGTATCACCACCCATAGGTCCAATGTTTTCTTTGAAATATTGGGAGAGCTGAGGAGGATTTGGGTGCACAGGATTCAAATAACAAGAAAGAGCATTCACAACTTGGGACGTTAAAAGAATTGTTTCAAGGTCCCCAAGTTGTGAGTGCTCTACACCTTCCACAAAGGAGAGAAAAACCCTTAAATAGAAATATTACTGCATTTTTCTCACCCAGGCAACTCTGGTCTGCATCCATCCAGGCTTAATGCCCCTCACAATGTCCACAGAGACCAGTCCAATTTTTTTCTTCCAATTCTGGGAGAGCTTACCAGTGTTAGCGAGCTCAGGATGCAAACGACATGATAGAGCACTCAGAATTTGGGCACCTTAAAACAGTTTTAAGGTCCCACAGTGAGGAGCCTCTACTCCTTCCCCAATGGAGAGACAAGCCTCCAAAGAGAAATGGACATCACCGACCTTTCCCACTAAGCCCTAATCTACTTCCTAGCAAGACTGAAAGTGCCTCATACTGTCAACCAGAACAAGTCCAATTATATTCCTTGCAATTCTGGGAGAGCTGAAAAGTGTTTGGGAGCACAGAATGCAAACGACAAGATACAGCACTCAGAAATTCGGCGTCTTAAAACAAAATTGTTTTTCAGGGCTCAAATTCTGAATGATCTACACCTTCCCCAAAGGAGAGACAAGCCCCTAAATACAAATAGACCGCATCTTTCTAGCCCAGGCAACTCCGGTCTGCATCCTAGCATGGCTGAAAGCCCCTTACACTGTCCACAGTAACCAGGCTAAAGTTTTTCTTTCAATTCTGGGAGAGCTGACCAGTGTTAGCGAGTCCAGCATGCAAATGAATATTTGAGTAAAGCAGAGAAAGTCCGATACGGTGATGTTAGGGAAATGAAACATAAGATAAATATTCAAATGTTTTTTTTTCTTTCATGTGATTGTTTTGACACATTTATAAGATCACTTCTTTTTTGCTTTGTAAGTCCCTCCTCCATAGTATAACCACTGCTTTCACTGGATTTCGTGTCGGTATTATTTGTGGAGGGGAATGGTAAAAAAAAATTCGTTTGAATAGGGATACAGGTGGACCCATTGCAAAAATGCGATGTACAAGTCTTTATGTCCAAAACGAACTTTACAACTTTGGTGCGGGGGAGGTGTGGGGCGCAGGAGCAGAGAGGAGTGTGGAGAGGGCAGGGGGAGGATGGGAAGAGATGGGAAGGGGAAACAAAGGAAGAGGTTCCAATACTTTATTAAAAAAATGTACTCATTATCTTGGCCATTTAATTGTAACCCTTCTGTACAGTGTTTTCACAATAAAATAAATAAATAAACAAACATATAAATAAATTGTAAAAAAAGAAAAGACGGAGCACTTAGAACTTGGAGACCTTGAAACAGTTTTAAGGCCCCCAAACAATGAGGGCTTTACTCCTTCCCCAAAGGAAGCACAAGCCTCCATAGAGAAATTGACAGCACCAATCTTCCCAAGAAGCTCTGGTCTGCATCCCAACAAGACAGAAAGTGTCTCATACTGTCTACAATCACAGGTTCAGTTTTTTTCCTTACCACTGTGAGGGCTGAAATGTTTTTGAGATCTCAGGATGTAAACGACAAGATAGAACACTCAGAACTTCGGTGAAGTAATCAATATTTTATGGTTCCCAAGTTCTGAATGCTCTACAATTCCTCAAAGGAGATACAAGCCACTAAAGAGAAATAGATGGCATCGTTCTTTCACAGGCAACAGTGGTCTGCATCCTAGCAAGACTTGAAGCGCCTTACACTGTCCACAGTAACAAGCACAATTTTTCCTTTACAATTCAGGGAGGGATGACCAGTGTTAGTGAGCTCAGGATGAAAACGACAAGAAAGAGCACTGAGAATGTGCGGAACTTAAAACAGAATTGTCCCATGGCGCCAAGGTTCTGAATGCTCTATCACTTCGAAAAGGGAAAGACCAGCCCGCACAGAGAAATAGACAACATCCTTCGGTTTCTAGCAGACGCTGTGTGCATCCTGGCATGGTTCAAAGCCCCTCTTGGTGTCACCATCCGCAGGTAAGTATTTTTTCCTTGCAAATGGGAGAGCTGTGGAGGGCTTGGGAGCCCAGCATGCAAACAACAAAAAAGAGTTCTCAGAATTTGAGGACCATAAAGAATATTGTTTTAAAGTCTCCAAGTTCTGAGTGCTCTAAACTTTTCCAAAATAGAGACAAGCCACTTAGGAGAAATAGAAAACATGGTTTTGTCCCAGGCAACTGTGTTCTGAATCATAGTAGGGGGGAATGCCCCTTGCACTATCCACAGTAAACAGTCCAAACTTTGTTCTTCCAACTCTGGGATGGTTTAGCAGTGTTAGGGAGCTCAGGATGAAAAAGACAAGATAGAGCCCTGAGAACTTGGGGAACTTAAAACAGAACTGTTTTTAGGCGCCTCACTTGTGAGTACTCTACACCTTCCATAGTGAAGAGACAAGCCACCAAAAAGAAATAGCATATTTTGGGCTCTAGTAGCTCCTATGTGAATCCTGGCATGGTTCACTGCCCCTCTCAGTATCACCAGCCATAGGTCAAAAGTTTTCTTTGAAGTATTGGGAGAGCTGAGGAGGTTTCGGGAGCACAGGATGCAAATAACAATAAAGACCACTCACAACTTGGGGACCTTAGAAGAGTTGTTTTAATGTCTCCATGTTGTCAGTGTTCTTTACCTTCCCCAAAACAGAGAAAGTCGACAAAATAGAAATGGACTGCATTTTTCTCACCTAGGCAACTGTGGTCTGTATCCATCAGGGCTTAATGCCCCTTACACTGTCCACAGAGACCAATCCAATTTTTTTCTTCCTATTCTGGGAGAGATGAGCAGTGTTAGCTAGCTCAGGATGCAAACGACAAGATAGAGCACTCAGAATTTGGTGACCTTAAAACAGTTTTAAGGTCCCAAAGTGAGGAGGCTCTTCTCCTTACCCAATGGAGAGACAAGCCTCCAAAGAGAAATGGACAGCACAGAACTTTCCCATTAATCCCTAATCCACATCCTAGCTAGACAGAAAGTGCCTCATACTGTCAACAATAACAAGTCCAATTATGTTCCTTGCAATTATGGGAGAGCTGAATAGTGCTTGGGAATACAGGATGCAAATGACAAGATAGCATTCACAAATTCGACGCCTTAAAACAAAATTGTTTTTCAGGGCTCAAATTCTGATTGATCTACACCTACCAAAAAGGAGAGACAAGCCGCTAAGTAGAAGTAGACCGCATCTTTCTAGCCCAGGCAACTCCGGTGTGCATCCAAGCATGGCTGAAAGCCCCTTACACTGTCCACAGGAAGCAGTCCCATTTTTATCTTGCAATACTGGGAGAGCTGACCAGTGTTAACCAGTTCAGCATGCAAACGAATGTTTGAATAAAGCAGAGAAAGTCACATAAGGTGATGTTAGGGAAATATACCCTAAGATATGTCTTCAAATTTTTTTTCATGCTATTGTTTATAACACATTTTTAAGATCATTTATTTTTGCTTTGTAAGTCCCTCCCCCATAGTATAACCACTGGTTTCACTGGAATTCATGTCGGTATAATTTGTCGAGGGGAAGGGGAAAAACAAATAGTTTAACTAGGGATATAGGTGGATCCTTTGCAAAAGTGCGATGTACAAGTCGTTATGGCCAAAACGAACTTTACAACTTTTGTGAGGGGGAGGTGGTGGCGCGGGAGTGGGGAAGACTTTGAGGGGGGCAGCAGGGGGATGGGAAGTGACGGGAAGGGGAAACAACAGAGGATGTTACAATACTTTATAAAAAATGTACTCACTGGGCTGGGAAGTTGGCTCAGTGGTAGAGCGCTTGCATTGCATGCCTGAGGCCCTGGGTTCGATTCTTCAGCACCACATAAGCAAAAAGAAAAAAGCCAGAAGTGGCACTGTGGCTCAAGTGGTAGAGCGCTAGCCTTGAGCTGAAGAGCTGAGGGACAGTACTCAGGCCCAGAGTTCAGGCCCCACGACCGGACCCCAAAAAAAAAAATGTACTCATTATCTTGCCCATGTAATTGTAACCCCATTGTACAGTATTTATAAAATGAAAAATAAAAAACAAACAAACAAACAATAAATAAATAAATTAAAAAAAAGACAAGATGGAGCACTCAGAACTTGGGGACCTTGAAACAGTTTTAAGGCCCCCAAGCAATGCGGGCTTTTCTCCTTACCCAAGGGAGGGACAAGCCTCCATAGAGAAATTGACAACATCAGTCTTCCCAAGAAGCTCTGGTCTGCATCCTAGCAAGACAGAAAGTGTCTCATACTGTCTACAATCACAGGTTCAGTTTTTTCCTTACCATAGGGCGGGCTGAAAATTTTTTGAGATCTCAGGATGTAAATGACAAGATAGAGCACTAAGAACTTCGATGAGGTAAACAATATTTTATGGTGTCCAAGTTCTGAATGCTCTACAATTCCTCATAGGAGATACAAGCCACTAAAGAGAAATAGACAGCATCATTCTATCACAGGCAACAGTGGTCTGCATCCTAGCAGGGCTTGAAGCCCCTTACATTGTCCACAGTAACAAGCTGACAAGTGTTAGGGAGCTCAGGATGAAAACAAGAAGATAGAGCACTGAGTATATTGGGAAGTTAAAACAGAATTGTTTTATGGCGCCAAGGTTCTGAATGCTCTATAACTTCTAAAAAGAAAAGACCAGCTCCCAAAGAGAAATATACATCGTTCGGTTTCTAGCTACTTCTGTGTGCATGCTGGCATGGTTAAAAGCCCCTCTTGGTGTCACCAACTGCAGGTCAATATTTTTTCCTTGCAATTTTGGAAGAGCTGTAGAGGGTTTGGGAGCATAGGATGCAAACAACAAGAGTTCTCAGAATTTGGGGACCATAAAGAAAATTGTTTTAAGGTCTCCATGTTTTGAGTGCTCTAAACTTTTTGTAAAAGAGAGACAAGCCACTTAGGAGAAATAGAAAGCACCATTCTGTCCCAGGCAACTGTGTTCTTAATCCTAGCAAGGCAGAATGCCCATTGCACTATCCACAGTAAACAGTCCAAACTTTTTTCTTCCAGTTCTGGGACAGGTGACTAGTGTTAGGGAGCTCAGGTACAAACGACAAGATAGAGTACTCAGAATATGGGGACCTTAGAACAGTCTTAAGGCCCCTAAGGAAAGAGGGATCTACACCTTTCCCATGGAAGAGACTGGCTGGCCTCTAGGTGGTCCAGGTTAACCTCTCCTTGTAAGTCATCTGTGGTTTCTTCTACACCCGAGAACTTTGGCAAGGTTAAGCAGTTTGCTTTGCCACCCAATAGTACCTGCGGAATTCTGCCGCGGTTGCAAACATTCAGAGGTGGCAGCCAGATATGCTTGCCCCGTAGGACACTGTCAGCTGACTGGGAATATCTGCTTCCTCTCTTCTCACCTGAGTGCTACTGATTACAGCTTTTACGGCTACACTCTACTCAACTGGAGGAGGAAGTTGAACCTCTACTTATGGCATCTGTTAAAGTTTTGAGAAGCAGACCTCAGTTGTTTGGGACATGGCCAAAGTCCATCCATTGCTATGGATGACACTGGATATATATGGCTCTAATTAGTCCACGGTTCTATTCAGCCGAATGACCTCTGCCAGCAACACTCATAATGAGGTTCTGAATTTGTTGCAACATAAGAGCGTTTCACTATGTCAAGGCTTCTTAAGAAGAATTCCAGAATATTGCTGTCGGCTGGCCTCTAGGTGTTCCCCATTAACATCTCCTTGTAAATCCTCCGTGGTTTCTTCTACACCCTTGAAGTTTGGCAAGGTTATGCAGTTTGCTGCATAATTGTGCCTGCAGAACTCTGGTGCGGTTGCAAACATTGAGACGTGGCAGCCAGATATGCTTGTCCCAGTAGGACACTGCCTGCTGCCTGGGAATATCTGCTTCCTCTTCTTCTCACCTGAGTGCTACTGATTACAACTTTTATGGCTACGCTCCACTCAACCTGAGGAGTAAGTTGAACTTCTAATTATGGCACTTTGTTAAAGTTTTGAGAACAGGAACTGGCACTCTGTTAAAGTTTTGAGAACCAGACCTCAATCACTTTGGACGGGACCAACGTCCATCCATTGCTATGGATTGCACTGGATATATCAGGCTCTAAGTAGTCCACGGTTGTGTTCATCCGAATGACCTCTGCAGGAAACATGCAGTATCAGGTTCTGAGTTATTGCAACAGAACAGTGTTTCACTACTTTCAAGTCTTTTTAGGAAGAATTCCATTTTACAGCAGCCGGCAGGCTGCCATGTTTCCCAGGTTCATATGTCCTTGTAAATCCTCAGTGGGTTCTTCTACATGCCTGAAGTTTGGCAATGTTACACAGTTTGCCTCATTGCACAATTGCCCTTGGAGAGCTCTGCAGTGGTTGCAAGCACTCAGAAGTGGCAGCCATTTGTGCTTGTCTCCCTAGGATGCTGCAAAATGACAGGGAATATCTGCTTCCCGTTCTTCCCACCTGAGTGTTACTGATTAGAGCTTTTACGACTACAATCTCTTCACCCTGAGGAGTAAGTTGAACCTCTAGTGGTGACAATGTGTTGAAGTTTTGAGAAGCAGACCTCAGTTGTTTGGGACGCGGCCACTATCCATCCATGTCTATGGACGGCACTGGATATATGAGGTTCTAATTTGTCCACGGTTCTGTTCAGCTGAATGACCTCTGCCAGGAACACTCAGAATGAGTTTCTGAGTTATGGAAACATAAGGGTGTTCCAATACTTTTGAGGCTTCTTTGTTAGAATTGCAGAATCTTGCTGTTGGCAGGCCTCGAGGTGTTCTCGGTTAACATCTTGTAAATCCTCTGTGGTTTCTTCTACACCCGTGAAGTTTCGCAAGGTTACGGAGTTTGCATTGGGGCATAATTGTGCCTGCAGAGCTCTGCCACGCTTGCAAACATTCAGGCGTGGCAGCCAGATATGCTTGTCAATGTACAATAGAGAAAGCTACCTGGGAATATCTTCTTCCAGTACTTCTCATCTGAATGCTACTTATTACAGCTTTTACGTCTATGCTCTACTCAACTGAAGGAATAAGAAGAAACACTACTTATGGCACTTAGTTAAAGTTTTGAGAACCATACCTGAGTTGTTTGTGCCACGACCAAAGTCCATCATTGCTATGGGTGGCATTGGATATATCAGGCTCTAAGTAGTCCATGGTTGTGTTCAGCAGAATGACCTCTGCCGGGAACATGCAGAATCAGGTTCTGACTTATTGCAACAGAACAGGGTTTCACTACTTTCAAGTCTTCTTAGGACGAATTCCAGATTCTGGCAGCCTCCACTCCACCAGGTGTTCCAAGTTCATATGTCCTTGTAAATCCTCAGTGGTTTCTTCTACACACCTGAAGTTTGGCAATGTTACTCAATTTGCATTCCTGCACAAATGCACCTGCAGAACTCTGCATTGGTTTCACACATTCAGAGTGGTAGCCATTTGTGCTTGTCCCCCTAGGATGCTGCCAGCTGACTGGAAATATCGGCTTGCCGTTCTTCCCACCTGAGTGTTACTGATTAGAGCTTTTATGACTATACTCTCTTCACCATGAGGAGTAAGATAACCTCGACTTATGACACTGTGTTGAAGTTTTGAGAAGCAGAACTCAGTTGTTTTGGAAGAGACCACTGTCCATCCATGACTATGGAAGGCACTGGATATATCAGGCTCTAATTAGTCCATGGTTGTGTTCAGCCGAATGACTTCTGCCGGATACACTCAGAATGAGGTCCTTAGTTATTGCAACAGAAGAGCGTTTCACTACTTTCAAGGCTTCTTAGGAAGAATTCCTGAATCTTGCTGCTGGTTGGCCTCCAGGTGTTCCGGGTTAACATCTCCGTGTAAATCCTCTGTGGTTTCTTCTACACTCGTGAACTTTGACAAGGTTACACAGTTTGCATTGCTACCCAATAGTCCCTGCAGAACTCTGCCACGGTTGAAAACATTGAGACATGGCAGCCAGATATGCTTGTCCCCATAGGACACTGTCAGCTGACTGGGAATATCTGCTTCCCGTTCTTCTCACCTGAGTGCTACTCATTACAGCTTTTACGGCTACACTCTACTCAACCTGAGGAGTAAGTTGAACCTCTACTTATGGCACTCTGTTAAAGTTTTGAGAACCAGACCTCAGTTGTTTCCCACCCGACCACCATCCATCCATTTCTAGGGATGGCACTGGGTATATAAGGCTCTAAGTAGTACACGGTTGTGTTCAGCCGAGTGATTTCTGCCGGGAACGTGGAGAATCACATTCTGAGTTAGTGCAGTAGAGCAGGGTTTCACTACTTTCAACTCTTCTTATGAAGAATTCTAGATTCTGACAGCCGGCAGGCTGCCAGGTGTTCTGGGTTCATATGTCCTTATAAATCCTCAGCGGTTTCTTCTACACGCCTGAAGTCTGGCAATGTTGCTCAGTTTGCATTACTGCACAATTGTGCCTGCAGAGCTCTGCAGTGGTTGCAAGCACTCAGAAGTGGCAGCCATTTGTGCTTGTCTCCCTAGGATGCTGCCACCTAACTTGGAATATCTCTTTCCCATTCTTTCCACCTGAGTGTTACTGATTAGAGCTTTGATGACTACAATCTCTTCACCCTGAGGAATAAGGTGAACCTCTACTGGTGACAATGTGTTGATATTGAGAAGCAGACCTCAGGTGTTTGGGACGTGGCCACGATCCATCCATGTCTATGGATATATCAGGCTCTAATAAGTCCACGGTTGTGTTCAGCAGAATGACCTCTGCCGGGAACACTCAGAATGACTTTCTGAGTTATGGCATCATAAGGGCGTTCCAATACTTTCTTTTTTTTAAATTTTATTTTATTTTATTTGTGAACATATTGTACAGAGGAGTTACAAATACATGGGTAGGATAATGCGTACATTTCTTACGAAGCATTGCAGCCTCCTCCTTTGTTTACCCTTCACATCCCTTCCCAGCCTGCCCCCTCCCCCCAATCCCAATCCTTCTCCTTCACCCCTCCCTTCCCCCCCCCCCCGCACCGACGTTGTAAAGCTCGTTTTGGACATGACAACTTGTACTTCTCATTGTTGCAACAGGTCCACCTGTATCCTTAAACAACTGGTTTTTCCCCATCTCCTCCACAAGTTATACTGACATCAAATATAGTGAAAGCAGGGGTTATACTGTGGGGGAGGGACATACAAAGCAACAAAGAGATAATCTTATAAATGCGTTAGAAACACATGCATGAAAGAAAAAAACATTAAAATACACATCTAAGGGTTCATTTTCCTAACATCACATTAACTGACCTTTTCCGCTTGACTCATACATATCCTAGATATTACAAATAAGGGAAACCATGGGACCTATGTTTCTTTGGGCCTGGCTTACTTCACTTAATATATTTTTTTCCAAGTCTTTCCATTTCCTAACAAATGGGGCAATGTCATTCTTTCTGATGGAGGCATAGAATTCCATTGTGTATATATACCACATTTTCTTGATCCATTCATCTACTGAGGGGCATCTGGGTTGGTTCCATATCTTAGCTATGGTAAATAATGCTGCAATAAACATAGTTGTGCTGGTAGCTTTAGTGTGGTCTTGTTTGTAAACATTTGGGTAAATGCCCAAAAGTGGGATTGCTGGGTCATAGGGGAGCTCTATGTGAAGTCTTTTGAGGAACCTCCATACTGCTTTCCAAAGTGGTTGAACAAGTTTACACTCCCACCAACAATGAAGTAAGGTTCCTTTCTGTCCACATCCCCTCCAGCATCTGTTGTTGTTAGAGTTCTTGATTTTTGCTGTTCTAACTGGAGTGAGGTGATATCTCAATGTTGTTTTGATTTGCATTTCTTTTATGGCTAGGGATGTTGAACATTTCTTTATGTGTCTATTGGCCATCCTTCTTTCTTCTTCAGAGAAGTTTCTCTTTAAGTCTTTCGCCCACTTATTTATTGGGCAGTTGTTTCTTTGAGGATTTGTTGTTGGGGGATTTAATTTTTTGAGTTCCAAGTATATTTTAGATATGAGACCCTTGTCCGTTGTATGGCTAGTAAAGATCTTCTCCCAATCGGTGGGCTTTCTATTGATCTTCCTAGCTATGTCCTTTGCCGTGCAGAAGCTCTGCAACTTCATGCAATCCCATTTGTCCAACCTTTCTTTGATTTGTTGTGTTTCCGGGTCTTTATTCAGAAAATTTCAGCCTGAGCCAAGGAGACCTAGGGTTTCTCCTATTCCATCCTGTAATGTTTTCAGAGTGTCTGCTTTGATTTCAAGGTCTTTGATCCATTTGGAGTTGATTCTGGTGCAGGGTGATGTATAAGGATCTAGCTTTAGTTTTCTACATGTAGTTAACCAATTTTGCCAGCACCATTTATTGAAGAGGTTGTCTTTCTTCTATTCTATTGTTTTAGCTCCCTTATCCAAGATTAGATGGCTATAGGTCTGCAAGATCATTTCTGGATTTTCAATTCTATTCCATTGGTCCTGAGGTCTGTCCTTATGCTAATACCAAGCTGTTTTGATAACTATGGCTTTATAGTACAGTTTGAAGTTTGGTATTGATATTCCTCAAGCAGTGTTCTTTCCATTGAGGAGCGTTTTTGCTATTCGAGGTCTTTTATTGTTCCATATGAATTTTTGGATTGCCTAGTCTATTTCCTTGAACAATGAGGTTGGAATTTTGATAGGTATTGCGTTGAATTTGTAGAAAGCCTTGGGAAGTATTGCCATTTTCACGATGTTAATCTTTCCAATCCAGAAGCATGGGAGGTTTTTCCATTTTTTAAGTTCTGTGTTGATTTCCTTTTTCAAGATTTTAAAGTTTTCATCATAGAGGTCCTTCACTTCTTTAGTTAAGTTAATTCCTAGGTATTTTATTTTTTGTGGGGCTATTACAAATGGAGTTGCTTTCCTAATTTCAGCCACACTTTTCTCATTGTTGGCATACAGAAAAGACATTGATTTTGGGGAGTTAATTTTATAACCTGCTACTTTGCCAAAGTTTTAAATCAGCTTGAGTAATTTGGGAGTGGAGTCTATGGGATTCTTTAAATACAAGATCATGTCATCTGCAAAGAGGTAGAGTTTTATTTCTTCTTTCCCTATTTGGATCTCCTTTATGTCTGCATCTTGTCTTATTGCTGTAGCTAGGCATTCTAATACTAGATTGAAGAGAAGTGAAGAGAGTGGGCATCCTTGTCTTGTTCCTGAGTTAAGAGGAAATGGCTTTAGTTTTTCACCATTGAGTATAATGCTGGCTGTAGGTTTGTCATATACAGGCTTTATTGTATTGAGGAATGTTCCATGGATTCCTAATTTTTCCAAAACCTTCATCATGAAGGGGTGTTTGATCTTGTCGAATGCTTTTTCTGCATCTCTTGAGATAACCATGTCGTTCTTATTCTTGCTCCTGTTGATGTGATGAATAATAGTAATTGATTTGCGTATATTGAACCAGCTTTGCATCCCTGAAATGAATCCTGTGTGATCATGGTGTAGGATTTTTTGGATGAATTGTTGAAGTCGATTGGCCAAAATTTTGTTGAGAAGTTTTGCATCAATGTTCATCAAAGAAATGGGTCTATAGTTCTCTTTCTTTGATGAGTCCCTGCCTGGTTTTGGGATGAGGGTTATGACGGCTTCATAGAATGTGTTTGGTATTGACCTTTCTCTATCAATTTCATTGAAGAGTTGGAGGAGTATTGGTGTGAGCTCTGCTTTGAAGGCCTTGTAAAATTCCGCTGTAAAACCATCAGGTCCTGGACTTTTCTTAGCTGGGAGGTCTCTTATTGCTGTTTCTATTTCAATGCTTGATATGGGCCTGTTAAGCTGGTTTAACTCATCTTGGTTTAGTTTTGTCATGTCAATATTTGCTAGGAAAAGGTCCATTTCTGTTAAGTTCTCAAACTTATTAGCATAAAGTTTTGAGACGTATTCCCTTATAATGTTCTGAGTCTTGGTTGTTTCCGTGGTGATGTTTCCATTCTCATATCTGAGTTTATTTATTTGGGTGTGTTCTCTTCTTTTTCTGATAAGATTTGCTAAGGGTCTGTCAATTTTGTTAATTTTTTCGAAGAACCAACTCTTTGTTTTGTTGATTCTTTCTATAGTTTTTTCGGATTCTAATTCATTTAATTCTGATTTAATTTTGATTATTTCTTTCCGTCTACTGGATTGGGGTTTATCTTGCTGCTCTTTCTCAAGGAGGTTTAGATGTGTCATTAAATTGCTAGTTTCAGATCTCTCCAATTTGTTGATGTAGGAGCTCAGAGCTATAAACTTGCCTCTGAGAACTGCCTTTGCTGTGTCCCAGAGGAGCTGGTAATTTGTGTGTTCATTTTTGTTGAATAGCATGAACATTTGAATTTACTTTCTAATCTCTTCCATGACCCACTCTTGATTCAGCAGTGTGTTGTTCAGCCTCCATGTGATACCGGACTTTCTTTGGAGGCTTTTGGTGTTGAGTTCTAATTTTATTCCCTTGTGGTCAGAGAGAATGCAAGGTATAACTTCAATGTTTCTGAATTTAGACAAGTTTGCTTTGTGGCCTAAAATGTGGTCTATTTTAGAAAACGTTCCATGTGCTGCTGAGAAAAACGTGTATTCTGATGCTGCTGGGTGAAATGTTCGGTAGATGTCTGTTAAGTCTAGTTGATCTATGCAGCTGTTTAGATCTGTGGTTTTTCTGTTGAGTTTTTGCCGAGTTGATCTATCTAGTGGGGAGAGTGGTGTGTTAAAATCCCCATCAACTAATGTCTTTGGATTTATATGGGATTTGAGGGACCGTAGTGTTTCTTGCATAAATTTGGGTGCTCCATTGTTTGGCGAATAGATATTTAGAATTGTAATGTCCTCCTGAAGGCGAGATCCTTCAATTAGTATGTAGCGACCTTCTTTATCTCTTCTCATGAATTTTAATTTGAAGCCTATTTTATCTGATATTAGGATTGCAACTCCCGCCTGTTTATGGGGGCCGTTTGCTTGGTAGATTTTGTTCCAGCCTTTAACATTGAAAATGTGTTTGTTTTTACGGGCAAGATGTGACTCCTGCAGGCAGCAGATAGAAGGGTCTTGTTTTTTAATCCAACTAGACAGTCTATGTCGCTTAATTGGAAAGTTCAGTCCGTTAACGTTAAGAGATAGGACTGAGAGGTATTTGGGAGTTCCTGCCATGTTATCCACCTTCTTGGGGGCTGCGAAAACTGGGTTCTTCCTATGGTTCTTGGATTCTCAGTTTGGGTGCAGTTTCTTGCCCTTTGTTACGGTCTTGTTGGTTTTCTATGTGTAGGACATCTTTAAGAATCTTTTGTAGGGCTGGTTTGGTGGAAATGTATTGTTTCAATTTTTCTTTGCTATGGAAGGTTTTTATTTGGCCTTCAGTTATGAAGGAGAGTTTAGCTGGGTACAGTATTCTTGGTGGCTCTTCTTGCTTTGATTGTCTCTGCTGAGAAATCTGAGGTGATTCTAATTGGTTTCCCTTTATAGGTGATTACCCTTTTCTCCTTGACAGCTTTAAGGATCTTTTCCTTGGTCTGAGTTGATCCTGTGTGGATTATAATGTGACGGTGGGATGTCCTATTCTGGTCTGGTCTATTTGGGGTTCTAAAAGCTTCTTGTATCTGAATAGGCCTATCTTTTTGTATGTTTGGGAAGTTCTCTGCTAGGATCCTGTTAAACAAATTTCCTAGACCATTAACTTCTGTTTCTAGGTGTTCCTCTTCACCCATTATCCTTAGATTAGGCCTTCTGATGGTGTCTTCCAGGTGTTAGATAGATCTATCATATTTCTTGGACTTGTCTTGGATGGTTGTATGTTCTTTCTCTATAATATCTAGGCTGTCTTCAATCCCTGAGATTCGATCTTCTGCATGGTCTAACCTGTTGTCAAGAATCTCTACTTTCTTTCTTATCTCTTTTCCTTCTAATTGGTCAGTTTTGATGGCTTCAATTTCTTTGTTGAAGCTCTGTTTTAGGTCTTGTATGAATTTCTTTACTTCCTTAATTTGGTGTTCAGTGTTTGTTCTCAAATCACTTAGTTGATTGGTTATGGTTTCTTTGGACTCCCATTCCTTCTGTTGGGTTCCATTCAGCATTCCCTTTGTGGTCTCCCTGACTTCCTTCAGCTCTTTGTTAATGGATTCCATGAATGCCTTTAGTGATCTTTGTGTATTCTCTACCTGGTCTCTCAATTCCTGAATTACTCTTTGATTAGCTTCCTCACGTTTGTGGGATTCCTGCAGTTCTCTTTCCTCCCGTTTGTGGGATTCCTGCAGTTCTCTTTGAGTGTTCTCAGCCTCCTCGCACCATGCCTCCCTTTCTCTTTGAGTATTCTCAAGTTGTTTATGCAAATCCTGTATCAGTTTTTGAGTAGCTTCCTCACGCTTAGGATATTCCTGTATAAACTTTTGGGATGCCTCCTCTCTCTCCCTATCACACTCATACAGAGTCCTTTGTAAGTTGTCAAACTTCTCATTTATCATTTTTCCACCAGTGTTTGTAGAGCTATTTGGGAACTCTCCTCTGGATTGTTCATTATCTGATCTGACCCCTGATTATCAAGATTGGGAATTGAGATACCCGGATTTGCCATTTTTCTTGTGTTTTTCTGGCTTACTCTGCCCATTTGAGATGAAAATAGCACCAGTTTTGTGCTAGAACACTATCTTAAGGCAACCATCAACCATCATTTGCATTTATACAGTCAATAGTCTACAGACACAATCTCGTTCAATAGATACATCTATTCAACATCAAACAACTATATGTTAATGGGCTTCGAACCGCAGAGAAGAATTTGGAAAACCAGAAATTTTTAGGGTTAGGGAGATATGTGGGTAAAAATAGGAATAGATTGGTGTGGGGAGGCACAGGGAGAGTTAACTATGTCCTAATCTCAATGCAGGAAGTAGATTGGGTAGGATGCAAGTAGAGAGAGAGTGAAAAAGAAGAAAGTGAAAGGGAAATGAAAAGAGACTAGAAAAAAATAGAAACGTAAAAATTAATATAGTTATGGTGATTGAGAGACCATCTATTTAGAAAGGAATGTGAATATATTGAGAAAACAGGAGGGAGATAGAAGAGATGTGAAAAACTTAAAAAAATGCTTGAAATATTATATAGGTATAAAAAGGTAGTACTTCTATTAAGGAATTTAAGTCTCAGAGGTTTTGGATTGAGTAATAAATTTGTGGATTAAGTGTGTACACAATGGGGGATAGGGTCTACTAGTTAACTATGGGTTTATCTGAGGATGTGCAGGACAAGAGTTAAGTCACATACAGAAGAACAAAAGAGAAGAAAAGGTGAAAATAATAAGAAAGGGAGAAAAAAAGATCAGAAATTCAGTAGAGCTAGACAAAAAAACAAAAAGATAATTAAGAAAGAAAGAAAAAGAGAAAGAGTCAAGAAAAGAAAGGAAAACGCACATTCACGTATTCCTAAAATAAAAATTATAAGAGGGAAAAAAAAGTTACTGGAAAACAATTATTTTTTCAAAAAAGGCAAAAATTAAAGATTAATAAAAGTTTTAGGAAAGGAAAAAAATTTTATATATATATATAAGGTACCAAAATAAAAAAGAAAAAAGAAAAGAAGGAGAAAAAGAAGAAAAAAAAGTTCTTTGATTTTTTTTTTTATTTTTTTGGGAGGGGTGGGAAGAATCCTGTATCTCCCTTTTGTCTGTAACCAGCCTCTTGTTGGAGTGTCTGGTCAGCTTGAGGTCCTGTGGCTTGATTGGTTTCTTAAGTCAGTTTGTTCGAACAAGCAGAAAAATGCTCTGCTTTACCCAAGATTTTGAGATCCCCTTCCCAGGTTAGTTTAATGGGAGGGTGATCTGCTTTGAGAATCACAAAAGAGGGGTGATGAGGCTAGGTTCTGGTAGAGTTGAGGCCTTTCAACAAACAGTAGCTTTTCCCTGGGGCTATTTTGTGAAAAACTCACAGAGCCCAGCCTGGAGCCATTCTCAGGGTTTCTGTTTTTCAATTGATTGTGGAGGCTGCTAGAAGGAGGGGCAGCCTCTGGCTCTGGTTACCCAGTGAGGAAAGCCACTCCAATGGCTGGTGCCTGAGCTGGGTGACTTTTCCCTGGATGGAGCTGAGTCTGGCAGGTCACTTCGCCGTTAAGTTCTTGTGACCTGCTAAATGACTCGTTTTATTCCAAGGCCTGAGTTGGGGCTAGCAGCTCCTCGGAGCTTTGTCGGTATCCAAGATGGAGATCACCAGTGCTGGGGGGGGGAGGGTTGGCCTTCCCTCCTCTGCTCCCTGAGAAGGAGTGAGGACGTCGGGCTTGTACTCACGCCGAGTCTTGGATCCTGGGTCATCTCTGGTCTGCAAACTGCAGGATGAAGATGTCCGCTCCTTGTCGGTTCTTGCTCGTGTTGAGTAGAATCCTCTCGCCCATTGCGTCTGGCTCCTTCTCCTGGACTCTCTGTGTGAGCGCTCAGGTATGGCCGCGGCTGCGGTCGCCGCTACGACCCTGCCGCCGCCGCCGCCGCGGCTGCTGGCAGGCGCTCAGATGTGTCTCCTTGTCTTGGCTTTCCCTCTCTTGTCTAACTCTCTGTCCTGTGATGGCACACTTGGTGTGATTCTCTGGCTTAGGACTGTTCACTGGAACTCTAAAACTGCTTTCTATGCGAGAGCTTGTTCAGATTCCAGCTTCTCCTCTGCCATCTTCCCGGAACTCCCTTATTAAATGATTATTATAGGCCAGTGTTGAATTCAGTTTGCACTTACCCATCTAAGCAGATTACTATAGCTACCTTATTAAATCCACATCAATCTTACACAGATTATTGCTAATATAAAATTAGTAAGAATGCACCAGGAGTTGGTGGCTCATGCCTGTACTACTGGCTATTCAGGAGGCTGAGATCTGAGCATCATAGTTTGAAGCCAGCTAAGGCAGAAAAGTCCTTGAATCTCTTATCTTGTTAACCTCCAGAAAACCAAAAGTGGAGCTATGGCTCAAAGTGATAAAGCACTAACCTTAAACAAAAAGAACTCAGAGACAACACCCAAGCCCTAAGTTCAAGCTCTATCACCAACAAAGATAAAAAATTAAAACTAGGGCTGGGAAGTTGGCTCAGTGGTAGAGTGCTTGCCTTGCATGCATGAGGCCCTGGGTTCGATGTCTCAGCATACATAAGCAAAAAGAAAAAAGCTGGAAGTGGCCCTGTGGCTCAAGTGGTTGAGCGCTAGCCTTGAGCTGAAGAACTGAAGGACAGCGCTCAGGCCCAGAGTTCAGACCCCATGACCAGATCCCCCCCCCCAAAAAAAAGGAAAACTAGCCAAGATCATATATCTTATGAATGGAAGGGTCAAGAATGGGTCATGGTCTATGTACTACACGGAGCTGATTAGGCTGAGCTTTAAGAATGAATGAGACCTAGGGCTAAGGTTACAGCTCAGTGATGAGTATAGCCTATCCTTGGTCTCCCAACATAGCAGAAAAAAATGAAAGACTTAAATAGAGAAAAAAGGAGAAAGAACACAAAAGACATAAGCATATATAATCACGAATTGTCATACAAGGGAAAAATAATACCGTCCTTCATAAATATAAATACATATGTATGTATGAAATATATATACACTAGTAAGATATAACATAAAAAGAAACTAGGATAATTTCTTAATTATACTCGAATTCAAAATTATATACTCAAATCTACTTAAAAGACTGCTCCATCATTGAGACCATAAGAATGTACATTATGATTTCAGAAATGTCTAATTTAAGTTAAGCATGAGGGTACATATCTGTAATCCCAACCCACAAAGCTGAGGCAGGAATTCAAACACACCCTGTCTCAACAACAACAAAAAAGTCTAATTTACAAATCCTGTAAATATTAGACACATTCATCAATTAAAAATTTTGTCAAGTCAACACTTCAATTAAAATACGCCTAGCCGGGCACTGGTGGCTCACATCTGTAATCCTAGCTACTCAGGAGGCTGAGATCTGAGGATCATGGTTCAAAGCCAGCCCAGGCAGGAAAGTGCATGAAACTCTTATCTCCATAAACCACTAGAAACCTGAAGTGGCACTGTTGCTCAAGCGGTAGAGTGCTCGCCTTGAGCTGAAGGGTGAGGGATAGTGCCGAGGCTCAAAGTTCAAATAAATAAATAAAATACGCCTAAAAAACATACAACCATTTGTTAAAGTTCTACTTTGCTATTACTATGTAATGCCATTATATAAAAAATTATCTATAACCAGACACTGGTGGCTCATGCCTGTAATCCTAGCTACTCATCAGGGTGCAATCTGAGAATCACAGATCAAAGCCAGCCTGGGCAGGAAAAGTCTGTGAGATTCTTATCTCAAAAAATAACTATGGGGGGGGGGCGGGAGGAGAATGGGAAGGGATGGAAAGGGGAAACAAAGGAGGAGGCTACAGTGCTTCATAAGAAATGTACTCATTATCTTGCCCATGTAATTGTAACCCCTCTGTACAGTATTTTCACAATAAATAAATAAATATCAGAAAACCAGAAGTGGAGAAGTGGCTCAAAGTGGTAGAAAATGAACCGTCAGCAAAAAGAGCTTAGGGTCAGTGCCCAGGACCTGTGTTCAAACCCTACAACTTAATATAGATATAGATATAGATATAGATATAGATATAGATATAAAAACATATTCTTATTCTTCACTACAATTTCCTTTTGTTGTTGTTGTTGGTTGTCAGGCCTGAACTCTGGGTCTGGCGCTGTTCCTAAGCTCTTCAGTTCAAGGCTAGCACTCTACCACTTGAGCCACAGTGCCACTTCCAGCTTTTTCTGCTTATGTGGTGCTGGGGAATGGAACTCAGGACCTCATGCATGCAAAGCAAGCACTCTATCACTGAGCCACCTTCCCAGCCCTACAATTTTCTTTTAAGCCGAAGAATGACAGAGAAGTAAAAGTGAAATATGGAGTTTGTTGTGTGAACGTGAAATTCATACATTACTTAAAAGAAAAAAACAAAGTCTACCTCTGCGTTGTGTTTCGTTGTCATGTCTAGTTTTTCTTTTTTAGCCTGATGGAGTTTCTTTCTGAGATCAATAGTAATATCTGACTCTTTCACTCTTAAGCATTTGTTTTACTTCCAAAGAAGCATTCTTCAACCTACAAAATAAGGTCATAATAAAATATAATTCTCATAAAACATTTCACAGCATTTCTGATATTTCTGGAAATCTATTTTTCTTTTTTCTTTTTTTTTGTCGGTCAAGGGGCTTGAAGTCTGGGCTTGGGCGCTGTCCTTGTGATCTTCAGCTCAAGGCCAGCCCTCTACTGCTTGAAACACAGCACCACTTCCTGCCCGGGCTGGCTTTGAACTGTGATCCTCATATCTCAGACTCCTGAGTAGCTAGGATTACAAGCGTGAGCCACCAGCACCTGGCTTGGAAATCTATTTTTCAAAAACACAGGGAACACATTGCAAAAATGAGATATATAAGTCGTTATGTCGAAAAATGAACATTACAACTTTGGTGCGGGAGACAGGGCAGGGGAAAGAATACAAAGGGATGGAAAGGGGAAACAAAGGAGGAGGCTACAATGCTTGATAAGAAATGTGCTCATTATCTTACCCATGTAATTGTAACCACTCTGTACAGTATTTTCACAATAAAAAAAAAAACCACAGGGAACATAACATCCTTGGCTTAAAGAATTTTCAATGTAATCAAAATATTTCATGTAAAAGTTAGATTAAAACACAAAGTAATATATTGTTAGTAACAAAACACTATCCAATACAAATCGACTACATCATTTAAGATTGGCATTTAAATTGTCTGACCAGTATCAGTCCTATTTCTTAACATTAACGGACTTAACTCTCCAATTAAGCGACATAGACTGTCTAGTTGGATTAAAAAACAAGATCCTTCTATCTGCTGCCTTCAGGAGTCACATCTTGCCCATAAAAACAAACACATTTTCAATGTTAAAGGCTGGAACAAAATCTACCAAGCAAACAGCCCCCATAAACAGGCGGGAGGTGCAATCCTAATATCAGATAAAATAGACTTCAAATTAAAATTTGTGAGAAGAGATAAAGAAGATCGCTTCATACTATTTAAGGGATCTCTCCTTCAGGAGGATATTACAATTCTAAATATCTATTCGCCAAATAACGGAGCATCCAAATTTATCCAAGAAACTCTACTTTCCCTCAAATCCCACATAGATCCAAAGACATTAATTGTTGGGGATTTTAACACACCACTCTCCCCACTAGATAGATCAACTCGGTAAAAACTCAACAGAGAAACTGCAGATCTAAACAACTGCATAGATCAACTAGATTTAACAGACATCTACCAAATATTTCACCGAAAGGCATCAGAATATACGATTTTCTCAGCAGCACATGGAACATTTTCTAAAATTGAACACATTTTAGGCCACAAAGCAAATGTGTCCCAAATCAGAAACATTGAAGTTAAACCTTGCATTCTTTCTGACCACAAGGGAATAAAATTAGAACTCAACACCAAAAGCCAACAAAGACAGTCCTTTAAGAACATGGAGGCTGAGCAACACACTGCTGAATCATGACTGGGTCAAGGAAGAGATTAGAAAGGAAATTCAAATGTTCATGCTATTCAACAAAAATGAACACACAAATTACCAGCTCCTCTGGGACACAGCAAAGGCAGTACTCAGAGGCAAGTTTATAGCTCTGAGTTCCTACATCAACAAATTGGAGAGATCTGAAACCAACAATTTAATGAGACATCTGAACCTCCTTGAAAAAGAGCAGCAAGATAAAACCCAATCCAGTAGACAGAAAGAAATAATTAAAATTAAATCAGAATTAAATGAATTAGAATAAAAAAAACTATAGAAAGTATCAACAAAACAAAGAGTTAGGGCTGGGAAGGTGGCTCAGTGGTAGAGCGCTTGCCTTGCATGCCTGACGCCCTGGGTTCGATTCCTCAGCACCACATAAGCAAAAAAACAAAGAGTTGGTTCTTCGAAAAAAATAACAAAATTGACAGACCCTTGCCAAATCTTATCAAAAAACGAAGAGAACACACCCAAATGAATAAACTCATTCTATGAAGCCATCAATAACCCTCATCCAAAAACCAGGCAGGGACTCATCAAAGAAAGAGAACTATAAACCCATTTCTAAGATGAACATTGATGCAAAACTTCTCAACAAAATTTTGGCCAATCGACTTCAACAATTCATCCAAAAAACCATACACCACGATCAAACAGGATTCATTTCAGGGATGCAAAGCTGGTTCAATATACGCAAATCAAATAATATTATTCATCACATCAACAGGGGCAAGGATAAGAACCACATGGTTATCTCAATAGATGCAGAAAAAGCATTCGACAAGATCCAACACCCCTTTATGATGAAGGTTTTGGAAAAATTAGGAATCCATGGAACATTCCTCAATACAATAAAGCCTGTATATGACAAACCTACAGCCAGCATTATACTTAATGGTGAAAAACTAAAGCCATTTCCTCTTAACTCAGGAACAAGACAAGGATGTCCACTCTCTCCACTTCTCTTCAATCTAGTATTAGAATGTCTAGCTATAGCAATAAGACAAGATGCAGACATAAAGGGGATCCAAATAGGGAAAGAAGAAATAAAACTCTCCCTCTTTGCAGATGTCATGATCTTGTATTTAAAGAATCCCATAGACTCCACTCCCAAATTACTCAAGCTGATTCAAAACTTTGGCAAAGTAGCAGGGTATAAAATTAACCCCCCCCAAATCAATGGCCTTTCTGTATGCCAACAATGAGAAAAGTGTGGCTGAAATTAGGAAAGCAACTCCATTTGTAATAGCCCACAAAAAATAAAATACCTAGGAATTAATTTAACCAAAGAAGTGAAGGACCTCTATGATGAAAACTTTAAAAACTTGAAAAAGGAAATCAAAACAGTACTTAGAAAATGGGAAAAACTCCCATGCTCCTGGATTGGAAAGATTAACATCGTGAAAATGGCAATACTTCCCAAGGCTTTCTACAAATTCAACGTGATATCTATCAAAATTCCAACCATATTCTTCAAGGAAATAGAAGAGGCAATCCAAAAATTCATATGGATCAATAAAAGACCCCTAATAGCAAAAACGCTCCTCAATGGAAAGAACACTGCTGGAGGAATATAAATACCAAATTTGAAACTCTACTATAAAGCCATAGTAATCAAAACATCTTGGTACTGGCACAAGAACAGACCTCAGGACCAATGGAATAGAATTGAAAACCCAGGAATGAACCTACTGACCTATAGCCATCTAATCTTTGATAAGGGAACTAAAAAAATAGAATGGAAGAAAGACAGCCTCTTCAGTAAATGCTGCTGCTAAAATTGGTTAACTACTTGTAGAAAACTAAAGCTAGATCCTTATTTATCACCCTGCACCAGAATCAACTCCAAATGGATCAAAGACCTCGAAGTCAAAGCAGACTCTCTGAAAACATTACAGGATGGAATAGGAGAAACCCTAGGTCTCCTTGGCTCAGGCCGAAATTTTCTGAATAGAGGCCCAGAAACACAACAAATCAAAGAAAGGCTGGACAAATGGGATTGCATGAAGTTGCAGAGCTTCTGCACGGCAAAGGACATAGCTCGCAAGATCAATAGAAAGCCCATGGATTGGGAGAAGATCTTCACTAGCCATACAACGGACAAGGGTCTCATATCTAAAATGTACTTGGAACTCAAAAAATTAAATCCCCCAACAACAAATCCTCAAAGAAACAACTGCCCAATAAATAGGTGGGCAAATGACTTAAAGAGAAACTTCTCTGAAGAAGAAAGAAGGATGGCCAATAGACACATAAAGAAATGCTCAACCTCCCTAGCCATAAAAGAAATGCAAATGCAAATCAAACATTGAGATACCACCTCACCCCAGTTACAATGGCAAAAATCAAGAACTCTAATAACAACAGATGCTGGAGGGGATGTGGACAGAAGGGAAACTTACTGCATTTTTGGTGGGAGTGTAAACTTGTTCAACCACTTTGGAAAGTAGTATGGAGGTTCCTCAAAGACTCCACATCGTGATCCCCTATGACCCAGTAATCCCAATTTTGGGCATTTACCCAAATGTTTACAAACAAGACCACACTAAAGCTACCAGCACGACTATGTTTATTGCAGCATTATTTACCATAGCTAAGATATGGAACCAACCCAGATGCCCCTCAGTAGATGAATGGATCAAGAAAATGTGGTATATATACACAATGGAATTCTATGCCTCCATCAGAAAGAATGACATTGCCCCATTTGTTAGGAAATGGAAAGACTTGGAAAAAAATATATTAAGTGAAGTAAGCCAGGCCCAAAGAAACATAGGTCCTATGCTTTCCCTTATTTGCAATATCTAGTATATATATGAGTCAAGCAGAAAAGGTCAGATAAGGTGATGTTAGGATAATGAACCATAAGATATGTATTTAAATGTTTTTTTCTTTCATGCATTTGTTTGTAAAGCATTTATAAGATGATTTCTTTATTACTTTGTATGTCCTTCCCCCCACAGTATAACCCCTGCTTTCACTGTATTTGATGTCGGTATATTTTGTGGATTGGTAGGGAAAAAACAAGTCGTTTAAATAAGGATACAGGTGGACCCGTTGCAACAATGAGAAGTACAAGTTTGTCATGTCGAAAACTAACATTACAACTTTGGTTGTGTCGGGGAGGATTAGGTGGAGGGGGCGGAGGTAGGTAGGGAAGGCATGGGAAGGGTAAACAAAGGAGGAGACTACAAAGTTGATAAGAAATGTACTCACTATCTTTCCCATGTAATTGTAATCCCTCTGTTCAGAATTTTCACAATAAAAATAATAATAGAAATAAATTGTCTGACCATATCACATGCTGGATAGCTTTGGAAGATAGTAAGGATTTTTCAATTTCTTTTATTAAAATATATTTCATTTAGTATAATTGCAATATATTATGAACGAAAGAGTACAAATAAGTGAATACAACACTTGCTCTAAAATGACAGACTAAAAAGTACTCTACCCTTTCCTTCCCCCGAGAAAATGTTAAATATCAGCAAACAGAATTAAAGCAAAAGAGCATGGAAGATGAAACAGCAATAAAATGTGAAGCTAAAAAGCAATTTTGAATAAGTAACGATCTATCTTCAAAAATGGGAAGCTAAAAAGCAATTTTGGATAAGTGATCTATTTAAGAAAGTTTATTTAAAAGCAAGCAGTAATGAGACAAAGGAGAAACCGGCTGAGCCACCACCACCCAGCCCAGCCCACAAGCATCTCAACTGAACACTGATTGCAGTGGCAACCAGTGACCTACATTGCACAGAAACAACAACTAGCTCCAGGGTGAGTACCCCACAGGGGACAGCATATCCCTCCTCAAGGGACACCAGACCTGGTGGGAACCACCAGATCTTGACCCAGACCCCTACGCCAACACCTGTACTACAGGACCCACTAAAACTGGGAACTGTTCGAGAGCTCCACCAGCCCATGGAGCACATCCAGACAGCCAGGCTAAATCAAGAGCAACCCTGGAAGGGAGCTTAAACACCCAAGCCAGGAACAGTACTCCTGGGTCACAACAGCCAACATTGGAAGAAACCTGAACAGTTTACTCCAGGCTGCATAACCCAGGCGTGATACACAGCAGCACAGGACCAACTGGCATGTCCCAGGCCGGGGACTGGGAGCCAGGACCAGGCCTGAGGATCAGGTGCCTGAGCAACACAACCAACTCATCTCCATTGAAGTCAGAAACTGAGCATACGCCTCAGCAGAGAGGGGGAACTGCATCCCCTGGGAATCACGCCTGTGACAGCAAAAGACCTGGGTGGACAGGGTAAAATAACCAGAAGCTCAAACCCGACCCATATATCCCAGGCTGAGAATTGGACAACTCAGGCCGCCAGCACCTGATAATAGTCAGGAGCTCAGCCTGGTAAGGTAGCTCAGCGGTAGAGTGCTTGCCTTGTGAGCATGAGGCCCTGGATCTGATTCCTCAGCACCACATAAGGAGAAAGGGCCAGAAGGGGCGCTATGGCTCAAATGGTAGGGCACCAGCCTTGAGCTGAAGAGCTGAGGGACAGCGCCCAGGCCCAGAGTTCAGGCCCACAAATGGCAAAAAAAAAAAAAAAAAAAAAAATTCGGGAGCCCATAACAGACTCCAGCAACTGGGAGAGTACATCCAACACACCCAATCTTGCCAAGAGCACCTGTAGGAGTAAACAGGAGCAGTCTAGGCCAGTCAGTCCTTCTAAAGGTAGGCAGTGCCAGTGATCTACACCAGACAGCCAAGAGCCCTATATGAGTCAGACCAGCTGCTGGAGGTCAGCCCCCAACAGAATCTAAACCAGGTACAGACTGTCTCTGCCAACTCAGAAAGAACAACCAAGCAAAGACAGCACCTACTGACCAAAACAAAATTTCAGATTAGTCTCCAATAATCCCTGAGTCCCCATGTGAAAATCACAGAGAAAAATTTCAAGGTTTATCAACACCCAGGATAGCAAGCTACTCCCAAAAGCCAGCAACCACCAAGGGAATAGCCCCAGTGGGAGCAAAGCAGAAATGGAAGACAAAAGCTACATCCAAGAGATGCTGGAGGCAATGACTCAAGAATTAAAGTGAAAAATAGATCAGAAATTTAAAGAACACAGGGATGAACTATCAAAAGAGATGCAGGATTTCAAACAGGAGGTGCACGCAAAAATAGAGGCAGTACACACCTCACTAAGAGGTCAGATTAGTACAAAAATAAAGGCAATACATACCTCATTAAGAGGTGAGATTAGTACTTTGTGAACCAACATTGAATCCATAAATGAGTCCATTTCCTCCATGCAAACCACAATGAATAATGAATGAAATGGAGTGAATGAAATGGAATTTAGTGTCAGATACAGAAGACAGAATGCACCAACTGGACTAAAAAGTCACAGATATGGAAAAATCACTTAAATTATGCCAAAGGGAAATCCAAAAGCAGCAGATAGTGCCAAGAAATTTGACCTTTGTATAATTGGTGTTGATGAAGGCGAGGAATATCAAAGCAAGGGAATGCAACAGCTATTCAACAAAATTATCAATGAAAAATTCCCCCATCTTAAAAGAGAACATCTTACCTACATAACAGAAGCATATAGAACACCTAACAAGTAGGATCCCAGGAGAAACACTTCTAGACACATTATTGTAAAAATGATATAATAAGGAATAAAAAGGAAACAATCTTGCATGCAGCAAAAATGAAGAAGGAGCTATACTACAATGGGAAAATTAGAATCACTGCAGATCTCTCCACACAGACACTGAATTCAAGAAAGACCTGGGAAAGTACCATCTGAGCCCTGAGAACCAATAACTGCCAGCCCAGACTGATATACTCAGGAAGGTTAGTATTCATTTTCGATGGAGAAACTAAAATTTTTAATAGTAAAGAAAAACTAAATGAATTCATAAACAATAAGACAGCATTACAAAGAATACTAAGAGGGGGAACACAACCTGAAGAAAGCAACCAGGAATGGGGACCCACATGAGACAGGTATTAATAGAAATCTAACTTAGTAAGCACAGGAAGAAAGGAAAGAAGAAAAACTTAGGAAAACAGGGAATGACAGGGACCACAATGCAGCTCTCTATATTAACCTTAAATATTAACTGACTTAATTCACCAATCAAAAGAAAAAGAACTGCAGATTGGATTAGAAAACATGACCCACCATGCCGGAACCAGCTGGCAACGAAAGGGAATCCTGAATTAGGGGGCGAGGACGGAAAAATAAAGACATAAGACAAAGGAGGGGGTCAGGAGGTCTGCAGTTCAAGACTGCAGCACCGTTTATTTTTAACTCTCCTTATTATATACTATTAGAAGTCAAGAGGTAACCTAAGGTCACCATAGTGCAGAAAAGCAAGGAAAATTTTAATAAAAACAAGGTGCAGATTGAAACAAGACAAGGTCAACTGATAGAAAGTAAAACAAACTCTACAGACATAGCAAAGCAAACCCTGGCACCTGGTGTTTTTCATGAAAGCCAGTTCCTTGTATGTGCCTTCAAGTGAGCACAAGGGTCAAGATGACCTTGGAGCTTTACTGTCGGCTCTCAACATCTCCCCCGTCTTTGTTTGAAGAAGCGAACCTGCCTGTCTTAGGTTGGGTGGATGACCTTGTCTGCCTTACCTATCTTTGGGAACTTCTTCAGAGCAAAGCTGAAGGCCCTGTCTTAGGTTGGTCAGACTGGCACCCCCTCTTACCCGTCTCTGGCTGCAGTTTCTCTGCGGGGAATTCATTTATTTGGAGCTTCATCTTATGTAGCTGGCTGGCTAAACTCATAAGAGAGTTTTTCAGGGCACGCATAATACAAGGAAGGCAAAGAAAAACCATCAATAAAAGTGCACCGGGACCAATCAATGTCATTAACAATCCTTTAACATTAGTCAGGGAAGGGAAATAGCGTTGAAATTGTTCAAACAGCTCATTAGCAATTTTGGCCACTTCACAGTCCAGCGTTGGGGCTTGTTCTAATCTGGCTATTTGCCTGTGAAGCTGAAAAAGATCTAAAGACAAGTTATTATGGTGCCAGATACCATTGAGATGTGTTACAACCTTTTCCCAAGAGTGATTTGATTCATTATATATATGAGGAGTCACACAAATAAAATTAAACCTGGCATGACAGTGCACTCGCTGTAAAGTTTGCAGAGCATGAACTTGTTCTCCTAAAGACAATACTGACTCATATAATGCTCCTAGTTTTTGTTCTAACTTATCATCAATCCTACCTTGAAAGTGTAGAGCCTGTGTAGTATTATGAGCAAGCTGATTAAGATAATGGGCAGTTTGTACATTTCAAGTTAGTGCCACAGCAGCTGCTACTGAGGAGGCAGCTAACAAAATAAAGGCTAGAACACCAGCTATAAGTAGCCCAACAAATCTATGAGGGCGCATTAGTTCTTTCAATTGTTTTTAACACCTGAATACCAGAATCTTCATACCAAGTTTCAGAAATATTTACAGGAAGTATAACAAAAGGTGGTTGTCTAACAATAAGTATGGATTCAGTTATGCCGCTATACAAGCAATTAGTAAAAGAACAATTAGAACAGGTAATATAAAAATAATTATCTCCTACAGAAATATTAAATGGTCCATACATAATAACATGGGGTGGTGACAAACAACTCATAATATTATTTAAAAGGGATGAATTGGACCAAGTTATATTATTAAGTGTAGCCACCAACATCCAAACATGATGTTGAGGATGCCCATTCATCCACCACAATCCAGGATTGAACTTATTAGTAAGATTAGCTCCAGACCAATCCAACAATTGAGAATTAGTTCCAGAAATATTGGTAACAAATGGCTGCACATGCCTGTACCTTATGGGATGAGGCTCTCCTGTAGATTCTACTATCTGTGAAGAATTAATGCAACAGAGTATCCTATAGGATGGAGTAGAATTTGCATAAACTAAATGCTCAGTTGGCAAGGATGTCATTTGTATATTGTACATTTGATTTTTATCTGGGATCCAAATTTTATGAGTCATGGATTGCATAAAAGTACAGCCCAGAATGGAGCTTTTAAAATTGGTGGTAAAGCATAAAGGAGTTCCAATACCTGAAGCTGAGAAATCTCCCATTTTTATATATTGGATGAAAGGATGGGGGGCTGTACCGTATGTTAATCTATTAACATGAATGAGTACTTCAACTCCCTCCCAGGTCGCTGGGTGCACAATCAGGGGATCCGGCATGTAAGCCCAATGTGTCAGCGTTTGTATCATCTGAATGAGCCTCCACAATCCTAACGCAGCGTTCAGGCAACCAGCGGGCGTCATTTTCTTCCTGCGAGAAAGCACAAACATGTCCTCGACCCCATGTTAAAACCAGATCAGGCCCATGCCAAGCACTTGTTAAAGGATCCTTCCACTTAACTTGAGCAAAAGTTCTTTGCTCTCTTTTTTCCCAAAACAGCTGTGCTGCGGAAAGGCCATTACAATCTAAGTTTTAAAAATTTAGTACAAAGCATGAGAAAGAATATTAACAGGAAACATGGGGTATAATTCCCCACCTTTTAATTTAAAAATTTGATGTTTGAGCAAACCATTAGCTCGTTCAACAATTCCTTGACCTTGAGGATTATAGGGAATACCTGTAGTGTGAATAATCTGATAAGATTTACAAAAATTTTGAAAAGCTTGTCCAACATATCCTGGACCATTGTCAGTTTTAATATATTTAGGAAGTCCCATAGTGGCGAAACAACGCAGAGAATGGGAAATACAATGCTTGCTAGTCTCCCCAGCAATTGGAGTAGCCATAATAAAATTAGAATAAGTATCTTTAGTAACATGAACAAAGCGAAGCCGTCCAAAGGATGGAATATGAGTAAAGACCATTTGCCAAATCTGATTGGCAACTAAACCTCGAGGGTTAATTCCAATGGAGGGCGCTGGTAAGAAAGTAGTACAACTAGGGCAGGTCTTTACAATTTGATGAGCTGCCTCACAAGTGATTTGGAATTGTCGGCGTAAAGCACGACTTTTGATGATGGATGGCATGTGATTGTTTTGCCAAATCAATTTGAGTAAGAAAAACTTGAGTAGCCTTGTCCGTAATAGCATTGCCCTCACTTAATGGACCAGGAAGTTTAGTATGGGCACGAATAAATCCAAAATAGCATGGACAAGTGCGGGAGTGAAGAAGAAGCTGTATTTGGCGAAAAAGAGTTTGAATAGTGGAATTTGTCGTTCCAAGATAGGGGACAGTTTCAATAACCTGAAGGGCTCGAATAACATAATGACTATCTGAATATAAATTAAAAGCACTAGTAGGCAGAAGTGTAAGGGCCTGTAAAACTGCTTGAAGCTCAACTTCCTGGGCTGAAGAAAGACCAGTATCCCAGGATGTAGTATTTCCATCAATAGACGATCATTAGACGATCCATCTGTAAACACTAAGGCAGCCATAGAAAGAGGTGATAAAGATACCACTCGAGGAAATATGAAAGTGTAAGAAGAGGCAAATTGAAGCAATTTGTTAGAGGGATAATGATGTAAAATTGTGCCCATAAAATTAGCCCAAGCAATAGCCCAGGAATCACAATGAAAATAAAGCCATTCCTGCTGTTGTAATGTATAGGGAATATAAATAGCATGTGGATCTCGTCCGAGATATTTACAAGATTCCACACGGCACATGTGGACTAAAGTAGCCACCAATTCATAATAAGGAGTTTTGAAGGGGTAGCAGATAAAGAAAGCCATAAAAGGGGTCCCTTCTGCCAGAGGACCACTGTGGGAGAATGAGGTGTAGTTAAAATATAAGCTTCCCAAGGAGCTGAATAATCAATATAATTCACATGTTGGGAAGAAATAGCAGAATTTACTATTTTTAAAGCTTCAGCCGCTTCAATTGTTAATTTTCTGAGGGATGCAGGGTTAGGGTCTCCTTTTAACAAATCAAATAAAGGTTTTAATTCAGCTGTAGATAATTTAAGATAAGGGGGAAGCCAATTAATATCTCCCAGAAATTTCTGAAAATCATGTAAAGTATGCAAATGAGAAGTTTTAATCTAATTTTTGACTAGTAAAATAATAAGGACCCAAAATATAACCAAGATAAGTGAACGGAGGATGCTCTTGCACTTTATCATTGGCTACAATTAATACAAAAGAGGTAAGGTCTAGTTTTAATTGTCCAAAAGCTTGTCGTAGTACTGTAGGGTTTAAATGAGCTAACAATATATCATCCATATAATGAATGATATAAACAGAAGGAAATTTTTGGCCAGTAAAAGAAAGAGCCCGCGCTACAAAACTTTGACACAAGGTGGGGCTATTTGCCATGTCTTGAGGCAATACTGGCCAATGGTACCATTTCATGGGTTCTTTAAAATTAGTGGAAGGGACACTAAATGCAAAACGTTTGCAATCTTGAAGGGCAAGGCGTATGTATGGTATAAAAACAGTCTTTTAAATCAATTATTATTGTGTATGTATTTTGAGGAATGGCCATTGGGGAGGGCAAACCTGGTTGTAACGGCCCCATAAGTTCCATAGTAGCATTTACTCACCGGAGATCTTGAGAAGTCTCCATTTTTCAGATTTCTTTTTGATAACAAAAATAGGTGAATTCCATGGGGAAGTAGAGGGAGCTATATGGCCCAATTCCAGCAGTTCCTGCACCAGCTGCTGGGCAACAGTAATCTTTTCATTTGATAGGGGCCACTGATCCACCCACACCGTAGTTTTTGATAACCATGTAATTAGGATCGGCATGAGAGGCAGGATGAGCAGCAGCCCTCGCTAAAAATATCCTAAACCTTGTCTATTTGGTCGGGGCTGTGGCTGAATGGGCTCTCGAATGCCTTGTTGACCAATCCCCAGTCCCCCTGAAGGTAGCAGTCCTTGATCTAAGAGTTGTCGAGTGACTACATCATTTGGGCTAAACAAATAAACTCCCATTTTTTCCATAATATCTCTCCCCCACAAATTAATGAGCAAATGATCCAGCACATAAGGCTGAAAAGTTCCAGAATGGCTCTCATCATCTTTCCAATTTAGAATAGCACTGCTTTGCTGTGGATCTGTAGCATGGCCAATTCCTTGTAAGGATGTGAGAGAGGCAGTAAGGGGCCAGTGAGAAGGCCAATATTTTTAAGCTATTACAGATACATCTGCTCCAGTATCCAACACGCTTCGAAAAGGCTTTTCTTGAATATAAATTATAAGTTCAGGCCTTCCTTGTTTTATATTTTGAATCCAGAATACATCTGAGGCCCCAAAACTTTTTGTGCCTCTAGGGGCAGAAGTAACAGAATTTCCAACAGAGATTAAAGGAACTAGGACCAGCTGAGCAATTCTTTGCCCAGCAGAAATAGATATAACTCCAGTAGGCGCTGAGGCCATAATTTTTATTTCTCCAGTATAGTCTTGATCCTGGGGTAATATGTAGGCCTCTCAATGCCGACCTACTGTGGCCTAATAATAGGCCAACAGATCCTTTTGGAAGGGGGCCAACTATGCCCATAGGCAGAGCTTGAACTCCCATTTCAGGAGTCAATACTGTGTAGGTGGAGGAACAGAGGTCCAATCCTGCACTTCCTGGGGTTTCTCTGAGGAGACTGGAAACCGTTTGTTGTTGTTGTTGTTGTTGTTGTTGGTTTCCAGTGGGTAGGCTTGAAGCCGTGAAAAGGACGGGGCTGCCCCGTTTTTTTGTTGAGGGGCCAGGGGCTGGCCCCTCTGCCAGTTTTCCAGAATCAGACGGCCAGCACTATCAAAAGTAGATTTATAATCTCTGGCCCAATGCCTTCCCTTATTACATCGGGGCATCTCCTTAGTTTAATTCCCCTTTTCTGATTAGGATATTGAGTTATTAGATGGCCCATTTGGCTGCAAGAAAAACAGCTGCCAGGAGGTCCAGCAACTCGGGGACGTCTTCCTCCGTTTTGCCTCCCTGAGGAGTGCAGAGCAATTCAGTTATGGTTTGTCCCTGAAGTGCAGCAGCCAGTGTGAGGCCCTGCATATAGGATGGGCCAATGTCGGCACAGAGCCGAATATAATCAGTTATTCCTCCTTTTTTTCTAAACGGTCTAATGGCTGCTTGGCAAGCTGCATTAGCATTTTCATATGCCAATAGTTGTACAAGAACCATACCGGCATTCCCATCTTGGATGAGATGGCCTGTTGCCTCTAGTAACTGAGAGACAAAGTCTTGATAACGTTCATCTGGTCCCTGTCTAATTTTAGAAAGATCCTCAGTCTTATTAGAGTTAGGAAGCTTCTTCCAGGCATGCTTAGCAGCGGCATTAATCTGAGTATATGCACCCACAGGGTAATTTAACTGGGTATGGATGTCATTATAAGCACCTTCCCCAGCAAGCTCTGCAAAAGTAGTAGGTATATTATTAGCCCTATTAACCTCTGCTGTGGCCTGACACTGTTTCACAAATTCAGACTTCCACAACAAGTAATCTTCTCCACTAAGACAAGCTCTAGCTAATTGTTTCCAATCATTAGGGCATAAAGCATCAGTGGACAATGTTTCCAAAATTACCTGTGTAAATGGAGCTGTAGGTCCATATTGAGTGCAAGCATTTTTCAAGTCTCTTATTTGTTTAAATTGAATAGGTTAGTGAGTTCTTTGTTGGTTTTGGTCCTCCATTACAGGAAATAAATGAAAACCAGAAATATCCACCCCACTTTGAGCAGCAAGTGCTAATGAGAGCTGCAAGGCACTACACCTGGGAGGGCGAATAGCCCCTGTCCCAAGAGGGAATTCATCATTAGGAGGACTAGATAACTTCAAAGGCCTGGACCGACTAGGCTGTACTGCCTGAGTAGGCTGCACCTGGGGAATAACAGGCCAGGCAGAGGGGGGGGGGGTTTGTGGAAAGAAAGAAATCTGAGTCCCTTAGAGCTGTTAAAGAGGGCTCACACACATTCACCCTTAAAGGGGGTCGTTGCTTTGTTTCAATCTGTGACAATTTTTTTATAACTGAATTCAACATTTCCTCAAAATGGACTATTTTATCCTCAATAGGCTCATCATATATTTTTTTCCTCAGCATCTGAGTCATCTGACTTTTCCTCATTTTCTGACCCTATGGATTCAACTTTTATCAATTTATTTGATTTCTCTTGGGCAGCAGTATGCGCTCCCGGAGCAGGGCAAGACTCGTTACCCTGTTCAACTTCCCCAATCAACTGATTAAATTTTATTTGTTTATGTCTGGGGTCCAGACAGTCTCGAACTAAATTCCAAAGAATAAAAGCATCCACTGTGGTGTTTTCAGGGCCACTTGCATCATAATGTTCCTGAATCATTTTTCCTATTTTTTGCCAAGTTTCTAAACTAATGGTTCCTTCCTCCGGGAACCAGGGGAATACTTCCTCGATAAACTGAAAGAAACTCTCTAATTGACTCTGTCCAACTTTCACTCCTCGAGCTTGAAGCATGCCCTTAAGAGCCTGCACATATAACGTGTGGCTGTTACCTTGCCCCATAATTTCTTACTTCCGACTATACATCACCTGCTCTTTTTCCGGATGCGTCCTCTTACCTTAGCGGGGTCCTCTGCCTTGATCCCAGGTTTTCAGAGTCTCTGTTCAGGTGCCACTTGCCGAAACCAGCCAGCAATGAAAGGGAATCCTGAATTAGGGGGAGAGGATGGAAAAATAAAGACATAAGACAAAGGATGGGGGCAGGAGGTCTGCAGTTCAAGATTGCAGCACCGTTTATTTTTAACTCTCCTTATTATATACTATTAGAAGTCAAGAGGTAACCTAAGGTCACCATAGTGCAGAAAAGCAAGGAAAATTTTAATAAAAACAAGGTGCAGATTGAAACAAGGCAAGGTCAACTGATAGAAAATAAAACAAACTCTACAGACATAGCAAAGCAAACCCGGGCACCTGGTGTTTTTCATGAATGCCAGCTCCTTGTACGTACCTTCAAGTGAGCACAAGGGTCAAGATGACCTTGGAGCTTTACTGTGGGCTCCCAACACCACCAGACTCACACCTGTAATCCTAGCTACTCAGCAGGCTGAGATCTGAGGATCACGGTTCAAAGCCAGCCCAGGCAGGAAACTCCATGAGACTCTTTTTTTTGGGGGAGGGGGTCCAGTCGTGGACCTGAACTCTGGCTCTGGGTGTTGTCCCTCAGCTCTTCAGCTCAAGGCTAGCACTCTACCACTTGAACCACAGCGCCATATGCGGCTTTTTTTGTCTGCTTATGTGGTGCTGAGGAATTGAACCCAGGGCCTCCTGCATGCAAAGCAAGCGCTCTACCACTGAGCCACCTTCCCAGCCCTCCATGAGACTCTTATCTTAAATAAACCACTAGAAAATCAGAAGTGGTGCTGTGGCTCCAGCGGTAGAGCACTCGCCTTGAGCTGAAGAGCTGAGGGATAGCGCCCAACCCCAGAGTTCGAGCCCCACAACCAACCAAAAAAAAAGAAAAGAAAAGAAAACATGACCCATCCATCTGTTGCCTTCAGGAAACCCACCTCTCAGCCAAATATACCAACTCAGAGTGAAGGGTTAGAAAAAGATCTACCAATCAAATGCCCCCAGTAAGAAAGCAGGAGTAGATATCCTGATATCTGACAAAATAAACTTTTCATAAAATCAATACAAAAAGACAAGGAAGAACACTACATATTAATACAGGGAACAATCAAGAGGAGAATATTACCATTATCAACTTATACTCCCCAAACATTGGAGCACCCAAATACGTTAAGCAAATACTCTCAAACTTACAGAATAAAATAGATCCAAATACGATAATACTAGGAGATTTTAATACCCCACTCTCACCAAAGAATAAGTCTACCAACCATAGGATTGGCAAAGAAGCTACCAAATAAAGTGAGGCCATACTTCAAGCAGAACTAACTGACATCTACTAAGTATTTCACCCTAAAACAACACAGTACACATTCTTCTCAGAAGCTCATGGAACTTTCTCCAAAATAGACCATATCATAGTTAATGCAAGGAACTTAAGCAAATACAAGGGGATTGACAGAATTCCCTGTATCCTATCTGACCACAGTGAAATCAAGCTAGTTTTCAATAACAAAACATACTGCAGAAATTACTCAAATACAGGGAAATTGAACAGCACACTTCTAAGCAACACCTGGGTAACAGAAGAAATTAGAGAAGAAATTTAAAAATTCCTACAATTCAATGAAAATGAAGACACATCACAAAGAAACTTGTGGGACACAGCAAGAGCAGCCTGAGGGGGAAATTTATCGCCCTCAGTGCCCACATCAAGAAAATAGAGACAGACCAAGTAAATAATCTCATGTTGCAATTAAAACAGCTAGAAAACATGAAAAAAATGGAACCTAAAGTTACTAGATGGAGCCAGATAATCAAATTAAGACCAGAAATTAATGAAATAGAGAATAGAAAAATTATAAATAAAATTAATACAATAAAAAGCTGGTTCTTTAAAAAAATAAATAAAATTGATTGACCTTTGGCAAGATTAATTAACAAGATCAGGGATGCCACCGGAAAAATCACAACGAATACCCAAGACATCCAAACAATTATAAAGAACTATTATCAAAAGTTATACTCTCTAAAGAAAGAAAACCTAGCAGAAATGGATGCATTTTTAGAGAAATATAAGTTGCCCAAACTGAGCAAAGAAGAAATAAATCGATTAAATAAGCCAATATCTCACAACATGATACAAGAAGAAATCAGAAGTCTTCCAAAAAGGAAAAGGCCAGGACCAGATGGATTCACAATGGAATTCTATAAGACCTTTAAAGAAGAATTAATACCCATACTCCTCAAGCTCTTCAGAGAAGTAGAAAAAGAGGGAACTATCCTAAACACATTCTACGATGCCAATATCACACTCATCTCCAAACCAGGCAAAGACCCAATCAAAAAGAAATCTACAGACCAATCTTGATGAACACAGATGCAAAGCTCCTTAACAAAATTCTAGCTAACAGAATCCAGAAACACATAAAAAAATCATACACTACGACCAGATAGGCTTCATCCCAGAGATGCAGGGATGGTTTAACATATGTAAATCAATAAATGTGATCCAACACATCAACAGAGCCAAGGTCAAGAACCACATGATTATCTCCACAGATGCAGAAAAGACTTTTGATAAGATACATCATTCATTCATGTTAAAAGCCCTGGAGAAAATAGCAATAGAAGGAACACTTAAAACAATAAAAGCCATATACAACAAACCAATGGCCAATATTATACTTAATGGGGGAAAACCACAACCAATTCTCCTAAAATAAGGAACAAGGCAAGGATGTCCACTGTCTCCACTCCTCTTCAATATAGTCCTGGAAGCCTTAGCCAGGGCAATAAGGCAACAAAAAGACATTAAAGCGATCCACATAGGGAAGGAAGAAATTAAAGTATCCCCTTTTGCAGATGACATGATACTATGCCTTCATGATCCCAAAAACTCCATCCACAAACTCTTAGAAATTATAAACCTCTTCAACAAAGTAGCAGGATACAAAATCAACCCACAAAAATTGGTCACCTTCCTATACACCAACAATGTACAAGCAGAGAGGAAAATAAAGGAAGCAATCTCATTCACAATAACCCCTCAAAAAATAAAATATTTAGGAATTAACCTAACCAAAGATCTAAAAAGAATTATTTAATGAAAACTATAAAAACTGAAAGAAATAAATGACAGAAGACACCTAGGAAATGGAAAGACCTTCCATGCTCTTGGATAGGCAGACTTACTATAATGAAAATGGCAATACTGCCAAAATTAATATACAAATTCACTGCAATTACTATTAAAATCCCAATGACGTACGTTTCTGAAATACAGAAAACAGGCCAAAAATTCATATGGAACAACAAAAGATCTAGAATAGCCAAAACAATTCTAGGAAAAAAAGAAAACATGGGAGAGATCTCGATGCCATACTTCAAACTCTACTATAGAGTTATAATAACAAAGACAGCATGGTACTGGCACAAAAACAGACCCGAAGACCCAATGGAATAGAGTAGAAGATCCAGAAATAAAATCACATGCCTACAGTCAGCTGATATTTGACAAAGGAGCCAAAGTCATACAGTGGAAGAAACACAGCCTCTTCAACTACTGGTGTTGGAAAAACTGGGAGGCCACATGCAGAAGACTAAAAGTGGACCCCAGCCTATCACCAAGTACCAACATCAACTCAAAATGGATTGAAGTCCTTAACATCAAACCTGAATCTCTGAAACTACTGCTTGAGAGAGTAGGAGAGACACTTGAACTTGTAGGCACAGGCAGGAAACTTCCTGAACAGAGTCCCAGGGTCACAACAAATTGGAGAGAGACTCAACAAATGGGACTACCTTAAAATAAAAAGTTTGCGCACAGCTAAACCTATAGCAACCAAGCTAGAAAGACAACCAACTAACTGGGAAAAAATATTTACCAGCAATATATCAGACAAGGGCTAATATCCAGTATATACAGGGAACTTAAGAAACTAATCCCTCCCAAACCTAACAAAATAATTACTAAATGGGCAAGGGAACTAAAGAGCGACTTCTCAGAAGAAAGATAAAATGGCAAAGAAATACATGAGGAAATGTTCACCATCCCTGGTTGTGAAGGAAATGCAAATAAAGACAACCCTGAGATAACATCTTACCCCAGTCAGAATGGCCTTCATTCATAAGTCAGTCAACAACAAATGCTGGAGGGGATGCGGAGAAAGAGGAACCCTATTACACTGCTGGTGGGAATGTACACTTATACAACCCACTTTGGAAAGCAGTCTGGAGGGTCCTATTGACCTCCCTTATGACCCTGTCATACCACTTCTAGGCATCTATCCTGAACAACAGGAACCAGTATACAAGTACACATGCACCTCCATGTTTATTGCAGCACTGTTCACAATAGTCAGGATATGGACACAACCCAGATGTCCCACCACATATGAATGGATCCAAAACTTGTGATATCTATACACAATGGAATATTATGCAGCCACTAGAAAATAATGGCATTTGCAGGGAAATGGATGGAGCTAGAAGAAATCACGTTGAGTGAGGTAAGCCAAGAGCAAAGAGAAACAGCACATGGTCTCCCTGATAAGTGGATGTTAAATCCAAAATGTAAGGTGATACGACAAAATTAACAAGACTTAAGAAACAAAGGACTTCCATTCATCTGGTTGAATCACTACTAAATAACCCCATTCTGGTGATCACATATATGGTATATATGTGCACACCAGAGGGCAAAAAAGGAGAAGGACACAGAACTAGAGGATATCAGGGAAAAACATACAACAGCGGGACCCATCAGCTGCACTGGGCATTGATCAAAATTAACTAAGCAACTCAATGGCAGCGATGGGAGGGAGGGAACAAGTGGGAAAGAGGGAACAGCTGATGCTATGCAAAACAAAAGAAATGTACATATCACCCAAAGTGGAAGAAATAACTATACTGCAAAGCTCATAGAACTCATAAATGTTATAGCCCATGATAGACAATTTGTCCTATGAAAGTTAGAATGTGTTTGTGACTTTAACTAAGCATCACTATCCCACAATATTGTGAAATTTTGGAAATTAGGTAACCACTTAATCACAATAAAAAAATTTGAAGAAAATAAAAAGAAGACTGAGCCAGGCACCAGTGGCTCATGCCTGTAATCCTACCTACTCAGGAGGCTGAGATCTGAGGAACTCGGTTCAAAGCCCCCTCTGGCAGGAAAGGATGTGAGACTCTTATCTCCAATAAACCAGTAGAAATCCGGAAATGGCGCAGTGGCTCAAGCGGTAGAGTGCTTGCTTTGAGCTGAAGAGTTGAGGGACAGTGCCCAGGCCCAGAGTTCAAGTGCCACAACCAATAACAAAAAAAAGAAGAAGACCACTGAGGTTCAAAATCTATATAGAAGCCAGGCAACAGTGGCTCACATCTATAATCCTAGCTACTCAGGAGGCTGAGATCTGAGGATCACAGTTCAAAGCCAGCCCTGGCAGGAAAATCCGTGAGACTCTTATCTTCAATAAACCACTAGAAAACTGGAAGTGGCACTGTGGCTCAAGCGGTAGAGCACTTGCCTTGTGCTGAAGAGCGCAGGGACAGTGCCCAAGCCCAGAGTTCAAGCCCCATGACCAACCAAAAAAAAGTCTATAGAAAGAAATATCTAATGTGATTTATAGACCAAGCACTGATGGCTCACACCTATAATCCTAGCTACTTAGGAGGCTGAGATCTAAGGATCACATTCAAAGTTAGCCCAGGCATAAAAGTCCCCAGGAGACTTTTATCTCCAATTAACCACTCAAAAGCCAAAAGTGGCACCATGTTAAAGTGGTAGAGGACTAACTTTGAGGCAAAGAGCTCAGCGACAGCACCTAGGCCCTGAGTTCAAGCCCCACTACCAAATAATAATAACAACAACAACAACAATAATAATAATAATAATAATAATAATAATAATAATAACCATAACGTAAATTCCTAACAAGAAGCAATATTGCTTTACAAACACTCATCTGAGCCAAGCACTGGTGGTTCACTTCTGTAGTCTTAACTACTTATGAGGCTGAGGTCTGATAATAATAGTTCAAAGCAAGCCCCAACAGGAAGGTCTGTGAGATGCTTATCTCCAATTAACCACCTAAAACTAGAAGTGAAACTCTGCCTCAAAATGGTAGAGTACTGTCCTTGAACAAAAAAGCTCAGGAACAGTTCCCAGGTCCTGAGTTCAAGCCATGACCAACGACCAATGAAAAAAAGAAAAGAAAGAATGAGATACAGAAGGATAGGGAAGAAGGGAGGGAGTCAGGGAGAGGGGGAGAGAGTGAGGGAGGGAGGGAGGGAGGGCGGGGAGAAAAATCTCATCTTAGCATTTTAAACATATAAATTTAATCTATTTTTGCCAGTCCTAGGACTTGAACTCAGGACATGGGCACTGTCCCTGAGCTTCTTTTGCTCAAGGATAATACTCTATCACATGAACCATAGTACTACTTCTGGCTTTTTCTGTTTATATGGTACCTACTGAGGGATCAAACCTAGGGCTTCATGCATGGTAGGCAAACACTCAACCATTAAGCCACATTCCCAGCCCCATAAGTTTAATCTTTTTAATAACACTGTTAGATAGATACCTGTTAGAGAGATATCATTATGACCCTGATTTACAAATCGGGAAAATAAGGTCATTTTCCCTACTTATCAGGGCTAATATGAGACAGAAATGGAATTCATACTTCACAGTTTGGCTCTATGATATGTCATTTTAACCTATAATGCCTTTCTGGAAGAAAAGAATTAATTAAAGGAAAAAAGTAGACATTCTGAAGAATATTATTCAATGTGTGTTCAATGCTGAAAAATATCAGACAATGGAGTTGGGAGAGACTCTCCAGCCAGGGGCCAGTGACACACACTAAATCCTAGCTATTCAGGAGGCTAAGATCCAGATCATCAAGGTTTGAAGCCAGGTTGGGCAGGAAAGTCCTAGAGGCAGCATCTCCAAATAGCTAGAAAAAAGCCAGTCTGGAGGCATGGCTCAAGCAACAGAATGCCAGCCACTCATGCATAAGGACTGGAATTCAAACCTCAGCACAGATAACAGTTCTTCTAATGAGAACTGTTTAAACTCCAAGTCTCATTCAAGCCAGGCATCCTCCCACTTAAGCTATACCATAGATGGGATCACAGATATGCATCACCATGCCAAGCTTATTGACTAAAAAGGAGTCTCACTAACTTTGTGCTCAGATTGACCTTAAATCCTGGTAATTCTCCTCATCTTCTCCTCCCAAGTAGCTGAGATTACAAGTGTAAGACATTATGCAACTCTACATAAAAGATTAAAAATTATGTTTGGCATCAACTCTCAAAAGAAACACTTGAAATTAGAAAATAATGCTGCAATGCCTGACAAAATTCTAAGGGAAATAATTTCCAAGTTAGAACTTTTGCCCAAGTTATCATTCAAAGACAAGACAGTAAGGAAGGCTACTTCAGATTTGCAACATCTCAAAATATATACCTCCCATAAATGTTCTTAGGAGGCTAATGGAGAATATGCACCACCAAAATAAGGACCTAAACTGAGACTTAAGTTCCTAGAGTAAGAGTTTTCCACATAAGAAAGCATTGAGCCAGGTGCTGGTGGCTCACGCCTGTAATCCTAGCTACTCAGGAGGCTGGGATCTGAGGATCTCGGTTCAAAGCCAGCCCAGGCAGGAAAGTCCATGAAACTCCCATCTCCAATAAACCACCAGAAAACCAGAAGTGGCACTGTAGTTCAAGTGGTAGAGCACTCGCCTTGAGCTGAAGAGCTGAGGGACAGCACCCAGGCCCAGAGTTCAGGTCCTACAAGTTGACCCCCCCCAAAAAAAAGAAAGCATTGAAAGGATTTTCAGGATGGGGATAAAAAGAAATACTAAGATGACATTTATGCAGCAAAATACTGAAAAGGTAATCTGGGCTGGCCAGAGCCTCTAGGAAGTATTTATTTAAAAAGATGAAGCAACAGAAAATATCTGAACATATTGAAAGGAGAGTCATAGAGCTTGGTAGAGGCATGATTCCTACAGCTTAGTTCGATTCATGATAAGTTCATAGAAATTAAGCAAACCAAAAAATAAATAAGATAACCATTAAATCCAAGGAAAGGAAGCTAGATCTAAAATACACTGAACACGGAACTCTAGGCATTCACACACAATGAAACCAAAGGAAGATACTCTTAGTACCCCAAAGTCACAATGCCTATGTGCTTCTGGTCATATAAAATAATTATTTATCAAAAATAAACTCCAGAAAATGGAAACACATACATAATACACGATACCTACATATACACATATAAATTCAAAGGTTTTATAAATAACTCTATTTTCAGATAAAAGCAATTCAAAAGCCAGACTTCAGTGGCTCATGCTATTATCCTAGCTACTCAGAAGGCTGACATGTTAGGATCATGGTTCAAAAAGCCAGCCCCGGAAATTCCAAGACTCTTATCTCCAATTAGCCACTAAAAAGCCAGACATGGATCTGTAGCTCAATTTGTAGAGTGCTAGCCTAGAAACGAAAAGGAGGAAGGAGGAAAGAGGAAGGAGGAAGAAAGAAGGAGGAAGGAAGGAAAGAGAAAGAAAGAGGAAAGAAAGACAGAAAAAGAGTGAGAAAGAGAGAGGAAAGAAAGAAAAAGAAAGAAAAAGAGAAACAGAGAAAGAAGCAAAGAAAAAGACAGAGAAAAGAAAAAAGAAAAAAAGAAAGAAAGAAAGAGAGGGGGGATGGGGAGGGGAGGGAGGGAGGGAGGAAGGAAGGAAGGAAGGAAGGGGAAAGAAAGGGGGAGAGAGTGAGAAAGAAAAAGGAAAGAAAAAAATAGAAAGAAAAGAGAAAGAGAGACAGGGAAAGAAAGAAAAACAGAAAGACATAGGAAGGAAGGAATGAAGGAAGGAAGGAAGGAAGGAAGGAAGGAAGGAAGGAAGGAAGGAAGGAAGGAAGGAAGGAAAGAAGGAAGGAAGGAAGGAAGAAAGAAAGGAAGGAAGGAAGGAAAGAAGGGAGGAGGGAGGGAGGGAGGGAAGGAGGGGAGGGATAGAAAGGGAGAGAGAGTGAGAAAGAAAGAGGAAAGAAAGAAAAAGAAAAAGAAAAGAGAGACAGAAAGAAAAAGGAAGGAAGGAAGGAAGGAAGGAAGGATAGAAAGGGGAAGAGAAAAAGAGAGGGAAAGAGAGGGAAAAGGAGAGAAAGAGAGAGGAAAGAAAGAGAGAAACAGAGAAAGAGAGAAAGAGAAGGAAAGAAAGAATGAAAGAAAGAGAGAGAGAAAAGGAAGGAAGGCAGGAAGATAAAAAGGGAAATAGGGAAATGGAGAGAGAAAGAGAAAAAGAGAAAGAGAGGAAAGAAAGAAAGAGACTGATACAGAGAGAGAAAGACAGAAAGAGAGAGAGGGAAAGGGAGAGAAGAGAAAGAGGAAGGAAGGAAGGAAGGGAGAGATGGGGAGGGAGAGAGAGAAAGCAAGCAAGAAAAGAAAGAAAGAAAGGAAGGAAGGAAGGAAGGGGCTGGGAAGGGGTCTCAATGGTAGAGCTCTTGCCTTGCATGCATGAGGCCCTGGGTTCGATTCCTCAGCACCACATAAGCAAAAAGAAAAAGCCTGAAGTGGTGCTGTGGCTCAAGTGTTAGAGTGCTAGCCTTGAGTTGAAGAGCTGAGGGACAGCTCCCAGGCCCAGAGTTCAGGCCCCAAGACTGGACCCAAAAAACAAAAAAAGAAGGGAAGAAGGAAAGAAGGAAAGAAGGAAGGAAGGAAGGAAAGAAAGAAAGAAAGAAAGAAAGAAAGAAAGAAAGAAAGAAAGAAAGAAAGAAAGAAAGAAAGAAAGAAAGAAAGAAAGAAGAAAGAAAGAAGAAAGAAAGGGAAAGAGAGAGAGAAAGGAAGGAAGGGAGGAAGGAAGGAAGGGAGAGACAGAAAGAAAGAGAGAGAGACAGAGACAGAGAGAATAAAAGGGAGAGAGAAAGGAAGGAAGAGAGGAAAAGAAGGGAGGAAGGGAGGAATAGAAGAAGGAAAGAAAGGAGGAAGGAAGGAAGGAAGGAAGGAAGGAAGAAATGGAGGGAGTGAGAGAGGGAGGGAGGGAAATGGAGGGAGACGAGAGGAGAGGAAAGAAGAGGAGAGAGAAGAGAGAGAGAGAGAGAGAGAGAGAGAGAGAGAGAGAGAGAGAGAGAGAGAGAGAGAGAGAGAGAGAGAGAGAGAGAGAGAGAGAGAGAGAGAGAATCCACAGGCCCTAAGTTTAAGCCCCAGAATCAGCAAAGAATAAAAATGCAATTCAAATGCCAAAATTGTTCTTACTCGTTGAGCTCCCTTTACTAACCATTAACTTACTAACAGATGGCCTCTACTAAAGGTTCTGCCCATCTGACACCAAACATCCTCCACAATCCTATGTAATAACTTTATATCTTCCATTCTTATCAAGACAATTTTTGAAAATCTATTAAGAAATGTGAAGTGAAAATATTTGTATTTGCATTGCAGCCTTTAGGGAAGGCAAATGTGTAGAATTAATGATAACAAAATTTTCTAAAATAAAATTTGTCCTATAATATATATTATAAATAAGTAACAAAATATAGACCAAAAATGAGTCATTGCAGTGTATTAAATTATATTTGATGAAAAATCAAAGTATGCACATTGTATATAGACTATATGCCAGGAAGTGGCGCTGTAGCTCAAGTGGTAGAGTGCTCGCCTTGAGCTGAAGAGCTGAGGGATAGGGCCCAAGCCCAGAGTTCAAGCCCCACGACCGACAAAAAAAATAATAGACTATATGCCAATATATAATATTAATATACTTTTAGGAATAATTAAAAATGGTACTTTCAATTTGCAAAAACATGGATGAAAATTTTGGGTGTGGATAATTTATTTTCAAGAAAATCTTCAGTGAGAGTTCCTTCTAAAACTTTAGCATTTGTGATGGCCGGCTCTCTTCAAAAATGGATTTGCTATGCCCTCTTGTACATTTATAGTAAAATGGATTCAAACATATAGAAAAATGAAAAATTTGGATGATTCATATTATCTAATTTAAACACTTAAAAAAAGCTACAGTAATTAAGTCAGTGGAGTACTGAAAAAAAAACAGATACATTCAGAAATAGACACATATATACAAACACTGTGAATTGATTTTGTACAGAAGTACAAAGAAAATTCAATATAGAAAGGACATGTCTTTTCAACCAATAAAACTAGAATAATTAATATCTATATGCAAAAAGACCTCAATGCATAGTTCACATCTTTACCAAAATTAATCCAAAATTGATCATGGATCTATATATAAAACCTACTAAATGACTAAAAGAAAAAAATAACTAAAATTAAATCTTAATGATCACACATTTAAGCAGAGAATTCTCATATACTACACCAAAAAGAAAAAAAGAAATCAATATTAAACATTGAAAATTTGAGGTTTATCAAAACAAAAATGTTATATTGCTCCTGATAGATAGGGAAAATAGTTAACAATATAAATAATGATGACAATAATTTGTATGAGAAAAATATGGTTATGCTACCTACCCAATCAAATCTAACATAGAAGATATAATGCATTTCATAATTAGTGTGCAATAGAACTGTCCTATAATGTCAGTAGGTATGTTCATTACTTTGGACATTACACTGATAAAATACCTGAGAAAACATCTTAAAGGAAGAAGGACTGACTTTGGTTTTGTTTCAAAGCATTTATTCCACAGTTTCTTAGTCCCATCATTCTTGGCCTGAGGGAAGTAGGACATGTAGAGCAACAGCTCATGGTAGACAGGAAACAGGTAAAGAGAAGATAGTCCGGATATAAAAATCCCTCTCTCTAAGGCCTACCTCCAGTGACCTACTCCTCCAAATAAGTCCCACTGTCATGATTCCATCAAGAGTTTAATCCAATCACTAGGTCAGCAAAGCACACAGAATTCCAATCACTTTCCCAAAGCCATTAGTTGGCAACCACATACAAATATTCAATACTTGAGCTTCTGGAGGAAATTTTATATTCAAAATATAGGTATAACAAATTTTAATGCCAAATATTAGATGAGAACCTCCATAAATTAACTCCATAAATGGAGTTAATACCTAGACTAACACTGAAAATATTTTACCAGACCACTAAATTTTTGTTTTCAATATAAATAAAAGATATACAATTTTAGCATTTAATTGACCACTGTACCTCAGGCTGTTTTAACCAGAATTCATCTTCCAAACTTCAGTGGAAGAAAAATCCTTAATACACACACACACACACACAGACACACACACACACACACACACACACACACACACACACACACACAGATGTTTGCATAATTTGTGCATATGTGTATATCAACAAGTTTTATGATGGTCTCAAAAAGTGTTAAACTGATCTGAAATTAAAATAAAAGGAAACCTTCTGATGAGTTAGGCCGAGGAACCCATTTTTTAAAAACTCTTTATAGAGTAGCATACCTGTGCCCTCTTCTGAACACTGCAGTTCCCGTTCCTTCTTTTGTTTATGCCAGCAGCTCTCTTGGGCTTTGATCTGTTCTGCCACTTTGTTAAAGGTATCTTCCTGAGTTTGTTGAAGCTCTCTCATTGTGTCAGACTTGTTTTTGCAGATATATTCTAGGTGGTTTATCTATAAAGAGAAATGAAATGAAGAATAAGATGCTTCTAATAAATCACTTGTTTGCATCATCTCCTTTCAAAAAACACCCAGAATTTCCTACTATATGTTATTCCTTTAAATCATATAAAATTTTAAATTAAAATGTGAATAAATTAGGAAGTGGGAATTAGTAAGGTATATTATCATATTTTAGCAGAAAGTTCAATTTATATATTTAAACAACAAATTTGATGGTTTCTTTCTAACAAAATTGTTCATTCTATAAACAATTTTACCAAGATAATTAAGAAAGAGAGTCTTAACTTCTGGAAACAAAGCCCAAGCTATTCAGATACCTTAATGGAAAAGGATATATTTAAATGAGATTTACAAATGTACAAATACTTAACATATATATATATATAAAGCATATATATATATATATATATATATATATATATATATATATATATATATATATGCTTGATTAGGCAGAATATTCCAGCCATTGTTTTCACTTAACAACGAAAAGAAAATCCTTAACCTCCAAAATGTGTCATTTTAAAACTATGAGAAACTATTTAAAACATATCATCATTTCAGAAGGTTAAAACATACTCATTTTAACTATCAGTAATTTTAGAGCCATTATGCACACTTTGACCATTACAAACAACATCTGTGCTTCCTCCATTTCTCAGCCCTACTCCTCAGTGCCTATGGTTGGGTTTGTCAATAGGACCAATGAAAAATGCTCAGCAACATAAAATCTTACCCTCCATTTAGGTTGTTTTATTAGTAAAGCATTTTTAATAGTATATTGACTGTGCAAAGGTGTTTCATTATGACATTTCCATACAGGCACACAATGTCTCCTTATCAATTTCATTCTTTCCTACTTATCCCCCACTTTTTAAAATAATATCATTGTTTTACTTTTATACACACACACATATATATAAATTATTTCAAGCATATTCACCCTTTTCATTTACTTAGCTTCCAACAGAAACTGTTATGTATATTTTAAAGAACTTACAAAATATTTTTTTCTTCTTATCCCTTAAGTGCTGAGGTCATTGTAACTAAGATCTGGAAACTAGACCATACAAACATAATTCTGACCAGATCAACAGATCAAGACAAGAAACAATATCTTTAATAGTGACCTATGCTGACTTGCTAATCCATTTTTGTTTTCTATATCTAAATATTTTTTCTTTTTTTTAGGAAAGACTGACTTGCTAAGCTTGTAAATGGCAAATTAACCATAAAAAACTGATATTTTGTTCTACAAAATGCATACCTGACATTCATTTGCATGAATTAGCTTCATTTTCTCATATACAGTTTTTGCATTTGGGGAAAAAACAGGTTCAAAACATAATTTAAATTTTTCTAAGTAATTTTTAAAATATCACTTCTTGTTTCCTAAGCAAGGTTTTTTTTAATATAATGTTTTTGAATAACTGTATCTTATTTCAATTTTATACTCACATAAAGATTTGGTTTATTAATGTAAATGACTAATTTCTTTGAATTGCTTCATCAGTAAGATTAATTTATTTTCTTTTAATTAGGTCCCTGCGGCTAATACCGGCTAGTAGTATTAGCATGTCCTGCACAGAAAGTAGAGCTTAGAGACTTCATGCAGACTTCAGTCACATTTACATGCCCACAGCAATGGCATCAAACTGAGTTGTAGACAAGCTATAATTAATGGTACTGAATTATTAACACCAAAATTCTTTTTGAAATAAGATGAATGTCAGCCCCTCTTAATGATACTGTGATGTGGACAAAGGTCACTGAATTTAATAGAGGTATCTGGTGCCTGAGGACAGTTACCTTCTCATTAGCCTTGTTGAGGTCTGCAATGAGAGCATCAACATTCTCCTGCAAGACTGCACAAAGCTCAGACCAAGAGAATTTATCCAATATGCATTCTGGTTGTTTTATGAGCACACAGCCTGCTACCAAGTGCTGATATAAGGTATGACGGAAGGTTAGCTTCTCCTGCAAGAAACGAAAAGATAAATTAAATGCTTTGTTTTGAAATACAAAACATATCGTGAAGAATTTATTAAAACCAAACAGAAATCAAAATAATCAATTTTCAGGTATTGACATTTAGATGACCTTCTTCTCCAATGCTCAAAAGCAATCATTAAAATTAATCTTGGGAATTGTCTGTACTTAGTATTCAAAACAAAACCCTGATTAGAGGCCAGAAAACCAGGACTCTGACATAGTACTGCTGCTGCTGCTGAGGATGTGATCTGAGCAAGCTCCTGCTTGGGTCTTCGCTTCCCTAGCTCTAAACACAAGGTATATAGACTACAAGTTTCTAAGACCTTTGAACTAGAAGTAAATATGGTAATTCTATAATGTTATATTTACATTTTATTAAATGGATTAACATATTTTTGGTTGGTCATGGAGCTTGAACTCTTGGCCTGAACACTCTCCCTCAGCAATTCAGCTCAAGGCCACAGTGTCACTTTCAGTTTTCTAGTGGTTTATTGGAGATTAGAGGCTCATAGAGTTTCCTGCCCAGAATGGCTTTGAACTGCAATCCTCAGATCTCAGCCACCTGAGTAGCTAGGATTACAGGTGTGAGCCACTGGCGCCCGACTTCATAAAATATATTTTTAAAAGAGTGTTATTTAAAACTTATGAAGAACAAATTATATCAACATCTGTACTTTGTATGTTCACAACTACTTAGCTTTCTCTCTACTTTAGAGATTTCTACGGGAAAGCTATCCCAAATCCCTTAGGCAAAGCACACAGTGGCATGAAAGATAGGAAAGAAAAGCTCATTTGTTTTCCCCACTAACAAGTTTACATAGTATTTGGCAAACTAAGCAACTGAAACTGTTTAAATACTACAAAGCACCTGGTTTTAAACAAAACTGAATAGCTACTCAAGATGTATTTTCAAAAACATGCAATTGAAAATGTTTTTGAGTATCTTTAGAACTATATTGTTGAATGGCCTAAAAAGATCTCCTATTCCCTAGAAGTTATTATAAAGCTATCTTATCTTGAACTCATAAGACTTAACTAATATAATATCAAATTACTTCCTTTATAAATTATTTCATTTACAGTCCCAAAGCACAGAACTCAAGGACAAACTAATCGTGAAGCTGCAAAAATGAATATTTTATGTGGATAAAACAAATTCTTTCAAGATAGCTTAACATATCAGGAGTAAAAAACTTTTCAAAGGACAAAAATGAGGAAGAAAACAAGAAATTCTTCTACATTAAAAAAATATAGCATAGGCAAAAGTTGGTAATTAGAAATTATAAGGATAATTTTCCTGTTTTATATATATATATATATATATATATATATATATATATATATAATGTACATAATTCACCTTATATGTTACTTCACTTTTTTCCAAAAAGAAAATTTTAATCACACACACACACACACACACACACACACACACACACACACACACATTTTTGGCAGTATTGTGGTTTGAACTCAGGACCTCATACTTGCTAGACTGGCATACTACTTAGCCACACCTCCAGTCCTTTACCATTTGTCACTGGTTATTTTTTTAGGAGAGTTTCATTTCCTGAAGAGGCATGTGCCTGATCTACCTACTTTCAGGCCTCCGATTCTCACTGGGATCACAGGCCCATGCCAATGCATCCAGTTTGCCTCCATGTAAACAGAATGGCTAGATCTTTTTTTCCTGGGCTAGTTTCAATTCACAATCCTCCGATTCTCAACCTCACAAATAGATAAGGATTAAGGTATGAGACATCAATGGTCAGATACAAAACTCAAAACTTTTAAATGCAGCCATAATTTCAAGTTTTAGTTGAGAAATATGTACTTTGCAGGTAAAGATTGTTTTGCATTTTTAACTGGGTTCAGACATATAAAAATCTTATTAAATATAACTACTAAAATACAATATTCAGGCATTACAATCTTGCTCTTTCATGTGATCATGTGATCATTTTTTCCATGTGATCATGTTCATCATCAAGGAAGTTTATCCTCAAGGATAAATAATTGTGTTGCTATTTTGTCCTTCTTGAGTGGGCTGTGAAAACTCAAGCAAGATAATGATCCATTTGGCATGAAAGAGGCATCACAAGTCCAAAATCAATTCACACATGTTGAACCCAACCACAATGCTGTAGACATGCTGACTTTACAGTACAGTCAGGTTTCTCATTTCCTTTACTTTAATCATTATCTGATGTGTAGAAAAATTCCAACCCTTTCATATGCACACAATTTAAAACACAGACTGTAAGAAGAGTGGATAGAATGTTTCCTTTTTACTCTCTTGGCATTCATGTTCATATTTGTTACAGTAATGAGTTCAATATGCAGGACGACTTGAGATAAAACAGTTCCATCAGCTATACTAGCTCTATGTTCCATGTGCAAAAGAAACTATAAAGCAATAATGCCATTCACATGGACTCATTCAAAATATTAAAATTCTCTTTTTGTTATTTACATATTTTGTAAAGTTATTAGTAAATGAAATTTGATAACTCTCCAGAACATTCAAATAGTTATAATTTTCTGAAACTTTTTTCTAAATTTTTATTAATATTCTATAATTAATAATAAAGAGATGCATTATTAAAGCAGATATTTTATTCCTATTTTACAAATAAAAATCTGAGATGTAAAAATGACTAAGCTGTGTGGTTTATCCATAGCCAGACAGTTTGTAAACAGAAATTACCAGGATTCCAGTCCAAGTCTGTTTTTTTTTCTCTCCACCATACTAAACAAATTATAGAAATAAGAAATAATTCTGTCACTGTCAAACAGAGAAAACCTTGAAAGAACTGTTAGAAATATAGCAGGCATTTGATAGTCTAACTGATAGAAGAACCAAGCCATGTTACTCTTCTCACTAACCAGGGTGACCTATGCATAGTGGAATAACTGATTTTGCTGCTACCATGAAGATTTCAAAATACTCAGCACAGAACTTTTATAATTAACACATAGACAAGTAAAAATAACCATTTGATACATAAAACTGAGATGAGTAAAAGGTCTTTCTTAGCCATCCGTCTCAGGCAATACCTCGGTGTCCTGGTGGAAAGCCTGAGAAAGTTTCTGCAGTTCACCTTCACATTGAGCTGTTCTTGACTGTTCATTCTCCCAACAGTGCAGCACATTTTGTAGCTCCAATTTTAAAGTGGTTATTAAAGCTTCTCAGTCTCCACATTTAGTACATAAATGACTTAGCTCTTTATGGACATCAGTCAGTTTATCTTGAAGTTCCTGTCAAAGACACCAAATAGAGAGACACTCCAATATCTTTATTCTTAAAATTCTACTGGACCAAAATGCCAAAAATATATAATGAAAATTTTAAAAGCAGAATGAATGCAGAAGAATCAAGTCTTTGCATATAATGCTAAACATTAAGGTATTTTACTGAATGTTCTAAATATAATGTTTTCTCACAAATGAGAAAATATGCTCAAAATTGTACATAAAGCATTAGTAAGATGTCTTATTTCAAAAAAGTTCACTAAAGGGAGTTTATCTTTCAGTTCATTATAAAGATGTAACTTGGTGGTCAGAAACTTTCAATAACATTTTTAAAGTCAATCTCTTTACATTTAACATAAGAACACTTACCTTCTGATAGTACTTCAAATAGTAACAGAAATCTCAAATACATGGCATAAAACTCTGCTGAACAATTTTGTTCCTTAAACTTAAAAAGTTCTATTCAAGTACATTTATGACAAACTCAATATGCACCAATAAAATGAAATTATAACAATACTGAACAAAATATGAAAAATTCCAAAGATGTAATATATAAAATCATACAGAAAAATTTTCCTGGACATTAGCTAGCTGTGGTATCAACCCATTAGTAGGCATAATGTACTAAAAACAATGACTCTACTCTAAACTAATAAAAGCTGACTCCAAATACAGATATGTTCATGTAAAATATGTTTAATATATATCTAAAGAAGAACATTAGATCTCAAAGCATTTTGCGTCTGTGACATTATAATTTTGTTAGAGAATACATTTTTCCTGTAGCCAAAGCTTTTGTTTTTTAACTGTATTTTTTGTTTGTCTTTTCTTTTTTAGTACTGGGGATCAAACCTAGGATGTTGCACTTGCTAGGCAACAGCCTAAAACTTTTTCAATGAAAATAAAATTGTTACTTTAATTAGCAACACAAAAGTGTATCCAAATATACTTTTATTTTTAAAAATTATTAAGATATATCTTCAAGTACCTATAAAATAGTTCCTCAATAACTATATTTACTTCTTAATACAGAAGTTATTTTAAATTGTAATACCTTTTTATTTTTAGTGTGAGACTCAATCTTCTGTTTGGTAGAATCAAGTTCATTAGATGTCTTTTCCTTAGCAGCATTTATATGGTTAAGCTACACAAAGAAAAGTAAGTAACTTTTTATCTATTTCAAGGGTAGGCAACTCAACAATTAATCGCATAATGCTTTTTACCACCTATATACAAATATTTCAGTAGCAGTTAAAAATACTATCAACAATACTTCTTTTGATTAAATCTGTGTAGAATCTGTCACAAGCTCACATGGCTAAAAAGAAAAGAAAGCATTCAACCTTAAAATGTCTGCTATGTTATTACTGTATTTTTACTAGATGTCTGAAATGATTTTATTTTTAACTGTAAACAAATGTAACTTTATTCTTAAAATCCTACTGGACTAAATGCCAAAAGCAGTGGCATCTAAAGGAAAGAAAAAAAGAACAGAGAAGATTGTTTTTCTATACATCATGAGGGTATCCACTGGTATCTCACTCCATATGACAACGCTGGGGTCAGTCACATGCAGTCCTGCTGGGAAAGCTTGTGGCAGGTCATCAGTTGGTCCTGCACCACTTGTGATTTATTTTCTTTGACAGTTCATTCTTCTTTCTTTCAGACCGCTCTTTTTGCTTTCTTTGCAGCCACCCCCTTGGTCTCCTCACTGCTGTCTCTGGCACTAGTTCACAACAAAGCACATTACTAAGCCAAAGCCTGCTGAGTCGACTTTTCAACTGTGCTGAAGATCATGTGACATTCATCCTCCCAAATAACAATTCGCTGTTGGTAATATGTTCCTAGTTACCCTGCAGCTTCGAGGCCTAGGCCTCAGAAGAGTTTCATAACTACTAACAATACAAGTTATCTTTCTCACTGGGAAAGACTTAGCAATATTTGTCTTCATAGAAATTTAATTATTTCAATGGTCACTTTCTTCTTTGCTTTTTGAATACTTAAAGCTTATTTTGAAGAAGACTCACTTTTCCTTCCATGTTCAGCTTAGCTAACTAAAATAAGCCTTAACCAATATAATGATTTTACGGCCTTCAAAATATAAAAAAAAGAAAGATAAACACTAAAACTGCTGTTTCTTATCTTTAGTTAAACACTTTTGTTTTGCCTACTAATAGTATTTAATGTAATTACTTCATATGCTAATTTGACAAAATGTAACTAGAAAAACTCGTTAATTTTTAAAGCATGAATTATAAAGCATTTTAATACCCAAAAATTATCAACTCACACATTAAACAATACAAATGAGATGATAAATATAAGCATGAGCTTTCTCAATCAGCAAACTAAAAAGCTTCTTGATTACATCAAACAGATATTTTTTTTTAAAGTTCCAGCAACACTTTACTCCCCTTAGAGAATGAAAACTAAATTATGTTTTTTAATTGACTTTGGTTTGTACAATTCTTAAACTAAAAGACAGACTAAACCTAACTTTCCACTAGCTATTTCACATCATAAAGTATATTAACATTTAAATACAGCATATATTTATTGACTTACACTGCCTTTTATTAAAATAAAACATAAAACATGAAGATCAAGAAGTATCAGAGTCACTTTAACTTTAAAAATAATAGTATGCCTGTTGAGTTACAAAAACGTGAGACACTACTGTGAGACACTACTGTAAGGCCATACTTAAAGAAAGAACAGTGACAGACAATTTCTTATTTTTTGTATCTGTGAAGCTGTCAGTTCAACATTCACAATCTTTTTGACCTTTGAAACAAGCAAGGGATGCATACTGGTACCGCTGAAGGCTGAATATGTGGAGCCAAACAGTGCAAGTGTTACCTCATTAGATGCATCTTCCAGCTTGTTCTGGTAATCTGTCAAGGTACGCCTCAAAGTCTCAAGGACAACTAAGAAGCTGGGAGGTTTATCTTTGTCCTTGTGGATGCCTAGAGAAAACTATAGGATGAAAACGTATATCCTTAAAGTCATATAGGCACAAAAACTTAGGAAACAGCAATAGAGATATTACAGTGAGATAGAATTGAGAAGACATTATGAAATATTGAACAGAATTTTATTCTCAGAAGTATACCTGCTATGTACTTAGTATTAAATAAGTAGCAAAATTAAAGTTCATATTATATAAAGTTCAAATTTATTGCTACTTACTACCTTATCAAGATTCATCTCTTTTTATTCCATATCTCCTAAGTAACAGCAGCTTTCATACATTCCTGTTATCCAATACTTATAAGAATAGTCTATACTAACACTGTTTGTATTATATATACTTACTCTGATCCTTGTGTTTCAGATCAATCAGGCCTTTTATAATATAATTATATAATATTTCTTTTTCTTTTTTTAATGGTAAAGATACTGTACAGAAGGGTTACAGTTACCTGAATAAGGTAATGAGTACATTTCCTATCCAACACTGTTACCCATTTGTTTTTTCCCTACTATCCATATCTCACCTCCCCAACTCCTCCCTCACACCCACCCCACCAGCGTAAAGTTCGGTTTCAACATCGTGTCTTGTACGTTTTATTGTTACAATGGATCAACCTGTATCCTTGTTTCAGCGTTTTGTTATTTCCCTTCCCCTCCTCAAATTAGAAAAACGTGTATAAAAGATGCAGGGCACCAGAATCAAATACAGTGACAACATGGGATATACCATGGGGGAAGAACACACAAAAGAAACAAAAAAAATGTATATCACATAGTACATTAAAAACAACAAGGACAAAGAAAAAACCTCTTGTGTCCCTATCTTGGGGTTCATTTCACGTAGCACCATCTTATATGGTCATATCACTAATAATAATTTCTTAATCCTCAAGTAAGTAATTTTCTATTTTCTTAATAAATATTTTAATATTTAAAGTTCTCAAGTTACAATGTAAAATAATAAATCTGCTATTTTTTAAATTTTTATTTTTATTTTTTTGAACATACTGTACAGAGGGGTTAAAATTACATGGGCAAGATAATGAGTACATTTCTTATCAAGCATTGCTATTATGAACATAAATCATGTTTCACCTAAAACCCTGAGGCTGATATTTGTTGTAAAAATAAGGAGTATTTGCATATTATGCCCTCAAACTACTTTACTATTTTAGTTTATTTAACTTAGTTGGGTTGTAAATTCAATTTGTTCAGATAGTCAAGGCCATATGGTCAAATAAATTTCAAAATATTATTCAAAAATAGCCAAAAACTGAGTTTTTATGCAAAATGAAAAATAGTTATTTTATTTTATTGCTCGTGTTAAAAGTATCAGATTTAGTTTTAAAATTTATGAAAATATTTTGTTTCCTTCTATTGTTTCTATTTTATAATCTAAATATTTTAATATACAAGAAACATTTTTAACAAAGATATTTTTAAATATTTTATTTATTCATTCAACTATTCTACTGTTTTACTGTTTTCCTACTATTTACTAATCTTAAGACATTAAACATGCAGATGAGCATAAGTGCACTCTACCCAAGTACAGTTTACAATCATATGTGTGTGTGTGTGTGTGTGTGTGTGTGTGTGTGTGTGTGTGTGTGTGTGTGAGTCACCAGTCACCAGTAGCTCATGCCTGTAATTCTAGCTACTCAGGAGGCTAGGATCTGAGTATGGTAGATCAAAGTCATTGAATTAGTATGGAATTTCAAATATACAAGATGAAAGAGTTATGGAGATATGGGTCACAATAATGTGAATACACTTAATACTACTGAATTGTAGACTTAAAATGGTTAAATTGATTAATATTATATTCTATGTTTTGGCATCATAATAAAAAATCATTAATAAATAATTTCAACTCTACATAAGGAGTGTATTTAATGGTAAAAATTCTTTTGGCATAAAAGTTTAAAGTACCTCACCAAGGATAGACCAATATCCAACCAAAAATCTTTGCTCAGAGTGAATAAATATACTATATGTAATGAAATAAGCAAGTTATAAACATAATGTATGACCATGTGGTCAAGAGGAAAAGGACTAAATAGATATAACAATTTCTCCTGTAATATACATATATATATGTATATTTATTTATACCCAAATATTCTTTAATTTTTTTTAGTTTTTATTGAATATTAAGATGTCTTGATAATATTTAACAGCTGGTTGTGACAGCATACCTATAATCCTAGCACTGAGAAGTACAAGGCAGGAGTATCATAAATTCAAGATCAACATGGGCTACATAGTAAGATCATGTCTAAAAAAATTTTTAGTGACAATGTAACTCAGTTTTTAAGTTATAAGAAATGGAAAGGGAAGCCTGACTCATTTAAAAGAAAAATGAACATCAACAAATGGATAGAGGGCTATCCACTGATGCTCTTTGAAAAGAGTTTTTATGTCATCAATTGAATAAGGAATAGATGCTTCATGTTAATCAGAAACATAATTTTCCTATAATTTATTTGAAAATGAAATGGTTTTAAAAGGTATAGATGAAAAATTGATAAAGAGATTGCAATGGTGATACTACACAAATTTTGCTAAACTAGAATGTTTCACAGTATATACTCTTCTAATATGGTTGGTTCTAGGGTTCCAAGTCACAGCTGTCCAAAATAAAAATTAGAATAAAAATTAAAAAGAAACAAAATAGCCAGGCACAGGTGGCTCATGCCTATAATCCTAGCTATTCAGCAGGCTGAGATCTGAGGATCACGGTTCAAAGCCAGCCCAGGCAGGAAAGTCTGTGAGACTCTTACCTCCAATAAACCACCAGAAAACCGGAAGTGGCCTTGTAGCTCAAGCCGTAGAGCATTCACTTTGAGCTGAAGAGCTGAGGGATAGTGCCCCAGCCCAGAGTTCAAGCCCCACAACCCACAAAAAATAAAAAAAAACAAGATAACAACTATAATCTTCTAAAAATTATGATTATAGGAAATGGAAGATAAATATAGACGTTCTGATAGATTCTAGCTAACATATTCACTATATCCACAGTTCAGGCCAGCTCCATCTGTCTTAATTATTTCCACTCTTCATCCAGTTTTCCTTTCAAATACTTCGTTCATCAAGAGTGGCCACAAGTCTAGTTTTGAGGCCAAGAAGGAAGTCTTTTATAGATTCTTTAGCAACTCTCTTTCACAGCAGGAATAGACTACTAACTTTGCTTTAAATCTAACTTACCCACCCATGCCATGCTTAATCATATTTCTCTAAACCTCCAACTTTCTTCTGTAGATCTTACTTCTTTAGCTCATTTCACAATTGCAATAAATACAAAAAATTTCTTAACTATGAATATTAATGTAATTCTCATCTCTTTTAAAGAAAAACTTGAGATTTTTTTTTCTTGGTGAAAGACTTTTGTTCTTCTTTTCGGTAACATTTTTTTAATGGAGTTTTTTCTTTGTTTTTTGGCTGGTCCTGGGGTTTGAAGTCAGGGCCTGGGTGTCATCCCTGAGCCTCTTTGTGCTCAAGCTAGTGTTTTACCATTTGAACCACAGCACTACTTCCAGCTTTTTCTGAGTGGTTTATTAGATATAAAGAGTCTTAGGGACTTTTCTGCCCAGGCTTGCTTCAAACCACATCCTCAGATCTCAGCTTTGTGAGTAGCTAGGATTACAGGTATACTTCATTGGTGCCCAGCTAACATTGTGTTTTTCCGTTACACTTATAATAATTTTTTATTCTTTTCCTTTACATAACTGTGTTCTCCTTATATATTCTGCCATTCAGATCACAATCTGATTTGAATGTCCTTGCCATACATAGTCTCTCACAAATTTTAAGCCTATTAACCTATTTTCAGTTTACTTGTAATCTTTCTCATCTTATTTTTTCATGAGTTTAACCCTATATTAGTAAAATCTGTATCTTCTTTTTTTGTTATTATCTTTAAAGGGTTGTACAAAGGAGTTGTCATTTAACAAAGCAATTATGAATGCAATGTTTCTTGATCAATGTCTTGATCAATCCCTTTCAACATTCACACTTATCCCTTCCAACCATCCCTTTCCTTACTTTTCTTAATTTTGTAGGAAATACAAAATTGGATGTATTATCCCTCCTCTTCTCCTCTTCTTTTGTCTATAGCTCTCCCCTTGGCCCCATCCCACCCACTGCAATATCATTCCTGGGTAGATCCAAAAGATTACAAACCAGAATACAGGAAAGCCCCCAGCATAACCATGTTCATTACAGCATTTTTCATCATAATCAAGGTATGAAATCAGCTCAACTGCCCTTCAATGAACAAATGGATCGAGAAAATGTGGTTTTATGTACACAGTGGACTTTTACTCATCCATTAAAAACAATGATATTGTAACATTGTAAAGAAATAGAAAGACTTGGAAAATTATGTAAGTAAGTCAGGCCTAGAGAGAGAAAAGTTGCATGTTTTCCCACATATGTGAAAGTTAAAGTTAATCTATAAACCTATAGGTGAACAATGTTGGGTTTTATGCAAGTATCTACAAATGTATTAACTGAAATATGATAGATTCAAGGGAGAACTCAAACTCAAATAGTATAATTCCTTAGAAAGGCAAAGTCAAAGCCCTACAAAAGCTGTATTATTTTGCCAGTCATAGGGCTTGAACTCTGGGCCTGAACCCTGTTACTGAGCTGTTCAGCTCAAGGCACTACTACTTGAGCCACAGTGCCACTTCTGGTTTACTGGTGGTTAATCAAAAATAAGAGTCTCACAGATTTTCCTGCTCAGAATGGCTTTGAACCCCGATCCTCAAATCTCAGCCTCCTGAATAGCTAGGATTACAGGCATGAGACACTAGCACCCAGCTTCAAAAGCCGTATTTTAATTAATAAAAGTTAGCAAACCATATATGTTAACATATTTCTGAACTTGTTACACAATGTTAATTATTCTGTAAAGTAAAACCACTAAGATTTCAAATTTAGTTAAGAACCATGATGACATAAGGTGATTTGGCTCATAAGACAGAAAGAGAGGAATTATGAAAGAAATACTAAAACAAGTTAAAAAATGTTAATGAGGAAACACAAAAACCACCAATGGAATATAGCCAAAGCTATAATCATAAGGTAAGAAAGGTACCCACATCAAGAAATTAGTACTTCTAGCCCAGTTTTCAAAATTTTTAAACACATTGAAAAGATTTAGTGCAACAGTAACTCCTCCTGCATAATGAACTACCATTAGAGAAGAAATCCATTTTCTCACTCAACATATATCAGACAACTATAGCTGGGCACCATCTTGAGAAGGAACCTACTACCCGAGACAGTCACTCTGAGGACCTAAAAATAAGAAACAATGTAAAATGGAATAGCAGAAAAAATTCGACTACATTTTATTAGAATGATAATAAAATTAAAGAGAACATGAATAAAATAAACATTTGGGTAAATTCCAATAAACAACAAATAAGCACCTGGACAAAATGAGGAAGAAAATTCAGGGCATGATATAAATATGAAGAACTCAATTTAAAAAATAGAAGTCCCAAAAAAGTTAAATTGTAATTCAGTAAATACTCAATGAGTAAAAAATTTTAAAATTCGGCTGAAAGCTTCATTAGTAGACTGTATCTAGTTTAAAACAGATTATCAGAGCTCAAAACAAGGTTGATAAATTAGAATATTAAGATAATGAGAAAAAAGTTAAGTACAAAAATAGTAAGACCTCAAGGACCAAACCTGTGATGAACAGACATAAAGAGAAACACTTCAAGCTAAAAGCATAGAAAATATATGTAATAATAGCAAAAATAAATACCACAAATTGTAAGAAAGAGACTGTCGTTCAGATACCTAAGCTTTTTAGGACACCAAATGAATGAATTGGACCAGAAAAAAACACTCCCAAAGGCATATTATAGTTTAAACATTATGTATATACAACAAAGAAATAATACTGAAAGTTAAAAGAGAGAAATACCAAGTCACATACAAAAGTAAAACCATCAGAAAAAGAGATTTCTCAGCAGAAACTGGAATCAAGGAGATTATAGAATGATATATTTCAAAGAAATAACTGTGAGTCTAGAGTTCTGTATCCAACAAAACTTACTTTAAAATTAAAAAAGGAATAAAATTATAAAAATATTCTATGATAAAGGAAAACTAAAAAATTCATTAACACTAATCCAGCGATAGATAATTAAAGAAATCCCATACACAAAAGTAGACAAACACAGCTATGAAACAGAGGAAAAAGATAAGTCTTACTAGACAAGTAATGAACAAATAAGGATGGAGAAAGAAATGGAAAGCACATCAAAAAATAATCACAGGAATTACTAACTGCACTTCAGTAATAACTGAATATTAATTGTCTCAATTCTCCAACTACACATGGAAGCCAACTAGTTTTAAAAAAATTGAGATGCAGCCCAGCACGCCAGTGTCTAATACTTGTAAATCCTAGCTATCTGAGATGCTAAAATCCAGAGGATCAGGATTTGAAACCTACAACATACACAAAGACCATTTTCACCTGCAGCTGGACACAGCAATGCCAACGTGTCATCCCAGCTGCAAGGCAGGCTGGGATTGGGAGGATTATCCAAGGACAGCCCAAGCAGAAGAGTTCCTTCTCAGTGGAGAGAAGATGGGTGTTGTAGCACACATCTGACATCCTAACTCTAACCAGAAGCCTACACGAGGCAGATCCCACAGTCCAGACATGTGCCTAGAGAGGAAGTAAGACTCTACCTCAAAACTAGCCAGTGCAAAAAAGACATGAAAGCATGGTTGAGCAGTAGAGTGCCTGAATAGCAAGTTCTATCTCCCACTCCACTGCCCCCCAAAAAGGCACTACGTTTGTTACCTACAAGAAATGTATTTCACTGGCAAAGAAAAACACAGACTTAACATGAAGAGATGGAAAAAGATTAGATGTTCTAATCAAAGGAAGCCTAAAAGCAAGCAGAAGTAAATAGGCACATTTACACATAATAAAATAGATGTCAAACCACAAAAGGACAAAGAAAGTTACTTCATATTAATGAAGAGAAAAACGCATTAAGTAGATATAACAATTTTCTTTTTGGTTAGTCATGGGGCTTGAACTCTGGGCTTGGGTGCTGTCCCTCAGCTTTGCAGCTCAAGGCAAGTGCTCCACCGCTTGAGCCACAGCTCCATTTCCGGTTTTTGAGTGGTTTATTGGAGATAAGAATCTCAAGGACTTTCCTGCCCAGGCTGGCTTTGAACCGAGATACTCAGATCTCAGCCTCCTGAGTTGCTAGGATTACAGGCGCGAGCCACTGGCACCTGGCTAGATATAACAGTTTTAAACATACACAATAAATATTGCCCATTTCATGAAAATTTTCATGAAAAGTAACACTATTGGACATGAAACTACACATAGACTCCAACACAGTAATAGTGGGTAACTTCAATACCACATTATTGTCAACATGTAGATTATCTATGTGAAAAAATTAAAAAGAACTTGACTTAGAAACGAAATGGACTTAGCATCTACAGAATATTCCATCCAGCAACTTGAGAATATATATTTTTCTCAGAAGCTCATAAATCTTTCTCCAAAATATAACATATTTTAGGACACAAGAAGGTGCCAGTTGCTTACACTTGTAATCCTAGCTCTTCAAGAGGCTGAAATCTGAGGATCATGGTTCAAAGCCAGCTTCAGCAGGAAAGTCTGTGAGACTCTGATATCCAATTAACCACAAAAAATAAAAATTAAAATCTAGGAGTGGAGGAGTGGCTCAAGAGTTAGAACACTAGCTTGAGCAAAGAAGTTCAAGCACAACACCTTGACTCTGAGCTCAAGCTCGTGGACAGGTACAAAAAAATGTCTTAGGGGCTGGAAAGTTGGCTCAGTGGTAGAGTGCTTGCCTCACATTCATGAGGCCTTGGGTTCAATTCCTCAGCCCCACATAAGCAGAAAAAAGCCAGAAGTGGCACTGTGGCTAAAGTGGTAGGGCACTAGCCTTGAGCTGAAGAGTTGAGGCACCATGCCCAAGCCGAGAATTCGGCCCCCATGATGGACAAAAAGAAAAAAGTCTTAACTACCCAAGAAAAGTGAAATAACTCATTGCATTTTAATAGACTATAAAAGAAGAATACTAGAATTCAACATGAGATACTATAGTCAAACACATTGAGAATGAACTATCACTTTTGAATGATTTCTAAGTTAACAAAGACATGGGGAAACAAAAATACTCCTAGATCAAATAAAAATGAAAACTAAAACCTATGAAAACTTTTGGGGCACAGAAAAAGCAAAATAAAAGTTTGTAGCTATCAGTTACTATATTAAACTTATAGAATTCTCAAATAAGTGACCTGATGATACATATCAACCTCTTAGAAAAACAAGTACAATTTAAACTTAAATGCAGTAGAAGAACAAAAATTAAGATCATAACAGGAATTAATGAAATATATACTAAAAGATCAATACAAAGAATTGATGAAATAAAGCTGATTCTTCAAAAAGATAATTAAGATTGACAATCCCTTAACCAAATTAACAAAAGAGAGAAGATCTGAATTAATAAAATTAACAGATACAAAAGGGGATGTAATGACAAACACCGTGGAATTCAGAGGATCATAGAGAGAATACTTCAAAAACTCATATTCTAATAAAATGTATGCTCTAGAGGAAATGGATGTTTCTATACATATAAAATCTACCATAATTGAATGAAGAAGATATAAACAATACAAACAAATCTGTAATGACAAATGAGATATAAAAATAATAGTGCTTCCCACCAGCTGCAGTGGTTGAATCTTAGCTATTTGAGAGGCCTTGGGAGTAGGATCCACAGTCCAAGACAAGAACCAGGCAAAAATTCTAGACCTTATCTGGGCCTAGAGCACAAAAGGCCTGAGTTCAGATCCCCAAACTGCATAGTCTTCCAACCAAGACAAAGACAAGCAAGATTCACTGCTGAATATTATCAAACCTTGATTATCAAACCTCTCCCTATTCTTACTCAATATACTACTTTAATTCATATCAAAAGAAATAAGATAAGACAAAGAACTAAAAGGATTCAAATAAGAAAGGAATAAATCAGATTGTTCCTATATGCAGATGACATGATCTTATACTTAAAAGACCCTAAGGACTCTATCTTAAAATTCTTAGATTTTTCCAAAGAAACATAGGTCCAATGGTTTCCTTTGTTTGCAATAATTAGTATACATCTAGGATAATCTTAGCAAATGAGCAGAATAGCTCAATAGCTATGCACATATTATCATACAAGATGATTCTAAGCAAAATAAACTCCAAGACATGGACACAAGAGATTTTTCTTTGTTGTTGTTGTTGTTTTTAATGTACTATGTGATTTTTTTTGTTTCCTTTGTATGTTCTTCCCCCTATGGTATATCCTCTGTTGTCACTGTATTTGATTTTGGTACCCTGGTATTGTATATATGTTTATTTGAATTAAGGAAGGAAAGGGGAACAACAGAATGGTGAGACAAAGGACAAGGGGGAACCAATGTAACAGTGATATACAAGACAATATGTTGGAAATGATCTGTACAACTTGAGGGGGGTTGTGGGAGAGGGAAAGTGGGAGAAAACTGAAGGAATGGGTAACAAGGTTGACAAGAAATGTACTCATTATCTTAGGTAACCGAAACCCCTCTTTACCTTGACAATAAAAAAAATTCTTAGATTTGATAAACATTTTTGGCAAAGTAGTAGGATACAAAATCAACACACAAAACTAGCCAGGCACCAGGCATCAGTAGCTCAAACCTGTAATCAGCTACTCAGGAGGATGAGATCAGAGGACTGCAGTTCAAAGCTAATCAATAAGACTCTTATCTCCAATCAACTACTCAAGTGGAGCTGTGGCTTAAAATGGTAGAGCATTAACCTTGAGCAAAAGACCTGGACAGTGCCCAGGCCCTAAGTTCAAACCCCACAACTGACAAAAAAAAAAAGAAGGAAAAAAACTAGAAATAACTATAAAATTTTGAAGAAAATGAAGATAACACTAAAATATAAAATGTATTAATGCTGCAAAATGGATATACTAGCAAAGCAATCTAAACAAATCAACTCCCATCAAAATGTCAATATACTGAAATAATAAAATTATTGCTAAAATTCATATGCAAGCATTAAAGAATCTGAATAGCCAAAGCAACTTCAGCAAAAAGAGAAATACTGAGGATTTCAAAATAGTTGATTTTAAATTATAAACTATAGTACAGAATCATAGTAATAAAAATAGCATTCTTCTGGCACAAATATATATATCAGTGGAATACTGTAAAAAAAAAAAACCAGAAATAAGCCCACACAATTACAGCCATCTGATTCACCTCAAAGGTGTCAAAAACTTTTGTTGGATACAGCATAATGTTAGGAAAAGTGAACCTCTACTTAAAGAAGATTGAAACTGGGGCTGGGAAGGTGGCTCAGTGGTAGAGTGCTTGCCTTGCATGCTTGAGGCCGTGGGTTTGATTCCTCAGCACCACATAAACAGAAAAAAAAGCCAGAAGTGGCGCTGTGGCTCAAGTGGTAGAGCGCTAGCCTTGAGCTGAAGAGCTGAGGGATAACACCCAGCCCCAGAGTTCAGGCCCCATGACTGGACCCCCCCCCCCAAAAAAAAAAGAAGATTGAAACTAATCTCTATTTCTAATCCTGTATAAAATTAGATTAAAATGGATTAAAGACCTGAAACTTTGAAACTGCTAGGCAAAACATATGTAAACACTTCATGTTATAGGAATAAGCAAAGACTTTCTGAAATGACTCCCAACAGCCCAGGAAATTACAGCACAAATTTATTAAGGGAGATAAAAATCTGGACATCACTGAGATTCCATCTCTCCTTAGTCCAAATGGATATTTTTTTCTTTTTGTGTGTGTGTGTGTGTGTGGGGTGCAAACCCTGGGCCTGGACACTGTCCCTCAGCTCTTCAGCTCAAGGTTAGTGCTCTACCACTGGAGCCACAGGACCACTTCTGCTTATGTGGTGCCGAGGAATCGAACCCAGGGCCTCATGCATGCTAGGCACGCACTCTACCACTAAGCCAACTTCTCAGCCCCCAAATAGATATCTTATATTTAAAAAAGCAAATATTGACAAAAATCAGAGGGAAAGTAACCTTTAAAAATTATTTGTTGGGGGCTGGGAAGGTGGTAGAGTGCTTGCCTTGTACGCATGAGGCCCTGGGTTCAATTCCTCAGCACCACATAAGCAGAAAAAGCTGGAAGTGGCATTGTGGCCCAAGTGGTAGAGTGCTCACCTTGCGTTGAAGAGCTGAGGGACAGCGCCCAGGCCCAGGATTCAGGCCCCACGACTAGCCAAAAATGAAATTATTTGTTGGAATGTAAATTATTGCAGACACTTTAGAAATCAGTGTGGAAGTTCAGTTAAAAAAATAAAAATCTAGCCAGATACCAAGGCTCATGACTGTAATCCTAGCTACTCAGGAGGCTGAGATCTGAGGATCACAGTTCAAAGCCAGCCCAGGCAGGAAAGTCTTATCTCCAATAAACCACTAGAAAATAGGAGTGGCGCTGTGGCTCAAGTGGTAGAGCGCTTTCCTTGAGCTGAAGAGTGTAGGGACAGCGCCCAAGCCCAGAGTTCAAGCCCTACGACCAACCAAAAAAACAAAAAACCTTCTTGATGATTATTTGAGCCCTTATTACAATTCCATTTTAGTTTGCTTATAGTTTTTTTTTTTTTTGCCAGTAACTTGTGTTTGAACTCAGGGCATTATGTTCACTTGCTTGCCCAGCAGAAATTCTACCACTTGAACCACACTTCCAGTCCAGCTTTTTGATGCAAATCCATTTTTATAAAAGCACTATTCACAATAGTCAAGTTATGGAATCAGCCTGAGGTGTCCATAACCAGCGAAATGCATAAAGGAAAATGTTGGAAACTAAATGCTACTTTAAAAGAAGGCACAAGTGTGGAGGCAAGGTATAGGAATATAAAAAGTAGAGGATAGGGCTGGGAAGTTGGCTCAGTGGTAGAGTGCTTGCCTTGCATGCCTGAGGCCCTGGGTTCGATTCCTCAGCACCACATAAGCAAAAAAGAAAAAAGCCGGAAGTGGTGCTGTGGCTCAAGAGGTAGAGCGCTAGCCTTGAGCTGAAGAGCTGAGGGACAGTGCCCAAGCCCAGAGTTCAGGCCCCACGACCGGACCCAAAAAAAAAAAAAGTAGAGGATAAACTTTTCCAAAGTATACTATATATATCTATGATATATATAGTATATATATGATATATATATATACTATATATATGATATATATATATGATATATATACTATATATATCTGTGATATATATATATATATATATATCACAATGAAACTCCCTTATATTATTAATCTATGCTAGTTGAAAAATAAAATGAAGAGCAAATATGGTTGTAGATACACCATAAAGAATGCAATGGATGAAAGTAGAAATTATCTGAAATGAGCCAGATTCTGACAAATACAGCAAGAATTTTTTTTGGTTAGTCGTGGGGCTTGAACTCTGGGCTTGTGTGTTGTCCCTCAGCTTTGCAGCTCAAGGCAAGCGCTCCACCGCTTGAGCCACAGCTCTACTTCCGGTTTTCGAGTGGTTTATCGGAGATAAGAATCTCAAGGACTTTCCTGCCCGAGCTGGCTTTGGACCATGATACTCAGATCTCAGCCTCCTGAGTAGCTAGGATTATAGGCGTGAGCCACCAGGGCTCAGATGATTTTTTTTCTTATATGTGGACTCTAGATATTTTTTAAAGGACATGAACATAAAAGAGGGACTACTGAGAATGAACCAGAGAAGGCTGAAAGGAGAAAAGAGATCCCAAAAGGAGGAAAATATGAAAAATATGATCAAAGTATATTACATATATATGACACCCATTTTTAAATTTAAGGTGTATATATCATCTGGATGAATCTTTTACCATTTTTAGCATTTTTTCTAATTAATAGATTGAATGGTTGATTTCTCTTCTGCCTTTGTTTTTATATCTTTAAATATTTGTGCAAAAGGGTTTTTGTAACTCAACAGGTCAATTTATGTGAACAATATATCTTGATCTGTAGATGACATGATCATATACCTAAAAGAGTAAGATTCCAAAGTCCTACATCTGACAGGAACCTTTAGCAATGTATCAGGATACAAAAATCAATATTAAAAAAAATCCCTCGCTTTTCTGAACATGAACAAAAGGAATAAGCTGAGATAAAAATCAGGATAGCAATTCCATATACTACAGCTTTAAAAAAAATCATAACTAGTATTAAACTGAAGAAGGAAAAATCTACAATGAAAACTGTAAAACCTTGAAGAAAGAAACTGAAAAGACGCAAAAATAGAAAAAAGACTTCCCACACTCATAGATTGGCAGAATCAATATTGTGAATATGGGTATATTACCAAAAGCAATATAAAGGCTTAATGCAATTTCCATCAAAATCTCAATAGCATTTGTAAGAAACAGAAAATTCAATGTTCAAATTCATGTGGAAACACAAAATACCATAAATAACCAAATCAATCTTAAGGGGAAAGTAAAAGAAATATAAGAGGTATCATAGCATCAGACTTCAAATTAGCCTTCGAAGCCATAATAACAAAAGCAGCATGGTAATGTCATACAAACAGACATGAAGACCAATAAAACATAGTAGAAGACCCAGAAATAAATCCATACAGCTATAACCATTTGATTTTTGATGGAGGAGCCCAAAAAATACATTGGAGAAAAAACTAGATTGTTTTTACAGATACACTCTACTCAACATGAGGAGTAAGTTGAATTTCTACTTATGGACTCTGTTAAAGTTTTAAGAACCAGACCATGACCCTAACCCCCACTCTAACCCTCACCCTCACCCTCACACTCACCCTAATCCAAACCCAAACCCTAACCCTCACCCTCACACTCACACTCACCCTCAGCCTAACCCTAACCCTAACCCTAAACCTCACCCTTACCCTCACCCTCACCCTCAACCTAACCCTAACCTAACCCTAACCCTCACCTTAAACCCTACCCTCACCCTCAATCTAACCCTAACCCTAACCCTCACCCTACCCCTAAACTCACCCTAACCCTAACCCTAACCCTCACACTAACCCTAACCCACACCCTAACCCTAACCCTACCCCCACCCTAACCCTAAGCCTAATCCTAACCCTAACCCTCACCATCACCCTAACCCTAACCCTAACCCTAACCCTCACCCTCACCCTAACCCTCACTGTCACCCTAACCCTCACCCTAAACATAACCCTCAAACACACCCTAACCCTCACCCCCAACCGAACCCTCACACTCACCCTAACCCTCACCCTCACCCTAAACATCACCCTAACCCTAACCCTCAACCTAACCCTAACCCTAACTCTCACCCTAACACTAACCTCACCCTAACCCTCACCCTCACCTTAATTCTCACCCTAACCCTAAACCTAACATTTACCCTAACCCTAAACCTCACCCTCAACCTCACCCTCAACCCTAACCCTCACCCTCAACTTAGCCCTCACCTAACCCTAACTCTGACCCTAACCCTCACACTAACCCTAACCCTCACCCTAACCCTAACCCTACCCCTCACCCTAACACTCACCCTAACCCTAACCCTAACCCTCACCCTCACCCTAACCCTAACCCTAACCCTCACCCTCAACCTAACCCTCAGTGTCACCCTAACCCTTACCCTAACTCTAACCCTCACCTACACCCTAACCCTCACCCTCACCCTAAACATCACCCTAATCCTAACCTTCACCCTCACCCTAACCCTAAACCTCACCCTAACCCTAACCCTCACCCTAACCCTCACCATCACCCTAATCCTCACCCTCACCCTAACCCTAACCCTTACCCTAACCCTTACCCTCAACCTCACCCTCACCCTAAGCCTCACCCTCACCCAAGCCCTCACCCTAACCCTAACTCTAACCCTAAATCTAACCCTAACACTCACCCTCACCCTCACACTCACTCTAACACAAATCTTGCTGCCGGCAGGCCTCCGGGTGTTCCGGGTGAACATCTCCTTGTAAATCCTCCGTGGTTTCTTCTACACCCGTGAATTTTGGCAAGGGTCCACAGTTTGCATTGATGCACAATTGCACCTGCACAGCTCTGCCGCGGTTGCAAACATTCAGATGTGGCAGGCAGATATACATGTTCCCGTAGGACACTGCCAGCTGACTAGATATATCTACTTCTCGTTCTTCTCACCTGAGTGCTACTGATTACAGCTTTGACGGCTACACTCTACTCAACGTGAGGAGTAAGTTGAACCTCTACTTATGGCACTCTGTGAAAGTTTGGAGAACTAGACTTCAGTTGTTTGGGACGCGACACTGTCCATCCAGGACTATGGATGGCACTGGCTATATCAGGATCTAATTAGTCCACGGTTGTGTTGGGCCAAATGGCCTCTGCTGGGAACACTCAGAATGAGGTACTGAGTTATTGCAATATAGGAGCTTTTCATTCCTTTTCAAGGTTTCCTAGGAAGAATTCCAGAATCTTGCTGCCAGCAGGCCTCCGGGTGTTCCGGGTGAACATCTCCTTGTAAACCCTAACCCTCACTCTAACCCTAATGTTAACAATAACCCTAACCCTAATCCTAACGCTAACCCTCACCCTCACCCTCACCCTAAACCTAACCCTATCACTAAACCTAACCCTCACCCTCACCCTCACCCTCACCCTAACCCTAAACCTATCCCTAACCCCAAAACTCACTGTCACCCTCAGCTTCACCCTAAATCTAACCCTAACTCTCACCCTCACCCTAAACCTAACCCTAGCCCTCACCCTCACCCTAACCCTCAGCCTAACCCTTACCCTCACCCTAACCCTAACCCTAACCTCACACTAACCCTAACCTTCACCTTAAACCTAACCCTAAACCTAACCATAACCCTCACCATCCCACTCACCCTCACCCTCAGCCTAACCCTAAACTTAACCCTAATCCTAACCCTAACCCTCACCCTCACCCTCATCCTAACCTTAACCCTAACCATAAACCTCACCCTCTCCCTCACCCTAACCCGAATCTTGCTGTTCGCAGGCTTCCAGGTGTTCCTGGTGAACATCTCCTTGTAAATCCTCCGTGGTTCTACACCTGTGAAGTTTGGCACGGGTACTCAGTTTGCATTGCTGCACAATTGGGCCTGCAAACCTCTGCTGCAGTTGCAAACATTCAGACGTGGCAGCTAGTTATGCTTGTCCCCATAGGACACTGCGAGCTGCCTGGGAATATCTGCTTCCTGTTCTTCTCACCTGAGTGCTACTGATTACAGCTTTGACAGCTACACTCTACTCAACCTGAGGAGTAAGTTGCACCTCTACTTATGGTACTCTGTGAAAGTTTGGAGAACTAGACCTCAGTTGTTTGGGGCGCGACCACTGTCCATCCATGACTATGGACGACATTGGCTATGTCAGGCTCTAATTAGTCCACTGTTGTGTTCATCAGAATGACCTCGCCCGCCAACACTCAGAATGAGGTTCTGTGTTATTGCAACATAGGAGTTTTTCACTCCTTACAAGCCTTCTTAGGAAGAATTCCAGAATCTTGCTGTCGGCAGGCCTCAAGGTGTTCCGGGTGAACATCTCCTTGTAAATCCTCCGTGGTTTCTTCTACACCCGTGAAGTTTGGCAAGGATACTCAGTTTGCATTGCTGCACAATTGCACCTGCAGAGCTCTGCCACGGTTGCAAACATTCAGACTTGGCAGCCAGATATGCTTGTCCCAGTAGGACACTGCCAGCTGCCTGGGAATATCTGCTTCCCGTTCTTCTCACCTGACTGCTACTGATTACAGCTTTGACGGCTACACTCTACTCAACCCTAGGAGTAAGTTGAACCTCTACTTATGGAACTCTGAAAGTTTGGAGAACTAGGCCTCATATGTTTGGGACGCGACCACTGTCCATATAGGACTATGGACTTCACTGGCTACGTCAGGCTGTAATTAGTCCACAGTTGTGTTAATCAGAATGACCTCGGCCGCAAAAACTAAGAATGAGGTTCTGAGTTATTGCAACATAGGAACGTTTCACTCCTTTCAAGGCTTCTTAGGAAGAATTCCAGAATGTTGCTGTCAGCAGGCCTCTGGGTGTTCCGGGTGAACATCTCCTTGTAAATCCTTCGTGGTTTCTTCTACAACCGTGAAGTTTGGCAAGGGTACGAAGTTTGCATTGCTGCTCAATTGCGCCTGCAGAGCTCTGCCGCGGTTGCAAACATTCAGACGTGGCATCCAGATATGCTTGTCCCTGTAGGACACTGCCAGCTGCCTGGGAATATCTGCTTCCCGTTCTTCTCACCTGACTGCTACTGATTACAGCTTTGACAGCTACACTCTACTCAACCCTAGGAGTAAGTTGAACCTCTACTTATGGCACTCTGAAAGTTTGGAGAACTAGGCCTCATATGTTTGGGACGCGACTACTGTCCATATAGGACTATGGACTTCACTGGCTACGACAGGCTGTAATTAGTCCACAGTTGTGTTCATCAGAATGACCTCGCCCGCCACCACTCAGAATGAGGTTCTGAGTTATTGCAACATAGGAGCGTTTCACCCCTTACAAGCCTTCTTAGGAAGAATTCCAGAATCTTTCTGTCCACAGGTCTCTGGGTGTTCCTGGTGAACATCTTGTAAATCCTCCGTGGTTTCTTCTACACCCGTGAAGTTTGGCAATGGTACGCAGTTTGCTTTGCGCCTGTAGAGCTCTGCCGCGGTTGCAAACATTCACACGTGGCAGCCAGATATGCTTGTCCCCATAGGACACTGAGAGCCGACTGTGAATATCTGCTTCCCGTTTTTCTCACCTGACTGCTACTGATTACAGCTTTGACGGCTACACTCTACTCAACCTGAGGAGTAAGTTGAACCTCTACTTATGGCAGTCTGTGAAAGTTTGGAGAATTAGACCACAGTTGTTTGGGACGCAACCACAGTCCATCCAGGAGTATGGACAGCAATGGTTATATCAGACTCTAATTAGTGCACGGTTTTGTTCATCAGAATGACATCGGCGTGAACACTCAGAATGAGGTTCTGAGTTATTGCAACATAGGAGTGTTTCACTTCTTTTCATGCTTCTTAGGCAGAATTCCAGAATCTTGCTGCTGGCAGGCCTCTGGGTGTTCTGGGTGGAATCTCCTTGTAAATCCTAACCCTAACCCTAACCTTAACCCTAACCCTAACCCTCACCCTCACCCTTACCCTCATCCTTACCCTCACCCTCACCCTCACTCTAACCCTAATCCTAACCGTAATGCTAACCCTAACCCCTAACCCTCATGGTAACCCTAACACTCACCCTAACCCTAACCTAACCCTCACCCTCACACTAACCCTCACCCTCACCCTTACCCTCACCCTAAACCTAACCCTAACCCTCACCCTAAACCTAAACCTCACCCTAACCCTCATCCTAACCATCACCCTCACCCTAAACATCACCCTAACCCAAACCTTCTCCCTAACCCAAACCCTCACCCTCACCCTAATCCTAACCCTCACCCTAACCCTCACCCTAACCCCAACCCTAACCCTCACCCTCACATTTACCCTAACCCTAAAGCTAACCCTAACCCTAACACTAACCCTAACATTCACCCTAACACTCACCCTAAACCTATCCCTATCCCTAACCCTCACCCTCACCCTAACCCTCACCCTAATCCTATCCCTAACAAACCCTCACCCTCACCCTAACCCTCACCCTAATCCTTACTATAACCCTGACACTAACCCGAACCCGAACCCTCACCCTAACCCTCACCTTCACCCTAAACATCACCCTAACCCTAACCCTCACCCTCACTCTAACCCTAACCCTCACCCTAAACCTAATCCACACCCTCACCCTAATCCTCAACCTAACCCTAACCCTAACCCTTACCTAACCCAAACCCTCAGCCACACCGTCACCCTCTCCCTCACCCTCACCCTCAGCCTAACCCTAATCGTAATCTTTACCCTAACCCTCACACTCACACTCACCCTAGCATTGACACTAAACCTAACCCTAAACCTCACCCTCACCCTCACCCTCACACTAACCCTAAGGCTAACCCTAACCCTTACCCTCACCCTAACCCTCAGCCTAACCCTCACACTAACCCTTACCCTAAACCTAACCCTCACCCTAAACCTCACCATAACCCTAACCCTAAACCTAACCCTCACCCTAACCCTCAGCCTAACCCTAACCTCACCCTAACCCTCAACCTCTCCTTAACCGTCACCCTAAACCTTACCCTCACCCTAACCCTAACCCTTACCCTAACCCTCACACTAATCCTAACCCTCACCCAAACCCTAACCCAAAACCTAACCCTAATCCTCACCCTTACCCTCACCCTCACTCTCATCCTCACCCTAACCCTAACCCTCACACTAAACCTAACCGTCACCCTAAACCTAACCCCAACCTTCACCCTCATCCTAACCCTAACCCTAACCCTAACCCTAACCTTAATCTAATGTTAACCTTAACTCTCACTCTCACCCTAACCCTCACCCTAACCCTTACCCTCATCCTAACCCTAAACCTAACCCTTACACTAAACCTAGCTCTTACCCTAACCCTAAACCTACCCCTCACCCTGCCACGCCTACTTCAGTGGTGTCTGCTTAGCATGGGAAACCAGCTTTCAGACCTGAGAATGGGGCTTTACAGAGACCTATCTCTTAGTATTGGGACTTCACCAAAGTCTACCTCGGAGAATGGGGCTTTACAGAGACCTATCTCTGAGTATTGGGACTTCAACGAAGTCTACCTCGGAGAATAGGGCTTCTAAGAGGCCTACTCCTGGAAAGGCTGGCAAACCCCTGGGAAAGATGTGTTTCTGCTTTTCTTTTCTTCACTGTATGAGTGCCTATTAATCTTTTACTGTTTCTAATGCTCTTTGTACTTACTCATTGTCAACGTTCCCTTATTCAAAGCTCTTTCTTAAGAGTGTTGACGACTCCAATATCTGATGAATGTCTTAAAAATATGACTAACTCACCAGAGTTAAGTGCTACCCTGGAAGCCCCTCTTATGGAGGCTAGTAGACAAGTCATAAGTAAATATAAAAGTATTGGGGGTTTCACGATGTCACTTCAGCAGAAGGAATTGTCTGTAAGAGATTTACAAGAAGCTGTAGGCGCGGCTAGAACAGAAAGAATGTATGGCAATTGCTGAGGTAACTACTTAGGAGAAAGAACTTCCTGTTACTCTCTTTCATTTACTAAGAGACTTGCTAGATCTAGGCCCCCGTGACCTTACTATTAAAGAAGGAACAGGAAAGATCTTATGGGACAGTTAAGGCCTCTATAGAAATAAGGTAATGGTTAGTTGGTGACAAACATCGAAACCCATTATATTTCTTAGAGATAAGCCAGAAACAAGTGCCTAACAGGCAACCAGCTGGTGACCACCCAAGAATGAAGCCCTACAGCAAGATTGTGTAACCTTTTCCCCTTTCAGGCCACCAGCTGGTGACCACCCAAGAATGAAGCCCTGCAGCAAGATTGTGTAACATTTTACCCTTTTTATGGAGACTTTTTGCTATAAAACTTTGTTATCTTCTGCATTAAATCGCACTCAGCATCCATGCCTGATGTGTGTGAGTTGTCTGTTTGCCATCTCCCCCGCTATTCCAGGTTCCTCCCCTAGGTGTCCTCCGTCTTCCCTACAGAGCCGGTCCAGGGCATCAACCTAACCCTCACCCTCACCCTAACCCTTACCCTCACCCTAACCCTCAGCCTAACCCTAAACCTAACCCTAACCCACACCCTAAACCTCAACCTAACCCTAACCCTAACCCTTACCCTAACCCACAACCTAACCCTATCCCTAACATAACACTCACCCTCACCCTAAACCTCAACCTAACCCTTACCCTCACCCTAACCCTAAACCTTACGCTAACCCTAACCCTCACACTAACCCTAAACCTCACTCTAAATTTAACCCTACCACTCACCCTAACACTCATCCTAACCCTAACCCTAACCCTCACCCTAACAATAATCCTAACCCTAACCGTGACCCTCACCTTATCCATCACCATAAACCTAAACCTCAAGCTAACCATAACCCTCCTGCACACCATAACCCTCACCCACACCCGAACATTCACCCTCACCCTAATCCTCACCCTCACCCTAAACATCACCCTAACCTTAACCCTCAGACTAACCCTAACCCTAACCCTCACTCTAACCCTAACCCTCACCCTAAACATAACCCTAACCCCAACACTAACACTCACACTCACACTAACCCTAACCCTAACACGAACCCTAACCCTCACCCTAACACTCACCCTAAACCTATTTCTAAACCTAACACTCACCCTCACACTAACCCTCATCCTAATCCTATCCCTAACCCTAACCCTCACACTCACCCTAACCCTCACCCTAATCCTTACCCTAACCCTAAGACTAACCCTAACCCTCACCCTAAACCTAACCCTAACCCTATCCCTAACCCTAAACATCATCCTCACCCTAACCCTCACTCTAACCCTTAACCTCACCCTCACCCTAACCCTAACCCTCACCCTAACTATAACGCTAACCCTAACCATCACTCTCACCCTAAACATCAACCTAACCTTAACCGGCACCCTAACCATAACCCTAAACCTCATGCTAAACCTAACCCTCACCCTAACCCTCACCCTCACCCTAATCCTCAACCAAACCCTAACCCTAAGCCTTACCTAACCCAAAACCTCACCCACAACCACACCCTCACCCTAATCCTCACACTCACCCTAGCCCTCACCATAATCCTAACCCTAACCCTAACCCTCACCCTAACCCTAACCCTAATCCTCACCCTAACCCTCACCCTAAACATAACCCTAACCCTAACCCTTGCTCTCTCCCTCACCCTCACCTTCAGCCTAAACCTAACCCTAATCCTAACCCTAACCCTCACACTCACCCTCACCCTAACATTAACCCTAAACCTAACCCTAAACCTCACCTTCAGCCTCACCCTCAACCTAATCCTAAGGCTAAACCTAACCCTCACCCTCAGCCTAACCCTCACCCTCAAACTAACCCTAAACCTAACCCTCACCCTAAACCTCACCATAACCCTAAACCTAATCCTAAACCTCACCCTAACACTAACCCTAACCCTAACACTCAACCTCTCCCTAACCATCACCCTAAACCTTACCCTCACCCTCACCCTAACCCTTAACCTAATCCTAATCCTCACCCAAACCCTAACCCAAACCCTAACCCTAAACCTCACCCTCACCCTCACCCTCAGCCTCATCCTCACCCTAACCCTAACCCTAATCTTCACACTAAACCTAACCATCACCCTAAACCTAACCCCAACCCTCACCCTCATCCTAAACCTAAAACTCAACCTAACTCTAACACTAACCCTATCCCTCACTCTCATCCTTACCCTCACCGTAACCCTTACTCTCACCCTAATCCTAACACTCACACTAAACCTAACCCTCACCCTAATCCTAAAGCTACCCCTCACCCTAACAATCACCCTCACCCTAACCCTAACCCTCACGCTAACCCTAACTCTAAACCTAACACTCACCCTCACCCTATCACTCACCCTAAACCTTACCCTCACCCTAACCCTCACCCTAACATTAAACCTAACCCGATCCCGCACCCTGAATCTCACCCTAACCCTAAACCTAACCCTGACATTAACCCTCAACCTAATACTATCCCTAACCCTAACACTCACCCTCACCCTAAACGGCAACCTAAACATCATCACCCAAAAGCTCAAGCTAACCTGAACCCTCATCCACACCCTAACCCTCACCCTCACCCTAACCCTAACCCTCACCTTAACCCTAACCCTAATCCTAACCCTAACCCTCAACCTCACCCTAACCATCACCCTAACCCTCACCCTAACACTAATGCTAACCCTAACCCACACTCTCACACTCACCCTCACCTTCAAAAACACCCTAACCCTATTCCTCACCCTCACCCTCACCTTCACCCTAAACCTAACACTAACCTTCACCCTAAACCTAAACCTCCCCCTAACCCTCACACTAATCCTAAACCTAACCCTAACCCTAACCCTAAACTTAATGCTAACCCTAAACCTCACCCTAACCCTAACTCTCACCATCACCCTAACAGTCACCCTAACCCTAAACCTATGCCTAACCCTAACCCTCATCCTAACCCTCACCCTAAACCTAACCCTAACCTTACTCCTCACCCTAAACCTGACCCTATCCCTAACCCTAACACTCAACCTCACCCTAACCCTCACCCTAACCCTTACCCTCACCCTAAACCTCACCCTAACCCTAACCCTAACCCTCACCCTAAACCTATCCCTAAGCCTAACCCTCACCCTCACCCTAACCCTCAACCTAATCCTTACCCTAACCCTAACCCTAAAACTAACCCTAACCCTCACCCTAACCCTCACCCTAAACCTATCCCTAAGCCTAACCCTAACCCTCAACCTAACCCTTACCATAACCCTAACACTAACAATAACCCTAAACCTCACCCTAATCTTCACCCTAACCCTATCCCTAACCCTAACCCTCATCCTCACCCTAACCCTCACCCTAACCCTTAACCTCACCCTAACGCTCACCCTCACCTAACGCTAACCCTAAACCTAACCCTCACCCTTTCCCTCACCCTAACCATAACGCTAGCCCTAACCCTCACCATCACCCTAACCCTAACCTAACCCTCACACTCACCCTAAACCTCACCCTAAACCATACCTTCACCCTAAACCTATCCCTCACACTAACCCTAACCCTCACACTAACCATAACCCTACCTCTCACACTAACCCTCACCCTAACCCTAACCCTAACCCTAAACCTCACCCTCACCCACACCCTAACCCTCACTGAAATCTAACTCTAACCCTTACCTAACCCTTACCCTCACTCAAACCCTAACCCTCATCCACACCCTAAACCTCACCCAAACCCTCATCCTTACCCTAACCCTCACACGCAAACTAAACATCACCCTAACCCTAAACCTCACCCTTACCCACACCCTAACCCTCAAACGAACCCTAACCCTAACCCTTACCTAACCCTTACCCTCACTCTAACCCTCACCCTAACACGCATCCTAACCATCACCCTAAACCTAACCCTAACCCTCACCCTAAACCTCATCCTAATTCTAACCCTCACCAGAACCATAACGCTAACTCTAACCCTCACCCTCAACATAACCGTCACCCTAACCCTTACCCTAACCCTAACACTACCCCTCACCTTAACCCTCACCCTAAACCTAACCATAACTCTAATACTCACCCTAACCCTCACACTAACCCTCAACCTCAACCTCACCCTCACCCTCATCCTAACTCTAACCCTCACCCTATTCCTGAACCTAACCCTCACCCTCACCCTCACCCTCATCCTAACCCTAACGCTAACCCTAACCCTCACCCTAACCCTAACCCAACCTCTCACCCTAACCCTCACCCAAACCCTAACCCTAAACCTCACCCTAACCCTAAACCTAACCCTAACCCTAACCCTCACCCTAACCCTCAACCTCACCCTAACCCTCACTCTAACCCTAACTCTCACCCACAACCTAACCCTCACCCTCACCCTCACCCTCACCCTCACCCTAACCCTCACACTCACCCTAAACATCACCCTAACCCTAACCCTAAGCCTAAACCTAAACCTCACCCTAACCCTAACCCTCACCCTAACCCTCACCTTCAACCTAATCCTCACCCTAACTCTAATCCTAAACCTTAGCTAACCCAAGCCCTCAGCCATAACCTCACGCTCATTTTAACCCTCACCCTCAACCTAGCCTTCACCCTAATCCTAACCCTAACTCTAACCCTAACCCTAACCCTAACCCTCACCCTCTCCATCACCCTCACCATCAGCCAAACCCTAACCCTAATCCAAATCGTAACCCTCACCCTGATCCTAACACTAACCCTAACCCTAACCTTAAACCTCACCATTACCCTCACCCTCAGCCTAACCCTAACCCTAATCCTAACCCTAACCCTCACCCTCACCCTAACCCTCAACCTAACCTTAATCCTAACCCTAACCCTAACCCTCACCCTCACCCTAACCCTCACCCTAACCCTCATCCAAATCCTAACCCTAACCCTCACCCTAACACTAACCCTAATCCTAACCCTCACCCATACCCTAACCCTCACTCTCACCCTAAACCTCACCCTAACCCTCATCCAATTCCTAACCCTAACCCTCACCCTAACACTAACCCTAATCCTAACCCTCACCCGTACCCTAACCATCACCGTCACCGTAAACATAAAGCTAAACCTAACCCTCAACCACACACTAACCCTCACCCTCACCTGAACCCTCACCCTAACCCTAAACTTCACCCTAACCCTAAACCTAACCTGCACCCTAACCTTCACCCTCACCCTCACCCTCATCCTCAGCCTAACCCTAAACCTAACCCGAATCCTAACCATAACCCTCACCCTTCCCCTCACCCTAAACCTAACCCTAACCCTAAGCCTAACCCTCAACCTCACCCTCACCCTAACCCTAACCCAAAACCTAACCCTAACCCTAACCCTAACCCTCACGCTAACACTAACGCTAACCCTAACCCTCATCCTCAACATAACCCTCACCCTAACGCTCACCCTCACGCTAAACCTAACCCTAACACTCACCCTAAACCTAACCCTCACTAATGCTAAACTTACCCTCACCCGAAACATCAGCTTAACCCTAACCCTCAGCCTAACCCTAACCCTCACCCTCAAACTAACCTTAACCCTCACCCTCACCCTAACCCTAACCCTACCCATCACCCTAACCCTAACACTAACCCTAAGCCTAACCCTAACCCTAACCTTCACCCTAACCTAACCCTAAACCTCACCCTAACCCTAACCCTCACCCTCACCATCACCCTCAGCCTAACCCTAACCCTCACCATAATCCTAACACTAACCCTCAACCTCACCTTGACCCTCATCCTAACCCTAACCGTAACCCTCACCCTCACCCTAACCATAACCCTAACCGTCAACCTAACCCTAACCCTCACCCTCACTCTAACCCTAACCCTCACCCTCATCCTAACCCTAAATCTAACATTCACACTCACCCTAAACCTCACCCTAAACCATACCCTCAACCTAACCCTATCCCTCACACTAATCCTAACCCTCACACTAACCATAACCATAACTCTCACACTAACCCTCACCCTAACCCTAACCCTAACCCTAAACCTCACCCTCACCAACACCCTAACCCTCACCCGAACCCTAATGCTAACTCTTACCTAACCCTTACCCTCACTCTAACCCTAACCCTCACCCGAACCCTCAAACTAACCCTAACCTCACACTCAACCAAAACATCACCCTAACCCTAAATCTAACCCTCACCCACACCCTAACCCTCACCCGAACACTAACACTAACTCTTACCTAACCCTAACCCTCACCCTAACCATAACACTAACGCTAACCAACACACTCACCATATCCGTCACCATAAACCTTACCCTCAACCTCACCCTAACCCTTATCCCAAAGCTCACCCTAAACCTAACCCTAACCCTGAACCTAAACCTAACCCTAAGCCTAATCCTGACCCTAATACTCACCCTAAACCTCACCCTCACCCTAATCCTGAACCTAACCCTCACCCACATCCTAACCCTCACCCTAACCCTTACGCTCACCCTAACCCAAACCCTTACCCTAACCCTCACACTAACCCTAAACCTAACCCTCACCCACACCCTAACCCTAACCCTAACACTAACCCTCACCCTCACTCTCACCCTGACCCTAAACCTCACCCTAACCCTCACCCTAACACTAATGCTAACCCTAACCCTCACTCTCACCCTCACCCTCACCTTCAAACTCACCCTAACCCTATCCCTCACCCTCACCCTAAATATAACGCTAACCTGAACCCTAAACCTAAACCTCCCCCTAACCCTCACACTAACCCTAAACCTAGCCCTAACCCTAACCCTAAACCTAAACCTAATCCTATCCTTAACCCTCACCCTAACCCTAACTCTCACCATCACCCTAACCCTAAACCTACGCCTAACCCTAACCATCATCCTAAACCTCACCCTAAACCTAACCCTAACCTTACTCTTCACCCTAACCCTGACCCTATCCCTAACCCTAACCCTAACAATCAACCTCACCCTATCCCTCACCCTAACCCTTACCCTCACCCTAAACCTCACCCTAAACTAACCCTAACCCTAACCCTCACCCTAACCCTCACCCTAAACTTATCCCTAAGCCTAAACCTCACCCTCACCCTAACCCTCAACCTAATCCTTACCCTAACCCTAACCCTAAAATAACCCTAACCCTCACCCTAACCCAATCCCTAACCCTGACCATCACCCTCACCCTAACACTCACCCTAACCCTTACCATATCCCTAACACTAACAATAACCCTAAACCTCATCCTAATCTTCACCCTAACCCTATCCCTAACCCTAACCCTTACCCTCACCTAACGCTCACCCTCACCTAACGCTAACCCTAAACCTAACCCTCACCCTAAACATAACGCTAACCCTAACCCTCACCATCACCCTAAACCTAACCCTAACCCTCACACTCACCCTAAACCTCACCCTAAAACATACCCTCACCCTAACCCTATCCCTCACACTAACCCTAACCCTCACACTAACCATAAACCTACCTCTCACACAATCCCTCACCCTCACCCTAACCCTAACCCTGAACCTCACCCTCACCCCCACCCTAACCCTCAACCTAACCCTAACGCTAACCCTTACCTAACCCTTACCCTCAATCTAACCCTAACCCTCACCCACACCCTAACCCTCACCCGAACCCTCATCCTCACCCTAACCCTCACACTCAACCTAAACAACACCCTAACCCCAAACCTCACACTCACCCACAACCTAACCCTCACCTGAACCCTAACCCTAACCCTTTCCCTAAGCTAACCCTCACCCTAACCCACATCCTAACCCTCACCCTAAACCTAACCCTAACCCTCACCCTAAACCTCACCCTAACTCTAAACCTCACCCTAACCATAACGCTAACCCTAACCCTCACCCTCACCATAACCGTCACCCTAACCCTTAACCTCACCCTCACCCTAACCCTCATCCCAACCCTCACCTTAAACCTAACCCTAACCCTGAAACTAAACCTCACCCTATTCCTAACCCTAAACCTAATCCTCACCCTCAAACTCACCCTAACCGTAACCCTGACCCTAACCCTCACCCTCATCCTAACCCTCACCCTAACCCTTACCCTCACCCTAACCCAAACCCTTACCCTAACCCTCACACTAACCCTAACCTTAATCCTCACCCTCACCATAACCCGAACCCTAAACCTCACCCTCACCCACACCCTCACCCTAACCTTCAACCTAACCCTAACCTTAATCCTAACCCTAACCCTCACCCTCACCCTCCACCTCAACCTAACCCTATCCCTCACCCTCACCCTCACCCTCACCCTCACCCTAACACTAATTCTAACCTTCACCCTAACCCTAACCTTCACCCGAAACCTAACCCTAAACGTAACCCTAACCCTAACCCTTCCCCTAACACTAATGCTAACCCTAACCCTCACTCTAACCCTTAACCTCACCCAAAACCTTACCTCCACCCTAACCCTAACCCTCACACTAAACCTAACCCTCACCCTAACCCTAAACCTAAGCCTCACCCTAAAACTCACACTAACCCTTATCCTAACCCTAACCCTAACCCTAACCCTAATCCTCCCCCTAACCCTAACCCTCACCATCACCCTAACAGACACCCTAACCCAAAACCTATCCCTAACCCTAACCCTCATCCTAACCCTCACCCTAAATCTAACCCTAACCTTACTCCTCACCCTAACCCTGACCCATCCCTAAACCTAACCCTAACACTCAACCTCACCCTATCCCTCACCCTAATCCTTACCTCACCTTAAACCTCACCCTAACCCTAAACCTAACCCTAACCCTTACCCTAACCCTCACCCTAAACCTATTACTAAGCCTAACCCTCACCCTCACCCTAATCTTCAACCTAATCCTTACCCTAACCCTAACCCTAAAACTAACCCTAACTCTCCCCCTAACCCATCCCTAACCCTGACCCTCACCCTCTCCCTAACCCTCACCATAAACCTTACCATAACCCTAACACTAACAATAACCCTAAACCTCACCCTAATCTTCACCCTAACCCTATCCCTAACCCTAACGCTCACCCTCACCCTAACCCTTACCCTAACCCTTACCCTCACCCTAACGCTCACCCTCACCTAATGCTAACACTAAACCTAACACTCACCCTTTCCCTCACCCTAACCATAACGCTAACCATAACCCTTATCATCACCCTAACCCTAACCCTATCCCTCACCCTCACCCTAACCCTCACCCTAACCCTCATCCTAACCCTAAACCTAACACTCACCCTAACACTAAGCCTAATCCTAACCATCACCCATACCCTAACCATCACCGTCACCGTAACCCTCAAGCTAACCATAACCCTCAACCACACACTAACCCTTACCCTCACCCTAACCCTTACTCTCACCCTAAACATCACCCTAACCCTAACCTTCACCCTAACCTAACCCTAACCCTCACCCTAACCTAACCCTCACCGTCACCCTCACCCTCAGCTTAACACTAACCCTCACCATAATCCTGAACCTAACCCTCAACCTCACCCTAAACCTAACACTAATGCTCAACCTAACCCTAACCCTCAGCCTCACTCTAACCCTCACCCTCACCCTCACCCTAACCCTAACCCTAACCCTCACACTCACCCTAAACCTCACCCTAAACCATACCCTCACCCTAAACCTATCCCTCACACTAACCATAACCCTACCTCTCACACTAACCATCACCCTAACCCTAACCCTAACCCTAAACCTCACCCTCACCCACACCCTAACCCTCACCCGAACCCTAACGCTAACCCTTACCTAACCCTTACCCTCACTCTAACCTAACCCTCACCCACACCCTAAACCTCACCCCAACCCTCATCCTCACGCTAACCCTCACACACAACCTAAACATCACCCTAACCCTAAACCTCACCCTCACCCACACCCTAACCCTCACCCGAACCCTAACGCTAACCCTTACCTAACCCTTACCCTCACTCTAACCCTAACCCTAACCCGCATCCTAACCCTCACCCTAAACCTAACCCTAACCCTCACCCTAACCCTCACCCTAACTCTAACCCTCACCCTAACCATAACACTAACCCTAACTCTCACCCTCACGATAACTGTCACCCTAACCCTTAACCTCACCCTCAGCCTAACCCTCATACCAACCCTCACCCTAAACCTAACCCTAACCCTGAACCTAAACCTCACCCTAATCCTAACCCTAACCCTAATCCTGACCCTTAACCTGACCCTAACCATAACCCTGACCCTAACCCTTACCCTGATCCTCACCCTTACCCTCAACCTAACTGAAACCCTTACCCGAACCCTCACACTAACCCTAACCCTAACCCTCAACCTCACCCTAACCCTAACCCTAACCGTCACACTCACCCTCACCCTCACCCAACCCTCAACCTAACCCTAACCCTAATCCTAGATCTAACACTCACCCTCACCCTCAACCTCACCCTAACCCTATTCCTCACTCTCACCCTTACTCTCACCCTAACCCTAACGCTAACCTTCACCCTAATCCTAACTGTCACCCGAAAACTAACCCTAACCGTCACCCTCATCCGAACCCTAAATGTAACCCTAACCCTCACCCGAACCCCACCCTAACATTAATGCTAATCCTAACCCTAACTCTCACCCCAAACCTCACCCTAAACCTTACCTTCACCCTAATCCTAACCCTCACTCTAAACCTAACCCTCACCTTAACCCTAAACATAAACCTCACCCTCACCCAAACACTAACCCTAAAACTAACCCTAACCTTAACCCTAACCCTAAACCTAACTGTAACCCTAACCCTCACCCTCACCCTCATCCCAAACCTAACTCTAATCCTCACCCTCACGCTCACCCTCATCCTGACCCACACCCTCACCCTAAACATCACTCTAACCCTAACTCTCACCCTAACCCTAACCTCCACCCTCACCCTCACCTAACCCTAACCCTAACCGTAACCCTAACCCTCACCATAAACCTAACCCTCAACCTAACCGTAACCCTCACCCTTAACCTAACCCTAACCGTGACCATACCCCTGACCCTAAAACTCACCCTAACTGTAACGCTAACCCTAACCTTTAAGCTAACCCTCACCCTAACCGTTATCCTCACCTTAACCCTAACCCTAAACCTCACAATAACCATCAAGCTAAACCTAACCCTCACCCTCACTCTCACACTAACCCTCACCCTCACCCAAATCTGAACTCTCAACCTAATCCTTACCCTCACCCTAACCATCAAGCTAACCCTAACCCTCACCCTAAACCTAACCTTAACCCTCACCCTAAACCTAACCCTCACCCTAACACTCACCCTAACCCTAATCCTCACCCTAAACATAACCCTAACCCTTACCTAACCCAAACCCTCAACCACACCCCCCACCTTAACCCTCACCCTCAACCTAGCCCTCACCCTAACTATAACACTAACCTAAACCCTAAACCTCACCCTCTCCCTCAACCTCATCTTCAGCCTAAACCTAACCCTAATCCTAACCCTAATCCTCACCCTCACCCTAACCCTAACACTAAACCTAAACCTCACCCTCACCCTCACGCTAACCCTCACCCTAACCCTAACCCTCACCCTAAACCTAACCTTTACACTCACCCTAAACCTAACTCTCACCCTAACACTCACCCTAACCCTAATCCTCACCCTAACCATAACCCTAACCATTACCTAACACAAACCATCAACCACACACTCACCCCCACCTTAACCCTCACCATCAACCTAGCCCTCACCCTAACTATAACACTAACCTAAACCCTAACACTCACCCTCTCCCTCACCCTCACCTTCAGCCTAAACTTAACCCTAATCCTCACCCTCACCCTAACGCTAACCCTAAACCTAAACCTCACCCTCACCCTCACGCTAACCCTCACCCTAACCCTAACCCTCACCCTAAACCTAACCTTAACCCTCACACTAAAACTAACCCTCACCCTAATCCTAATCCTCACCCTAAACATAACCCTAAAACTTACCTAACCCAAACCCTCAACCACACCCTCACCCCCACCTTAACCCTCACCCTCAACCTAGCCCTCACCCTAACTATAATACTAACCTAAACGCTAACCCTCACCCTCTCCCTCACCCTCACCTTCAGCGTAAACCTAACCCTAATCCTAACCCTAATCATCACCCTCACCTAACCCTAACCCTCATACTAAACCTAACCCTCACCCTAACCCTGACCCTCACCCTTACCCTAAATCTCACCCTAACCCTAAACCTCACCCTCACCCTAACCCTAACCCTCACCCTCAGCCTAACCCTAACCCTAAACCTAAACCTAACCCTTACCCTCACCCTAACCATCAAGCTAACCCTAACCCTCACCCTAAACCTAACCTTAAACCTCACCCTAAACCTAACCCTCACCCTAACACTCACCCTAACCCTAATCCTCACCCTAACCCTAACCATAACCCTTACCTAACCCAAACTCTCAACCACACCCTCACCCCCACCTTAATTCTCACCCTCAACCTAGCCCTCACCCTAACTATAACACTAACCTAAACCCTAACCCTCATCCTCTCCCTCACCCTCACCTTCAGCCTAAACCTAACCCTAATCCTAACCCTAATCCTCAGCCTAACCCTAACTATCACCCTAACCCTAACCCTCACCCTATCCCTGACCCTCATCCTTACCCTAACACTCACCCTAACCCTAACCCTCACCCTCAGCCTAACCCTAACCCTCACCCTCAGCCTAACCCTAACCCTAACCCTAAACCTAACCCTTAACCTCACCCTAACCATCAAGCGAACCCTAACCCTCACCCTAAACCTAACCTTAACCCTCACCCTAAACCTAACACTCACCCTAACTCTCACCCTAACCCTAAACCTCACCCTAACCATAACCCTAACCATTTCCTAACCCAAACCCTCAACCACGCCCTCACCCCCACCTTAACCCTCAGCCTCAAACTAGCCCTGACCCTAACTATAACACTAACCTAAACCATAACCCTCACCCTCTCCCTCTCCCTCAAATTCAGCCTAAACCTAACCCTAATCCTAACCCTAATCCTCACCCTCACCCTAACCCTCACCCTAAACCTAAACCTTACCCTCACCCTCACCCTAACCCTCACCCTAAACCTAACCCTCACCCTAACACTCACCCTAAACCTAATCCTTACCCTAAGCATAACCCTAACCCTTACCTAACCCAAACCCTCAACCACACCCTCACCCCCACCTTAACCCTCACCCTCAACCTAGCCCTCACCCTAACTATAACACTAACCTAAAACCTAACCCTCACCCTTTCCCTCACCCTCACCTTCAGCCTAAACCTAACCCTAATCCTAACCCTAATCGTCACCCTCACCCTAACCCTAACCCTCACCCTAACCCTAACCCTCACCCTAACCCTGAACCTCACCCTTACCCTAACCCTCAACCTAACAATAAACCTGACCCTCACCCTAAACCTAACCCTCACCCTCACCCTAACCCTCATCCTAAACCTCACCCTAAATCTAACCCTAACCCTCACCCTCAACCTCATTCTAACCCTAACCCTAACACTCACCCTAACCCTCACATTAACCCTAACCCTGATCCTAACCCTCAACCTCACCCTAACCCTCAACCTAACCCTTACCCTCACCCTAACCCAAACCCTTACCCTAACCCTCACACTAACCCTAACACTTACCCTAACCCAAACCCTTACTCTAAACCTCACCCTAAACCTAAACCTAAACCTCACCCTCATCCTAACTCTCATCCTAACCCTAATCCTCACCCTCACCCTAACCCTCACCCTAACCCTAACCCTCACCCTCACCCTAACCCTCATCCTTACCCTCACCCTAAACCTAACCCTAACCCTCACCCTAAACCTCACCCTAACCCTAACCCTAACACTTACCCTAATAGTCACATTAACCCTAAACCTGACCATAACCCTCACCCTCACCCTAACACTCACCCTAACCCTTACACAAACCCTTACTCTAACCCTCACACTAACCCTAACACTTACAATAACCCCAAATCTAACCCTAACCCTCACCCTCAACGTCAACCTCAGCCTAACCATAACTCTAACCCTAATCCTAACCCTAACCCTCACCCTCACCCCCTACCCTCAAAGTCACCCTAAACCTAACCGTCACCCTAAACCTCAACCTAACCCTAACCCTAATCCTAGCCCTCACTCTCACCCTAACCCTCACCCTAAACCTTAACTTCAGCCTAACCCTAACCCTCACACTAAACCTCACCCTCACCTTAACCATAAACCTAACCCTCACACTAACCTTCACACTAAATCTAAACCTAATATTAACCATAACACTAAACCTAAACCTAAACCTCTCCTTCACCCTAACCCTCACCTTCACCCAAAACCTCATCCGAATACTTACCCTCACCCTTACCCACACCCTCACCCTAATCCTCACCCTAACCCTAACCCTTTCTCAAATCCTCTCTCTAACCCTCACCCTCAGCTAATCCTCACCCTAACCCTAACCCTAACCCTTACCTAACCCAAACCCTCACCCTCAAATTCACCCCCACCCTAACCCTCACCTTTTCCCTAGCCCTCACCCTAACCCTAACCCTAATCTTAACCCTAACCCTAACCCTCACCCTAACACTAACCCTAACCTTAAACCTCACCCTACCCCTAACCATCACCCTAACCCTAAACCTAAACCTCACATTAATCCTTACCCTCACCCTAACCCTAAAACTAACCCTAACCAGCATCTTAACACTCAACCTAACCTCATCCTAACCCTTACCCTAAACCTAACCCTCACCCTAATCCTCACCCTAACCCTAGGCCTCACCCTCACCCTAACCCTCACCCTAACCCTCACACTTAGCCTGAACCTCACCCTCATCCTAAACCTCACCTAAACCCTAACCCTAAACCTAACCCTAACCCTCATCCTAAATCTAACCCTAACCCTAAAACTCACCCTAACCCTAACCCTACAGTAAACCTCACCCTCACCCTCACCCTCACCCTAACCCTATTCCTAACCCTAACCCTAACCCTACCCCTCACCCTACCCCTCATCCTAATCCTAAACCTAACCCTCACCCTAACACTAACCCTAATCCTAACCCTCACTCATACCCTAAGTGTCACCGTCACCCTAACCCTCAAGCTAACCCTAACCCTCTCCCACACATTAACCCTCAATCTCACCCTAACCATCACCCTCACCCTAACCCACACCCTCACCCTAAACCTCACCCTAACCCTCGCCCTCACGCAAACCCTAAACCTAACCCTAAACCTAACTCTCACCCTAACACTCACCCTCATCCTAATCCTCACCTTAACCATAACCCTAACCCTTACCTAACCCAAAACCTCAGCCACACCCTCGCCCCCACCTTAACCCTCACCCTCACCTTAGCCCTCACTCTAACTATAACACTAACCCTAAACCTAACCCTCAAACTCTCCCTAACCCTCACCTTCAGCCTAAACCTAACCCTAATCCTAACCCTAATCCTCACCCTCACCCTAACCCTAACCCTAAACCTAAACCTCACCCGCACCCTCACACTAACCCTCATCCTAACCCTAACCCTCACCCTTACCCTAACCCTCACACTAACCCTAAACCTCACCCTCACCCTCACCCTCAGCCTAACCCTAACCCTCACCCCAACCCTCACCATAACCCTCACCCTCACCCTCACCCTAACCCTCATCCTAACCCTCACCCTAAACCTGACCCTAACCCTCACCCTCAACCTCACTCTAACCCTAACCCTACCACTCACCCTAACCCTCACATTAACCCCAACCCTGATCCTAACCCTCACCCTCACCCTAACCCTCAACCCAACCCTTACCCTCACCCTAACCCAAACCCTTACCATAACCCTCACATTAACCCTAACACTTACCCTAACCGAAACCCTTACCCTAAACTTCACCCTCACCCTAAACCTAAACCTCACCCTCATCCTAACGCTCATCCTAACCCTAATCCTCACCCTCACCCTAACCCTCACCCTAACCCTAACCCTTACCCTCACCCTAACCCTCATCCTAACCCTCACCCTAAGCCTCAACCTAACCCTAAACCTAACACTCACCCTAATCCTCACATTAACGCTAACCCTGACCCTCACCAGAACACTCACCCTAACCCTAATGCTAACCCTAATCCTCACTCTTACCCTGAACCTCACCCTAAACCTTACCTTCACCCTTACCCTAACCCTAATCCTCACCCTAACCCTCACCGTCACACTTACCCTCACCCTAACACCAACCCTCACCCTAACCATAACACTAACCCTAAACCTCACCCTCACCATAACCCTCAGCCTAACCCTTACTCTCCCCATCACCCTAACCCTCATCCTAACCCTCATCCTAACCCTAATCCAACCCTAAACCTCACCCTCACTCTAACCCTAAACCTAACACTCACCCTAATCCTTACACTAATCCTAAACCTAACCCTAATCCTTACCCTAACCCTAATCCTAAACCTAACCTTAATCCTCACCCTAACCCTAACCCTCACCCTCACCCTAACCATCACCCTAACCCTAAACCTATCCCTAAACCTAACCCTCACCATAACCCTCACCTTAAACCTAACCCTAAACTTAATCCTTGCCCTAAACCTGACCCTATCCCTAACCCTAACCCTAACACTCAACCTCACCCTATCCCTCACCATAACCCTTACCCTCACCATAAACCTTACCCTAACCCTAAACCTAACCCTACCCCTCAGCCTAACCCTCGGCCTAACCCTGTCCCTAACCCTAACACTCACCCTCAACATACCCCTCACCCTAATCCTTACCCTAACCCTAACCCTAACACTAACCCTAACCCTCACCCTAACCCTCACCCTAACCCTATCCCTCACCCTCACCCTAACCCTCATCTTCACCCTCACCCTCACCCTCAGCCTAACCCTAACCCTAAACCTAAACCTAACCCTAACCCTCAACTTCATCCTCACCCTCAACCTCACCCTAACCCTATCCCTCCCCGTCCCCTCCCCCTTACCCTAATGCTAACCTTCACCCTAACCCTATACTTCATTCGAAACCTAATCCTAATCCTCACCCTCACGCCAACACTAAAACTAACCCTAACCCTAACCCTCACCAGAACACTCACCCTAACCCTAATGCTAATCCTAACCCTCAGTCTCACCCTAAACCTCACCCTAAACCTTACCTTCACCCTAACCCTAACCCTAACCTTAACCCTAAACCTCACACTAAACCTAACCCTCACCCTAACCCTAAACCTAACCCTCACCCTAGCGCTCACACTAACCCTAACCCTAACCCTAACCCTAAATCTAACCCTAAACCTAATCCTAACCCTAACCCTCACCTTAACTCTAAACCTCACAATCAGCTTAACCATCACCCTAACCCTAAACCTATCCCTATCCCTAAACCTCACCCTAACCTTAATCCTCACCATAACTGTGACCCTATCCCTAAGCCTAACCCTAACACTCAACCTAACCCTATCCCTCATCCTAACCCTTACCCTCACCTTAAACCTCACTCTAACCCTAACCCTAACCTTCACCCTCTCCCTCACCCTAACCCTCATACTAAACCTAACCCTAATCCTAACCCTAACCCTCCCCCTCACCCTCACCCTAACCTTAACCCTAACTCTAACCCTAACTCTCACCATCACCCTCTCCCTCACCCTCACCCTAACCGCATTCCTAACCCTCACCCTAAACCTAATCCTAAACCTCACCTTAAACCTCACCCTAACACTAACCTTCACCCTAACCATAACACTAAACCTTACCCTCACCCTCACAATAACCCTCACCCTAACCCTTACTCTCCCCCTCACCCTAACCCTCATCCTAACCCTCACCCTAAACCTAACCCTAATCCTCACCCTAAACCTAACCCTCACCCTAACCCTAAACCTAACCCTCACCCTAGCGCTCACACTAACCCTAAACCTAACCCTAACCCTAACCCTAAACCTAATCCTAACCCTAACCCTCGCCTTAACCCTAAACCCCACAATCAGCTTAATCATCACCCTAACCCTAAACCTATCCCTATACCTAAACCTCACCCTAACCCTCACCCTAAACCTAACCCTAACCTTAATCCTCACCATAACTTTGACCCTATCCCTAAACCTAACCCTAACACTCAACCTAACCCTATCCCTCATCCTAACCCTTACCCTCACCTTAAAGCTCACTCTAACCCTAACCCTAACCCTAACCTTAAACCTAACCCTCACCCTAACCCTATCCCTAACCCTCACCCTCTCCCTCACCTTAACCCTCAGCCTAACCCTAACCCTAATCCTAAGCCTAACCCTCACCCTCACCCTCAACCTAACCTTAACCCTAACTCTAACCCTAACTCTCACCCTCACCCTAACCGCATTCCTAACCCTCACCCTAAACCTAATCCTAAACCTCACCATAAACATTACCCTAACACTAACCCTCACCCTAACCATAACACTAAACCTAACCCTCACCCTCACCATAACCCTCACCCTAACCCTTACTCTCCCCCTCACCCTAACCCTCATCCTAACCCTCACCCTAAACCTAACCCTAATCCTTACCCTAAACCTAACCCTCACCTTAACCCTAAACCTAACCCTCACCCTAATCCTTACACTAATCCTAAACCTAACCCTAATCCTAACCCTAACCCTAAAACTAATCCTAAACTTAACCCTCACCCTAACCCTAACCCTCACCCTCAAACTAACTGTCAACCTAACCCTAAACCTATCCCTAACCCTAACCCTGACCCTAACCCTCACCTTAAACCTAACCCTAATCTTAATCCTCACCCTAACCCTGACCCTATCCCTAACCCTAACCCTAACACTCAACTACACCCTCACCATAACCCTTACCCTCACCCTAAACCTCCCCCAAACCCTAACCCTAACCCTACCCGTCAACCTAACCCTCGGCCTAACCCTGTCCCTAACCCTAACCCTCACACTCAACCTACCCCTCACCGTAATCCTTACCCTAACCCTAACCCTAAAACTAACCCTAACCCTCACGCTAACCCTCACCCTAACCCTATCCCTCAAACTCACCCTAACACTCACCCTCATCCTAGCTCTCACCCTAACCCCAACCCTAACCCTAACCCTCATCCTCTCCCTCACCATCACTCTCAGCCTAAACCTAACCCTAATCCTAAACCTAATCCTCATCCTCACCCTAACCCTAACCCTAATCCTAAACTTCACCCTCACCCTCACCCTAATCCTAAGGCTAACCCTAATTCTCACCCTCACCCTAACCCTCACCCTCTCCCTCACCTTCACCTTCAGCCTATACCTAACCCTAACCCTAACCCTAACCCTAACCCTAACCCTAACCCTAAACCTAACTCTCTCCCTAAACCTAACTCTAACCCTAACCCTCACCATCACCCTCACGCTAACCCTCACCTTAACCCTAACCCTCACCCTAACCCTTATCCTCACCCTAACCCTAATAATGACCATAACCCTCAAAGTAACCATAACCCTCACCCTAAATCCTAACCATCACCCTCACCCTAACCCTAACCCTAACCCTAACCCTCACCATCACCCTAACATTCACCGTCACCCTATCTCTCACTCTAACCCTAACCCTCACCCACACCCTAACCCTCACCCTCGCCCTAACCCGAACTCTAACCCTCAACATCACCCTAAATCTCACCTTAACCCTAACCCTAACCCTCACCCACACCCTAACCCTCACACTCACCCTAAACATCACCCTAACCCTAACCCTCACCCTCACCCAAAACATCACCCTAACCCTATCCCTCACCTGAACCCTCACCCTCACCCTAATCCTCACCCTAAACCTAACCCTAACCCTTAACTAACTGAAAAATTGACTGTCACCCACACCATCACCCTAACACTCACCTTCACCCTATCCCTCACCCTAACCCTAACCCTACACCCAAACCTAACCCTCACCCTCAACCTCACACTCACCCTCAGACTAACCCTAACCCCAACCCTAAACCAAATCCTAACCCTAACCCTCACCCTCAACCTTACCCTAACCCTAACCCTATCCTTAACTGTAACTATCACCCTCAACCTCAACCTCACCCTAACCCTAACCCTAACAATAATCATAACCCTAACCCTCACCCTGAACCTAATCCTAACCCTAACCCTAAATCTCACCCTAACCCTCACCCTCACCCTCACCCTCACCCTCAGCCTAATCCTTACCCTAACCCTATTCCTAACCCTAACCCTCAACCTCAACTTCACCCTCACACTAACCCTAAACCTAACCATAACCCTCATCCACACCCTAACCCTCACCCTAACCCTCACCCTGAACCGCACCCTCAGCCTAATCATCACCCTAACCCTCACACTAACACTAACTCTCAACCTAACCCTAACCCTCACCCTCACCCTAACCCTAACCCTAACCCTAACTCTCAAACTCACTCGAACCCTACCCCTCACACTAACCCTCACCCTAACCCTAACCGTAACCCTCATCCTAACACTAACCCTCACCCAAACTTTGACCCTCACCCAAATCCTAACCCTCACCCTCACCTGAACCCTCACCCTCACACTAACCTTCGCCCTCACCCAAAACATCACCCTAACCCTAAACCTCACCCTCACCCTCACCCTAACCCTAACCCTCACACTAACCCTCGCCCTGACTCTAATCCTCAACTTAACCCTAAACCTAATCCTTAGCTAAACGATAACCTCACCATCATCCTCACCATCATCCTAATCTTCACCTTCACCCTCGCCCTCACCCTAACCCTCAGCCTAACCCTAACCCTAAACCTAATCCTAACCCTCACCCTTATCCTCACCCTCACCCTAACTGTAACCCTAACCCTAACCCTCAACCTCACCCGCACACTCATCCTAACCCTAACCTAACCTTAACAATAACCCTAACCCTAAACCTACCCCTAACCCTAACCCACACCCTAACCCTAATCCTAACCCTAACCCTAAAACTCACCCTAAACCTCACCCTAACCCTCACCCTCACCCTCAGCTTAACCCTAACCCTAACCCTAATCCTAACACTCACACTCACCCTCACTGTTACCCTAACCCTAAACCTAACCCTCACCCTCACCATAACCCTCACCATAATCCTTACCCTCACCCTCACCATAACCCTCACCCTCACCATAACCTTCACCATAATCCTTACCCTCACCCTCACCCTAACCCTCACACTAAACATAAACCTCAACCTCAGTCTAACACTAACCCTCACACTCACCCTCACCTTCATGCTCAGCCTAACCCTAAACCTAATCCTAACTCTAAACCTCAAACTCACCCTCACCCTCACCCTCACCCTTACCCTAAACTTCAACCTCACGCTAACCCTAACTCTAACCCGAATCCTCATCCTAACCCTAACCTTCACTGTAACCCTAACCCTAACCCTCACCCTAACATTAACTCTAACCCTAATGCTAACACTACCCCTCACCCTCACCCGAACCTTCACCCTAACCCTTACCCTCAACCTAACCCTAACCCTAACCCTAACCCTCACACTAAAACTAACCCTCACCCTAAGCCTAACCCTATCCCTCAGTGTATCCCTCACCCTCACCCTAACCCTCACCCTCACCCTAACCCTAACGCTAACCCTAATCCTAATCCTAACACTAACCCTAACCCCATCCCTCACCCTAACCCTCACCCTAACCCTAACCCTCACCCACACCCTAACCCTCACCCTAACCCTAACTCTAACCCTCACCCTCACGCTAAATCTCACCGTAACCCTAACCCTCACCCTAAACCTAACCCTCACCCACACCCTAACCTTCACACTCACCCGTACCTGAACCCTCCCCGTAACCCTCACCCTCACCCTAAACATCATCCTGACCCTTACCCTCACCCTCACCCTAAACATCACCCTAACCCTATCCCTCACCCAAAACCTCACCCTTACCCTAATCCTCACCCTCACCCTAACCCTAACCCTTACTTAACCGAAACACTTACCATCACCCACACCGTCACCCTAACACTCACCCTCACCCTAGCCCTCACCCTAATCCTAACTGTACCCCTAACCCTAACCATCATTCTCACCCTCACCCTCACCCTCAGCCTAACCCTAACCCTAAAACAAATCCTAACCCTAACCCTCACCCTCACCCTCACACAAACCCTAACCCTATATGTAACTCTAACTCTCACCCTCACCCTCAACCTCACCCTAACCGTAACCCTAACCCTAACAATAACCCTAAACCTCACCTTAACCCTAATACTAACCCTAACCCTAAATCTCACCCTAACCCTCACCCTCACCCTCAACCTCACCCTCAGCCTGACCCTAACCCTAACCCTATTCCTAACCCTAAACCTCAACCTCACCCTCACCCTAACCCTAAACATAACCTAAACCTCACCCTCACCCTAAACCTCACCCTAACCCTCACCCTCAACCTCACCCTGAGCCTAATCATCACCCTAACCCTCACACTATCCCTAACCTTCACCCTAACCCTAAACCTAACCCTCACCCTCACCCTCACCCTAATCCTAACCCTAACCCTAGCTCTCACCCTCACTCTGACACTACCCATCACACTAACCCTCACCCTAACCCTAACCCTAACCCTAAACTTTACCCTAACCCTAAACCTAACACTAACCTTCACCCTCACCCTAATGCTCACGGTCACCCTAACCATCACCCGAGCCCTAACTCTAGCCCACACGCTAACCCTCACCCTAACCCTAACCCTAACCCTCACCGGAACCCTAACCCTAACCCTAACACTAACACTCACCCTCACCCTAACTCTCACCATCACCCTTAACCCTCACCCAAACCCTAACCTTCTCTCAAACCCTAACCCTCACCCTCTTCCGAACCATACACTCACACTCACCTTTGCCCTCACCCTGAACATCACGCTAACCCTAACCCTCACACTCACACTCACCCTACCCCTCACCCTAACCCTAACCCTCACACTAACCCTCGCATTCACCCTAATCCTCACCCTAACCCAAACCCTAACCCTTACCTAAACAATACCCTCACCCTCACCCTCACTGTCACCCTAACCCTCACCCTAACATCACCCTCACCCTAACCCTCAGTCTAACCCTAACCCTAACCCTATTCCTAACCCTCACCCTTACCGTCACACTCACTCTAACCCTAAAACTAACCCTAAACCTCAACCTCACCCTCTCTCTCACCCTAACCCAAACCTAACCCTAAAAATAACCCTGAACCCAACCCTACACCTAAACCTAACCCACACCCCAACCCTAAGCCTAACCCTAACCCTAAAACGCACCTTAACCCTCACCCTCGCCTTCACCCTCACTCCAGCCTATCCCTAAACCTAACCCTAATCATAACCCTCAAACTCAACCTCACCCTCACCCTAAACCTAAACCTAACCCTCACATTCACCTCAGCCTAACCCTATCCCTAATCCTAAACCTAACCCTCACCCTCACCCTCACTCTCACCCTAAACTTCATCCTCACCCTAACCCTAATCCTAACCCTCACCCTAAACCTAACCTTTCCCCTAACCCTAACCCCCATCCTCACCCTAACCCAAAACCTAAACCTAACCCTCACCCTAATCCTACCTCTAACCCTAATGCTAACCCTAACCCACACCTTGACCCTAAACCTCACCCTAACCCTTACCCTCACCCTAACCCTAACCCTAACCCTCACACTAAACATAAGACTCACCCTAAGCCTAACCCTACCCCTCAGCCTAACCCTCACTCTAAACCTCACCCTAACCCTATTCCTCACCCTATCCCTAAAGTTAACCCTAACCCTCACCGTAACCCTAACCCTCACCCTAACCCTAATGCTAACCCTAACCCTCATCCTCACCCTAACCCTCACCCTAACCGTTACCCTCACCCTAACCCTAACCCTCATCCTCAAACTAACCCTCACCCTAACACTAAACATAACCTTCACCCTAACCCTAACCCTCACCCTAATCCTAATGCTAACCCTAACCATTACCCTCAACCTAACCCTCACCATAACCCTTACTCTCACCCTAACCCTAACCCTCACCCTAATCCTATTCCTCACCCTATCCCTAACGCTAACCCTAACCCTCACCCTAAACCTAACCCTCACCCTAAAGCTAATGCTAACTCTAACCCTCCCCCTCCCCCTAACATTCAGCCTAACCCTAACCTTATAACTAATCATAACTCGAACCCTCACCTTCACTTTCATCCTAACTCTAACCCTAACCCTAACCCTAACCATCATCCTCTCCCTATCCCTAACCCTATCCCTAACCCACACCCAATACCTAACCCTCACCTTAACCCTAACCCTAATCCTCACCCTCACCCTAAACCTAACCCTAACCCTAACCCTCACCCTAACCCTAACTCTAATCCTCACCCTAACCCTCACGCTCAAACTAACGCTAAACCTAACTCTCACCCTCACCCTACCCCTCATCCTAACCCTCACCCGAACCCGAACCCTTACCCTAACCCTATACCTCACCCTAATGCCAACTCTAACCCTAACCCTCACCCTCACCCTAACGCTAAACCTCACCCTAACCCTAACCCTAACCCTCACCCTAACCCTAACCCTCACCCTAACCCTCACCCTAACCCTAACCTTAACCGTTACCTAACTGAAACCCTCATCCTCACCCACACCCTCACCCTAAACTTAACCCTCACCCTAACCCTCACCCGAATACTCACCCTAACCCTAACCCTAAATGTTACCTAACAGAAACCCTCATCCTCACACACACCCTCACCCTAAACCTCACCTTCACATTCACCCTCACCCTCAGCCTAACCCTAAACCTAAGCCTAACCCTAATCCTAACCCTAACCCTCAACCTCCCCCTGTCCCTAACCCTAAACGTCATCCTCACCCTCACCCTAACCCTAACCCTAACAATAACCCTATCCCTAACCCTAACCCTAACCCTCACCCTAACCCTCACCCTAAGCGTAACACTAATCCACACCCTCACCCTAGCCCTCAAACTAAACCTAATCCTAACCCTAACCCTACTGTCACACTAACCCTCACGCTCACTCTAACCCTCACCCTAACCCTAACCCTAACCCTCACACTAAACATAAGACTCACCCTAAGCCTAAACCTACCCCTCAGCCTAACCCTCACCCTAAACCTCACCCTAACGCTATTCCTCACCCTATCCCTAAAGTTAACCCTAACCCTCACTGTAACCCTAACCCTCACCCTAACCCTAACCCTAACACTAAACCTCACCCTAACCCTCACCGTAACCATATTCCTAACCCTAACCCTAACCCTCACCCTCATCCTAAACCTCACTCAAACCCTTTCACTCACCCTGACCCTAACCCTCACACTAATCATAACCCTCACCCTAACCCTAACCCTTACCTTCACCCTCATCCTCAGCCTAAACCTAACCCGAACACTAAACCTAACACTAACCCTAACCCTCACTCTCACCCTCACCCACACCCTAACGCTAACCCTCTACCTCACCCTCACCCTTACACTTATCCTAACACTAACCCTCACCCTAACCATAACCCTAACCCTAATGCTAACCCTAACCCTCACCCTGGACCTAACCCTCACCCTAACTCTTTTTCTCACCCTAACCCTCACACTAAACCTAACCCTAACCCTAACCCTAACCCTAACCCTAATCTTCAGCCTAACCCTCACCATAACCATCACCCTGACACTAGCTCTCACCCATAACTAACCCTAACTCTGACCCTAATACTCACCCTATCCCTAAACCTAACCCTAACCCTCACCCTCACCCTAACCCTCAACCTAACCCTAATCCCAATCCACACACTCACCCTAGCCCTCAAACTAAACCTAATCCTAACCCTAACCCTAACCTTCACACTAACCCTTACCCTAAACCTAACCCTAACCCTCACCCTCACCCTCACCCTAACCCTAACCCTAATCCTAACCTTCAACCTAACCCTAATGCTAACCCTAAACCTGCCCTAAACTTAACCCTCACCCTAAAACTTACCCTCACCCTCATGCTAACCTTAACACTAACCCTAACCCGTACCCACCAACTAACACTAACCCTGCCCCTCACCTTAACCGTACCCCTCCCCCTAGCCCTCACCCTAACCCTGACCCTAACACTCACCCTCACCCTAACCCTAACCCTAACCCTAAACCTCATCTTCACCCTAACCTTCATCCTAAACCTAACCCTAACCCTCACCCTCAACCTAACCCTCACCCTAACCCTTACCCTCACCCTAACCATTACCCTCATGCTAACCCTAAACCTAACCCTCACACTAACCCTAACCCTAACTCTAACCCTCAACCTCAACCTCACCCGAACATTTTCCATAAACCTAACCCTCACCCTAACGCTAACCCTAACTCTAAACGTCACCCTCACCCTCACGCTCACTGTCACCCTAACCCTCACCCACATTCTAACCCTCAACCTCATCCTAACCCTAACCTTAACCCTAACCCTAAACCTCACACTAACCCCCACCCTCACGCTAATACCTAACCCTAAACCTAACCATTACCTAACCAAACCACTCATCCTCACCCTCACCCTCACGCTAACTTTCACCCTAAACCTAGCCCTCACCCTACCGCTAACCCTAGCCCTAACTCTAACCGTCACTATAACACTCACACTCACCCTCACCCTAACCAAAACCCTAACCTTAACAATAACCCTAACCCTAACCTTAACCCTAACCCTCAGGCTAACCCTCACCCTAACCCTAACCCTAACACTCGCCCTCACCTTAACCCTCACCCTAACCCTTTCCCTCACCCTCACCCTAACCCACACAGTAAACATAACCCTCACCCTAATCCTAAATCTCACCCTCACCCTCAACCTCAGCCTAAATCTAACCCTAACCCTAATCCTAACTCTAACCCTCACACTCACCCTCACCCTCACGGTAACCCTAACCCTAACCCTCACCCTCACCCTAACCCTAACTGTAACCCTTACCCTCACGCTCACCCTAACCCTCAAACTAACCCTAACCCTCACCCTCACCCTAAACTTAGCCCTCACCCTCACCCTCATCCTCACCCGCAAGCTCACCCTAACCTTAATCCTAACCCTAACCCTCACCCTCACCCTAAACCTAACCCTAATCCTCACCCTAACCCTAACCCTAACCCTAACCCTAAACCTCCCTCTAACCCTATCCCTAACCCCAATCCTCACCCTATCCCTAACCCTAACCCTAACCCTCACCCTCAACCTAGCCCTCACCCTAACGCGAACACTAACCCTATCCCGCACCCTAACCCTAATTCTAATCCTAACCCTCACCCTCGCCAAAACCCTCACTCTAACCCTAACCCTACCCCTCAGACTAAACCACACCCTAACCCTAAACCTAATCTTCACATTATCCCTAAACATAACCCTTACCCTCACCCTAACACTAACACTAAACCTCACCCTCATCCTCACCCTAACCCTTACCCTAACCCTCACCCTCACCCTAAACCTAAACCTCACACTAACCCTCACCCTCACCGTAATATTCACCCGAACCCTAAACCTAACCATTACCTAAACAAAGCCCTCATCCTCACCCTCACCCTCACCCTCACCCTAACCCTAACCCTAACCCTCAACCTAACCCTAACTCTAACACTAATGCTAACCCTAACCCTCACCCTCACCCTAACCCTAACCCTCACACTAAACCTAACCCTCATCCTAAGACTTAACCCAACTCCTCAGCCTAAACCTCACCTTCACCCTCACCCTCACCCTACTGCTAACCGTAGCCCTAACTCTAACCGTCACTATAACACTCATACTCAGCCTCAACCTAACCAAAACCCCAACCCTAACAATAAACCTAACCCTAAACCTAACGCTAACCCTCACACTAATCCTAACCCTCACACTAACATTAACCCTACCCCTCACCTTATCCCTTACCCTAACCCTAAGCCTAACCCTAACTCTCACCATAACCCTCACCATAACCCGAACCTTCACTCTAAGCCTAACCCTAACCCCCATCCTCACCCTAACAGTAAACCTAACCCTAACACTCAACCTAACCCTAATTCTAACCCTAATGCTAACCCTAACACTCACCCTCACCCTAACCCTCACATTAAACCTAACCCTCACCCTAAGCCTTAATCCTACCCCTCAGCCTAACCCTCACGTTCACCCTCACCCTCACCCTAAGGCTAACCCTAACCCTCACCCTCACCCTAACATGTATCCTCACACTAAACCTAACCCTAACCCTAACACTCACACTAATCCTAACCCTCACCCTAACACTAATCCTACCCCTCACCCTAACCCTTACCCTATCCCTAACCCTAACCCTAACCCTCACCATAATCCTCACCATAACCCTAACCCTAACCCTCACCCTCACCCTAAACCTAACCCTAACCCTAAACCTCACCCTAACCCTCACCCTCACCCTCACCCTAAACCTAAACCTAATTCTCACCCTAACCCTCACCCTCAACCTAAACCTTACCCTAACAAGAACCTTCACCCTAACCCTAATCCTAACACTAACGCTAACATTGACCCTCACCCTCAACCTAATACTCACCCTAACCCTTACCGTCGACTTAACCCTAACCCTAACCCTAACCATAAACCTCACACTAAACCTAACCCTCACCCTAACCCTAACCCTACACCTATGCCTCACCCGTACCCTAACCCTAACCCTCAACCTCACCCTAACCCTCACCCTCACCCTAAACCTCACCCTCAACCTAACCCTCACCCTAACCCGAACCCTAATCCTAATCCTCACCCTAACCCTTACCCTCAACTTAACTCTAACCCTAACACTTACCCTAACCCTCACTCTCACCCTAAACCTTACCCTAACCCTAACCCTCACCCTAAACCTGACCCTAAACCTAACGATAACCCTAACCCTCACCCTCACCCTAAACCTTACCTTTACCATAACCCTAACCCTCAACCTCACCCTAACCCTAACTGTAACCCTAACACTCACCCTACCCCTAACGCTAACCCTAAACCTCACCCTCACACTAACCCTCATCCTAAACCTTACCATCACCCTCACCCTAACCCTAACCCTATCCATCACATTAACCCTAACCCTAACTCTAACCCTAACCCTAACCCTCACCCTCAGCTTAACCCTAACCCTAAACCAAATCCTAACCCTTACACTCACCCTCAGCCTCACCCAACCCCTAAACTTATCCCTAACTCTAACACTCAACCTCAGCCTCAACCTCACCCTAACACTAACCCTCACCCTCACCCTAACCCTCACCCTAACCCTACGGCTAAGCCTAAGCCTAACCCTCACCCTAACCAGAACCTTAAATATCACCCTAACCCTCACCCTAACCCTAACCCTAACGATAACCCTAACCCTCACCCTACACCTCACCCTAACCCTAACTCTAACCCTAACCCTCACCGTAACCCTCACTCTAACCCTAACACTCACCGTCACCCTACCTCTCACACTAAACCTAAAACTCACCCTAACCCTAACCCTAACCCTAACACTCACCCTAACGCAAACCCTCACCCTAACCCTAACCCTCACACTAACCCTAACACTCACGCTAAACCTAACGCTAACCCTAAACCTAATGCTCACCATAACCCTCACCCTACACCTCAACCTAACCCTAAAATTAACCCTAACCCTCACCCTAAACCTAACCCTAATCCTAACCCTAACCATCACCCTAACCCTCAACCTAACCCTAACCCTAGTCATAACCCTAACCCTCAAATAACCCTCACCCTAACCCTACCCCTCACCCTAACCCTAACCATAACCCTTACCCTCAACCTAACCCTCACCCTAATCCTAACACTAACCCTAACCCTCCCCCTAAGCCTAACCCAAACCCTAACACTCACCCTAATCCTCACCCTTATCCTAACCCTAAACCTAAAGCTCACACTCACCCTAAACCTCACCCTAACCCATACCCTCACCCTAACCCTACTCCTAACCCTAACCTTCACACTAACCCTACCCCTCACCCTGACCCTAATACTAACCCTCATCCTAACCCTAAGCCTAAACCTAAACCTCACCCTAACCCTAACACTACCCTTAAGCCTAACCCTCACCCTAATCCTAACCCTAAACCTAAACCTCACCCTATCCCTAAACCTAACCCTAACCCTCACCCTCACCCAAGGCCTCACCCTAACCCTAACAGTAACCCTCACCATCACCATCACCCACATCCTCAGCCTAACTCTCACCCTCACCCTAACACACACCCTCAGCCTAACCCTAACCCTAAATCTAATCCTAACCATAACCCTCAGCATCACCCTCACCTTAACACTAACCCTAACACTAACCAGAACCCTAACCCTCACCCTCACCCTAACCCTAACCCTAACCCTCACCCTAAACCTAACCCTCACCCTCACCCTCACCCTCACCCTAAACCTAACGCTAATCCTAACCCTCACCCTAACCCTCACCCTCACCCTAAATCTTACTCTAATCCTAACCCTCACCCTAAACCTCACCCTGAACCTAACGCTAACCCTAAACCTCACCCTCACCCTAACTCACCCAAACCCTTACCCTCACCGTAAGTCTAACCCTCACCCTCACCCTTACCCTAACTGTAACCCCAACCCTCACCCTAACCCTAACACTAACCCTAAAACTCACCCTCACACTAACACTCACCCTAACCTTAACCCTAATCCTAATCCTCACCCTAACCCTTACCCTCAACTTAACTCTAACCCTAACACTTACCCTAACCCTCACTCTCACCCTAAACCTTACCCTAACCCTAACCCTCACCCTAAACCTCACCCTAAACCTAACGATAACCCTAACCCTCACCCTCACCCTAAACCTTACCTTTACCATAACCCTAACCCTCACCCTCACCCTAACCCAAACTGTAACCCTAACCCTCACCCTACCCCTAACGCTAACCCTAAACCTCACCCTCACCCTAACCCTCATCCTAAACCTTACTCTCACCCTCACCCTAACCCTAACCCTATCCATCACATTAACCCTAACCCTAACTCTAACCCTAACCCTAACCCTCACCCTCAGCTTAACCCTAACCCTAAACCAAATCCTAACCCTTACACTCACCCTCAACCTCACCCTACCCCTAACCCTATCACTAACTTTAACACTCAACCTCACCCTCAACCTCACCCTAACACTAACCCTCACCCTCACCCTAACCCTCACCCTAACCCTACCGCTAAGCCTAAGCCTAACCCTCACCCTAACCAGAACCTTAAACATAACCCTAACCCTCACCCTAACCCTAACCCTAACGATAACCCTAACCCTCACCCTACACCTCACCCTAACCCTAACTCTAACCCTAACCCTCACCGTAACCCTCACTCTAACCCTAAAACTCACCGTCACCCTACCCCTCACACTAAACCTAAAACTCACCCTAACCCTAACCCTAACCCTAACACTCAACCTAACCCAAACCCTCACCCTAACCCTAACCCTCTCAATAACCCTAACCCTCACGCTAACCCTAACGCTAACCCTAAACCTAATGCTCACCATAACCCTCACCCTACACCTCAACCTAACCCTAAAACTAACCCTAACCCTCACCCTAAACCTAACCCTAATCCTAACCCTAACCATCACCCTAACCCTCAACCTAACCCTAACCCTATTAATAATCCTAACCCTCATATAACCCTCACCCTAACCCTAACCATAACCCTTACCCTCAACCTAACCCTCACCCTAATCCTAACACTAACCCTAACCCTCCCCCTAAGCCTAACCCAAACCCTAACACTCACCCTAATCCTCACCCTTATCCTAACCCTAAACCTAAAGCTCACACTCACCCTAAACCTCACCCTAAACCATACCCTCACCCTAACCCTACTCCTAACCCTAACCTTCACACTAACCCAACCCCTCACCCTGACCCTAACACTAATCCTCATCCTAACCCTAAGCCTAAACCTAACCCTCACCCTAACCCTAACACTACCCTTAAGCCTAACCCTCACCCTAATCCTAACCCTAAACCTAAACCTCACCCTATCCCTAACCCTAACCCTAAGCCTCACCCTCACCCAAGGCCTAACCCTAACCCTAACAATAACCCTCACCATCACCATCACCCACATCCTCACCCTAACCCTCACCCTAACCATAACCCTAATCCTCACCCTAAACCTAACCCTCACCCTCACCCTAACCCTAACCCTAATCCTAACCCTCACCCTAACCCTCACCCTCACCCTAAATCTTACCCTAATCCTTACCCTCACCCTAAACCTCACGCTAACCCTAAACCTCACCCTCACCCTAACTCTCACCCTAACCCTTACCCTCACCGTAAGTCTAACCCTCACCCTCACGCTAACCCTAACTGTAACCCTAACCCTCACCCTAACCCTAACCCTAACCCTAAACCTCACCCTCAACCTCAACCTCAACCTAACCCTAACCCTAACCCTAACCCTCACCCTATCCCTAATCCTTACACTAACCCTAACCCTAACCCTCACTCTCACCCTCAACCTAAAACTAACCCTAAACCTAATCCGCACCCTCACACTCACACTCACCCTAACACTAACCTTAACCCTCACCATCACCCTAAACATTATCCTCACACTAACTCTAACCCTAACCCTAACCCTAACCCTCCCTAACTCTAACTCTAACCCTAAGCTTCACCCTCACCCTACCCCTCACCCTAAACCTAACACTCACCCACACCCTAAAACTCACCCTCACCTGAAACCTCACACACCACCTCACCCTCACCCTCACCCTCACCCTAACCCTCACCCTAACCCTAACCCTAACGCTAACCCTAACCCTCACACTAACCCTAACCCTCACCCTAACCTGAAACCTAACCCTAACCCTCCCCTCCCCCTCACCTAATCCTAATCTAATCCTAATCCTAACCCTAACCCTAATCCTAACCCTAATCCTCACCCTCATCCTCATCCTAAACATAAATCTAATCCTAATCCTCATCCAAACCTTAACCGTCACCTTAATCCTAACCCTAACCCTCACCCTCACCCTAACACTAACCCTAACCCTAACCTTCACCCTAACCCTCACCCTAACCATAACGCCAAACCTAAACCTCACCCTCACCCTAAACCTCACCCTAACTCTTACCCTGAACATAATCCTAAAACTAACCCTAATCCTCACACTAAACCTAACTCTAACCCTAACCCTCAGGCTAATGCTCAGCCTAACCATAATCATCACCCTAAACCTAAACCTCACCCACACCCTACCCTCACCCGAACCCGAACCCTAACGTTCACACTTACCCTAAGACTAACCCTAACACTAACCCTAACGCTAAACCTAAAAATAAACCTAAACCTAACTCTAATCCTTAACAAAAACCTAAACCAAACTCTAACCCTCACCCTTACCCTAACCCTAACACTAACACTAAACATAAACCTAACCCTCACCCTAACCCTAACCCTAACCCTAACACTCACCTAACACTCACCCTAACACTCATGCTAACCCTAAACCTCACCTTCACCCTCAACCTATCCCTAAACCTTACCTTCACCATAACACTAACCATAACTCTAAACCTCACACTAAACCTAACCCTACACTTAAGCCTAAACCTCACACTAACCCAAACCCTCACCCTCACCCTAACCCTCACACTAACTCTAACTCTCACCCTAACCCTTAAGCTAACCCTAAACCTAATGCTCACCCTAACCCTCACACTACACCTCAGCCTAATCCTAAAATTAACCCTAACCCTCATCCTAACCCTAACCCTCACAAAGCCCTAACCCTAAACTTAACTCTAACCCTCACCATCTCCCTAAACCTCACAATCACCCTCACACTCACCCTCAACCTAACCCTAACTCAAACCCTAACCAAAACCCTAACCCTCACCCTAATCCTCACCCTAACACTAACCATAATCTTAACCCTCACCCTCACCCTAACCCTAACCCTAACCCCCTCCGTAACACTCACCCTCAACCTAACCCTAACCCTAACTCTCACCCTCACCTTAACCCTAACGCTAACCCTAACCCTCACCCTAAACTTCATCCTCACCCTAAACCTAACCCTCAACCTAACCCTCAGCCTCACCCTATCCCTAATCCTAACACTAACCCTCACCCTAAACCTAACCGAACCCTAACGCTAACCCTAACCCTCACCCTCACCCTAACCCTCACACTAGACGTAACTCTCACCCTAACTCAAACCTTACCCTTAAGCCTAACCCTCACCCTAACACTAACCCTAAACCTAATCCTCACCCAAGGCCTCACCCTAACCCTAACAGGAACCCTCATAGACACCATCACCCACATCCTCACCCTAACCCTCACCTTCACCCTCACACACACCTTCAGCCTAACCCTAACCCTAAATCTAATCCTAACAATAACCCTCAGCATCACCCTTACCTTAACACTAACCCTAACACTAACCAGAACCCTAACCCTCACCCTCACAATAACCCTAACCCTAACCCTAACCCTAACCCTCACCATAAACCTAACCCTCACCCTAACCCTAACCCTAACCCTAATCTTAACCCTCACCCTAACCCTCACCCTCACCCTAAATCTTACTCTAATCCTAACCCTCACACTAAACCTCACCCTAAACCTAACGCTAACCCTAAACCTCACCGACACCTTAACCCTCACCCTAACCTTAACCCTAATCCTAATCCTCAAGCTAACCCTTACCCTCACCTTAACTCTAACCCTAACCCTTACCCTAACCCTCACTCTCACCCTAAACCTTACCCTAAACCTAACCCTCACCCTAAACCTCACTCTAAACCTAAGGCTAACCCTAAACCTCACCCTCACCCTAACTCTCACCCAAACACTTACCCTCACCGTAAGTCTAACCCTCACCCTCACCCTAACTCTAACTGTAACCCCAACCCTCACGCTAACCCTAACGCTAACCCTAAACCTCACCCTCACCCTAACACTCACCCTAACCCTACCCATAATCCTAATCCTCACCCTAACCCTTACCCTCACCTTAACTCTAACCCTCACCCTCACCCTCACCCTCAAATAAACCATAAACCTAAACCTCACCCTCACCCTAAACCTAACCCTCACCCTAACCCTAAACCTAACCCCAACCCTAACCCTCACCCTAACCATTACCCTCACCCTAGCCCTAACCCTAACCCTCAACTTCAGCCTAAACCTAACCCTAACCCTAACCCTTACCCTAATCCTTACCCTCAACTTAACCCTATCCCTAACCTTCACCCTAACCCTCAACTTCACCATAATACTCACCCTAAACCTAACCCTCAAGCTCACCCTAACCCTAACTCTAACCCTATTCCTAATCATCACCCTAACCCTCAACCTAACCCTAACTCTAATCATAACCCAAACCCTTACCTACCACTCATCCTAACTCTCACCCTCACCCTCTCACCCTCACCCTAACCCTTACCCTCAACCTAACACTCTCCCTAATCCTAACCCTAAGCCTAATCCTCACCCTAACCCTAACCCTAACCCTAAACCTCACCCTAAACCTCACCCTTAATCTAACCCTAACCCTAAGGCTTATCCTCACCTTAAATCTAACCCTAACCCATATCCTCACCCTAACCCTAATCCTAAGGCTAAACTTCACACTAACCCTACCCCTCACCCTGACCCTAACACTAACCCTCATCCTAAACCTAAACTTAAACTTAAACCTCACCCTTACCCTAACCCTAATCATCACCCTCACCCTAAGGCTAACCCTAGCCCCAACCCTCACCCTAACCCTCACCCTAACCCTAACCCTCACCCTACACCTCACCCTAAACCTAACTCTAAACCTGACCCTAACCGTCATCCTAACTCTAACCCTAACCCTCACCCAACCCTAACCCTAACCCTAATTTAACCCTCACCCTAACCCTAACCCTATCCTTACCCTCACCCTCAGCCTAACCCTAATCCAAAACAAATCAAAGCCCTAAAGCTCACCCTCACCATAAAACTAAAACTAACCCTAACACAAACCCAAACTCCCATCCTCACCATAACACTAACCCTAACACTTACCCTTAACCTCACCCTAACAGTAACCCTAAACTTATCCCTCACCCTCACCCTAACCCTATCCCTAACCCACTCCCTAACCCTAGCCCTCACCCTAACACTAACACTCACCCTCACCCTCACCCTAACCCTAACCCTAAACCTAAACCTCACCCTTACCCTCACCCTAACACTAAACCTAACCCTAACCCTCAACCTTACCCGAACCCTAACCCTCTCCCTAACCCTAACCCTCACCCTAAACCTAACCCTAACCCTCATCCTCACCCTAACCCTCAGCCTAACCCTTACCCTCAACCTAACCCAAACGCAAACCCTAACCCTCACCCTAACCCTCACCCTAACCATAACCTTACCCTCACCTTAACCCTAACCCTAACCCTAACCCTCACACTAACCCTAACCCTCACCCGAATCCTTACCCTCACCCACATCCTAACCCTAACCCTCACCCGAATCCTTACCCTCACCCTAACCCTCACCCTAAACATCATCCTAACCTTAACCCTCACACTCGCCCTCACACTAAGCCTAACCCTAACACTAACCCTAACCCTAAATCTAACCCTCACCCTCACCCTCAAATAAACCCTAACCCTAACCCTCACCCTCACCCTAAACCTAACCCTAAACCTATCCCTCACCCTCACCCTAAACCTAACCCCAACCCTAACCCTCACCCTTACCCTCACCCTAACCCTAACCCTAACATTCACCCTAACCCTCACCCTAACCCTAACCCTAACACTAACCCTCACCCCCACCCTAACCCTCACCCTAACCGTAACCCTCACCCTAGCCCTAAACCTAACCCTAATCCTCAAACTAATCCTAACCCTCACCCTAACCCTAACCCTAACCCTCAAGCTAACTGTAAAACTATCCGTAACCCTCACCATCACCCTAATCCTCACCCACATCCTAACCCTCACCCACACCCTAACCCTCAACCTCACCCGAAACCGAACCCTCACCCTAACCCTAACCCTCAACCTAAACCTCACCATAAGCCTAACCTTCACCCTCACGCTAAACATCACCCTAACCCTATCCCTCACCCTAATACTCACCCTAAACCTAACCCTAACCCTTACCTAACCGAAACCCTTACCATCACCCATAATGTGAACCTAACACTCACCCTCACCCTAACCCCCACCCTAACCCTAACCCTAACACTAACCCTCAACCCCAACCTAACCCACACCCTAACGGTTACCCTCAACCTAGCCCTAATCCTAACCCTAAACCTTAAACTAAACCTAACCCTCACCATCACCCTTACCCTCACCCTCACCCTAACCCTAAACCTAAGCCTAACAATCACCCATACCCTAAACCTCACCCTAATCCTAATCTTATCACTAACCCTCACACTAACCCAAAATCTCACCATAACCTTAAACCTCAACCTAACCATAACCCTCACCCTCACCCGAACCTGAACCTCACCCTAACCCTCACCCTAAACATCACCCTAACCCTAACCCTGACCCTCACCCTTAACATCACCCTAACCGTATCCCTTACCCTAACCCTCACCCTCACCCTAATCCTCACCCTAAACGCTAACCCTCACACTCACCCTCACCCTAAACCTAACCATCAGCCTAACCCTAACCCTAACACTCACCCTGAACCTAAACCTAACCATCACCCTAATCCTAACCCTCACCCTCACCCTCAACATAAGCCTAACCCTAACACTATCCCTAATCCTAAATCTAAACTTCACCCTCACCCTCACCCTCACATAAACCCTATCCCTAACCCTCACCCTCACCCTAAACCTCACCCTAAACCTAACCCTCACCCTCACCCTAAACCTAACCCCAAAAGTAACCCTCACCCTCACATTCACCCTAACCCTAACCCTAACCTTCAGCCTAAACCTCACACTAACCCTAAACCTAACACTAACCCTCACCCCCACCCTAATGCTCACCCTAACCATTACCCTCACCCTACCCCTAACCCTAACCCTAACCCTCAAACTAAACCTAACCCTCACCCTAACCCTAACCCTAACCCTAAGGCTAACCGTAAAACTTCCCTAACCCTCAACATCACCCTAACCCTCACCGTCACCCTAACCCTCACCTAAGCTTAACCCTCACTCATACCCTAACCCTCACCCTAACCCTAACCCTGTCACGAACCCTCACACTCACCCTAAATCTCACCGTAACCCTAAACCTCACCCTAACCCTAACCCTCACCCACAAACTAATCCTCACCCTCACCCAAAACCGAACCCTCAACCTAACCTTCAACTTCACCCTAAATATCACCCTAACCCAACCCTCACCCTCACCCTAAACATCACCCTAACCCTAAACCTCACCCTAACCCTCACCCTCACCCTAATCCTCACCCTAAAACTAACCCTAACCCTTATCTAACTGAAACCTTAACATCAACCACAACGTCACCCTAACACTCACCCTCACTCTAGTCCTCACCCTAACCCTAAACCTACCCCTAACCCTAACCCTCACCCTCACACTCAGCCTCAGCCTAAACCTAACCCTAAATCAAATCCTAACCATAAGCCTCACCCTCACACTCACCTTAACACTAACACTAAGACTAACCATAACCCTAAACGCTAACCCTCACCCTCACCTTAACCCTAAGCCTAACCCTAAACCTCACCTTAAGTCTAACCCTAAACCTCACCCTAACCTAACCCTCAACCTCAACCTAACCATAACCCTAACCCTCACCCTCACCCTAAATCTTAACCTAACCCTAACCCTCACCATAACCCTCACCATAACCCTAACGCTAACCCTAAACCTAACATTAACCCTATTTCTAACTCTAACCCGCCACCTCAACTTCACCCTCACCATACCCTAAACCTAACCCTAACCCTCACCCTAACCCTCACCCTCACCCTCACCCTCAGCATAACCCAAACCCTAACCCAAATCCTAACCCTAACACTCACCCTCAACCTCAACCTAACCTCAACCCTAACCCTAACTCTCACCCTCACCCTAACCCTACCCCTCCCACTAACACTCACACTAGTTCTAAACCTAACCATAACTCTCACCCTAACCCTAACCCTAACCTTGAACCTCAACCTAACCCTAACCCTCACCCTAATCCTCACCCTAAAACTACACCTAACCCTCACACTAAACCTAACCCCAACCCTAAACCTAACCCTAACTCTCACCCTAACCCTAACCCTAACACTCACCCTCACCCTCACCCTAACTCTTATGCTCACCTTAACCCTAACCCTAACCCTAACCCTCACACTAACCCTAACCCTCACCGTACCCCTAACCTTACCCCTCAGCCTAACACTCATCCTAATCCTAACCCTAACACTAACACTCAACCTAACCCTAACCCTAACCCTAACCCTCACCTTAACCCTAACCCTCACCCTCAACCTCACCCTCACCCTCCGCCTAACCCTAACCCTAACCCTAATCCTAATGCTCACCCTAACCATTACCCTCACACTAAACCTAACTCTACCCCTAACCTTCAAACTAACCCTAACCCTCACCCTAAACCTAAGCCTAACCCACATCCTAACACTAATCCTAACCCTAACCCTCACCCTAAATCTCACCGTAACCCTAACGCTCACAATGAACCTAAACCTCACCCCCACCCTAACACTCACCCTAACCCTAAGCCTAACTCTAATCCTCACCCTCAACCTCACCCTCACCCTAACCATAACCGTAACAATAACCCTAACCCTAAACCTCATCCTAACCATAATTCTAACCCTAAATCTCAAACTAACCCTCACACTCACCCTCACCATCACCCTCAGCCTAACCCTAACCCTAACCCATCAACCTAACCCTCTTCCTAAACCTAACCCTAACCCTAACCCTCAAACTAATCCTAAATCTAAACCTAACCTTCAACCTTACCCTAACATTCACCCTCACCCTCACCCTCACCCTAACCCTAACCCTAATCCTCACCCTCAGCCTAACCCTAACCCTCACCCTAAACCTTACCCTCACCCTCACCCTCACCCTAACCCTAACACTCACCCTCACCTAACCCTCATCCTCACCCTAAACCTTACCCTAACCCTAAACTTCACCCTAACCCTCACCATAACCCTAACGCTAACCCTAAACCTCACCCTCAACCTAACTCTCAACCTAACCCTTTCCCTCAACCTAAGCCTAACCCTCACCCTCACCCTAACCCTAACTGTAAACCTAAACCTCACCCTATCCTTAACGCTAACCCTAAACCTCAACCTCACCCTAACCCTCACCCTAACCCTTACCCTCAACCTAACCCTAACCCTAAACCTAATCCTCACCCTAACACTCACCCTCACCCTAAAACTTAACCTAACCCTAACCCTCACCCTAAACTTCACCCTAACCCTAACGCTAACCCTAAACCTCACCCTCAACCTAACTCTAACTCTAACACTTACCCTTACCCTAACCCTAACCCTCACCCCCAACCTAACCCTAACTGAAAACCTAACCCTCACCCTAACCCTAACGCTAACCCTAAACCTCACCCTCACCCTAACCCTCATCCTAACCCTTACCCTCACCCTAACCTTAACCCTAACCCTAAACCTCACGATCACACTAACACTCACTGTCACCCTAACCCTCACCCTTACCCTAACCCTCACCCACATCCTAACCCTAACCCTCACCTAAGCCTAACCCTCACTCATACCCTAACCCTCACCCTAACCCTAACCCTGTCACTAACCCTCACACTCACCCTAAATCTCACCGTAACCCTAAACCTCACCCTAACCCTAACCCTCACCCATACCCTAATCCTCACCCTCACCCAAAACCGAACCCTCAACCTAACCCTCACCTTCACCCTAAACATCACCCTAACCCTCACCCTCACCCTAAACATCACCCTAACCCTATCCCTCACCCTAACCCTCACCCTCACCCTAATCCTCACCCTAAAACTAACCCTAACCCTTATCTAACTGAAACCTTAACATCAACCACAACGTCATCCTAACACCCTCACCCTATTCCTCACCCTAACCTTAAACCTACCCCAACCCTAACACTCACACTCACCCTCAGCCTATCCCTAACCCTAAATCAAATCCTAACCACAACCCTCACCCTCACCCTCACCTTAACACTAACACTAAGACTAACCATATACCTAAACGCTAAACCTCACCCTCACCTTAACCCTAAGCCTAACCCTAAACCTCACCCTAACCCTAACCCTCACCCTCAACCTAACCCTAACCCTCACCCTCACCCTAACCCTCACCCTCACCCTAAATCTTACCCTAACCCTAACCCTCACCCTAACCCTCACCATAACCCTAACGCTAACCCTAAACCTAACCCTAACCCTATTTCTAACTCTAACTCGCCACCTCAAATTCACCCTCACCATACCCTAAACCTAACCCTAACCCTCACGCTAACCCTCACCCTCACCCTCACCCTCAGCATAACCCAAACTCTAACCCTAATACTAACCCTAACACTCACCCTCAACCTCACCCTAACCCCAACCCTAACCCTCTCACCCTCACCCTAACCCTACCCCTCCAACTAACCCTCACACTAGCTCTAAACCGAACCTTAACTCTCACCCTAACCCTGACCCTAACCCTACCCTTGACCCTCAACCTAATGCTCACGGTCATCCTAACCATCTCCCTAACCCTAAGACTCACCCACACCTTAACCCTCACACTAACCCTAACTCTAACCCTAACCCTCACCTTACAGTAATTCTCGCCTGAATCCTTACCCTAACCTTCACCCTCACACTAACACTCATGCTAACCCTAAACCTAACCCTCACCCAAACCCTCATCCTACCCCTAATGCTAATCCTAACCCTCACCCTCACCCTAAACATGACCCTAACCTTTATCCTCACCTTAAACCTAACCCTAACCCTAACCCTAACCCTCACACTAAACCTAACCCTCACCCTAACCCTAACCCTACCCCTAAGCCTAAACCTCACCATAACCCTAACCCTTACCCTAATCCTCACCCTACCCCTAAACCTAACCCTAACCCTCAACCTCACCCTAACCCTAAGCCTAACCCTCACCCTCACCCTAACACTAACCCTAAACCTAACCCTAACTCTCACCCTCACCCTAACCCTAACCCTAACCCTCACCCTAACCCTAACCCTCACCCTAAGCCTAACCCTAACCGTCAACCTCACACTAACCCAAACCCTAAACCTAACCCTCACCCTAACCCTTACCCTCACCCTAATCCTATCCCTAACCCTCACCCTAAACCTCAACTTCACCGTAAACCTCACCCTAAACCTAACCCTTATGCTCACCCTAACCCTCACCCTAACCCTAACCCTAATCAGAACCCTAACCCTCAAACAATCGCTAACTCTAATCATAAACCTGACCCTCACCCTACCCGTCACCCTAACCCTAACCCTAACCCTAACCCTCACCCTCACCCTAAACCTTACCCTCAACCTAAACCTCACCCTCACCTTAAATCTCACCCTAACCCATACCCTCACCCTAACCCAAATCCTAACACAATCCTTCACACTAACCCTACCCCTCACCCTGCACCTAACACTAACCCTCATCCTAACCCTAACACTCACACTAACCCTAATGCTAACCCTAATCCTCACCCTCAGCCTAACCCTCACCCTAATTCTTACCCTCACCCTAAACCTAACCCTCACCCTCACCCCAATCCTCACGCTAACCCTAACCCTAACACTCAACCTAACCCTCACCCTAACCCTAACCCCAACCCTAAACCTACCCCTAACCCTAACACTCACCATAACCCTAACACTCACCCTAACCCTAATGCTAACCCTAACCCTCACACTCACCCTAACACTCACCGTAACTCTTACCCTCACCATAACCATCACCCTTACCCTAACCCTCATCCTAACCCTTACCCTCACCCTAACCTTAACCCTAACCCTAAACCTCACAATCACACTAACACTCACTGTCACCCTAACCCTCACCCTTACCCTAACCCTCACCCACATCCTAACCCTAACCCTCACCTAAGCCTAACCCTCACCCTAATCCTCACCCTAAAACTAAACCTAACCCTCACACTAACCCTAAACCCAACTCTAAACCTAACCCTAACGCTCACACTAACCCTAACCCTCACTGTACCCCTAACCTTACCCCTCAGCCTAACACTCATCCTAATCCTAACCCTAACACTAATACTCAACCTAACCCTAACCCTAACCCTCACCTTAACCCTAACCCTCACCCTCACCATCACACTCACCCTCAGCCTAACCCTAACCCTAACCCTAATCCTAATCCTCACCCTAACCATTACCCTCACCCTAAACCTTACCCTCACACTAACCCTAACTCTAACACTAACCCTCAAACTAACCCTAACCCTCACACTAACCCTAAACCTAACCCACACCCTAACGCTAATCCTAATCCTAACCCTCACCCTAAATCTCACCGTAATCCTAACCCTCACAATGACCCTAAACCTCACCCACACCCTAACACTCACCCTAACCCTAACCCTAACTCTAACCCTCACCCTCAACCTCACCCTAACCCTAACCATTACCATAACAATAACCCTAACCCTAAACCTCACCCTAACCATAAAACTAACCCTAAATCTCAAACTAACCCTCACACTCACCCTCACCATCACCCTCAGCCTAACCTTAATCCTATTCCTAAACCTAACCCTCAACCACACATTCACACTCACCCTAACCCTAAACCTAAACCTAACCCTCACCCTAACCCTCACCCACACCCTCACCCTCAGCCTAACGGTAACCCTAAACCTAATCCTAACCCTAATCCTCACCCTCAGCCTCAACCTATCCCTAACCCTAACCCTAACTCTCACCTTCACGCTAACCCTAATCCTAACCCAAACCTTCACCATAACCGTAACGCTCACGGTCACCCTAAATATCACCCTAACCCTAACCCTCACACACACAGAACCCTCACCCTAAACCTAAGCCTAACCCTCACCAAATCCCTGACTCTAACCCTAATGATAACCCTAAACTTCAGCTTCATCCTAACCCTCACCCTAACCCTTACATTCAACCTAACCCTAACCCTAACCTTCACACTAAACCTAACCTTCACCCTATGCCTAACCCTACCTCTCAGCATTAACCTCACCCTATCCCTCACCCTATGCTTAACCCTCACCCTAACCCTAATGCTAACCCTAACCCTCACCCTCACCCTAACCCTTACCCTTACCCTAACCCTAACCCTCACCCTAATCCTCACCCTCAAACTAAACCTAACCCTCACACTAACCCTAACCCCAACCCTAAACCTAACCCTAACCCTAACTCTCACCCTATCCCTAACCCTAACACTCTCCCTCACCTTAACCCTCACCCTGACCCTTACCCTCCCCTTAACCCTAACCCTAACCCTCACACTAACCCTAACCCTCACCGTAACCCTAACGTTAACCCTCGGCCTAACCCTCATCCTAATCCTAACCCTAACACTAACACTCAACCTAACCCTAACCCTAACCCTAACCCTCACTTTAACCCTAACCCTCACCCTCACCTTCACCCTCACCCTCACCCTAACCATTACCCTCACCCTAAACATTACCCTCACCCTAACTCTAACCTTTCCCCTAACCTTCAAACTAAACCTAACCCACACCCTAACCCTAACTCTAACCCTAAGCCTCACCATCACCCTAACCTTACCCATCAACCTAACCCTCATCCTAATCCTAACCCTAACTCTAAACCTCACCATAACCCTAACGCTAACCCTAAACCTAACACTAACCCTATTTCTAACTCTAACCCGCCACCTCAACTTCACCCTCACCATACCCTAAACCTAACCCTAACACTCACACTAACCCTCATCCTCACCTTCACACTCAGCATAACCCAAACCCTAACCCTAATGCTAACCCTAACACTCACCCTCAACCTCACCCTAACCCCAACCCTAACCCTAACTCTCACCCTCACCCTAACCCTACCCCTCCCACTAAACCTCCCTAACCCTAACTCTCACCCTAACCCTAACCCTAACCCTAACCTTGACACTCACCCTAATGCTCACGGTCATCCTAACCATCTCCCTAGCCCTAAGCCTCACCCATACCCTAACCCGAACCCTAACCCTAACCCTAACTGTAACCCTAACCCTCACCCTAACCCGAACCCTAACCCTAAACCTCACACTCACCTTAAACCTCACCCTAACCCTTAGCCTTACCCTAACACTAACCCTAACCCTAACCAACACACTAAACCTAACCTTAACTCTAACCCTAAACCTAATCCTCACACTAACCCTAACCCTAATTCTAACCCTAACCCTAACCCTCACGCTCAAGCTCACCCTAATTCTAACCCTAATCCTAAACCTCACCCTAAACCTAACCTTAAACCTAAACCTCACAATCACCCTACACCTCACCGTCAACCTAACCCTCACCCTTACCCTAAGCCTTACCCACATCCTAACCCTAACCTCACCCGAACCCTTACCCTCACCCTAATGCTCACCCTCACCCTAAACATCACCCTAACCCTAACCCTCATCCTCACCCTAAACCTAACCATCACCCTAACCCTAACCCTCACCCTCACCCTCACCCTAAGCCTAACCGTAACATTAACCCTAATCCTAAATCTAACCCTCACCCTCACACAAACCCTAACCCTAACCCTCACCCTAAACCTAACCCTAAACCTAACCCTAAACCTAACCCTAACACTAACCCTCACCCTCACCCTAACCTTAACCCTAACCCTAACCTTCACCCTAACCCTCACCTTAACCCTAACCCTAACACTAACTTTCAACCCACCCTAACCCTCACCCTAACCGTTACCCTCACCCTAGCCCTAATCCTAAACCAACCCTTAAACTAAACCTTACCCTCATCCTAACCCTAACCCTCATGCTAACCATAAAACTAATTCTAACCCTCACCATCACCCTAACCCTCACTGTCACCCTAACCCTCAACCTAAGCCTAACCTTCATCCATACCCTAACCCTCACCCTAATCCTAACCGTATCACTAACCCTCAAACTCACCCTAAAACTCACCGTAACCCTAAACCTAACCCTCACCCACACCCTAACCCTGACGCTCACCCTAACCCATACCCTCACACTAACCCTCACCCTCACCCTAAACATCAACCTAACCCTAACCCTGACCCTCACGCTAAACATCACCCTAACCCTATCCCTTATCCTAACCCTCACCCTCACCCTAAACCTCACCCTAAACCTAACCCCAACCCTTACCTAACAGAAACACTTACCATCACCCACAACGTCACCGTAACACTCACACTCACCCTAGCCCTCTCCCTAAACCTACCCCTACCCCTAACCCAGCACTCACCCTCACCCTCACCATCAGCCTAAGCCTAACCCTAAACCAAATCATAAACATAACCCTCACCCTCACCCTCACCTTAACACTAACCCTAACACTAACCATAACCCTAAACTCTTAAACTCACCCTCACCCTAACCCTAACCCTAACCCTAACCATCACCCTAACCCTAACTCCCACCCTCACCCTCACCCTAACCCTAACCCTAACCCTCACCCTAAACCTCACCCTCACCCTCAAACTAACCCTCACCCTAACCCTCACCCTCACCCTCGCCCTCAGCATATCCCAAACCCTAACTCTAATCCTAAACCTAACACTCACCATCAACCTCAACCTAATCCTAACCCTAAATCTAACTCTCACCCTGACCCTAATCCTAACCCTCACCCTCACCCTAAACATCACCCTAACCCTAACCCTCACCCTAACCCTAACCCTAACACTAACCCTCACCCTCACCCTAACTCTCATCATCACCCTAACCCTCAGGCAAACGCTAAACCTCAACCAAACCCTACCCCTCACCCTCACCTGAACCCTCACCCTCACACTAAGCTTTGCCCTCACCCTAAACATCACCCTAACCCTAAACATCACCCTCACCATCACCCTAACCCTCACTGTCACACTCACCCTCACACTATCCCTCAGCCTAAACCTAACCCTTACCCTATCCCTAACCCTAACCCCCATCCTAACCGTAACCCTAACCCTAAAACTCACCCTAATACTCACCCTCACCCTAACCCTAACCCTAACCCTCACCGTCACCCTCACCCTCACCCTCACCCTCACCCTCACACTAACCCTAACCCTCACTCTAAACCTAACCCTAACCATCACACTCACCCTCACCTTCACCCTCAGCCTAACCCTAACCCTCACCCTCACCCTCACCCTCACCCTTACACTAAACCTAACCTTAACTTAACCCTCACCCTCAACCTCACCCTCACCCTCACCCTAAACTTCACCCTCACCCTAACCCTAACAAGAAACCTAACCCTTATCCTAACCCGAAACTTCAACCGAACTCTAAACCTAACCCCCACCCTCAACCTCACCGTCACCCTAAACCTAACCATAACCCTCACCCTAACCCTAACTCTAAACCTAATGCTAACCCTCAACCTAAGCCTAACCCTACCCCTCAGCCTAATCCTCACCCTAACCCTCACCCTAACCCTAACACCCACCCTAACCCTAATGCTAACCCTAACCCTCACCCTCACCCTCACCCTAACTCTTACCCTCACCCTAAACCTAACCTTCACCCTCACCCTAATCTTCACCCTAACTCTAACCCTAACACTAACCCTAACCCTCACCCTAACCCTAACCCCAACCCTAAACCTAATCTTAACCCTCACCCTAATGCTAACCCCAACCCTAAACCTAACCCTAACCCTTACCCTCGCCGTAATTCTAAACCTACCCCTAACCTAACACTCACCCTAACACTAATGCAGACCCTAAACCTCATCCTCACCCTATCCCTCACCCTAACTCTCACGCTAACACTTACCCTCACCCTAAGCCTAACCCTCACCCTCACCCTAACCCTAACTAACCTTAACCCTCACCCTATCCCTAACGCTAACCCTAAACCTCAACCTCACCCTAACCCTCACCCTAACCCTTACCCTCAACCTAACCCTAACCCTAACCCTAAACCTCACCCTAACCCTCAACCTCACCCTAAACCTTACCCTAACCCTAACCCTCAACCTAAACCTCACCCTAAGCCTAACGCTAACCCTAAACCTCACCCTCATCCTAACTCTCACTCTAACCCTTACCCTCAACCTAACCCTAACTCTCACCCCCACCCTAACCCTAACTGTAACCCTAATCCTCACCCTAACCCTAACGCTAACCCTAAACCTCACCCTCACCCTAACCCTCACCCTAAACCTTACCCTCACCCTAACCTTAACCCTAACCTTAACCCTCACAATCACACTAATCCTCACTGTCACCCTAACCCTCACCCTTACCCAAACCCTCACCCACATTCTATCTCTAACCCTCACCCGAACCCTTATCCTCACCCTAACCCTCACCCTCACCCTAAACATCATCCTAACCCTAACCCAAACCCTCACCCTAAACCTAACCATCAGCCTAACCCTACCCCTCACCCTCACACTAATCCTAACCCTAACACTAACCCTAATCCTAAATCTAACCCTCACCCTCACCCTCACATAAACCCTAACCCTAACTCTCAACCTCACCCTAAACCTAACCCTAAACCTAATCCTCACCCTCACCCTAAACCAAAGCCAAACCTAACCCTCACCCTCACCCTCACCCTAACACTAACACTAACCTTCACCCTAACCCTAACCCTAACCCTACACTAACACTAACCCTCACCCCCACCCTAACCCTCACCCTAACCGTTACCCTCACCCTAGCCCTAACCCTAAACCTAACCCTCAAACTATCCCTAACCCTCACGCTAACTGTAAAACTATCCCTAACACTCACCATCACCCTAACCCTCATCGTCACCCTAACCCTCACCCTAAGCCTAAACCTCACTCATACCCTAACCCTCACCCTAACCCTAACCCTATCACTAATCCTCACACTGACCTAAATCTCACCATAACCCTAAACCTCACTCTAACCGTAATCCTCACCCACACCCTAACCCTCACCCTCACCTGAAACCGAACCCTCAGCCTAACCCTCACCCACACCCTAACCCTCACCCTCACCTGAAACCGAACCCACTCCCTAACCCTCACACTCAACCTAAACATCACCCTAACCCTAACCCTCACCTTCACCCTAAACATCACCCTAACCCTATCCCTCACCCTCACCCTATCCCTCACCCTAACCCTCACCCTCACCCTAATCCTCACGCTAAACCTAAACCTAACACTTACTTAACCGAAACCCTTACCATCACCCACAATGTCACCCTAACACTCACCCTCACCCTAGCCCTCACCCTAACCCTAAACCTACCCCTAACCCTAACCCTCACCCTCACCCTCCCCTCAGTCTAACCCTAACCCTAAACCACATCCTAACCATAACCCTCACCCTCACACTCATCTTAACACTAACACTAACACTAACCATAAACCTAAATGCTAACCCTCACCCTCACCTTAACCCTAACCCTGACACTAACCTTCACCCTAACCCTAACCCTCACCCTCAACCTCACCCTAACCCTAACCCTAACCCTCACCCTAATCCTCACCCTTACCCTGAACCTTACCCTAATCCTAACTCTCATCCTAACCCTCACCATAACCCTAACGCTAACCCTAAACCTAACCCCAACCCTATTTCTAACTCTGACCCTCCCCCTTAACTTCACCCTCACCATACCCTAAACCTAACCCTAACCCTCACCCTCACCCTCACCCTCACCCTAACCCTCACAATCACCCTCACCCTCAGCATAACCCAAACCCTAAACCTAATCCTAACCCTAACACTCACCCTCAACCTCACCCTAACCATAACCCTAACCCTAACTCTCACCCTCACCCTAACCCTACCCCTCCCACTAACCCTCCTCCTAACCCTAAACCTAACCCTAACTCTCACCCTAACCCTAACACTAACCCTAACCTTGACCCTCAACCTAATCCTCACGGTCATCCTAACCATCTCCCTAACCCTAAGCCTCACTCACACCCGAAAACTCACCCTAACCCTACCCCTGTCACTCATCCTAACCCTAACCCTAAGACTAACCCTCACCCTCACCCTAACTCTCACAATCACCCTAACACTCAGGCAAACCCTAACCCTCAACCAAACCCTAAACCTCACCCTCACCTGAACCCTCAGCGTCACACTAAACTTCGCCCTCACCCTAAACATCACCCTAACCCTAACCCTCACCCTAACCCTAACACTCACCCTCACCATCACCCTAACCCTCACCCTCGCACTCGGCCTCACCCTAACCCTCAGCCTAAACCTAACCATAACCCTAATCCTAACCCTAACCCTTACCCTCACCCTCACCCTAACCCTAATCATAACAATAATCCTAACCCTAACCCTACCCCTAACCTTAAACCCCACACTAACCCTAACCCTAACCCTAACAATAACTCTAACCCTACCCCTACCCCTAACCCTAACCCCCACCCTAACCCTAATCCTAACCCTGAAACTCACCCTAACACTCACCCTCAACTTCACGTCACCCTAACCCTAAACCTAACCCTCACCCTCAAACTCACCCTAACCCTCACCCTGACCCTTACCCTCACCCTCACCCTCACCCTCACCCTCACACTAACCCTAACACTCACTCTAAACCTAACCCTAACCTTTACACTCACCCTCAGCCTAACCCTAACCCTCACCCTCACCCTCACGCTCACACTAACCCTAACCCTAAACTTAACCCTCACACTCAACCTCACCCACACCCTCACCCTAAACTTCACCCTCACACTAACACTAACTCTAACCCTAAACCTCACCCTAACCCGAAACTTCAACGGAACCCTAACCTGAACCCTCACCCTCAACCTCACCGTCACCCTAAACCTAACCCCAACCCTCACCCTAACCCTAACTCTCACCCTAATGCTAACCCTCACCCTAAGCCTAACACTACCCCTTAGCCTAATGCTAACCCTAACTTTTACCCTAACCTTACCCTAATCCTCACCCTCACCCTAACCGTAACCCCAACCCTAAACCTAACTCTAACCCTTACTCTCATCATAACCCTAACCCTAACCTAACCATCATACTATCCCTAACCCTCACACTAACCCTAACACTAACCCTAACCCTAATGCTAACCCTAATCCGCACCCTCACCCTAACCCTCACCCTAACTCTGACTCTCACTATAACCCTCACCCTTACCCTAACCCTCACCCTCACCCTCAGCCTAACACTAACCCTAACTCTAAACATCACCCTCACCCTAACTGTAACGCTTACCCTAACCCTTACCCTCACCCTAACCCTAACTCTAACCCTCATACTAACCTTAACCCTCAACCTATCCCTAACCCTAACCAACACCCTAAACCTAATCCTAACTCTAATCCTCACCCTAAATCTCACCTTAACCCTAACCCTCACAATAACCCTAAACCTCACCCCCACCCTAACCCTCAGCCTATCCCTAACCCTAACTCTAACCCTCAACCTCAACCTCACCCAAAACCTAACCATAACCCTAACAATAACCCTAACCCTAACCCTCACCCTAACCCTAACCCTAACCCTAACTCTCACCCTCACCCTAACCCTACCCCTCACACTAACCCTCAACCTAACCATAACCCTAACCCTCACCCTAACCCTAACCCTAACCCTAACCTTCACCCTCACCCTAACGCTCACGGTCACCCTAATTATCACCCTAATTCTAAACCTCACCACACCCTAACCCTCCTCCTAACACTAACCCTAACCCTCACCCTAACCCTAACTCTAACACTAACCTTCACCCTCACCCTAAATCTCACCATTAGCCTAATCCTCACCCAAACCCTAACCCTCACCCAAACCCTAACGCTCCCCCTCACCCTCACCCTCACCCTCACACTAAACTTCGCCATCAACCTAACCCTCAAGCTAAACCGCACCCTAACCCTAAGCCTAACCCTAAACCTCACCCTCACATTAAACCTAAACCTCAATCTAAACCTAACCCTACCCTCACCATACTCCTCACCCTAAACCTAACCCTAACCTTAACTCTCACCCTCATTCTAGACCTCACACTAACCCTAATCCTAACCATAACCCTCACCCTAACCCTGACCCTAACCCTCAACCTAAACCTCACACTAAACCTAACCCTCACCCTAACCCTAACCCTCACCCTCACCCTCACCCTCTCCTTAACCGTAGCCCTCACCCTAACCCTCACCCTAACCCTTACCCTAACACTAACGCTAACCCTAACCGTCACCCTCACCCTAACCCTCACCCTAACCCTTATCCTCGCCCTAATCCTCACCCTAACCCTAACCCTTAACTAACCGAAAACCTCACTCTCACCCTCAAACTCACTCCAAAATTCACCCTCACACTTGCCCTCATCCTAAGCCTAACCCTAACCCTAACCTTAACCCTAACCCTCACCCTCACCCTCACACTCAGCCTAACCCTAACCCTAACCCTAACCCTCAAACTCACTCTCACCCTCACACTCACCCTCACCCTAATCTAACCCTACCCATCACCCTAATTCAAAACCTTACCCTAAAACTCACCCTCACCTGCAACCTCACCCTCATCCTCACACTAACCCTAACCTTCTCACCCTCACCCTAGCCCTCACCCTAATCTTAATCCTAACCCTAACCCTCACCATAACCCTCAGCCTAACCCTAACCCTAAACCTAACACTAACCATCACACTAAACCTAACCCCCACCCTAACCCTAAACTTACCCCTCACACTAACCCTAACCCTAACCCTCACCCATCCCTAACGCTAACCCTCACCCTTACACTCACCCTTAGCCTAACGCTAAACCTAACTCTAATCCCAACCCTAACCCTCACCTTCACCCTCACCCTAAACCTAACCCTAACCCCAAACCTCACCCTCACCTAAACCTAACCCTAAGCCTAACAATAACCCTAAACCTACCCCTAACCCTAAACCTCAACCTAACCCTCACCCTAACACTCATCGTCACGCTAACCCTCAACCTCACCCTCACCCTCACCCAAATCCTAACCCTAACCCTAACCATAACCCTCACCCTCACCCTAACCCTCACCCTAACCCTTACCCTCACCCTCATCCTCAAACTAACCCTAACCCTAATCCTAAGCCTAACACTAACCCTCACCTTGACCCTCACACTCACACTCACCCTCAGCCTAACCATAAACCTAACCCTAATCCCAACCCTAACCCTCACCCTAAACCTAACACTAACGCTAAATCTCTCCCTCCCCCTCCCCCTCCCCCTCATCCTAACCCTAACCCTAAGAATAATCCTAACCCTAATCCTAACCCTAACCATCAACCTAACCCTAACCCTCACCTAAACTTCAGCCTAACCCTAAACCTAACCCTAATCCCAACCCAAACCCTCACCCTAAACCTAAATCTAACACTAAATCTCTCCCTCACCATCACCCTCGCCCTCACACTTAACCTAACCCTAAGAATAATTCTAACCCTAACCCTAAACCTAACCGTAAACCTAACCCTCACCTTCACTCTAACCCTAACCCTAACCCTAACCTTCAACCTAAACCTCACCCTAAACCTACCCCTCAGTCTAACCCTCATTCTAACCCTAAACCTAACCCTACTCTCACCTAAACCTAACCCTAACCCTAACCCTAAACCTCACCCTAACCCTCACCCTAACCCTAACGCTAACCTTAACAAAACACCCGCACCCTAAACCTCACCCTAACCCTTAGCTCACCCTAAACCTAACCCTAATCCTCACAATAACCCTAAATCTAAACCTAACCCTAACCCTCACCTTAACACTAACCCTAACCCTAAACCTCACCCTAATGCTAACCCTAACCCTAAGACTCAAACTGACCCTAACCCTCACTGTAACCCTAAACCTCAACCTAAACCTAACCCTCACCCACACAATAACCCTCACCCTCACCCGAACCCCCACCCTCACCCTATCCCTCACCCTCACCCTAGCCATCACCCTATCCCTAACCCTAACGCTAACCCCCTCACCATAACCCTCACCCTAACGCTAAACCTAACCCTCAACCTAACCCTCACCCTAACCCTAATCCTAACCCTAACCCTAACGTTCACCCTAACCCTAACCCTAACCCTAACCCTCACCCTCAACCTAACCCTCACCCTAACCCTTACACTTACCCTAACCCTACACTAACCCTAACCCTCTCCTTAACCCTAACCCTACTCCTCAGTCTAACCCTCATCCTAACCCTAACTCTAACACTCACCCTCACCCTCACCCTAACCTTAATCCTAATCCTACCCCTCAGTCTACCCCTCATCCTAACCCTAAACCTAACCCTACAACTCACCCTAAACCTAACCCTAAACCTAAACCTAACCCTCACCCTCACCCTCAGCCTAACCCTAACACTAATCCTAACCCTAACCCTCACCCTGACCCTAAGTCTAACCCTAACCCTCACCCTCACCCTGACCCTAAGCCTAACCCTATCCCTAACCCTCACCCTAAACCTAACCCTCACCCTAACCCTAAACCTAGGCCTCATGCTAAACCTCATCCTTACTCTAACTCTTACCCTCACCCTCACCCTCAACCTAAGCCTAAACGTAAACCTACCCCTCAGTCTAACCCTCATCCTAACCCTAAACCTAACCCTACCCCTACTCCTAACCCTAACCCTAACCCCAACCCTAAACCTAACCCTCACCAGCAACCTCAACCTCACCTCAGCCTAATCCTAACCCTAATCCTAACGTAACCCTCACCCTCACCCTGACACTAAGCCTAACCCTATCCCTACCCCTCAAATTAAACCTAACCCTAAACCTCAGCATTACCCTCACCTCAACCCTAACCCTAACCCTAACCCTCACCCTAAACCTAACGATAACACTAACCCTCACCCTCACCCTAAACCTCACACTAACCCTTACCCTTACCCTAACCCTAAACCTAACCCTAATCTTAAAACTAACCCTAACCCTTAACCTAATCCTAACCCTCACCTGAACACTAACTCTAACTCTAAACCACACCCTAACACTAACCCTAACCATAACCCTCACCCTCACCCTAAACATCACCCTAACACTATCACTCACCCTAACCCTAAACTTCACCATAACCCAAACCCTCACCCTCACCCTAGTCCTCATCCTAACCCTAACCCTAACCCTAACACTCAACCTAACCCTCACCCTAACCCTAACCCTAACCATAACCCTAACCCTCACCCTCACACTAGTCCTCATCCTAACCCTAACCCTAACCCTTACCCTCACCCTCACAATCACCTTAACACTAACCCTAACCCTAACTCTCAACCTAAACCTCACCCTAAACCTATTCCTAACCCTAACTCTCACCCTAAACCGAATCCTAACACTAACCCTAACCCTAACCCTCACCCTAACACTCACCCTAACCCTAATGCTAACCCTACCCTCACACTCACCCTAACACTCACCCTATCCCTTATCCTCAACCTAATCCTCAGCCTAACCCAAAACCTTAAATAACCAAAACCCTCACTCTCACCCTCAAACTCACCCTAGACCTCACCCTCACACTAGCCCTCACCCTAACGCTAACCCTCACCCTCACTCTCACCCTCACCCTCAGTCTAACCATAAACCTAACCCTAATCCTACCTCTAAGCCTCACCCTCACCCTCATCCTCACCCTAACCCTAACCTTAACCCTAACCCTCAACCTAACCCGTACCCTAACCCTTACCCTCACCCTCACCCTAACCCTAATCCTCACCCTAAACCTAACCCTAACCCTAAACCTAAACCTCACATTAAACCTAAACCTCAATCTAACCCTAACCCTACCACTCACCCTACTCCTCACCCTAAATCTAACCCTAACATTAACTCTCACCCTCACCCTAGACCTCACCCTAACCCTGACCCTAACCCTCACCCTAAGCCTAACCATAAACCTAACAATAAACCTAACCCTCAACCTATCCCTAACCCTCACCCTAACCCTCACCCTCTCCTTAACCGTAGCCCTAACCCTAACCCTAACCCTAACCCTCACACTAACACTAAGGCTAACCTTAACCCTAACCCTCACCCTAACCCGTACCCTAACCCTTACCTTCACCCTCACCCTAACCCTAATCCTCACCCTAACCTCTAACCCTTACCCTCACCCTAACCCTAAACTCACCCTAACCAAAACCCTTACCCTCACCCTAACCTAACACTCACCCTAACCTTCACCCTCAACCTAAACCTCAACCTAATCCAAACCCTTACCTAACCGAAACCTTCACCCTCACCCTAAACCCCACCCTCACCCTAGCCCACGCCCTAAGCCTAACCTCACCCTCAACCTCACCGTCACCCTCCGCCTAACCCTAACCCTAACCCTAATACTAACCCTAACCCTGACAATAACCCTAACCCTAACCTTAACCCCAACACTCCCCCTAACCCGAAACTTAATCCTAACCCTAAAACTCACCCTAACCCTCACCCTCACCCTAACCCTCATTCACACACTCTCCCTCACCCTCACCCTCAGCCTAACGTTAACCCTAACCCTAATCCTAACCCTCACCCTAAACCTCACCCTCAGGGCTAACCCTAACCCTATCCCTAACCCTACCCCTCACCATGACTCTAACCCTACCCCTCACCCTAACCCTAAACCCAATCCTCACCCTCACCCTAAAAATCAACCTAACCCTAACCCTCACCCTCACCCTCAGCATAACCCTCACCCAAACCCTTTCCCTCACCCTCACCCTAACCCTCACACTAAATCTAACCGTCACCCTAACCCTAACCCTAACACTCACCCTCACCCTCACTCTCAACCTCAGCCTAATGCTAACCCTAACCCTAATCCTAACCCTCAGCCTCACTCTCACCCTCTCACCCTAACCCTAACCCTAACCCTAAACCTCACATTAACCCTAAACCTCACCCTAACCATAACAGTAACCCTCACCCTAACCCTAATCCTAAACCTAACTCTAACCCTCACCCTACCCCTAACCTAATCCTAAACCTCACCGTCACCCAAAGCCTCATCCTAACCCTAAACCTAACCCTAATCCTAACCCTCACCCTAATCCTCATCCTAAACCTAATGCTAACCCTAAACCTCACCCTCACACTAAACCTCACCCTAACCCTTATCCTCAACATAATCCTTACCCTAACACTAATCCTCACACTAACCCTAACCCTAACCCTAACCCTCACCATAATGCACAGCCTAACCCTAACACTCACCCTCACCCTAACCCTCACCCGATCCCTAACCCTCACCCTCACCATAACCCTAAACCTAACCCTCACACTAACACTTACCCTAAACCTAACGCTAGCCCTAAGCCTCATCTTCACCCTAACCCTCAACATAACAATTACCCTCACCCTCACCCTAACCCTAACCCTAACACTAACCCTCACACTAACCCTAACCCTCACCCTAAAGCTAACTCTACCCCACATCCTAACCCTCACCCTAACCCTAACCCTAACCCTAACCCTCAAACTAACCCTAACCCTCACCCACACCCTAACCCTCACACTAACCCTAACCCTCACCCTAACCCTAAACCTAACCCTAAACCTTACCCTCACCCTAATTCTCACCGTCACCCTAACCCTCACGCTAACCCTATCCCTCACCCACACCCTAACCCTCAACCTCACATGAAACCTCACCCTCACCCTATCCCTCACCCTCACCCTAAACATCACCCTAACTCTAAGGCTCACCCTAAACCAAAACCTCACCTAACCCTCACCCTAACTCTCACCCTCACCCTAACTCTCACTGTCACCCTAACCCTCAACTAACTCTAACCCTCACCCACCCCCTAACCCTCACCCTCACCGGAAACCTCACCCTCACACTAACCCTCACCCTAAACATCACCCTAACCCTCACCCTAACCCTAACGGTAACCCTAAAACTAACCCTCCCCCTAACTCTATCCTTAACCCTAAACCTAACCCTCACCCTAACCCTAAATTGCACCCTAATCCTAACCCTAACCCTTACTTAAACGAAACCCTAACCCTCACCCTCAGTCTCACCCTAATCCTCACCCTCACCCTAGACCACACCCTAACCCTAACCCTCACCCTCACCCTCACCCTCAACCTCACTCTAACGCTCACCCTCACCATAGACCTCACCCTAACCCTAACCCTCACCCTCACCCTCATCCTCAGCCTAACCATAACCCTAACCCTAAATCTAACCCTAAACCTAAGACTAACAATAAACCTAACCCTAACCCTAAACCCAAACCCTCACCCTAACCTTAAAACTAACCCTAACTCTAAAAGTCACCCTAACCCTCACCTTCACCCTCACCCTCGCCCTCTCCCTCACACTCAGCTTAAAGCTAAGCATAACCCTAATCCTAACCCTCATCCTCACCCTCATCCTCACCCTCAACCTAACCCTAAACCTGACCCTACCCCTCACATTAACCCTAACCCTCACCCTAACCCTAAACCTAATGCTAACCCTACATCTCAACCTAACCCTCACCCTCACCCTCAACCTCACCCTCAGCCTAACCCTAACCCTAATACTAACCCTAACACTCACCCTCACCATAACTCTAACCCTCACCCTAAGCCTCACCCTCAACCTCACACTCACTCTCAGCCTAACCCTAACCCTAACCCTAATACTAACTGTAAACCTAACCCTAACATTAACCCTAACCGTAACCCCAACCCTCAACCTAACCCTACACCTAATCCTAACCCTAAAACTCTCACTAACCCTCACCCTCACCCTAACCCTAACCCCAACCTGAACCCTAACCCTCACCCTAATGCTAACTCTCACCCAAACCCTAACCCTCATCCTCACCGGAGACCTCACCCTCACCCTAAACTTCACCCATACCCTAAACCTCTCCCTAACACTAACCCTCACCCTAACCCTAACCCTAACCCTCACCCGAAACCTAACACTCACCCTAAGCTTCACCCTCACCCTAAAACTCACCCTAACACTAACCCTAACACTTACGTAACCGAAAACCTCAACCTCACCCTCAACCTCACCCTAACCCTCAACCTCATCCAAGCCCTCACCCACACCCTAACCCTCACCCTAATCCTAACCCTCACCCTAACCCTAACCCTCACCCTAAACCTAAACCTAACCCTAAACCTCACCCTCACCATAACGCTCACCGTTACCCTAACCCGCACCCTAACCCTAACCCTCACCCACACCCTAACCCTCACCCTCACCCGAAAACTCACCCTTACCCTATCCCTCACCCTCACCTTAAACATCACTCTAACTCTAACCCTCACCCTAACCCTAACCCCAACCCTCACCCTAAACCTAACCCTCACCCTAATTCTTATCGTCACCCTAACCCTCAACTAACCCTAAACCTCACGCACCCCCTAACCCTCACCATCACCCGAAACCTCACACTCACACTAACCGTCACCCTAAACATCTCCCTAACCCTCACCCTAACCCTAACCCTAAACCTAACCCTCCCCCTAAACCTAACCCTAACTCTAACCCTAACACTCACCCTAAACCTCACCCTCACCCTAACCCTAACCCTAACACTCACACTAAACCTCACCCTCACCCTAACACTAACCCTAACCCTCACCCTCACACTAACCCTCACCCTAACCCTTACCCTCACCCTAACCCTAAACCTAACCCTATTCCTCACACTAACCCTAACCCTCACCCTAACACTAGACCTACCCCTCAGTCTAAAGCTCATCCTAACCGTAACCCTAACCCTAACCCTCACCCTAAACATAACACTAACTCTAACCCTCACAATAAACCTAACGCTCAACCTCACCTTCAGCCGAACCTTAACCCTAACCCTAAACCTCACCATCAACCTCACCCTAACCCAAACCCTAAACCTCTCCCTAAACCTAACCCTTGCCCTAACACTCACCCTCACCCAAAATCGCACCCTATTCCTAACCCTAACCCTTACCTAACTGAAACCATCACCCTCACCCTATCCCTAACCCTAAATCTAACACTCACTCTCACCCTGATGCTCACCCTCAACCTCAACCTAACCCTAACCCTAACCCTAATCCTCACCCTATCCCTAACCCTCACCCTAACCCTGACCCTAATGCTAACCCCAACCCTAATGCTAACTCTCACTGTAACCCTCAGCCCAAACCTAACCCTAACCCTAATCCTAACCCTAACCTAACCCTAACCCTAACCCTAACCCTCACACTAACCCTAACCCTAACGCTAAACCTCAACCTCACCCTAACCCTAACCATAAACCTCACCTTCATCCTAAACCTAACCCTAACCATACCTCTCACATTAACCCTCACCCTAACTCTAAAACTCACCCTCACCCTCACCCTAAAACTAACCCTAACCCTCACACTAACCCTAACCCTACCACTAACCCTCATCCTCATCCGAACTCTAACCCTAACACTTCCCCTCACCATAACACTCTCCCTTACCCTCACACTCACCCTAAACCTAAATCTAACCCAAACCCTCAACCTCACCCTAACCCTCACCCTCACCCTCACCCTCACCTTCAGCCTAACCCTCACCCTAAACCTAACCCTAACACTAACACTATCCCTCAACCTAACCCTCACCCTAACCCTAACCCTAAACCTCAATCTCACCCTCACCCTCACCCTCAGCCTTACCCTAACCCTAACACTAATCCTAACACTAACCCTCACCCCCAACCTCACCCTATCCCTTACACTAACCCTAACCCTCACTCTCAGAATAAACCTAACCCTAACCCTCACCCGAAAATTCACCGTCACTCTAACCCTCACCCTCACCGGAAACATCACCCTAACCTTCACCCTCACCCTAACCCTAACCATAACCCTCACCCTAACCCTCACCCTAACCCTTACCCTCGCCCTATCCCTCACCCTAACCCTAAAATGCAACCTAATCCTAACTGTAACCCTTACCTAATCGAAACCCTCACCCTCACCCTCACCAAAAACCTCACCCTAACCCTAAACCTAACCCTAAACCTCACCCTCACCCTCAGCCTCAGCCGAACCATAACCATAACCCTAACCCTAAACCTAACCCTAACAATAACCCTAACCCTAACCCTAACCCTAATCCTCACCTCAATCCTAACTCTAACTATAAACCTCACCCTTACCCTCAACCTAACCTTCACCCTAACCCTCACCCCACCCCTAACCCTAACCTTCACCCTTACCCTAAACCTAACCCTAACCTTCAAACTCACCCTAACTCTCACCGTCACCCTAACCCTCACCCTAACCCTAACCCTCACCCACAAACTAAAACCCACCCTAACCTTAACCCTAAACCTCACACTTACCCTAACCCTAACCCTCACCCTCACCCTATCTCTCTCCATCACACTAACCCTCACCCTAACTCTAACCCTCACCCACACCCTAACCCTCACCATCACCCGAGCCCTCACCTTCACCCAAACCCTCACCCTCACCCTAACCCTTATCCTCACCCTAACCCTAATACTCACCCAAACACTCAGCCTCAACCTAAACCTCACCCTCATCCTAACCCAGACCTAACGGAAAACCTTACCCTCATCCTCAACCTCAGCCTAACCCCCACCCTCACCCTAGCCCACAAGCTAAGCCTAACAGTAACCCTAATCCTCACCCTCAATCTCACCCTCACCCTCAGCCTAACCCTAACCCTAATACTACCCTTATCCCTAACAATAAACGAACCCTTACCCTCACCCTCACCCTAAACCTAAACCTATCACAAACCCTCAACCTCAACCTAACCCTCAACCTCACCCTCATCCTCACCCTCAGCCTAACCCTCACCTTAACCCTCACACTAACCCTAACGCTCACCCTCACCCTCACCCTCAGCCTTAACCTAACCCTAACCCTAATCATAACACTAACCCTCACCCTCACCCTCACCCTATCCCTCACCCTAAACCTAAACCTCACCCCCACCCTAACCCTCACCCTAACCCTAAAACGCACCCTAATCCTAACCGTAAACCTTACCTAACCGAAACCCTCACACTCACCCTCACCCTAACCCTCACCTTCACCCTGGATCTCACCCTAACCCTAAACCTAAACCTAACCCTAACCCTCACCCTCACCCTCACCCTCAGGCGAACCATAACCCTAACCCTAAACCTAACCCTAACCCTAACCCTAACAATAACCCTAACCCTAAACCTAAACCTAACATCCACCCCAATCCTAAGGCTAACCCTAAACCTAACCCTCACCCTCAACCTTACCTTCACGTGACCCTCACCCTCAACCTATCCCTAACCCTAACCCTCACCCTATCCCTAACCCTCACCCTAAACCTAACCCTAACCCTAAACTTCACCCTCACCCTAACGCTCACCGTTACCCTAACCCTCACCCAAACCCTAACCCTCACCCTCACCCAACCGTCACCCTCACCCTAACCCTCACCCTCACACTAAACATCATCCTAACCCTAACCCTCACCCTAATCTTTAACCCTTACCCTCACCCTAACCCTAACACTCACCCTAACCTTCACCCTAAACCTAAACCTCATCCTAATCCAAACTCTTACCTAACCGAAACCCTCACCCTCTCCCTCACCCTCACCATAACCCCCACCCTCACACTAGCCCACGCCCTAAGCCTACCCCTAACACTAACCCTCACCCTCAACGTCACCATCACCCTCCACCTAACCCTAACCCTAACCTTAATAGTAACCCTAACCCTGACAATAACCCTAACCCTAACCTTAACCCCAACACTCCCCCTAACCCGAAACTTAATCCTAACCCTAAAACTCACCCTAACTCTCACCCTCACCTTAACCCTCACTCACACCCTCTCCCTCACCTTCACCCTCAGCCTAACGTTAACCCTAACCCTAATCCTAACCCTCACCCTAAACCTCACCCTCAGGGCTAACCCTAACCCTACCCCTCACCATGACTCTAACCCTACCCCTCACCCTAACCCTAAACCCAATCCTCACCCTCACCCTAAAAATCACCCTAACCCTAACCCTCACCCTCACCCTCAGCATAACCCTCACCCAAACCCTTTCCCTCACCCTCACCCTAACCCTCACACTAAATCTAACCGTCACCCTAACCCTAACCCTAACACTCACCCTCACCCTCACTCTCAACCTCAGCCTAATGCTAACCCTAACCCTAATCCTAACCCTCAGCCTCACTCTCACCCTCTCACCCTAACCCTAACCCTAACCCTAACCCTCACATTAACCCTAAACCTCACCCTAACCATAACTGTACCCCTCACCCTAACCCTAATCCTAAACCTAACTCTAACCCTCACCCTAACCCTAACCTAATCCTAACCCTCACCGTCACTCAAAGCCTCATCCTAACTCGAACCCTAACACCAACCCTAACCCTCACCCTAATCCTCATACTAAACCTAATGCTAACCCTAAACCTGAACCTCACCCTAAACATCACCTTAACCCTTACCCTCACCATAATCCTAACCCTAGCCCTAATCCTCACACTAACCCTAACCCTAACCCTAACCCTCACCATAATGCACAGCCTAACCCTAACACTCACCCTCACCCTAACCCTCACCCGATCCCTAACCCTCACCCTCACCATAACCCTAAACCTAACCCTCACACTAACACTCGCCCTAACCCTAACGCTAACCCTAAACCTCACCTTCACCCTAACCCTCAACATAACAATTACCCTCACCCTCACCCTAACCCTAACCCTAACACTAACCCTAACTCTCACCCTAAAGCTAACTCTACCCCTCATCCTAACCCTCACCCTAACCCTAACCCTAACCCTAACCCTCAAACTAACCCTAACCTTCACCCACACCCTAACCCTCACACTAACCCTAACCCTCACCCTAACCCTAAACCTAACCCTAAACCTTACCCTCACCCTAACTCTCACCGACACTCTAACCCTCACGCTAACCCTATCCCTCACCCACACCCTAACCCTCAACCTCACATGAAACCTCACCCTCATCCTATCCTTCACCCTCACCCTAAACATCACCCTAACTCTAAGGCTCACCCTAAACCAAAACCTCACCCTAAACCTAACCCTCACCCCAACTCTCACCCTCACCCTAACTCTCTCTGTCACCCTAACCCTCAACTAACTCTAACCCTCACCCACCACCTAACCCTCACCCTCACCGGAAACCTCACCCTCACCCTAACCCTCACCCTAAACATCACCCTAACCCTAACCCTAACCCTAACCGTAACCCTAAAACTAACCATCCCCCTAACCCTAAGACTAAAAATAAACCTAACCCTCACCCTAACCCTAAAACACACCCTAATCCTAACCCTAACCCTTACTTAACCGAAACCTTCACCCTCACCCTCAGTCTCACCCTAACCCTCACCCTCACCCTAGACCTCACCCTAACCCTAACACTAACCCCACCCTCACCCTCAACCTCACCCTAACCCTCACCTTCACCCTAGACCTCACCCTAACCCTAACCCTCACCCTCACCCTCATCCTCAGCCTAACCATAACCCTAACCCTAAATCTAACCCTAACCCTAAGACTAACAATAAACCTAACCCTAACCCTAAACCCAAACCCTCACCTTAACCTTAAAACTAACCCTAACCCTAAAACTCACCCTAACCCTCACCTTCACCCTCACCCTCACCCTCAGACTAACCCTAACCCTAACCCTAATCCTATCACTAACTCTGACCCTCACCCTAAACCTAACCCTAACTCTCAGCCTCAACCTAACTCTCACCCTAACCCTTTCCCTCACCCTCACACTAATCCTCACACTAAATCTAACCCTCACCCTAACCCTATTCCTCGCCCTCACCCTAAGCCTAATCTTAACCCTAAACCTAATCCTAACCCTCACCCTCAACCTCACCCTCACCCTAACACTAACCCAAACACTAACCCTCAGCTTAACCTTAAACCTCCCCCTAAACTTAACCCTAACCCTCACCCTCACCCTAAACATCACCCTAACCCTAACCCTAACCCTCACCCTCACCCTCTCCCTCACACTCAGCTTAAAGCTAAGCATAACCCCAATGCTAACCCTCACCATCATCCTCACCCTCAACCTAACCCTAAACATGACCCTACCCCTCACATTAACCCTAACCCTCACCCTAACCCTAAACTTAATGCTAGCCCTACATTTCAACCTAACCCTCACCCTCACCCTCAACCTTACCCTCAGCCTAACCCTAACCCTAAACCTAATCCTAACCCTAACCCTCACCCTCACCCTAACCCTAACCCTAACCCTCACCCTCACCCTCAACCTCACCCTCACTCTCAGCCTATCCTTAACCCTAACCCTAATACTAACCGTAAACCTAACCCTAACATTAACCCTAACCCTAACCCTAACCCCAACTCTCACCCTAACCCTACACCTAATCCTAACCCTAAAACTCTCACTAGCCCTCACCCTCACCCACACCCTCATCCTCAGACTACCCCAAACCCTCACCCTAACCCTAACCCCAACCTAAACCGGAACCCTCACACTAACTCTCATTGTCACCCTATCCCTCACCCTAACGCTAACTCTCACCCACACCCTAACCTTCATCCTCACCGGAGACCTCAACCTCACCCTAAACTTCACCCTTACCCTAAACCTCTCCCTAACACTAACCCTCACCCTAACCCTAACCCTAACCCTCACCCGAACCCTAACACTCACCCTAAGCTTCACCCTCACCCTAAAACTCACCCTAAACCTAACCCTAACCCTTACATAACCGAAAACCTCAACATCATCCTCACCCTCACCCTAACCCTCACCCTCATCCGAGCCCTCACCCACACCTTAACCTTCACCCCAACCCTAACCCTCACCCTAACCCTAAACCTCACCCTCACCCTAACGCTAACCGTCACCCTAAACCTCACCCTTACCCTAACCCTCACACACACCCTAACCCTCACCCTCACCCGAAACCTCACCCTCACCCTATCACTCACCCTCACTCTAAACATCACCCTAACTCTAACCCTCACCCTAACCCTAACCCCAACGCTCACCCTAAACCTAACCCTCATCCTAATTCTCACCGTCACCCTAAGCCTCAAGTAACCCTAAACCTCACTCACCCCCTAACCCTCACCATCACCCGAAACCTCACACTCACCCTAACCGTCACCCTAAACATCTCCCTAACCCTCACCCTAACCCTAACCGAAACCCTAAAACTAACCCTCCCCCAAACCTAACCCTAACTCTAAGACTAACACTCACCCTAAACCTCACCCTAACCCTAACCCTAACCCTAACACTCACACTAAACCACACCCTCACCCTAACACTAACCCTAACCCTCACCCTCACACTAACCCTCACCCTAACCCTTACCCTCACAATAACCCTAACCCTAAACCTAATCCTCACACTAACCCTAACCCTCACCCTAACCCTAAACCTACCCCTCAGTCTAAAGCTCATCCTAACCGTAACCCTAACCCTAACCCTCACCCTAAACATCACACTAACTCTAACCCTCACAATAAACCTAACGCTCAAACTCACCTTCAGCCGAACCTTAACCCTAACCCTAAACCTCAACCTCAACCTCACCCTAACCCAAACCCTAAACCTAACCCTTGCCCTAACACTCACCCTCACCCTAAATCGCACCCTATTCCTAACCCTAACCCTTACCTAACTGAAACCATCACCCTCACCCTAACCCAAACCCTTACCCTAACCCTAACCCTAACCCTCAGCCTAAGCATAAACCTAAGCCTAATCCTAACACTAACAATAACCCTAAAGCTAACCCTTACCATAACCCTAAACCTCACCCCAATCCTAATGCTAACGCTAACCCTCACCTTCACCTTAACCCTCACCCTCACCCTAACCCTAACCCTCACCCTCAACCTCACCCTCACACTCAACCTCAGCCTAACCCTAATACTAACACAAATCGTAACCCTAACACTCACCCTCACCCTCACCCTAACCCTAACCCTAACCCTAACCCTCACTCTCACCCTGACGCTCACCCTCACCCTCAACCTAACCCTAACCCTAACCCTAATCCTCACCCTATCCCTAAACCTCACCCTAACCCTCACCCTAAGGCTAACCCTAACCCTAACGCTAACTCTCACCATAACCCTCAGCCCAAACCTAACCCTAACCCTAATCCTAACCCTAACCCTAACCCTAATCCTCACATTAACCCTAACCCTAAGGCTAAACCTCAACCTCACCCTAACCCTAACCCTAAACCTCACCTTCACCCTAACCCTAACCCTAACCATACCCCTCACGTTAACCCTCACCCTAACTTTAAAGCTCACCCTCACCCTTACCCTAAAACTAACCCTAACCCTCACACTAACCCTAACACTAACACTAACCCTCATCCTCATCCTAACCCTAACCCTAACACTTACCCTCACCCTAACCCTCTCCCTTACCCTCACCCTCACCCTAAACCTAAACCTAACCCAAACCCTCAACCTCACCCTAACACTCACCCAAACCCTCACCCTCACCCTCACCCTCACCTTCAGCCTAACCCTCACCATAAACCTAACCCTAACCCTAACCCTCACCCTAACCCTCTCCCTATCCCTAACCCTAAACCTCACTCTCACCCTCACCCTCACCCTCAGCCTTACCCTAAACCTAACACTAATCCTAACACTAACCCTCACCCCTACCCTCACCCTATCCCTTACACTAACCCTAACCCTCACCCTCAGACTAAACCTAACCCTAACCCTTACCCGAAAACTCACCATCACCCTAACCCTCACCCTCACCGGAAACATCACCCTAACCTTCACCCTCACCCTAACCCTAACCCTCACCCTCACCCTAACCCTCACCCTAACCCTTACCCTCACCCTTACCCTAACACTAAACCTATCCCTAATCCTCACACTAACCCTAACCCTAACCCTAATCTAAACCTCACCCTAACCCTAACCCTCACCCTAAACCTCACCTTAACTCTTACACTCACCCTAACCCTAACCCTAAACCTAATCCTAAACCTTACCCTAACCCTCACCCTCATGCTAAACCTCACCCTAACCCTTACCCTCACCCCAACCCTAACCCTACACCTAACCCTAATCCTCACACTAACCCTTACCCTAACCCTAACCCTCACAATAACCCTCACCCTCACCCTTACCCTCAGGCTAATCCTAACCCTAACCCTAATACTAACACTAACCCTCAGCCTTCACCCTCACCCTATACCTAACACTAACCCTAACCTTCAACTTCACCCAACCCTAACCCTAACCCTGACCCTCATCCTATCCCTCACCCTAACCTAAACGCAAACTCTAACAGTGACTCTCACTCTAACCCTCACCCAAAACCTTATCCTCACCCTCACCCTAACCCTAATCCTAACCCTCACACTAACCCTAACTCTCACCCTAACACTAACCCTACCTCTGACCCTAACCCTCACCCTAACCCTAACCTTAACCCTAACCCTAACCCTAACTCTAACCTTCACCCTCACCCTAAACTTCACCCTCATCCTAACACTCACCCTAACCCTAACCCTCAACAACACCCTAATTTTCAGCCTAACCCTCAACCTAACCCTCACCCTCAACCTAACCCTCACCATCACCCTAACCCTCACACTAACCCTAACCCTCAACCACACCCTAACCCTCAACCTTACCTGAAACCTCACCCTCATCCTAACACTCACCCGGACCATAAACATCACCCTAACCTTAACCCTCACCCTAACCCTAATCCTGACTCTCTACCTAAAACTAACCCTCACCTTAACCCTCACCCTCACCCTAAAATGCACCCTAATCCTAACCCTTACCCTTACCTAACCCAAACTGTCACCCTCACACTAACCCTCACCCTCACACTAGACCTCACCCTACCCTAACCCTAACCCTCACCCTCACCCTAAACCTCACCCTAACCCTCAACCTCACCCTAGACCTCAACCTAACCCTAAACCTAATCCTTAGCCTCGCCCTCACCCTCAGCCTAAACATAACCCTAACCCTATATCTAACCATAACCCTAACACTAACAATATCCCTAATCCTAACCCTAACCCCAACCTTCACCCTAACCCTAAACCAATCCTAAACCTAAAACTCACCCTAATCCTCACCCTCACCCTCAGACTAACCCTAACCCTAACCCTAATCCTAACACTAACCCTCACCCTCACCCTCACCCTAAAGCTAACCCTAACTCTCACCCTCACCCTAACCCTCACCCTAACCCTTTCACTCACCCTCACACTAATCCTCACACTAAATCTAACCCTTACCTTAACCCTAGAACTCACCCTCTGGCTAACGTTAACCCTAATGCTAATCCTAACCCTCACTCTCACCCTCAGCCTCATGCTAACCCTAACCCTAACCCTAACCCTCACCTTAACCCTAAATCTCACCCTAACACTAACCCTAACCCTCACCCTCACCCTAAACATCACCCTAATCCTAACCCTCACCCTTACCCTAAACCTCACCCAAACCCTTTCCCTCACCCTCGCCCTAACCCTCAAACTAAATCTAAACCTCACCCTAACCCTACACCTAAAATTCACCCTCACCCTCAACCTCACACTCAGCTTAAAGCTAAGCATAACCCTAATCCTAACCCTCACGCTCACCCTCATCCTCACCCTCACCCTAACCCTAACCCTAGTCCTCCCCTCCCATTAACCCTACCCCTCACCCTAACCCTAAACCTAAACCTCACCCTAAACCTAACGCTCACGCTAACCGTCACCCTCACCATAAACCTCACCTAACCCTTACCATCACCCTAACCCTAACCGTAAACCTAACCCTAATCCTCACACTAACCCTAACCTTAACGCTAACCCTAAACCTCACCCTAACACTCACCCTCACCCTAAACCTCACCCTAACCCTTACCCTCACCCTAACCCTAAACCTAAACCTAACCCTAAACCTCACCCTAACCCTAACCCTCACGCTAAACCTCACCCTAAACCTTACCCTCACCCTAACCCTAACCCTATAACTAAACCTAATCCTCACACTAACCCTAACCATAAGCCTAACCCTAAACCTCACCCTAACCCTCACCTTCACCCTAAACCTCACCCTAATCCTTACCCTCACCCTAACCCATAACACTAAACCTAACCCTAAACCTCACCCTAATCCTCACCCTCACTCTAAACCTCACCCTGACCCTTACCCTCACCCTAACCCTAATCCTACACCTAACCATAATCCTCACACTAAGCCTAACCCTAACCCTAACCCTAACCCTAAACCTCACCCTAATCCTCATCCTAACCCTAACCCTAAACCTAAACCTCACCCCAACGCTAACCATTTCCCTCAACCTAAACCTCACCCTAACCCTAATGCTAACCTTAACCCCCAACCTTAACCCAAAAATCACCCTAAACCTTACCCTAACCCTAACCCTAACCCTAACCCTCACAATGACCCTCACCCTCAACCTCACCCTTACCCTCAGCCTAACCCTACCCCTAACCCTAATCCTAACACTAACCCTCACCTTCACCCTATCCCTAACACTAATCCTAACCCTCAACTTCACCCAACCCTAACCCTAATCCTAACCCTCACCCTCACCCTCACCCTAACCTAAACCCAAACTCTAACCCTGACCCTCACTCTAACCCTCACCCAAAACCTTTTCCTCACCCTCACCCTAACCCTAACTCTAACCCTCACACTGACCCTAACCCTCACCCTAACACTAACCCTACCTCTGACCCTAACCCTAACCCTAACCCTAACCCTAACCCAAACCTTAACCCTAACCCTAACCCTAACTCTAACCTTCACCCTCACCCTAAACTTCAACGTCACCCTAACACTCACCATAACCCTAACCCTCACCCACACCCTAACTTTCACCCTAACCCTAAACCTAACCCTCACCCTCACCCTAACCCTCACCATCACCCTAAACCATACCCTAACCCTAACCCTCAACCACACCCTAACCCTCACCCCCACCCGAAACCTCACCCTAACCCTCATCCTGACCCTAAGCATCACCCTAACCCTAACCCTCACCCTAACCCTAACCCAAACCCTCTACCTAAACCTAACCCTCACCCTACCCCTCACCCTCACCCTAAAACACACCCTAATCCTAACCCTAACCCTTACCTAACCAAAACCCTCACCCTCACCCTAACCCTCACCCTCACCCTAGACCTCACCCTAAGCCTAAACCTAACCCTCACCCTCGCCCTCATCCTCAGCCTAAACCTAACCCTAACCCTAAATCTAACCATAACCCTAACACTAACATTATCCCTAACCCTAACCCTAACCCCAACACTCACCCTAACCCTAAAAATAATCCTAACCCTAAAATTCACCCTAACACTCACCCTTACCCTCAGACTAACCCTAACCCCAACCCTAATCATAACACTAACCCTCACCCTCACCCTAACCCTAACTCTCACCCTCACCCTTAACCTCACCCAACCCTTTCCCTCACCCTCACACTAATCCTTACACTAAATCTAACCCTCAGCTTAACCCTAACCCTCACCCTCTGGCTACGTTAACCCTAAACCTAATCCTAACCTGCACCCTCACCCTCACCCTCAGGATAACCCTAACCCTAACCCAAACCCTCCCCTTAACCCTAAAGCTCACCCTAACCCTAACCCTCACCCTCACCCTAAACATCACCCTAACCCTAACCCTCACCCTAACCCTAATCCTCACCCAAACCCTTTCCCTCACCCTCGCCCTAAACCTCACACTAAATCTAACCCTAACCCTAATGCTACACCTAAACCTCACCCTCACCCTAACCCTCAGCTTAAAGCTAAGTATAACCCTAATCCTAAACCTCACCCTCACCCTCATCCTCACACTCACCCTAACCCTAACCCTAACCCTCCCCTCACATTAACCCTACCCCTCACCCTAATCCTAAACCTAAACCTCACCCTAACCCTAACACTAACCCTAACCCTCACGGTCACCATAAACGTCACCCTCACCCTTACCCTCACCCTAACCCTAACCCTGAACCTAACCCTAATCCTCACACTAACCCTAACCCTAACCCTAAACCTCACCCTAACACTCACCCTTGCCACGCCGACCCCAGTAGAGTCTGCTTAGCATGGGAAACCATCTATCAGACCATGATAGGGGCCTCGAGACCTATCTCTGAGTTTTGGGACTTCACCGAAGTCTACCTCAGAGAATGGGGCTTTACAGAAACCTATCTCCAAGTTTTGGGACTTCACCGAAGTCTACCTCGGAGAATAGGGCTTCTAAGAGGCCTACTCCTGGGAAAAGGCTGGCAAAAACCCTTGGAAAAGATGTGTTTCTGCCTATCTTTTCCTCATAAGAGTGCCTATTAATCTTTTACTGTTTCTACTGCTCTTTGTACTTACTCATTGTCAACGTTCCCTTATTCAAAGCTCTTTCTTAAGAGTGTTGATGACTCCAATATCTGATGAGTGTCTTAAAAATATGACTAACTCACCAGAGTTAAGTGCTACCCTGAAACCCCTCTTATGGAGGCTAGTAGACAAGCCATAAACAAATATAAAAGTATTGGTGGTTTCACAAAGTCACTCCAGCAGAAGGAATTGTAAGAAATTTACAAGAAGCTGTAGGCGTGGCTAGAACAGAAAGAATGTATGGCAATTGCTGAGATAACTACTTAGGAGAAAGAACTTCCTCATTTACTCAGAGACTTGCTAAATCTAAGTCTCCTTGGTGCTTACTATTAAAGAAGGAACAGAAAAGATCTTATGGGACAATTAAGGCCTCTATAGAAATAAGGTAATGGTTAGTTGGTGACAAACATCAAAACCCATTATATTTCTCAGAGATAAGCTAGAAACAAGTGCCTATCAGGCTACCAGCTGGTGACCACCCAAGAATGAAGCCCTGCAGCAAGGTTGTGTAACCTTTTCCCCATTCAGGCGACCAGCTGGTGACCGCCCAAGAATGAAGCCCTGCAGCAAGATTATGTAAACTTTTGCCCTTTCTTATGGAGACTTTTTGCTATAAAAGTTTGTTATCCTCTGCATTAAATCGCACTCAGCACTCAGCACTCAGCATCCACTCCTCTTGTGTATGAGTTGTCTGTTTGCCATCTCCCCACCTATTCCAGTTCCTCCCCTAGGTGTCCTCCGTCGTCCCGACAGAACCCGGTCCGCGGCACACCCTCACCCTAAACCTCACCCTAACCCTTACCCTCACCCTAACCCTAACCCTAAACATAACCCTAAACCTCACCCTAACCCTCACCCTCATGCGAAACCTCACCCTAACCCTTTCCCTCACCCTAACCCTAACCCTACACCTAAACCTAATCCTCACACTAACCCTAACCCTAAGCCCAACCCGAAACCTCAACCTAACCCTCACCCCCACCCTCACCGTAACCCTTACCCTCACCCTAACCCTAACAATAAACCTAACCCTAAACCTCAGCCTAATCCTCACCCTCACTCTAATCCTCACCCTAATCCTTACCCTCACCCTAACCCTAACCCTAAACCTAACCCTAATCCTAACACTTACCCTAACCCTAACCCTAACCCTAAACCTCACCCTAACTCTCACCAAAACCTAACCCTAACCCTAAACCTCACCCCAACGCTAACCATATCCCTCAACCTAACCCTCACCCTAACAATAACGCTAACCCTAACCCTCAACCTTAACCCAAACCTCATCCTAACCCTTACCATCACCCTAAACATAACCCTAACCCTAACCCTCACAATGACCCTCACCCTCACCCTCACCCTTACCCTCAGCCGAACCCTACCCATAACCCTAATCCTAACACTAACTCTCACCCTCACCCTCACCCTATCCCTAACACTAATCCTAACGCTCAACTTCACCCTAAACATAACCCAAACCCTAAACCTCACCCTAACCATCACCCTAACCCAAAGGCAAACCCTAACCCTCACCCTCACACTATCCCTCACCAGAACCCTTATCCTCACCCTCACCCTAACCCTAACCCTAACCCTCACACTAACCCTAGCCCTCACCCTAAGACTAACACTACCTCTGACCCTAACCCTCACCCTAACCCTAAATTTAACCCTAACCCTAACCCTAACCCTAATCCTAACTCTAACCTTCACCCTCACCCTAACCTTCACCGTCACCCTAACACTCACCCTAACCCTAACCCTCACCCACACCCTAATCTTCACCCTAACCCTCACCCTAACCCTCACCCTCACCCGAAACCTCACCCTCACCCTAACCCTCAGCCTCACCCTAAACATCACCTAACCTTAACCCTCAACCTAACCCTAACCCTAACCCTCTAAGTAAACCTAACCCTCACCCTAAGAGTCACCCTCAGGCTAAAACCCACCCTAATCCTCATCCTAATCCGTACCTAACCGAAAACCTCACCTCACCCTCAGCTTCGCCCTAACCCTCACCCTCACCTAGACCTGACCCTAACCCTAACCCTAAACCTCACCCTCGCCCTCACCCTCAGCCTAAACATAACCCTAAACCTAAATCTAACCCTAAACCTAACCCCAACCCTCACCCTAACCCTAAACCTAAACCTACCCCTCACCCTCACCCTAGCCATCACCCACACCCTAACCCTCACCCTAACCCTATCACTCACACTAACCCTCACCCTCACCCTAACTCTCACCATCAGCCTAACACTCACCCTAACGCTAAGCTTTATCCACACCCTAATCCTCAACCTAACCCGAGACCTCAAACTCACCCTAACCCTCACCCTCATCCTAACCCTCACCCTAACCCTCACCCTCACCCTAAAACTCACCCTAACCCTAACCCTAACCCTTACCTAAACATAACCCTCAACCTCACCCTCACCCTCACACTAACCTCACCCTCACCCTAGCCCTCACCCTAACCCTAACCCTAAACCTAACCCTCACCCTCACCATCACCCTAACCATAATTCTAACCCTAATCCTAACCCTAAACCAAACCCTAACAGTAACCCAAACCCTAACCCAAAACTTAACAATAAACCTAACCCTCACCCTAACCTTCACCCTAACCCTTACCCTCACCCAAAACCTTTACCCTAAACCGCATACTATACATAACCCTCACCCTAACCCTAACCCTAACCCTCATCCTACCACTCACCCTAACCCTAACCTTAAACTTAATCATCAACCTCTCCCTAACCATTACCCTAACCCTCACCCTAAACCTAACCCTAAACGTAACCCTACCTCTCACCCTAACCATCACCCTCACCGTAACCCTAATGCTAACCCTAACCCTCACGCTCAGCCTAAACTTCAACCTAACCCTTAACCTCACCCTCACCCTAACCCTCACCCTCACCCGAACCCTAACACTAACCCTCACCCTAATCCTTAATCTCACCCTAAACCTAAAACTAAGCCTAACCCTAACCCTCACCCTAACGCTAACTCTCACCCTAACCCTAAACTTACCGCCCAGCCTAAACCTCATCCTAACCCTAACACTAACCCTGACCCTAAACCTAACCCTAACCCTCACCCTCACCCTCAAACTAACCCTAAAGCTAACTCTAACCCTCAACCTCACCCTAACCCTCACCCTAAAGCTTACACTCACCCTCACCCCAACCCTAACCCTAACACTCACACTAACCCTAACCCTCATCCTCACCCTAACCCTAACACTCAAACTAACCCTCACCTTAACCCTAACACTAACACTAACCCTAACCTTCACCTTCACCCTAACCTTCACCATCACCCTAACACTCACCCTAAACCTAAACCTCATCCACACCCTAACCTTCACCCTAACCCTCACCCTAACCCTAACCCTAACCCTAAGCTTCACCCTCACCATAATTCTCACTGTCACCCTAACCCTCACCATATCACTAAACCTCACACTAAACCTAAACCTCACACAAAACCTAAACCTCATCCTAACCCTAAGCCTATCCCTCACAGTAACCCTCAGCCTAACCCTAAACCTTACCCTCCCCCTCATCCTCACCCTCACCCTCAGCCTACCCTAACCCTAACTCCAATACTAACCTTAAACCTAAGCCTAACAATAACCCTAACCCTAACCCTAACCCCAACCCTCACCCTAACCCTAAACCTAAACGTAACCCTCAAACTCACCCTAACCCTCACACTCACCCTCACCCTCAGACTAACCCTAAACCTAACCCTAATCCTAACCCTAACACTCACCCACACCATAACCCTAACCCTCTCACCTTCACCCTACCCCTCACCCTAATCCTTTCCCTCACCCTCACACTAATCCTCACACTAAATCTAACCCTCACACTAACCCTAACCCTCACCCTCAGCCTCAGCCTCACCCTCAGCCTAACGATAACCCTTACCCTACTCCTAACCCTCAAGTTCACCCTCAACCTAACCATAACCCTCACATTAACCCTAAACCTCAGCGTAACCCTAACCCTATCAATCATCCTAAACCTCACCCTAACCCTAACCCTAACCCTCACCCTAACCCTAACCCTTACCCTCACCGTCACCCTAAACATCACCCTAACCCTTTCCCTCAGCCTCACAATCACCCACAGCCTAACCCTCACCCTAAACCCAATGCTAACCCTAACCCTCACCCTAATCCTTTCCCTCACCCTCACACTAATCCTCACCCTAACTCTAACCATAACCTTAACCCTAATCCTCACCCTCACACAAACCATAACCCTCACCCTAACCCTAACCCTCACCCTAAACCTAACCCTAAACCTCACCCTCACCCTCACCTTAACCCTAACACTAACCCTCACCCTAACCCTCACCCTAACCCCAACGCTAACCCTAAACCTCACCCTCACCCTAACCCTCACCCGAACCCTTACCCTAACCCTAACCCTAACACTTACTCTCACCCTCACCCTCACCCTAACCCTCACACTCACTCTAACCCTCACCGACACCCTAACCCTCACCCTAAACATAACCGTCACTCACACTTTTAACCTAACCCTCACCCGAACCATCACCCTCACCCGAACCCTCACTCTCACCCTAAACATCACCCTAAACCTAAACCTCACACTAAACCTAAACCTCATCCTAACCCTAAATCTATCCCTCACAGTAACACTCACACTAATTCGAACCCTAACCCTCACCCTAATCTTAAGCCTCACCCTCAAACTCACCCTAAGCCTAACCCCAATCGTAATCCTAACCCTCACCCTCAGCCTCACCCTCAGCCTCACCCTAACCCTAAACCTCACCCTCAACCTAAGCCTCACCCTTACCCTCACCCTCACCCTAACCTTAACCCTAACCCTAATCCTGACCCTAACCCTAACCCTCAACCTCACATTAACCATAACCCTAACCCTCACACTCACCATAACCCTCACCCTCAATCTCACCCTCACCCTAACCCTAACCCTAACCCTAATCCTCACCCTAACCCTAACCCTCACCCTCACACTTCACCCTCACTCTCAACCTCATCCTCACACTCACCCTCAGCCTAACCCTAACACTAACCATAATCCTAACGCTAACCCTCACCCTCACCCTAACTCTAACCCTAACCCTAACCCAACCCTCACACTAAACCTAACCCTAATCCTCACCCTAACCCTAACCCTCAACCTAACCCTCACCCGCACCCTCACCCTCACCCTAACCATAACCCTAACCCTCATACTCACCATAACCCTCACCCTCAATATCACCCTCACCCTAAACCTAACCCTAACCTTAATCCTCACCCTAACCCTAACCCTCACCCTCACCCTTACGGTCACCCTCAACCTCATCCTCACACTCACCCGCAGCCTGACCCTAACACTAACCCTAATCCTAACCCTAACCCTCACCTTCACCCTAACTCTAACCCTAACCCTAACCCAACTCTCACACTAAATCTAATCCTAATCCTCACCCTAACCGTACTACTCACACTAACCCTCACCCTAACCCTAACCCTCACCTTAAACCTAACACTAACCCACACCCTCACCCTAACCCTCACAGTAACCCTAACCCTCACCTTAACCATACCCTCACCCTCAATCTCACCCTCAGCCTAAACCTAAAGCAAACCCTAATCCTAACCCTAACCCTCACCCTCACCCTCACCCTTACCCTAACCCTCACCCTCACCCTCACCCTAACCCTAACTCTAACCCTTTCCTAACCCTTTCCCTCACCCTCACCCTCACCCTAATCCCTAACCGTCACCCTAACCCTCACCCTAACACTCACTCTCAACCGCTGCGTGACCCTCACCCTAACACTCACACTAACCGTAACCCTCACCATAAACCTAAACGTAACCCTAACCCTAACCCTAACTCTCACCCACACCCTAACCGTCACTTGAACCCTAAATCAAAACCTTACACTAACCTTAACCCTCACCCTAAGCCTAAGCCTAACCCTAAACCTAACCCTCACCCTAACCCTCATGATAACCATAACCCTCAATCTTAACCCTAAGCCTCACCCTAAACCTTACCCTTACCCTAACCCTGACCCTAACCCTAATCCTCACACTAACCCTCCCCCTAACCCTAATGCTAACCCTAACCCTCACCCTCACCCTACCCCTCACCATAACCCTTACCCTCACCCTAACCCTCACACTAAACCTAACCAGCACCCTAAACCTAACCCTACCCCTCACCCTAACCCTAACCCTAAACCTTACCCTAACTCTAAATCTAACCCTCACCCTCACCCTGACCATAACCCTCACCTTAACCCTAACCTTTACTGTAACCCTAATCCTCACCCACACTCTAACCCTCACCCTAACCCTTACCCTAAACCTAACCCTCACCCTAACCATAACCCTAACCCTCAACTTCACCCTAACTCTCACCGTTACACTACTGCTCACCCTAACCCTAACACTCACCCATAACCTAACCCTCACCGTCAACCTCACCCTCATCCTCACCCTCACCCTAAACATCACCCTAAACCTAACACTCACCCTCACCCTAACCCTTACACTTAACCTCACCCTCACCCTAATCCTCACCCTAACCCTAACCCCAACCCTTACCTAACCGAAACCCTCACCTTCACCCTCACCCTAACCCTCACCCTCACCCAGGCACTCACCCTCACCCTTACCCTAACCCTAAATTTAACCCTCACCCTCACCCTCAACCTCAGCCTAACCCTAACCCTAACCCTCATCCTGACCCTAACACTCAACTTCACCCTCACCCTAACCCTCACCTTCACCCTAAACATCACCCTAACATTAACCCTCACGTAACCCTAACGCTCACCATAAACATCATCCTGACCCTCACGCTAATCCTCACCCTAACCCTACGCTTAACCCTTAGCTAACCGAAAACCTCACCCTCACCCTAATCCTCAACCTAACCCTCACCCTCACCCTAGCCCTCACTCTAACCCTAACCCTATCCCTAACTCTAACCCTCACCCTCACCCTCACCCTCAGCCTAACCCTAATCCTAACGGTAATCCTAACTCTAACCCTCAGGCTCACCCTCACCCTAACACTAACCCTAACCCTAACACTAAGATTCAGTCGCAACCTCAGCCCCTCCCTAACCCTAACGCTAAACCTAACAATAACCCTAATACTAAACCTAACCCTAACACTCACCCTCACCCTCACCCTAACCCTAACCCTCACCCTCACCCTAACCCTAACCATAACCCTTTCCCTCAACCTAAACCTAACCCTACCCCTCACACTAACCCTAACACTCACCCTAAACCTAACCCTACCCATCACCCTAAATCTCACCCTAAACCTAACCCTAAACCTTACCCTAACTCTAACTCTAACCCTAACCATCACCCTCACCCTAACCCTCACCCACACCCTAACCCTTACCCTAACAATTATCCTAAACCTAACCCTCACCCTAACCATAACCCTAACCCTCACCCTCACCCTAACTCTCAACGTTACCCTAAGACTCACCCTAATCCTAACACTCACCCACACCCTAACCCTCACCCTCACCCTCCCCAACTTCCTCACCCTAACCCTCACCCTCACCCTAACAATCACCCTAACCGTAACCCTCACCCTCACCCTAACCCTCACCCTTAACCTCACCGTCACCCTAATCCTCACTCTAACCCTAACTCCAACCGTTAGCTAACCGAAATCCTCACCTTCACCCTCACCCTAACCCTTACCCTCACCCAGGCACTCAGCCTCATCCTAACCCTAACCCTAACTCCTACCCTAACACTCAACCTCACCCTCACACTAACCCTCACCCTCACCCTAAACATCACACTCACCCTCACCCTAATCCTCACCCTAACCCTAACTCTAACCCTTAACTAACCGAAACACTCACTCTCACCCTCACCCTCACCCTCACACTAACCCTGACCCCAACCCTAACCCTCACCCTCAACCTCACCCTAACCCTAACCCTAACACTCATGCTCACCCTAACCCTAACCATAATCCTAAACCTAACCCTAAAGCTCACCCTAACCCTAACGCTAACCCTAACCCTCACCCTCACCCTAAACCTCACTGTTACCCTCATCGTCACCCTAACCCTAACTCTAACCCTAACCTTCACACTAACACTAACCCTCACCCTCACCCTAACCCTAACCCTCACCCTAACCCTAACCCTCACCCTCATCCTAAGCTTCACCTTCACCCTCACCCTCACCCTCAAAGTCATTCTAACCCTCTCCCTAACCCTAACCCTCAACCATAACCTAACCCTCACTCTAACCCTCACTGTCACCCTAACCCTCACTCTAACCCTAAACCTCACCCATAACCTAACCCTTACCCAAACCCTAACCCTAACCCTAACCCTTACCTAGATGAAAACCTCACCATCACCCTCAACCTCACCGTAACCCTAAACCTCATCCACACCCTCACCATCACCCGAACCCTTACACTCACCCTCACCCTCACCCTCAGCCTAAACCTAACCCTAACCCTAATCCTAACCCTAACCCTCACCCTCTTCCTCACCCTAATCCTCACCCTCACCCTAAACATCACCCTAACCCTTACCCCCACCCTAAACCTAACTCTCACCCTAAACCTCAACCTCACCCTAATCCTCACCCTAACCCTAACCCTAACCCTTAAGTAACCGTAATCCTCACCCTCACCCTCACCCTCACCCTATCCCTCACCCTAACCATAACCCTAAACCTAACTCTAACCCTCACCCTCACCATCAGCCTAAACCTAAACCTAACCCTAATCCTAACTCTAACACTTACCGTCACCCTCACCCTAACACTAACCCTAACCCTAAAACTAAACCTCAGCCCCACCCTCAACCTCACCCTAACCCTAACGCTAAACCTAACCCTCACCTAAACCTTACCCTCACCCTAAACCTAAGCTTAACGCTAAATCTAAAACTCACCTTCACCCTCACCCTCAACCTTAGCCTAACCCTAAACCACACCCTCAGCCTAAACATCACCCTAACCCTAATGCTAAAGCTAACCCTCACCTTCACCCTAACCCTCACCCTAAAATGTATCCTCACCCTAAACCTAACCCTAATCCTGACCCTCACACCCTAACCCTGACCCAAACCCTAACCCTACCCCTCACCCTAACCTTCACCCTAAAATTAAATCTAACCCAAACCCTAACCCTAATCCGAACCATAACCCGAACCCTTACCTGAACCCTCACCTTCACTCTAATCCTCAACCTTAACTTAAATATCACCCTAACCCTAACACTCACCCAACCCTAACCCTCAACCTAAACCTCACCCTCACCCTAATCCTCACCCTAAACCTAACCCTAATCCTAAACCCCACCCTCAGCCTCAGCCTCACCCTCACCCTAACCCTCACTATCACCCTAACACTCACCTTAACACTCACCCTCAGCCTAACCCTCACCCTCAACCTAAACCTCACCCTAAACCTCACGCTAACCCTCACACTAACCTTAACGCTCACCCTAACCCTAACCCCAACTCTAATCCTAACCCTCACATTAACCCTCACCCACACCATAACCCTAAACCTAGCCATCACACTAACCCTCATACTAACCCTAACCTAACCTAACCCTAATCCTCACCCGCACTCTAATGCTCACTGTCACCCTAAGCCTCACCCTAACCCTAACCCTAATCCTAACCCTCACCCTAATCCTCACACTAGCCCTAATGCTAACCCTAACCCTCACCATCACTCTAAACCTCACCATAACTCTTAACATCATCGTAATACTATCCCTAACCCTAATCCTCACACTAACTTCACCCTAAATATAACCCCCATCCTAATGCTCAGCCTATCCCTAACCCTAATCCTCACCCTAACCCTCACCGTCATCCTAACACTCACACTAACCCTAACCCTCACCTGCACCCTAACCCTCACCTGAAATCTAACCCTCACCCTTACACTAACCCTAACCCTCACCCTAACCCTACTGCTCACCCTAAAACTAACCCTCACCCTTAACCTCAACCTAAACCTAAACCTCACCGTAGCCCTAACCCTAACCCTTAACTAACCAAAACCCTCACCCTCAGTCTCACCCTCACCCTAACCCTCACCCTCACCCTAGCCCTCACCCTAACCCTAAACCTAATCCTAAATCTAACCTTCACACTCACCCTCACCATCAGCCTAACCATAACCCTAATCCTAACCCTAAACCTCACCCTCACCCTAAACATCACACTAACCCTAACCCTCACCCTAACCCTCACCCTCACCCTAGCCCTCACCCTAACCCTAACCCATCACCCTCACCCTCACACTCACCCTAACCCTAACCCTCACCCACAACCTAATCCTCAACCTAACCATAACCCTAACCCTCAACCTATCCCTAACCCTCACCCACCCCCTAACCCTCAACCTCACCCGAAACCACATCCTCACCCTAACTCTCAATGTCACCCCAACCCTCACCCTAACCCTAACCCTCACCCACACCCTAACCTTCATCCTCACCTGAAACCTCACTCTCACCCCAATCTTCAACCTCACCCTAAACATCACCCTAACCCTAACCCTCACCCTCACACTCACCCTCATCCTAAAACTCACCCTAATCCTAACCCTCACCCTTACCTAACCAAAACCCTCACCCTCACCCTCACCCTCACCCTAACCCTCACCCTCATCCTAGACCTCACCCTAACCCTATCCCTAACCCTAACCCTCACCCCAAACCTAACGCTAACCCTAACCCTCACCCTCACCCTAACCCCCACAGTCACCCTCACCCTAATCTTAAACCTAACCCTACCCCTCACACGAACCATAACACTTACCCTAACGCTAAACCTACCCCTCACCCTACCCCGCACCCTAAACCTAACCCAAATTTCACCCTAAACCTAAACCTAAACCTGAACTTAACCGTCACCCTACCCTTACCATCACCCTAACCCTCACCCTAACCCTAACCCTCACCCACAACCTAAACCTCACTCTCACCCTCACTTTAACCCTCACCCTCACCCTAACCCTCACACTAACATTAAATCTCACCCTAACCCTAACCCTAACCCTAATCCTAACCCTCACATTAACCCTAACCCTCACCAAAACCTTAACCTTACCCCTGACCCTAACCCTCATTCTAACCCTAACACTAACCGCCACCCTAAACCTAACCTAACCCTAACCCTCACCCGCACCCTAACGCTCACTGTCAGTATAAGCCTAGCACTAACCCTCACCCTAAACCTAACCCTAAACCTCACCATCACACTAACTCTCACCATCACCCTAATTCTCACCCTAACCCTAACCCTCACCCACATCCTAACCCTCATGCACACCCTAACCATCAACCTAACCCTAAGCCTAACACTAACCATCACCCTACCCTTACCCTAATCCTCAACCTCAACCTAAACATCACCCTAACCCTAACACTCACCATAACCCTAACCCTCAACCTAAACCTCACGCTCACCCTCACCCTCACCCTAACCCTCACCCTCACCCTAAACCTCACCCTAACCCTTACCCTCACCCTAACCCTAACCCTAACCCTAAACCTCACACTAACAATAACCCTCCCGCTAACCCTAACCCAAACCCTAATCCTAACCCTCACATTAACCCTAACCCTCACCATAATCTTAAACCTACCCCTCACCATAACCCTCATACTAACCCTAATCCTAAACCTCACCCTAACCCTAACCCTAACCTAACCCCAACCCTCACCCACACCCTAACGCTCACTGTCACCCTAAGCCTCACCCTTACCCTAAAACTAACCCTCACGCTAACCCTCACACTAAACCTAACCCTCACCCTAACCCTACCCCTAACCCTACCCCTCACATTAACCCTAACCCTCACCATAACCCTAACCCTACCCCTCACAGTAACCCTCATACTAACACTAACCCTAACCCTCACCCTAACCCTAACCTAACCCTAATCCTCACTCACACCCTAATGCTCACTGTCACCCAAAGCCTCACTCTAACCCTAACCCTAACCCTAACCCTAACCCTAACCCTAACCCTCACACTAGCCCTAACGCTAACCCTAACACTCACCCTCACTCTAAACCTCACTGTAAACCTTACCCTCACCATAATCCTATCCCTAACCCTAATCCTCACGCTAACCTAACCCTAACTATAACTCTCACCCTAATGCTCAGCCTAACCCTAACCCTTATCCTCACAATAACCCTCACTGACATCCTAACACTCACACTAACCCTAACCTTCACTCACACCCTAACCCTCACCTGAAATCTAACCCTCACCCTTACACTAACCCTAACCCTCACTCTAAGCCTAACCATAACCCTAACCCGAACCCTCACCCTAACCCTCACCCTAACACTCATGATAACCCTAAATCTCAATCTCACCCTAAGCCTCCCCCTAAACCTTACCCTTACCCTAACCCTAAACCTAACCCTAATCCTCACACTAACCCTAACCCTAACTCTCACCCTAAACCTAACACTAAACCTAATATTCACCTTCACCCTAAACCTCACCATAACCCTTACACTCACGCTAAACCTAACCCTACCCCTCACCCTACACCACAACCTAACCCTAACCCTAATCCTAACACTTACCCTAATTCTAAACCTAACCCTAAACCTAACACTCAACCTAACCCTCACCCTAACCCTCACCCGAACCCTCACCCCAAACCTCATCCTCACCCTAAACATCACCCTTACGTAAAGCTCACCCTAAACCTAACCATCACCCTTAACCTCAACCTTAACCTAAACCTCACTGTAAAGCTAACCCTAACCCTAAACTAACCGAAACCCTCACCCTCATCCTCACCCTGACTCTAACCCTCAACCTTACCCTAGCCCTGACCCTAACCCTAAACCTAAACCTAAATCTAACCCTCACCCTCACCCTCACCATCAGCCTAACCATAATCCTAATCCTAACCCTAAACCTCACCCTCACCATAAACATCACCCTTTACCCTAACCCTCAACCTAACCCTCACCCTAACCCTCACCCTAACCCAAGCCCATACCCTAACTCCAGCCCTCACCCTCACCCTCACCCTCACACTCACACTCACCCTAACACCCTAACCTTAACACTAAACCTCAGCCGCACCCTCAGGCTTACCCTAAGCCTAACACTAAACCTAACAATAAACCTAACCCTAACCCTATCCCTCACACTAACCCTAACCCTAACCCTCACCCTAAAACTCACCCCAACCCTCACCCTTACCCTCACCTCAGCCTAACCCTAACCCTAAAACTAATCCTATCCCTAACCCCCAACCTCACCCTCACCCTAACCCTAACCTTAACCCTCACCCTCACCCTAACCCTCACCCTAACACTCATCCTCACCCTCAGCCTCAGCCTCTGCGTAACCCTCACCCTAACCCTCACACTAACAGTAACCCTCACCCTAAACCTAACCCTAACCCTACCCCTAACACTAAACCTCCCCCACACCCTAACCCTCACTTGAATCCTAAATTTCAACCTTGCCCTAAACTTAACCCTCACTCTAAGCCTAACCCTAACCCTAATCCTAACCCTCACCCTAACCCTCAAGAAAACCATAAACCTCAATCTCACCCTAAGCCTCACCCTAAACCTCACCCTCACCCTAAACCTCACCCTAACCCTTACCCTCACCATAATCCTAAAACTAACCCTAATCCTCACACTAACACTAACCCTAACCCTAACCCTCACCCTAACCCTCACCCTAACCCTAATGCTAACTCTAACCCTCACCCTCACCCTAAACCTCACCCTAACACTTACCCTCACCATAATCCTAAAACTAACCCTAATCCTCACACTAAACCTAACCCTAACCCTAACACTCACCCTAATGTTCAGCCTAATTCCTAACCCTCACCCTCACCCAACCCCTCACCGTCAAAATAACCCTCACCCTAACCCTAACCCTCACCCACACCCTAACCCTCACCCGAACCCTAACCTGAAACCACACCCTTACCCTAACCCTCACCCTAAACCTAACCCTAACCCTAATCCTAAACCTAACCCTAACCCTCACCCTAACCCTAACCCTAACCCTCACACTAACCAAAACCTTCAACCTAACCCTAACACTACCCTAAACCTAAACCTCACCCTAATCCTCATCCTCACCCTCACCCTCACCCTCACCCTCACCCTAACCCTAAAACTCACCCTCACCCTAACCCTCACCCTAACCCTCACCCTCACCCTCACCCTCAGTCTAACACTCACCCTAACCCTCACACTAACCTTAACCCTCACCCTAACCCTAACCCTCACCCTCACCCTAAGCCTAACCCTCACCCTAACTCTAATCCTAACTGTCACCCTAAACCTCACACTAACCCTCATGCTAACCCTAAACCTCAATATCTCCCTAACCCTCCCATAAGCCTAACCCTAACCCTATCACTAATCCTAAACCTAACCTTCACCCTCACCCTCTCCCTAACCCTAACCCTCACCCAAACCCTCACGCTAACCTAACCCTCACCCTAACCCTCACCCTCACCCTAAACGTCACCCTATCCCTAACCTTATCCCTCACATGAACCATAACCCTCACCCTAACCCTAAGCCTATCCCTCACCCTAACCAGCACCCTAAACCTAACCCAAATCTCACCCTAACCCTAAGCCTAACCCGAACTTCAACATCACCCTGACCCTCACCATCACCCTAACCCTAACACTCACCCACACCCTAACCCTCACCCTCACCCTCATTCTAACCCTCACCCTCACCCTAACCCTGACCCCAACCCTTACCCTCACCCTAACCCTAACCCTAACCCTCACACTAACATTAACCCGCACCCTAACCCTAACTCTAACCCTAATCCTAACCCTCACATTAACCCTAACCATCACCAAAACCTTAACCCTAACCCTCGCCCTAACCCTCATACTAACCCTAACACTAACCCTCACCCTAACCCTAACTCTAACCCTCACCCTCACCTTAACTCTCACCGTCACCCTAATCCTGACACTAACCATAAACCTCATGCACACTCTAACCCTCAACCTAACCCTAAGACTAACACTAACCGTCACCCTAATCCTTACCCTAAACCTCAACCTCACCCTAAACATCACCCTAACCCTAACACACACCATAACCCTAACCCTTACACTAAACCTCACGCTCATCCCCACCCTCACCCTAACCCTCACCCTCACCCTAACCCTAACCCTCAGACAAACATTAACCCTTCCCCTAACCCTAACGCTACCCGTAATCCTAACCCTCACATTAACCCTAACCCTCAACATAACCTTAACCCTACCCCTCACCAGAACCCTCACACTAAAGTTAATCCTAACCCTCACCCTAACCCTAACCCTAAACTAACCCCAACCCTCACCCGCACCCTAACGCTCACTGTCACCCTAAGCCTCACCCTCACGCTAACCCTAACCCTAACCCTCACCCTAACGCTCAACCTAAACCTAACCCTCACCCTCACCCTTACCCTCACCCTCACCCTACCCTCGAGCGAAACCTAACCCTCACCCACAACCTAACCCTCACCCGAACCCTAACCCTCAACTTTATCCTAAACCCTAACCCTCACCCTAAGCCTAACCCTAACCCTAACACTAACCCTAACCCTAACCCTCACCTTAACCCTCAAGCTAACCCTAAACCTCAATCTAACCCTAAGCCTCACCGTAACCCTTACCCTTACCCTAACCCTAAACACAAACCGAAACCTCACACTAATCCTAACCCTAACCCTCACACTAACTCTAACCTTACCCTAACCCTCACCCTCACCATAACCCTAACCCTAAACCTAACCCTCACCCACACCCTAACCCTCATCCTAACCCTAACCCTAAACCTAACCCTCACCCTAACCCTAACCCTAACCCTAACAGTTACCCTAACGTCACACTAACCCTCACGCTAACCCTAACCCTCAATCTCACCCTAACCCTCACCCTAACCCTTTCTCTCACCCTAACCCTGCCCTAACCCTCAACCTCACCCTGACACTCATTCTAAGCCTAACCCTAACCCTATCCCTAAACCTAAACCTAAACCTCACCCTCACCCTCACCCTAACCCTAACCCTCACCCTAACCCTAACCCTAAACCTCACCATAACCCTAACTCTCACCCTAACCCTCACCCACACCCTAACCCTCACCATCACCCAAAGCCTCACCCTAACCCTAACCATAACCATCACCCTCACCCTCACCCTAACCCTAACCCTAACCATAAAGCTCACTCTAATCTTTACCCTCACCATAATACTACCCCTAACCCTACTCCTCACACTAACACTAACCCTAACCCTACTCCTCACACTAACCCTAACCCTAACCCTAACCCTCACCCTGACGCTCAGCCTAACCCTAATCCTCACCTTCACCCTAACCCTCTCTGTCACCCTAACCCTCACTCTAACCCTAACCCTCAGCCACAACCTAACCCGAACCTGAACCCTAACTCTCAAGCTCACCCTAACCCTAACCCCCACCCTAACCCTAACACTAACCCTAACCCTCTCCCTAAAACTCAAACTAAACCTCAAGCTAACTCTAACCCTCAATCTCACTCTAAGCCTCACCCTTACACTAACCCTAACCCTAAACCTAACCCTCAACCTAAGGTTCAGCCTAACCCTAAACCTCACCGTCACCCTAACCCTCATCATCACCCTAAACCTCACCCTAACACTAACTCTCAACCAAACCCTAACCCTCACACGAAAACTAACACTCACCCTCACCCTAAACCTAACCATCACCCTATTGCTCACCCAAACCCTCACCCACACCCGAACCCTCACCCGAACCCTAACCCTCACCCTCATCCTAAACCTAAACCTCACCCTAACCATAACCCTAACCCTAACCCTAACAGTCACTCTAACCTCACACTAACCCTCACGCTAACCCTAACCCTCAATCTCACCCTAAGACTCACCCTAACACTTTTCCTCACCCTAACCCAGCCCTAACCCTCACCCTCACCCTAAGTCTAACCCTAACCCTATCCCTAATCCTAAACCTAACCCTCACCCTCACCCTCACCCTAACCCTAGCCTTCACACTAACCCTAACCCTAACCCTAACCCTAACCCTCACCCTAACCCTAACCCTCACACGAACGCTCACCCTCAACCTATACCTCACCTTAACCCTAACCCTAACGCTTACCTAACCGAAACCCTCATGCTTACTTCACCCTCACCCTAACCCTCACCCTCACCACAGACCTCACCCTAAACCTAACCCTAACCGTAACCTCAACCCTCAACCTCACCCTCACACTCACCCTAACCCTAACCCTAATACTAACCCTAATCCTAACCCTAACAATAATCCTAACCCTAACCCTAACCCTCATCCTCACCCTAAACCTCACCATCAACCTAAACCTCACCCAAAGCCTCACCCAAACTCTAACCCTCACCCTAACCCTAACCCTCAACCTAACCCTAAACCTAACGCTAACCCTCACCCTAACCCTCACACTAACCCTCACGCTAACCCTAATGCTCAATCTCACCCTAAACTTCACCGTAACCCTTTCCCTCACGCTCACCCTAACCCTCACCCTTACCCTAACCCTCACCCTCACCCTAAACATGATCCTAACCGTAACATTCACCCTAACACTAACCCTCACCCTAAACGTCACCCTCACCCTAATCGTCACCCTAAGCCTAACCTTAACCCTTACCTTAACGAAACCCTCACCTCACCCTCACTCTAACCCTCACCCTCACCCTAATGCTCACCCTAAACCTTCCCCTCACCCTAACCCTAACCCTAACTCTAACCCTAATCCTCACACTAACATTAACCTTTACCCTAACCCTAACCCTAAACCTAATCCTAACCCTCACATTAACCCTATCCCTCACCATAACCTTAACCCTACCCCTCACCCTAATCCTCATACTAACCCAAACCCTCACACTAACCCTAATCCTATCCCTCACCCTAACCCTAAACTAACCCTAACCCTCATCCACATCCTAACGCTTATTTTCACCCTAAGCCTCACCTTAAACCTAACCCTAACCCTTACCCTAACCATCATCCTTACCCTTAAGCTAACCTTAACCCTCACCCTCTAGCTAAACCTCACATTAACCCTTACACTCACCATAATCCTAACCCTAAACCTAATCCTCACACTAACCCTAACCCTAACCCTCACCCTCACCCGTACCCTAATGCTCACTGTCACCCTAAGCTTCACCCTAACCCTAACCCTAACCCTACCCCTCAACCTAACCCTCATACTAACCCTAACCCTAACCCTCACACTAACCCTAACCTAACCCTAACCCTCACCCGCACCCTAACGCTCACTGTCACCCTAACCCTAACCCTAACCCTAACCCTAACCCTACCCCTCAACCTAACCCTCATACTAATCCTAACCCTAACCCTCACACTAACCCTAACCTAACCCTAACCCTCACCCGCACCCTAAAGCTCACTGTCACCCTAACCCTAACCCTAACCCTAACCCTCACGCTAACCCTCACTCTGACCCTCACCCTTATCCTAATGCTAACCCTAAACCTCACCCTCACCCTAAACCTCATGGTAACCCATACCCTTACCATAATCCTATCCCTAACCCTAATCCTCAAACTAACCCTAACCCTAACACTAACCCTCAGCGTAATGCTCAGCCTAAACCTAACCCTCACCGTCATGCTAACCCTCACCGGCAACCTACACTCACCCAAAATCTAACCCTCAACCACAACCTAACCGTCACTCGAACCCTAACCCTTACCCTTACCCTAACCCTACCTCTCACCCTAAGCCTAAGCCTAAGCCTAAGCCTAACCCTAACACTCAAGCTAACCCTAAACCTCAATCTCAGCCTAAGCCTCACCTTAACCCTTACCCTTGCCCTAAGCCTAAACCTAACCGTAAACCTCACACTAAGCCTAACCATAACCCTCACCCTCACCCTCAGCCTAACTCTAAACCTAACCCTAACCCTAACCCTAACTCTCACCCTAACCCTCACCTAACCCTAACGCTAACCCTAACCCTCACCCTCACCATAACCCTCACGATAACCCTTACCTTACCCTAACCCTAACCCTACCTCTCAAACTAACCCTAACCCTCACCCTAAACCTAAACCTACCCCTCACCCTAACCCTAACCATAACCCTAACCCTAACCCTCACCCTAACTAACATTGCCCTAACCCTCACCCTCACCCTAACCCTAATCCTAACTCTAACCCTCAACCTCATCCGCACCATCAGCCTAACCCTAACCCCAACCCGAATCCTAACTCTAACCCTCACCCTAACACTTACCCTAACCCTCACCCTCACCCTTACCCTCACGCTCACCCTAACCCTAACCCTAACCCTAACCCTCACCCTCACCCTAAACATCACCCTAACACTAACCCTCACACTAAACCTAACCCTAACCCTCACCCAAAACCTAACCAGCACCCTAACCCTCAACCTCACCCTAAACCTAACCCTAACCCTAAACCAACCCAAACCATCACCATCACCATCACACTCACCCTAAACCTAATACTCACCCTAGACCTCACCCTAACCCTAACCTTAACCCTAACCCTCAACCTGACCCTCACACTCAATGTAAACCTAAACCTAAACCTAATCATAACCCTAACCCTAATCATAACCCTAACCCTCACACTGACCCTAACCCTCACACTCACCCTCTCCCTGACCCTCAGCCTAATCCTAAACCTAACCTTGATCCTAACCCTAACTCTCATCCTCACCCTGTCCCTTACCCTCACGCTAACCTTTAACGTTAAACCTCACCCTCACCCTCACCCTAACCCTAACCCTCACGATAACCCTAACCCTGAACCTCCCCCTAAACCTCACCCTAAACATAACCGTACAACTCAACCTAACCCTCATGATATCCCAAACCCTAACCCTAACCCTCACCCTAAACTTCACCCTAACCCTAACCCTCACCCTAGCCCTCATCCTAACCCTAAACCTAACCCTAACCCTCACTCTAACCCTCACCCTAACCCTCACCCTCACCCTCACCCAAACCCTAACCATAAAACTAATAATCACACTCACACTCACCCTAACCCAAATCATAAGCCTAACCGTAATCCTAACGCTAACTCTCACCCTCACCCTAACACTAACCCTAAACCTAATCCTAAACCTCAACCTAACCCTCACCATAACCCTCATCTTAAACATTACCCTCACCCTAACCCTAACCCGAACCCGAACCCTAATCCTAGCCCTCACATTACCCCTAACCCTCACCCTAAACCTAACCCTACACCTCACCCTAACCCTCACACTCACCCTCACCCTAACCCTAAACCTAACCCTCACCCTAACCCTAAACCTAACCCTAACCCACAACCTCACCCTAACCCTCAGCATCACCCTAACACTTACACTAAACCTAAACCTCCCCCACACCCTAATCCTCAACCTCACCCAACCCTCACCCTCACCCTAGCCCTGACCCTAACTATAATCCTAACCCTCAACCTCACCCTAACCCTAACTCTCACCCTAACCTTCACCATCACCCTAACCTAAACCCTCACACTAAACATCATCCTAAACCTAACCCGCTCCCTCACCCTAGCTCTTACCCTAACACCAACTCTCACCGTCACCCTAGCCCTCACCCTCACCCTAGCCATCACCCAAACCCTAACCGTAACCCTAAACCTCTCCCTCACCCTCACCCTAACCCTAACCCTAACACTAAGCCACACACTAATCCTAACCCTCACCTTAACCCTAACCCTAACCCTAACCCTCACCCTCACACTCACACTCACACTCAGCCTAACACTAAAGCTAACCCTAATCCTAACCCTAACCCTCATCCTCACCCTCATACTAACCCTCCCCCAAACTCTAACCATCACCCTAACCCTCCCCATCACCCTAAACCTAACCCTAACCCTAACCCTCACACTAACCCTAATCCTCACAATAAACTTAACATTAAACCTCACCCTAACCCTAACCCAAAACATATCCCTAACCCTAACCCTAACCCTGAACCTAACCCTAACCCTAACCCTAACACTCACCCTCAGAGAAAACCTAAACCTAAAAGTAATCATAACCTTAACTCTAATTATAAACCTGACCCTCACACTCACCCAAACCCTAAACTTAAACCTCACCCTCAACCTCACCTTAAACCTAACCCTCACCCTAACCTTAACACTCACCCACACACTAACCCTCACACACAATCCTAATCCTAACCATAACACTCACCCTCACACTAAACATCACCCTTACATTAACCCTCAACCTAAACCTAACCCTAATCCTCACCCTAAACCCAACCCTCAACCTAAACTTCACTCTCACCCTAATCCTAACCCTAACCCTAACCCAACCCAAACCCTAACCCTCACCCTCACCCTAACCTTAGCCCTAACCCTAAACCTCACCCTCAACCTCACCTTAAACCTAACCCTCAATCTAACCCTAACCCTAACGCTCACCCTAACCCTCACCCTAAACTTTACCCTAACCCTAATCCTAACTCTTAGACTAACCCTCACCCTAAACCTAAACCTAACCCTAACTCTCACTTCACCCTAACCCTCACCCTAACCCTTACCCTCACCCTAACCCTAACCCTAACACTCACACTAATCCTCACCCTCACCCTAAACCTAAACCTAACCCTAACCCTCACCCTCACCCTCACCCTCATCTTCACACTCAGCCTAACACTAACCCTAACCATAATCCTAACCCTAACCCTCACTCTCACGCTCACATTAACCCTCACCCTAACCCTAACCTTCACACTAACCCTAACCCTAAACCTCACCCTAACCCTAAACCTCATACTAACCCTAACCCTAAACATAACCCTAACCCTAACCCTAACCCTCACGCAAATATTCACCCTAACTCTAAGGCTCAACCTAAACCTCACTCTCACCCTAATCTCACCCTAACCCACACCCTACCCATCACGCTAACCCTAACACTAAACCTAACCCTTACCCTATACCTCACCGTAACCCTAAACCTAACACTACCCTAGTCCTGACCCTAACCCTAATCCTAAGCCTTACCTCACCCTAACCTTCACCATCACCCTAAACATCACCCTCACCCTAACCCTAAACCTCACAGAAACCCTGACCCATACCCTCACCCTATCCCTCACCCTAAACCTAACCCTCACCCTAACCCTAACCCTATCCCTCATCCTCACCATAAACCTAAACCTCACCCTAACCCTCACCCTAACCCTAACCCTCACCTTCACCCTCACCCTAAACCTAAACTTCACCCTAACCCTAAACCTCACAGTAACCCTAACCCTTACCCTCACCCTATCCCTCACCCTAACCCTAACCCTAACCCTAAACCTAACCCTAACCCTCACCCTCACCCTAATCCTCACCCTAGCCCTCACTGTAACCCCAAACCTAACCCTAAACCTAACCCACAGCCTTACCCTCACCCTCACCCTAAACCTAAACCTAACCCTAATCCTAAACCTAACACTCAACCTCACCCTCACCCTAACCCTAACCCTAACCCTAACCCCGACCTCACCGTAAGCCTCACCCTAATCCTTACCCTCACCCTAACCCTAACCCTAACCCTAAACCTAACACTATTCCTAAACTTCACCTTAACCCTAAACCTCAGCCTCACCCTCACACTCATCCTAACACTGAACCTAATCCTCATCCTAACCCTAACCATCACCCTCACCCTCATACTAACCCTCACCCTAACCCTAACACTCACCTTCACCCTCACCCTAAATATTACCCTAACCCTAACCCTCATCCTAACACTAACCCTCACAATAACCCTAACCCTAAACCTCACCCTAACCATAACCCTAAACATGTTTCTAACCCTAACCCTAAACCTAAACCTAACCCTAACCCTAACCCTAACCCTCAGCCTCAGAGTAAACCTAAACCTAAACCTAATACTAACCCTAATCCTAATCATAACTGTAACCCTCACCGTAACCCTCCCCCTAACCCTAACCCTCACCCTAAACCTCATCCTAACACTATTCCTAAACTTCACCTTAACCCTAAACCTAACCCTCACTCTAACCCTCACACTAACCCTAACCCTAACCTTAATCCAAAAACTAACCCTCAGACTCACCCTAACCCTAACCATAACCCTAACTGTAATCCTAATGCTTACCCTCACCCTCACCCTAACCCTAACCCTAAACCTAACCCTTATGCTTACCATCACCCTCAGCATAACCCTCGTCTTAAACCTTACCCTCACCCTAAACCTATCTCTAACCCGAAACCTAACCTTAACCCTCACACTAAGCCTAACCCTCACCCTAAACCTAACCCTACACCTCATCCTAACCCTCACACTAACCCTAATCCTAAACCTAACCCTCACACTAAACGTAACCCTAACCCTAACCCACAACCTCACCCTAACCCTCACCATCACCCTAAGCCTCACCTTAAACCTAAATCTCCCCCACACCCTAATCCTCACCCTCACCCTCACCCTAGCTCTGACCCTAACTATAATTCTAACCCTGACCCTCACACTAACCCTAACCCGCACCCTAACCCTAACCCTCACCCTCACCCTAACCTTCACCCTCACACTAAACATCACCTTAAACCTATCAATCACCCTCACCCTAGCCCTTAACCTAACACCAACCCTCACCCTCACCCTAACACTCACCTTCACCCTAGCCATCACCTTAACCCTAACCCAAAACCTAACCCTCACACACTCCCTCACCATGAGCCGAAAACTAAACATAAACCTAAGTCTAACCCTAAACCAAATCATAACCCTAACCCTCACCCTCACCCTGACTCTAACTCTAACCCTCAACCTCACCCTCACCCTAAACCTAACCCTCACCCTAACCCTAATGTTCACCCTAACCCCAAACCTTACCCTCACCCTATACTTCACCCTAACCCTAACCCTCACCCTAACCCTAACTCTAACCCTAACCCTCACCCTCTCCCTAACCCTCACCCTAGCCCTCACCCTAACCCTAAACCTAACCTTAACCCTCACCCTAACCCTCACCATCACCCTCAGCCTAACCCTAAACCTAACCCTAATCTTTACCCTAACACTCACACTCACCCTCACCCTAAACCTAACACTAACCCTAAACCTCACCCTAACCCTAACCCTCAACCTAACCCTAAGCCTCACCCTCACCCTAACCCTCACCATTACCCTAACCCTCACCTTAACCCTCAACCTAACCCTCACCCTAACCCTTACCCTAAACCTAACCGTAACGCTAACCCTCACTCCAAACCTAACCCTAACCCTAAATCTAACCCTAACTCTCACCCTCACCCTAAACCTCACCCTAACCATAAACCTAACCCTAACCCTCACCCTCACCCTAAACCTCACCCTGAACCTTACCCTCACCCTAAACCTCACCTTAACCCTAACTTTCACACTAACCCTAACCCTCACACTAAATCTAACCCTAACCCCAACCCTCACCCTCAAACTCACCCTGAACCTCACCCTCAGCCTAACCCTAACCATAACACTAATCCTAACACTCACCCTCACCCTCACCCTCACCCTAACCGTAACTGTAAACCTCACCCTAAGCTTAACCCTCACCAATGCTAACCCTAAACCTCACCCTAAACTTAACCCTAAACCTAACCCTAATTCTTACCCTCACCCTAACCCGAACCCTAAACCTCACCCTAACACTCATCCTAACCCTTACCCTCTCCCCAACCCTAATCCTAACCATCACCTAACCCTAACCCTTAACCTCACCCTAAACATAACATTAATCCTAACCTTCAAACTAATCCTAACCCTCACCTTAACCCTAACCCTAACCCTAACCCTCACCCTCACCCTCACACTCAACCTAACACTAAACCTAACCCTAATACTAAACCTAACCCTCATCCTCACCCACACACTAACCCTCACCCCAACCCTAACCCTAAACCTCACCCTCACCCTCACCGTAAACCTAACCCTAACCCTAACCCTCACCCTAACCCTAACTCTAAACATATCCCTAACCCTAACCCTAACACTCACCCTCAGAGTAAACCTAAACTTAAAACTAATCCTAACCCTAACCCTAATCATAAACCTGACCCTCACCCTCACCCAAACCCTAAACTTAACCCTCACCCTCAACCTCACCTTAAACCTAACCCTCACCCTAACCCTAACCCTCACCCACACAGTAACCCTCACACCCAATCCTAATCCTAACCATAACACTCACCCTCATACTAAACCTCACCCTTACACTAACCCTCAACCTAAACCTAACCCTAATCCTCACCCTAAACCCAACCCTCAACCTAAACTTCACTCTCACCCTAACCCAACCCAAACCATCACCCTCACCCTCACCCTAACCCTAACCCTCACCCTAGCCCTCACCCTAATGCTAACCCTAACCCTAAACCTAACCCTCACCGTCACGTAAACCTAAACCTAATCATAAGCCTAACCCTAATCATAACCCTAACCCTCACCCTCACACTAACCTTAACCCTAATCCTAACCCTCGCCCTCCACCTCACCTTAAACCTAACACTCATCCTAACCCTAACCCTAATGCTCACAATAACCCTCACCCTAAACTTTACCCTAACTCTAACCCTAACTCTCGCACCAACCCTCACCCTAAACCTAACCCTAACCCTAAATCTCACTTCACCCTAACCCTCAACCTAACCATTATCCTCACCCTAACAATAACCCTAACACGAACCCTCACACTAATCCTAAGCCTCACCCTAACCCTAAACCTAACCCTAACCTTCACCTTCACCCTCACCCTCCCCTTCACACTCAGCCTAACACTAACCCTAACCCTAATCCTAATCCTAATCCTCACCCTCACCGTCACCCTAAACCTAACCCTGACCCTAACCCTAAACCTCACAGTAACCCTAACCCTTACCCTCACCCTATCCCTCACCCTAACCCTAACGCTCACCCTAACCCTAACCCTAACCATCACCCTCACCCTAACCCTCACCCTAACCCTCAATTTAACCCTAAACCTAATGCTAAACCTAACCCACACCCTCACCCTCAGCCTAAACCTAAACCTAAACCTAATCCTAACCCTAACACTCACCCTCACCCTCACCCTAACCCTAACCCTAACCCTCACCCTAAACCTAACACTCACACTAACCCTAAGCCTCACCCTCACCCTACAACTCACCCTATCCCTAACCCTAACCCTCACCATAAACCTCACCCTAAACCTTACACTCACCATATCGCTAACCCTAACGCTAACCCTAACATTGACACTAACCCTAACCCTCACACTAACCCTAACCCTAACCCTAAACGCACCCTCAAACTTACCCACAACCTCACCCTCAGCCTAACTGTAACCCTAACCCTAATCCTAACCCTCAACCTCACCCTAACCCTCACCCACACCCTTACCCTAACCATAACCCTAACCTTAACCCTCACCTCATTCTAACCCTCACCCAAATCCTTACCCTCACCCTAACCGTAATCCTGACCCTAACCCTCACAATTATCCTAAACCTCACTTTAACCCTAACCCTAATCCTAACCCTCACCCTCACCCTCACACTCACACTCAGCCTAACACTAAACCTAACCTTAATCCTAACCCTAACACTCACCCTCACCCTCACACTAACCCTCACGCTAACCCTAACACTCACCTTCACCCTCAATGCCACCCTAAAACTAACCCTAACACTAACCCTCACAATAACCCTAAACCTAATCCTCACCCTAACGATAACCCTAAACATATCCCTAACCCTATCCCTAACCCTAACCCTCACCCTCAGCGTAAACCTAAACCTAAACCTAACCCTAACCCTAACCCTAATCATAACCCTAACCCTGACCGTCACCCTAATTCTAACCCTAAACCTCACCCTCAACCTCAGCTTAAACCTAACCCACACCCTAACCCTAACCCTCACCCACACACTAACCCTCACCCTCACCCCAACCCTAACCCTGACCATAACGCTCACGCTCAACCTCACCCTCACCCTTGAAATAAACCTAAACCTAAACCTAATCATAACCCTAACCCTAATCATAACCCTAAGCCTCACCTTTAACCTCAACTTAAACCTAACTCTCATCCTAGCCCTAACCCTAACCCTAACCCTCACCCTAACCCTCACCCTAACCTTTACCCTAACACTCAAACTAACCCTCACCCTAAACCTAAGCTAACTCTAACTCTCACTTTACCCAAACCCTCAACCTAACCCATACCCTCACCAGAACCATAACCCTAACCCTAACCCTCACACTAATCCTAACCCTCACCATAACCCTAACCCTAACCTTAACCCTGACCCTCACCGTCACCCTCACCTTCACACTCAGCCTAACACTAACCCTAACCCTAATCCTAACGTTAACCCTCACCCTCACGCTCACACTAACCCTCAATCAAACCCTAACCCTCTCCCTCACCCTCACCCTCACCCTCATCCTAGTCCTAACCCTAACCCTAACCCTCATCCTAACCCTAACCCTCACACTCACCCTCACCCTCATCCTCACCCTAAACTTCACCCTCACACGAATCCACCACCCTAAACCTAATCCTTACCCTAACCCTAAGCCTAACCCTTACCCTAAACCAGACCCTCACACTCACCCTCAGCCTCATCCTAAACCTAACCCTAATCCTAAACCTATCCCTCAACCTAAACCTAATCCGCACCCTAACCCTAAACCTAAACCTCACCTTCACCCTCACCCTAACCCTAACCCTTATCTTAACCCTCACCCTAACTCTCACTCTCAACCTTTACCTCACCCTAATCCTAACCCTAACCCTCCTCCTCACTCTCACCCTCAGCCTAAAACTAAACCTAAACCTAATCCTAACCCTAACCCTAATACTAACCCTAACCTTCACCCTCAACTACACTATCACCCTCACCCTAACCCTAAACCTCATCCTAAACCTAACCCTAACCCTCACCCTCACCCTCACACTAACCATTAAACTAAACCTAACCCTTACCCTAACACTAAACCTAACCCTTAACCTAAACCTCACCCTCACCCTCACCCTCACCCTCAGCCTCATACTAAACCTAACCCTAATCCTAAACCTATCCCTCACTCTAATCCTCACCCTAACCCGCACCCTAACCCTAACCCTAACCCTAAACCTCACCCTGACCCTAACCCTTAACCTAACCCTCACCCTAATTCTCACTCTCAACCTGGACCTCACCCTAACCCTAACCCTAACACTTACATTCACTCTCACCCTCAGCCTAAAACTAAACCTAAACCTAATCCTAACCCTAACCCTAATACTAACCCTAACCCTCACCCTCACCTTCACCCTCAACCTCACCCAAAACTTAACACCAACCCTTACCTTCACCCTAACTCTCACCCTCACCCTAGGCATCACCCGAACCCTAACCCTAACCCTAACCCTCACCCTCACCCTCACTCTAACTGTAAACCTAAACCTCACCCTCACCCTAAACCTAAACCTCACCCTAACCCTAACCCTCACCCTAAACTTAACCCTTACCCTCACCCTATCCCTCACCCTAACCCTAAACCTCACCTTAACCCTAACCCTAACCCTAACCTTAACCCTCACCTGAACCCTTACCCCAGCCATCACCCTAAAGCTAACCCTAACCCTAAACCTAAAGCACACCCTCACCCTCAGTCTAAACGGAAACCTAACCCTAATCCTAACCCTAACACTCACCCTCACCCTCATCCTCACCCTATCCCAAACCCTCACCCTTACCCTAATCCTAACCCTAAAGCTAAGCCTCACCCCAACACTTACCCTAACCCTAAACCTAACCCTCATCCTCACACTAACCCTCACCCTAACACTTATCCTAAACTTAACCCTTACCCTAACCCTAACTTTCACTCTAACCCTCACCCTAACCCAAACCCTCACCCTCAAACTCACCCAAACCCTAACCCTCATCCTAACCCTAACCCTAATTCTAACTCTCACGCTCACCCTCACCCACACCATAAGCTTAACCCTAACCCTCACACTAATCCTAACCTTCACCCTAACCCTCACCCTAACCCTAAACCTACCCCTAACCCTAACCCTCACTCTCACCCTCACCCTCAGCCTAATCCTAACCCTAACCATAATCTTAAACCTAACCCTCACCCTCACCCTAACCCTCACTCTCACCCTCACACTCACCCTGAACATCACCCTAATCCTAAACATAACCCTAATCCTAAACCTAACCCACTCACTCACCCTCACCCTAACCCTCACCCTAACCCGAACCCTCACCCACACCCTAACCCTCACCCTCACCCAAACCCTCACCCTCACAATAAACTTCACCCTCACCCTAAACATCACCCTAACCCTAACCCTCACCCTCACCCTAACCCTAACCCCAACTCTAACACTAACCCTAACACTTACTCTCACCCTATTCTTAACCCTAACCCTCACCCTCACCCTCGCACTAACCCTCACCCTAACCCTAAACCTAACCCTCACCCTCACCCTCACTCTAATCCTAACCCATCCCTAACCCTCACCCTAACTCTAACCCTCACAATAATCCTAACCCTAATCCTCACCCTAACCCTACACATAAACATTTTCCTAGCCATATCCCTAACCCTAAACTGAACTCTAAACCTAACTCTAATCCTCACCATTAGCATAAACCTAATCCTAACCCTAATGGTAATCATAACCCTAAACCTCATCCTCACCCTAACCCTAACCCTAAACCTCACCATCAACCTCAACTTAAACCTAACCCTCAACCTAACCGTAACCCTCACCCACACACTAACCCTCACCCTCACCCTAACCCTAACCCTCACCCACACACTAACCCTCACCCTCACCCTAACCCTAACACTAACCGTAACCCTCACCCTCACCTTGAACATCACGTAAACACTAACCCTCACCCTAAACCTAACCCGAACCCTAACCATAAACAAAACCCTAACCCTAACCCTAACCCTAAACCTAACCCTAACCCTCAAGCAAACATTCACCCTAATCCTAAGGCTCAACCTAAACCTCACTCTCACCCTCACCTCACCCTAATCCTCACCCACACCCTAACCATCACGCTAACCCTAACACTAAACCTAACCCTCACCCTAAACCTAACCCTAACCCTAACCGTAACCCTAAACCTAAAACTCCCCCTAGGACTCACCCTAAACTTAATCCTAAGGCTTACCCTCACCCTAACCTTCACCCTCACCCTAAACATCACCCTAAACCTAACCCTCACCCTAACCCTAAACCTCACAGTAACCCTGATCCATACACTCACCCAATCCCTCACCCTAAACCTAACCCTCACCGTAACCCTAACCCTAACCCTCACCCTCACCATAAACCTAACCCTCACCCTAACCGTCCCCCTAACCCTAAACCTTACCCTCACCCTATCCCTCACCCTAACCCTAACCCTCAACCTAACCCTAACCCTAACCCTCACTCTCACCCTAACACTCACTCTAGCCCTCACTGTAACCCCACACCTAACCCTAAACCTAACACACACTCTTACCCTCACCCTCAGCCTAAACCTAAATCTAACCCTAATCCTAACCCTAACGCTAACCCTCACCCTCACCCTAAACCTAACCCTAACCCTCACACTAACCCTAACCCTCACACTAACCCTATGCCTCACCCTCACCCTATACTTCACCCTAACCCTAACCCTCACCCTACCCTCACCTTAACGCTTACCCTAAACCTAACCGCAACGCTAACCCTCACCCCAACCCTCACCTCACCCTAACCCTAATCCTCAACCTCACCCTAAACCTCACCCTAACCCTTAAGCTCACCCTAACGCTAACCCTAAACCTAAACCCTAACCCTCACACTAACCCTAACCCTAACCCTAAACCTCACCCTCAAACTTACCCACACCCTCACCCTCAGCCTAACTGTAACCCTAACCCTAATCCTAACCCTCACCCTCAGCTTCACTCTCACCCTAACCGTAACCCTAAACCTCACCCTAACCGTAACCCTCACCCTCACCCTAACCCTAAAACTCACCCTAAACCCTACCCAAAACCTAACCCTAACCCTAACCCTAACACTAACACTCACCCTAACCCTTACCCTAACTCTTACCCTAACCCTAACCCTAACCCTCACCTCACCCTAAGCCTCACCCTAATCCTTACCCTCACCCTAACCCTAACCCTCACACTAATCCTAACCCTCACCTTAAACCTAACCCTCATCCTAACCCTAACCCTCACCCTCACCCTCACACTAACCCTCACCCTAACCCTAACCCTCACCTTCACCCTCACTCACACCCTAAACATAAGCCTAACCCTAACCCTCATCCTAACACTAACCCTCACAATTAACATAACCTTAAACCTCACCCTAACCATAACCCTAAACATATCCCTAACCCTAACCTTAACCTATCCCTAACCCTAAACCTAACCCTCACCCTCAGCGTAAACCTAAACCTAAACCTAGTACTAACAATAATCCTAATCATAACTCTAACCCTCACCCTAACACTCATCCTAACCCTCAACCTAACCCTAACCCTCACTCTATTCCTCACCCTAACCCTAACCCTCACCCTCAACCTAACCCTAACCCTAAAACTACCCCTCACACTCACAATCACCCTAACCCTAACCATAACCCTAACTGTAAGCCTAATGCTAACCCTCACCGTCACCGTCACCCTAACCCTAACCCTAACCCTTACACTCACCTTCATCCTCAGCATAACCCTCATATTAACCCTTACCCTCACCCTAACCCTATCTCTAACCCGAACTCTAACCCTTACCCTCACACTAACCCTAACCCTCACCCTAAACCTAACCCTACACCTCACCTTAACCCTTACCCTAAATTAATCCTAAACCTAACCATCACACTAAACCTAACACTAACCCTAACCCACAACCTCACCCTAAAACTCACCATCACCCTAACCCTCACCCTAAACCTAAACCTACCCCACACCCTAATCCTTACCCTCACCCACACCCTTACCTTCACCCACACCCTAGCTCTGACCCTAACTATAATCCTAACCCTCACCCTCAATTTAAACCTAATCCTCACCCTAAACTTAACCCTCACCCTCACCCTAAACTTCACCCTCACACTAAACATCAACCTAAACCTAACCCTCACCCTAACCCTAGCCCTTACCCTAACATCAAACCTCACTCTCACCCTCACTCTAACCCTAACCCTAACCCTCAACCTCACCTTCACCCTAAACCTAACCCTCACCCTAAACCTAACGCTCACCCTAATCTCAACCCTTACCCTCACCCTATCCCTCACCCTAACCCTAACCATCTCCCTAACCCTAACCCTCACCCTCACCCTCTCCCTAACCCTCACCCTAGTCCTCACCCTAACCCTAAACATAACCCTAAACCTAACCCACACCCTCACCATCACCCTCAGCCTAACCCTAAACCTAACCCTAATCCTTACCCTAACACTCTCACCCTCAACCTAAACCTAACCCTAACCCTAACCCTCATCATAACCCTCACCCTAACCCTAACCTTTACCCTAAACCTAACCCTAACTCTAACCCTCACCCCAAAACTCACCCTCACCCTAACCCTAACGCTAACCTTCACCTAACCCTTAACCTCACCCTAACGCTAACCCTAACACTCACGCTACCCCAACCCGCACTCTCACCCTAACCCTCACCTTAAACCGTACCCTCACTCTAACTCTAACCCAAACCCTAAACCTGACACTAACCCTCACACTAAACCTAAACATGACCCTAATCCTAACCCTACCCCTCATCCAAACCCTCACCCTCACCCTAACCCTAACAATCACACTAAACCTAACCCTCATCCTAACCCTAACCCTCACCCTAAACCTAAACCCCACCCTCACCCTAAACCTCATCCTCACCCTAACACTAACCCTAACCCTAACCCTCACCCTAACACTAACCCTAATACTAACCCAAACCCTAACACTCACCCTCACACCTAAACCTCACCCTCACCTTAACCCTAACCCTAAACCTAACCATCACCCTCACCCACACCCCTAGTTTAACCCTAATCCTAACCCTAATCCTAAACCTCACCCTCACTCTAATCCTAAACCTAACAATAACCCTCACTCTCACTCTAACCCTCACCCTAACCCTACCTCTAACCCTCACCCTGACCCTCACCCTAACCCATACTCTCAGCCTAACCCTAACACTCACACTATACCTAACCCTAACCCTAACCCTCACCCTAACCCTCACCCTCACCTTAACCCTAACCCTAGACCTCACCCTAACCATAACCCTAACCCTACCCCTCACCCTCACCCTCAACCTCACCATCAGCCTAAGCCTAACCTTAACCCTAAAACTAACCCGACCCCTCACCCTCACCCTAAGCCTAACCCTAACCGTAAGCCTCATCCTCACCCTCACCCTCACACTCACCCTCACAATAACATTAATCCTAACACTAACCCTAACCCTAAACGTAACCCTAATCCCAACCCTAAGCATCATGATCACCCTAACCCTAACCCTAACCCTAACACTCAGCCTAACGCTCACGCTACCCCTAACTCTCATTTTCACCCTAACCCTCACCCTAACACTTACCATCACCCTAAACCTAACCCTGAAGATAAACCTAACCCTAACCCTTTCACTAAACCTAACCTCATCCTAATCCTAAACCTGCCCCTCACCAACAGCCTCACCCTAACCCTAACCCTCACACTAAACCTAATCCTGACCCTAACCCTAACCCTCACCCTAACACTAAACCAGACCCTCACCCTCAAGTTCACCCTCACCCTAACACTAACCCTAACCGTAATGCTCACCCTCACCCTCACCCTAACCCTAATCTGAACCCTAGCCATCACCCTCACCCTAACCCTCACCTTTACCCCAACCCTAACCCTGAACCTCACCCTCACCCTCAACCTCACCCTCAGCTTAACCCTAACCCTAACCCTAAACAAAATCCTACACCTACCCTCACCCTGACCCTCACCCTAAACCTAACCCTAAACCTAACCCTCACCCTTACCCTCAACCTCACCCTAAATCTAACCCTAAGCCTAAACCTAAACCTAACCCTCTCCCTAAACCTAACCCTAACTCTCACACTGACCCTCAACCATACCCTCAGCCAAACCCTAACCCTAAACCTCACCCTCACCCTAACCCTCACCCTGACCCTCACCCTAAACCTAACCCTAAACCTAACCCTCACCCTTACCCTCAACCTCACCCTAAATCTAACCCTAAGCCTAAACCTAAACCTAACCCTCTCCCTAAACCTAACCCTAACTCTCACACTGACCCTCAACCATACCCTCAGCCAAACCCTAACCCTAAACCTCACCCTCACCCTAACCCTAAACCTAACCCTAACCCTCACCGTAAACCTAACCCTAACACTCACACGAACCCTAACCCTCACTCTCACCCTAACCCTCAACATTACCCTCATCCTAAACCTAAACCTAACACTAACCCTCTCCCTAACCCTAACCCTAAACCTCACCCTCACACATACCCTTAGCCTAACCCTAAACCTAACCCTAACCTTAACCCTCACCCTCACCCTCACCCTCAGCCTACACTAACAATAACCCTAACCCTAACCCTAACTTTCACCCTCACCTAACCCTAACCGTAATAATAACCCTCAACCTAACCCTAAGCCTAAGCCTAAGCCTAACCCTCACAGTAACCCTAACCCTAACCCTAACCCTAAACCTCACCCTAACCCTAACCCTAATCCTCACCCTCACCCTCACCCATACCCTCAGCATAACCCTTATTCTAACCCGCACTGTCACCCTCAACCTCAGCATAACCCTAACCCTAACCCTAATCCTAAAACTAACCCTCACCCTCACCATCACCCTAAAACTAACCCTATCCCTCACCCTCAACCTCACCCTCATCCTACACCTAACCCTAACCCTAACCCTAACACTAAACCTCACCCTAACCCTAACTCTAATCCTCAGCCTCATGCTCACCCATACCCTCAGCCTAACCCTTACCATAAACTTAACCCTCACCCTCACCCTCACCTTCAGTCTAACCCTCAAAATAACCCTAACCCTAACCCTAACCGTCACCCTCACTCTAACCCTTATCTTAACCCTCAACCTCACCCGCACCCATACCCTGAGCCTAACCCAAAACCTAACCCTAATCCTAACCCTGATCCTCACCCTCACCCTTACCCTAAATCCCTAACACTAATCCTAACAATAAACCTCACCCACACCCTCATGCTAACCCTAACCCTAACCCTCACCTTCACACTCACCCTAAATCTATTCCTCAACCTAACCTTCACCCTTACCCTCACCCTAAACCTCACCCTCAGCCTAACCCTAATATTAACCCTAACCCTCACACTCACCCACACCCTCAGCCTAACCCTAACAATAACTCTAAACCTAACCCTAACACTCACCCTCACCCTAACACTAACCCTAACCCTAACCCTAATCTTCACCCTCACCCTCACCCATACCCTCAGACTACCCCTAAAGCTAACCCTAACCATAAACGTCACCCTCACCCTAACCCTAACACTAACCCTAACCTTCACCCTAACACTCACCCTAACACTCACACTAACCCTAACCCTAACCCTAACCCTAACCATAAGCATAACGCTAACCCTAACCCTCACCCTCACCCTCACCGTAACCCTAACCTTCACCCTAATCCTAAACCCCACCCTCACCCTAAACCTCATCCTCACCCTAACACTAACCCTAACCCTAACGCTCACCCTAACACTCACCCTAATACTAACCCAAACCCTAACACTCACCCTCACCCTAACCCTCACCCTCACCCTAATCCTAACCCAAAACCTAACCCTCACCCTCACCCTCACCCTCACCCCTAGTTTAACACTAACCCTAACCCTAATCCTAACCCTCACACTCACCCTCACCCTAATCCTAAACCTAACAATAACCCTAACTCTCACTCTAACCCTCACCCTAACCCTACCCCTACCCCTCACCCTGACCCTCACCCTAACCCATACTCTCAGTCAAACCCTAACCCTCACAGTAACCCTAACCCTAACCCTAACCCTCACCTAACCCTAACCCAAGCCTAACCCTAAACCTAACCCTCACCCTAACCCTAACCATAACTGTCACCCTCACCCTCACCCATACCCTCAGCCTAACCCTAACCCTAACCCTAACCCTAACACTCCTCCTCACCCTAACCCTAACCCTAACCCTAACCCTAAACCTAACCCTAACCCTCACACTAACACTCACACTAACACTCACACTAAGCCTAACCCTCACTCAAACCTTAATCCTCACCCTTACCCTCACCCTAAACTTAACGCTAACCCTAAACCTAAACCTCACCCTAAACCTAACTCTAACCCTCACAGTCATGCTCACCCATACCCTCAGCCTAACCCTAACCCTAACCCTCACCCTCACCCTTACCATCAGCCTAACCCTAACAATAACCCTAACCCTAACCCTAACCCTCAACCTCACCCATACCCTGAGCCTAACCCTAACCCTAACCCTAAACATAACCCTAATCCTCATTCTAAACATCACACTCACCCTAACCCTAACCCTAACCCTCACCCTAACACTTACCATCACCCTAACCCTAACCCTGAAGCTAACCCTAACCCTAATCCTCTCACTAAACCTAACCCTCACCCTAATCCTATCCCTACCCCTCACCCTAAGCCTCACCCTAACCCTAACCCTAGCCCTCACCCTAACCATAACCCTAACCCTACCCCTCACCCTCACCCTCACCCTCACCATCAGCCTAATCTTAACCTTAACCCTAATCCTAACCCTAAAACTCACCCTCACCCTCACACTAACCCTAACCCTAAGCCTCATCCTCACCTTCACCCTCACCCTCACCCTTACCATAACATTAATCCTAACCCTTACCCTCACCCTAAACCTAACCCTAATCCTAAACCTCACCCTCACCCTAAACCTAACCCTAACCCTCACCCTCAACCTCACCCTCACCCTAACACTAACCCTAACCCTAACTCTCAACCTAACCCTACCTAACCCTTACCCTAAACCTAACATTAACCCTAAAACTAACCCTCACCGTAAACCTAAACCTATCCCTCAACCTAACCCTAAACCTAACCCTAAACCTCACCCTAACACTCATGCTACCCCTAACCCGCACTCTCACCCTAACCCTCACCCTAACCCTTACCCTCACCCTAACCCTAACCCTAACCCTAAACCTGACCCTAACCCTCACACTAAACATAAACCTGACCGTAATCTTAACCATACCTCTCATCTAAATCCTCACCCTAACCCTAACCCAAAGAATCACACTAAAGCTAACCCTCACCCTAACCCTAACCCTCACCCTAACCCTAAACCCCACACTCACCCTAAACCTCATCCTCCCCCAACACTAACCCTAACCCTAACACTCACCCTAACCTTCACCCTAATACTAACACTAAACCTAACACTCACCCTCACCCTAACCCTCACCCTCACCATAACCCTAACCCAAAACCTAACCCTCACCCTCACCCTCACCCCCAGCTTAACCCTAACCCTAACCCTAATCCTAACACTAAGCCTCACTCTCACCCTAAAACTACACCTAACCCTAATCCTAACCCTCACACTCACCCTCACCCTAAACCTAACCCTAACAATAACCCTAAACCTCACCCTAAACCTATCCCTAACCCTCACCCAGACCCTAACCCTAACCTATATTCTCAGCCTAACCCTAACCCTCAAACTAACCCTAACCCTAACCCTAACCCTCATCTAACCCTAAACCTAAGCCTAACCCTAAACCTAACCCTGAACCTAACCCTAAACCTAACCCTCACCCTCACCCTAACCCATACTCTCAGCCTAACCCTAACCCAAACCCTAACCCTCCTCCTCACCCTAACCCTAACCCTAACCCTAAACCTAACCCTAACCCTCACCCTAACACTTACCCTAACACTCACATGAACCTTAAGCCTCACTCTCACCCTTACCCTCACCCTTATCTGAACCCTAACCATAAGCCTCACCCTAACCCTAAGCCTAAACGTCACCCTCACCCATACCCTCAGCTTTACCCTAAACCTAACCCTAACCCTAACCCTCACCCTCACCCTCAGCCTAACCCTAACCCTCACCCTAACCCTCACCCTCAGCCTAACCCTCAACCTCAGCCTAAACCTAACAATAACCCTAACCCTAACCCCAAGTTTCACCCTAAGCCTAACCCTAACCCTAACCCCAACCATAAACCTCTCCCTCACCCTAAACCTAAACCTAATCCTAAACCTAACCCTAACCCTCACACTAACACTCACCCTAACACACTAACCTTAACCCTCACACTTAACTTAAACCTCACCCTTACCCGGACTCTAACCCTAACCCTAACCCTAACCCTAAAACTCACCCTAACCCTAACCCTAACCCTCACTCTCACCCTCACCCTCAACCTCAACCTAACCCTAAAACTAATCCTCACCCTCAGCCTCACCCCCAGCTTAACCCTAACCCTAACCCTAATCCTAACACTAACCCTCACCCTCACCCTAACCCTACACCTAACCCTAATCCTAACCCTCACCTCACCCTCACCCTAAACCTAACCCTAACAATACCCCTAACCCTCACCCTAACCCTCACCCTAAACCTCCCCCGAAACCTCACCCAGAACCTAACCCTCACCCATACTCTCAGCCTAACCCTAACCCTCACACTAACCCTAACTCTAACCCTCACCTAACCCTAACCCTAAGCCTAACCCTAAATATAACCCTCACCCTAACCCTAACCCTAACCCTCACCCTCACCCTCACCCATACCCTCAGCCTAACCCTAACCCCTACCCTCACCCTCACCCTCAGCCTAACCCTAACAATAACCCTAACCCTAACCCTAACCCTCACACTCACCCTAACCCTTAGCCTAACCCTCACCCTCACCCACACCCATACCCTGAGCCTAACCCTAAACCTAACCCTAATCCTAACCCTGATCCTCACCCTCACCTTACCCTAAAGCTAACCCTAACACTAACCATCACACTCGCCCTCACCTTCAACCACACCCTAACCCTCAGCCTCACCCGAAACCTCACCCTCCCCATAACCCTCACTCTCAATCTAAACATCACCCTAAACCTAACACTCACTCTAACCCTAATCGTAACCCTAACCCTCACCCTAATCCTCACCCTCAACCTATTCCTCACCCTAACCCTAATCCTTACCTAATATTAACCCTCACTCTCACCCTCAACCTAACCTTCACTCTCACCGTAGACCTCACCCTAATCCTAACCCTAATCCTAACCCTCACCCTAACCCTAATCCTAACTCTAACCCTCACCCTCACCCTAACCCTAACCCTTACCCTAAATCTCACCCTCACCCTCACTCTCACCCTCAGATTACCCCTAACCCTAACTCTAATCCTAACAGGAACTCTCACCCTCTCCCTAAAACTAATCCTCAACCTAAACTTCACCTTTACCCTCACCCTAAAAATCAAACTCAGCCTAACCATAACCCTAACCCTAATCCGAACACTCACCCTCACCCTCACCCTCAGTCTAACCCTAACAATAAAACCCTAACCCTAACCCTAACACTCACCCTCACCCTAACACTAACCAAAACCCTAACATTCACCCTCATCCCCACCCATACCCTCAGCATACCAGTAACCCTAAACCTAATCCTAAACCTCACCCTCACACTCACCCTAACACTAACCCTAACCCTAACCCAAACCCTCACCCTAACACTCACCCTAACACTCACACTAACCCTAAACCTCACTCTCATCCTAACCCTCACCCTAACCCTAACCCTAAACCTCACCCTCAGCCTAACTCTAACCCTAACCCTCACCCTCACCCTCACCCTTACCCTCAGCCTAACCCTAACAATAACCATAACCCTAACCCTAACACTCACCCTCACCCTAACCCTAACCCTAACCCTAACCCTCACCCTAACCCAACCCTAACCCTCACCTTCACCTGCACCCATAACCTCAGCCTAACCCTAACCCTAACCCTAACCCCAACCCTAATACTGACCCTCACCATAAACCTAGTCCTAACCCTAACCCTAACCCTAACCCCCACCCTAACACTCACCCTACCACTCACACTAACCCGAACCCTCACTCTCACACTAACCCTCAGCCATTCTCTCAGCCTAAGCCTAACTCTCACACTAACCCTAACCCTAACCCTCACCTAACCCTAACCCTAAGCCTAACCCTAAATCTAACCCTCACCCTAACCCTAACCCTAACCCTCACCCTCACCCTCACCCATACCCTCAGCCAAACCCTAACCCTAACCCTAACCATCCCCGTCACCCTAACCCTAACCGTAAACCTAACACTAAACCTAACCCCAACCCTCACACTAAGACTTACCCTAACACTCACACTAACCCTAACCCTCACTCTCACCTTAATCCTCACCCTTACCCTCACCCTAAACTTAACACTAACCCTAACCCTAAACCTCACCCTAACACTAACACTAACCCTGACCCTCACACTCACCCATACCCTAAGCCTAACCTTAACCCCTACCCTCACCCTCACCTCACCCTCAGCCTAACCCTAATAATAACCCTAACCCTAACCCTCACCCTCACCCTCATCCTAACCCTTAGCCTAACCCTGACCCTCACCCGCACCCATACCCTGAGCCTAACCCTAACCCTAACCCTAATCCTAACCCTGATCCTCACCCTAACTCTTACCCTAAATCTAACCCTAAACCTAACCCTCACCCATACGCTCACCTTCAACCACACCCTAACCCTCAGCCTCACCTGAAACCTCACCCTCTCCAGAACCCTCACCCTCACTCTAAACATCACCCTAAGGCTAACACTCACTCTAACCCTAACCGTAATACTAACCCTCACCCCAATCCTCACCCTGACCCTATTCCTCACCCGAACCCTAATCCTTACCTAAACTTAACCCTCACTCTCACCCTCAAACTAACCCTCACCCTACCCTCACCCTAATCCTAAAGCTTAACCCTAACCCTCACCCTCACCCTTACCACACCCTCAGCTTAACTGTAACCCTAACCCTAATCCTAACACTAACCCTCACCCTCACCCTCATGGTAAACCTAAACCTAACCCTAACCCTCAACCTCACCCTCACCCTAAACCTAATCCTCAACCTAACCTTCACACTTACCCTCACCCTAAACCTCAACCTTAGCCTAACCCTAACCCTAACCCTAAACCTAACACTCACTCTCACCCTCACCCTCAGTGTAACCCTAACAATAACCCTAACTCTAACCCTAACACTCACTCCACCCTAACACTAACCCTAAACCTAACCCTATTCCTCACCCTCACCCATACCCTCAGCCTACCCCAAACCCTATCTCTAACCCTAAACGTCACCCTCACCCTAACACTAACCCTAACCCTAACCCTCACCCTCACGCTATCACTCACCCTAACACTCACACTAAACCTAAACCTCACTCTCACCCTAACCCTCACCCTAAACCTAACCCGCCTAACCCTAACCCTAACCCTAACACTCACCCTCACCTTAACCCTAACCCTAACCCTAACCCTCACCCTAACACAAACCTAACCCTCAACTTCACCCGCTCCCATACCCTCAGCAAAACCCTAACCCTAACCGTAATCCTAAACCTGATCCTCACGTTCAACCTTACCCGTAATCTAACCCTAACCCTAACCCTCACCCTCACCCTCACATTCTTCCACACCCTAGCTCTCCGCCTCACACGAAACTTCACCCTCTCCCTAACCGACACCCTCACTCTAAACATCACCCTAACCATAACACTCACCCTAACCTTAACACTAACCCTAACACTCACTCTAACCCTTAACCTCACGATAACCCTCACCCTATCCATAAACCTTAACTAACCTTTACCTTGAACCTCAAACTCACCCTAACCTTAACCCTCACCCTAACCCTCACCCTCACCCTAACCCTCACCCTAGCCCTCACCCTAACCCGAACTCTAACTCTGCCCCTTACACTCACCCTCAACCTCACCATCAGCCTAAGCCTAACCTTAACCCTAAACATAACCCTAACCCTCACCCTCACCCTAACAATAAACCTCACCCTCAAACTCGACTTCACCCTCACCCTAAAACTAACCCTAACCCTAACCCTCACCCTAACTCTAATCCGAAACCTAACCCTCACCCTCAGCCTAACCCTCACCTTTACCCTAACCCTAACCCTAAACCTCACCTTCACCCTCACCCTCACCCTCAGCTTAACCCTAACCATAACCCTAAATAAATCCTACACTAACCCTCACCCTCACCTTCACCCTCACCCTAAACCTAAGCCTAACCCTAACCCTCACCCTCACCTTCACCCTCACCCTAACCTAAACCTAACCCTCACAATAACTCTAACCCTAAATCTCACACTCACCCTCACCCATACCCTCAGCCTAACCCTAACCCTAACCGTAACCCTCACCCTCACCCTAACCCTAAACTTAACCTAACCCTAACCCTCACACTAACACTCACCCTAACACTCACACGAACCCTAAACCTCACTCTCACTCTAACCCACACCCTTAAGCTCACACTAACCCTAATCCTAATCCTAACCCTCTCCCTAACCCTAACCCTAAACCTCACCCTCACCCATATTCTCAGCCTAAACCTAAACCTAATCCTAACACTAACCCTCACCCACACCCTCACCCTCAGCCTGATCCTAACAATAACCCTAAAACTAAACTGAACTTTCATCCTCACCCTCACCCTAACTCTAACCCTAACCTTCAACCTAACCCTAACCCTAACCCTAACAATAACCCTCACAGTCACCCTAACCCTAACCCTAACCCTAAATCTCACCCTAACCCTAACCCTAACCCTCACCTTGACCATCACCCATACCCTCAGCCTAACCCTATTCCTAACCCTCACCCTCACCCTCAACCGCAGTTTAACCCTAACCCTAACGCTAATCCTAAAACTAACCCTCACCCTCACCATCACCCTAAACCTAACCCTAACCCTAACACTCACCCTCACCCTAAATCTAACCCTAACCCTAAGACTAACCCTAAACCTTACCCTAACACTAATCCTCACACTAACACTCAACCTAACACTCACATGAACCCTAACACTCACTCTCACCCTAACCCTCACCCTTACACTCACACTAACCCTACCCCTGACCCTAAACCTCACCTAAACCTAACCCTAATCCTCACCCTCACCCATACCCTCAGCCTAACCCTAAACCTAACCCTAACCCTAACCCTAACCCTCAACCTCACCCTCAGCCTAATTCTAAAAATAACCCTAAACCTAACACTAACTTTCACCCTCATCCTAACCCTAGCTCTAACCCTAACCCTCACCCTAACCCAACCATAAACCTCACCCTCATCAGCACCCATATGCTCAACTTAACCCTAACCATAACACTAATCCTAATCCTGATCCTCATCCTCACCCTTACCCTAAATCTAACCCTAACCCTAAACCTCACCCTCAGCCTCAACCTCACCTTCACCCACACCCTAACCCTCAGCCTCACTGGAAACCTCACCCTCTCCCTAACCCTCAACCTCACAGTAAACATCACCCTAACCCTAACACTCACCCTAACCCGCCTCAACTTAACCCTCAACCTCACCCTAATCCTCACACTAACCCTAATCCTTACCTAAACGTAACCCTCACCCTCAACCTCACCCTAACCCTCACCCTAACCCTAGCCCTCACCCTAACCCTAACCCTAATCCTAACCCTCACCTTAACCCTCACCCTCAACCTCACTCTCAGCCTAAGCCTAACACTAACACTAATCCTAACCGTAACACTCACCCTCACCCTAACCTTAACCCTAAACCTAACCCTCACCCTCACCCTCAACCTAACACTAAACCTAAACCTAACCCTCACCTTAAACCTAACCCTCACCCTAACCCCAATCCTCACCCTCACCCTCACCCTAATCCTAACCCTAACCATAAACCTAACCCTCACCCTCACACTAACCCTAACCCTAACCTAACCCTAACCCTCACCCTCACCTAAACCTAACCCTAAGCCTACCCCTAAACCTAACCCTCACCCTAACCCTGACCCTAACCCTCACCCTCTTCCTCACCCATACCCTCAGCCTAACCCTAACCCTAACCCTAGCCCTAACCCTCCCCCTCACCCAAACCCTAACCCTAAACCGAACCCTAACACTCACACTAACACTCACCCTAACACTCACACTAACCCTAACCCTCACTCTCACCTTAATCCTCACCCTTACCCTCACCTAACCCGAATCCTCACCCTCAACCTAGCCCTCACACTTACCCAAATCATAATCCTAAAACTAAACCTGACCCTCACCCTAACCCTAACCCTCACCCTCACCCAAACAATAACCGTAACCCTAAACCTTACCCTAACCCCGAACCTAAACCTAACCCGAACCCTAACCCTCACCCTAACCCTAACCCGAATCCTAATCCTAACCCTAACCCTAAACCTCACCCTCACCCTTACCCTCAACTTAACCCTAAACATAACCCTAATCCTAACACTTACCCTCACCCTGAGCCTCACGCTAAATCTAAACCTAACCCTAACCCTCAAACTCACCCTAAACCTAACCCTAACAATAACCCTAAACTTAACACTAAGCCTCACCCTAACCCTAAACTTAACCCTAACCCTCACCCTACCTCTACCCCTACCCCTAACCCTCACCCTCACCCATACCCTCAAACTAACCCGAACCCTAATGCTAATGCTAACCCTAATCCTCACCCTCACCCTTACCCTAATCTAACCCTAACCCTCATCCTCACCCTTACCCTCACGCTCACCCTAACCCTTACCCTCAACCTATCCCTAAACCTAAACCTAAACCAAACCCTAACCCTCACATTAAACCTAACCCTCATCCTAATCCTTACTCTACCCCTCACCCTACCCCTCACCCTAACCCTAATCCTAACCCTCACACTAAACCTAACCCTCACCCTAACCCTAACCCTCACCCATCCCTAAACCTCACCCTCACCCTAAACTTCACCCTCACCCTAACACTAACCCTAACCCTAACGCTCACCCTCACTCTCACCCGAACCCTAAGGTTCAACCTCACCTTAACCTGACCCTAACCCTAACCCTAATCCTAAACCTCAACCTCACCCTCAGCTTAACCCTAATCCTAACCCTAATCCTAACACTAACCCTCACCCTCACCCTCACACTAAACCTAACCCTAACCCTAACCCTCACCATCACCCTCACCCTAAACCTAACCTTAACAATAACCCAAACCCTAAACCTAAACCTCACCATAACCCTAACCCTAACCCTCACCCTAACCCTACCCCTAACCCTAACCCTGACCTATACCCTCACCCATACTCTCAACCTAACCATAACCCTCACACTAACCCTAAACCTGACCCTAACCCTAACCTTCACCCTAACCCTAACCCTAAACCTAAACCTAACCCTAAACCTAACCCTCACACTCCCTCTCACCCATACCCTCAGCCTAACCCTCACCCTACCTCTAACCCTAACCCTCACCCTCACCCTAACCCTAAACCTAACCCTAACCCTAACCCTCAACCTAACACTCATCCTAACACTCACACTAACACTAAACCTCACTCTCACACTAACCCTCAGCCTTACCCTCACCTTAACCATAACCATAACCCTAAACTTAACCCTCACCCTAACCCTAAACCTAACTCTAACCCTCACCTTCACCCATACCCTCAGGCTAACCCTAGCCCTAATCCTAACCCTCAACCTCACCCTCACCCTCAGCCTAACCCTAACAATAACCCTAACCCTAACCCTAACCCTCACCCTCACCCTAACCCCAACCCTAACCCTAATCCTCACCCTAACCCAACCCTAAGCCTGACCTTCAGCGGAACCCATACCACAGCATAACCCTAACCCTCACCGTAATCCTAAAACAGATCATCACCCTCACCCTCTCACTAACCCTAACCCTCACTCTAAACATCACCCTAACCCTAACACTCAACCTAACCCTAACCCTAACCCTCACCCTCACCCTAAACCTCACCCTCACCCTAACCCTCACCCTATACCTAATCCATACCTAACCTTAACCCTCAACTTCAACCTCACCTTAACTCTCACCCTCACCCTAGTCCTCACCCTAACCCTAACCCTAATACTAACCATCAACCTCCCCCTCAACCTCCCCCTCAGCCTAAGCCTAACCCTAACCCGAATCCTAACCCTAACCCTCACCCTCACCGTAACCCTAACCCTCACCCTAACACTAACCCTAAGCCTAACCCTAACCGTAACCCTCACCCTCACACTCACTCTAACCCTAACCCTAACCCTAAACCTCACACTAATCCTAACCCTAACCCTCATCCTCACACTCACCCATACCCTCAGCCTAACCCTAATCCTAATCCTCAACGTCACCCTCAACCCCAACTTACCCTTAAACCTAACCCTAATCCTAAAACTAACCCTCACCCTCACCTTCACCCTAAACCTATCCCTAACCGTAACACTCACCCTCACCCTCACCCTAAACCTAACTCTAACACTAACCCTAACCCTCACCTAACCCTACCCCTAACCCCAACCCTGACAGTCAACCTCACCCATACTCTCAACTTAACCCTAACCCTCACACTAACCCTAACCCTAACCCTAACCTAACCCTCACCCTAACCCGCACTCTCAACCTAAACCTCACCCTAACCCTTACCCTCACCCTAACCCTAACCCTAACCTTAAACCTGACCCTAACACTCGCATTAAACCTAAACCTGACCCTAATCCTAACCCTACCCCTCATCCTAACCCACACCCTCACCCTAACCCTCACCCTAACACTAAACCTCACCCTCACCCTAAACCTCATCCTCAACCTAACACTAACCTTAACCCTAACGCTCACCCTAAACCTCACCCTAACCCTAACCCGAACCCTAAAACTCACCCACAACCTAACCCTCACCCTCACCCTAACCCTAACCCTAAACCTAAACCTCACCCTCACCCCCAGCTTAACCCTAACCCTAACCCTAATCCTAACACTAACCCTCTCCCTCACCCTTAACACTACACCTAACCCTAATCCTAACCCTCACCCTCACCCTCACCCTAAATCTAACCCTAACAATAACGCTAAACCTAACTCTAACCGTCACCCTAACCCTACCCCTAACCCTCACCCTGACCCTCACCCTCACCCATACACTCAGCTTAACCCTAAACCTCATACTAACCCTAACCCTAACTCTCACCTAACCCTAACCCTAAGCCTAACCTAAACCTAATCCTCACCCTATCCCTAACACTAACCCTCACCCTCACCCTCACCCATACCCTCAGCCTAACCCTAACCCTAATGGTAACCCTAACCTCCCCCTCCCCCTAACCCTAAGCCTAACCCTCACACTAACTCTCACCCTAACACTCACACTAACCCTAACCCTCACTCTCACCTTAATCGTCACACTTACCCTTACAGTAACCCTCACCCTGACCCTCATCCTAGCCCTCACCCTTACCCTAATCCTAACCCTAAAACTTACCCTAACCCTCACCCTAACCTTAAACCTCACCCTCAACCTAAACCTCACCCTCACCCTAAAAATAATCCTAACCCTAAGTCTCATCCTCACCCTAAACCTAAACCTAACCCTAACCCTCACCTCACCCTAAACGTAACGCTCACCCTTACCCTAACCCTAACCATCAGCCTCACCCTCAACCTCACCCTCAGCCTAAGCCTAACCCTAACCCTAAACCTAAACCTCACCTTAACCCTAACCCTAACCCTCACCCTCACCCTCACCCATACCCTCAGCCTAACCCTAATCCTAACCCTAATACGAAAACTAACCCTCAACCTCACCTTAACCCTCTACCTAACCCTAACCCTCACCCTCACCCTTACCCTCACCATAAACCTAACCCTAACCCTAACCTTAACCCTCACCTAACCCTACCCCTGACCCTAACCCTGATGGTCAACCTCACCCATACTCTCAGCCTAACCCTAACCCTCACACTCATCCTAATCCTATCCCTAACGTAACCCTCACCCTAAGCCTAATTCTAATCCTCACCCTAAGCCTCACCCATAACCTCAGTGTAACCCTAACCCTAACCCTAACCCCAAACCTAACCCTCACCCTCACGGTAACCCTAAACCTAACCATAACCCTAACCCTTATCCTAACACTCACCCTACGACTCACACTAACCCAAACCCTCACTCTCACACTAACCCTCACCCTTACCCTCACCCTAACCCTAACCCTCACCCTCACACTCACCTTAACCCTAGCCCTAACCCTCACCCTCACCCATACCCTCAGCCTTACCCTAACCCTAATCCTAACCCTTACCCTGACCTGCTCCCTAAACCTCAACCTCCCTCTAAACATCACCCTAACCCTTACACTCACCTAAACTTAACCCTAATCCTAACCCTAACCCTCACTCTCACACTAACCCTAACCCTAACCCTAAGCCTCATCTTCAACCTCACCCTCACCCTCACCGTCACCATAACATTAGGCCTAACCCTCACCCTAACCCTCACCCTAACCCTATACCTAACCCTCACCCTTACCCTCACCTTAACCCTAACCGTAACCCTCACCCTAAACCTAAACCTCACCCTAACCCTAACCCTAACCCTCACTGTAAACCTAACCTTCACCCTAACCCTAACCCTAACAAGAATCCTAACCCCAACACTCACCCACACCCTCAACCTAACCCTAAACGTAACCCTAATCCTAACCCTAAACATCACGCTTACCCTAACCCTAACCCTAACCCTCACCCTAACACTCACGCTACCACTAAACCTCACCCTCACCCTAACCCGAACCCTAACACTCACCCTCACCCTAACCTTACCCCTCATCCTCACCCTCATCGTCACCATCAGCCTAAGCCTAACCTTAACCCTAATCCTAACCCTAACCCTCACCCTCACCCTAACCCTAACCCTAACCCTAAGCCTCATCTTCAACCTCACCCTCACCATCACCCTCACCATAACATTAACCCTAACCCTCACCCTACCCCAAACCCTAACCATAACCCTCACCCTCATTCACCCTCCCCCTCACCCTAACACTAAACCTAACCCTATCCCTCACCCTAACCCTAACCCTCATGCTAACCCTAATCCTCACCCTCACCCTCACCCTCACCCTAATCCTAACCCTAACCATAACCCTAACCCTAACCCTCACCCTCACCCTAACCCTCACCCTAAACCTTACCCTAACCCTAACCTAACCCTCACCCTAACCCTAAACCTCACCCTCACCTTAAACCTCAACCTCACCTTAACACTAATCCTAACCCTAACGCTCACCCTAACCCTCACCCTAACCCTAACGCGAACCCTAACACTCACCCTCACCCTAACCCTAACCCTAAACCTAAACCTCACCCTCACCCTCACACCCAGCTTAACTCTAACCCTAACCCTAATCCTAATACTAACCCTCACCCTTACCCTAACCCTATACCTAACCTTAATCCAAACCCTCACCCTCAACCTCACCCTAAACCTAACCATAAAAATAAACCTAACCTTAACCCTAACCCTCACCCTCAACCTAACCCTACCTGTAACCATCACCCTGACCCTCACCCTCACCCATACTCTCAGCCTAACCCTATCCCTGATACTAACCCTAAGCCTAAGCCTAACCCTAACCCTCACCCTAATCCTAACCCTAACCCTCACCATCACCCTCACCCATACTCTCAGCCTAACCCTAACCCTAACCCTAACCCTCCCCCTAACCCTAACCCTAAACCTAAACCTAACCATAACCCTCATACTAACACTCAACCTAACACACTAACCCTAACCCTCACTCTCACCTTAATCCTCACCCTTACCTCCCCCTCACCCTTACCCTCCCCCTCCCCCTAACCCTAACCCTAAACCTCACCCTAACCCTAACTCTAACCCTCACCCTCACGCTCATCCATACCCTCAGCCTAACCCTAACCCTAACCCTAACCCTCATTCTCACCCTCACCCTCAGCCTAACCCTAACAATAACCCTAACTCTAACCCTAACCCTCACCCTCACCCTAACACTTAGCCTAACCCTCACCCTCACCCGCACCCATACCATGAGCCTAACCCTAACCCTCACCCTAATCCTAACCCTGATCCTCAACCTTACCCTTACCATAAATCTGACCCTAACTCTAACCCTCACCCTCACCCTCACCTTCACCCACACTCTAAGCCTCAGCCTCACCGGAAAACTCACCCTCTCCATAATCCTCACCCTCACTCTAAACATCACCCTAACCCTAACACTCATTCTAACCCTAACCGTAACCCTAAACCTCACCCTAATCCTCACCCTCACCCTAATCCTCACCCTAACCCTAATCCTTACCTAACCTTAACCCACACCCTCACCCTCAACCTAACCCTCACCCTCACCCTAGCCCTCACCCTAATCCTACCCCTACCCCTACCCCTAACCCTCACCCTCACCCTCAACCTCACCCTCAGCCTAAGCCTAACCCTAATCCTAAACCTAACTCTAACCCTCACACTCAAGCTAACCCTAACCCTTACCATGAACCTCACCCTCACGCTCACCATCACCTTCAGCTTAACCCTAACCCTAACCCTAATCCTAACACTAATCCTCATCCTCACCCTCACCCTAAATGTAACCCTAAATCTAACTCTCAACCTCACCCTGACCCTAAACCTAAACCTAAAACTAACCTTCACCCTTACCCTCACCCTAAACCTCACCCTCTGCCTAACCCTAAACCTAACCCTAACCCTCACCCTCACCCTCACCCTCAGCCTAACCCTAACAATTACCCTAACTCTAACACTCACCCTCACCCTAACACTACACCTAACCCTCACCGTCATCCTCACCCTCACCCATACCCACAGACTACCCCTACCCCTAACCCTAACCCTAAATCTCACCCTCACCCTAACCCCAATCCTAACCCTAACCCTCACCCTAACACTCACACTAACCCTAAACCTCACTCGCACCCTAACCCTCACCATAATCCTAACCCTAAACCTTACCCTCAGCCTAACCCTAACCCTAACCCTAAACCTAACCCTCACGCTCACCCTCAGCCGAACCCTAACAAAAAACCTAACCCTAACCCTAACGCTCACCCTCACCTTAACCCTAACCCTAACCCTAACCATCACCCTAACCCAACCCTATTGCTCACCTTCACCCGCACCCAGACCCTCAGCATAACCCTAACCCTAACCGTTATCCTAACCCTGATCCTCACCCTCACCCTTACCCTAAATCTAACCCTAATCCTAACCCTCACCCTCAGCCTCATTGTCATCCACACACTAATCCTCAGCCTCACCCGAAACCTCACCCTCTCCCTAACCCTCACCGTCACTCTAAACATCACCCTAACCCTAACGCTCACCCTAACCTTAACCCTAACCCTAACAATCACTCTAACCCTCACCCTCACGCTAAACCTCTCCCTAACCCTAATCATTACCTACACTTAACCCTCAACCTCAACTTCATGCTAAGCCTCACCCTCACCCTAGCCCTCACCTCAACCCTAACCATCACCCTCACCCTCACACTCACCCTCAGCCTAAGCCTAAGCCTAACCCTAATCCTCACCCTAACCCTTTCACTACCCCTACCCCTAACCCTAACCCTAACATTAACCCTAACCCTTATCCTAAACCTTCACCCTTACCCTCACCCTAAACCTAACCCTAAGCCTAACCCTCACCCTCACCCTATCCCTCACCCTAACCCTTACCCTCAACCTCACCCTAATCCTCACATTAACCCTAACCCTCAAACTAACACTAACCCTAACCCTAACCCTCACCCTCACTCTCACCCTAAACCTAACCCTCACCCTCAACCTCAACCTAACCCTAAACCTAACCCTTACCTAACCGAAACCCTCACCTTCACCTTCACACTCATCCTAACCCTCACCCTCACCCTAGGCCTCACCCTAACCCTAACCCGAATCCTGACCCTCACCATCACCCTCACCCTCAGCCTGACCCTACGCTAAGCCTAACCCTAAACCTAACCCTAACCCTCACCTTCACCCTCACCCTAATCCTCACACTAATCCTAACCCTCAACCTAACCCTAAACCTAAACCTAACCTTCACCCTAACCCTCACTTTAACCCTAATGCTAACCCTAAACCTCACCCTCACCATAACCTTCACCCTTACCCTTATCCTCACCTTAACCCTAAACCTAACCCTAACCCTAACCCTCACACTAAACCTAACCCTCACCCTAATCCTAACCCTAACATTTACTATAACCCTAACCCTAACACTCACTTTAACCCTCACCCTAACTCTTACATTTACCCTAAACCTAACCCTAACCCTAATCCTCACCCTATCCCTAACCGTAACCCTAATACTCACCCTCACCCTAGCCCTCACCATAACACTCACCCTAACACTAACACTCACCCTAACCCTAACTCTCACCCTAACCGGAACCCTAACATTAACCCTATCCCTCACCCTAAACTTCACCCTTACCCAAAGCCTCCCCCTCCCCCTAACCCTCACACTAATCTTAACCTCATTCTAATCCTAAACCTAACCCTAACCCTCACCCTTACCCTAATGCTAACCCTAACCCTCACACTCAATGTAACCCTCACCCTAACACTAAACCTAACATTCACCCTAACCCTAACCCTAACCCTAACCCTCACCCTAACTCTCACCCTAACCCTTACCCTCACGCTTACCCTAACCGTAACCCTAACCCTAAACCTCACCTAACACTCACCATAATCCTAACCCTAAACCTCACCCTAACCCTCACCCTAACCCTCACCCTAACCCTCACCCTCATCCTAACTCTCACCCTAACCCTTACCCTCACCCTAACCCTAACCCTACCCCTTACTCTAACCCTCATCCTAGCCCTAGCCCTAAACCTAACCCTCACCCTAACCCTAACCCTAACCCTAACGCTCACCCACACCCTAACCCTCACAATAACGCTCACTCTCAACCTAAACTTTTCCCTAACCATGATCCTAACTCTGACCCTCATCCTAACTCTAACCCTAACCCTAACCCTCACACTCAACCTCACGCTAACCCTAACCCTAACATTAACCCTAGTCCTAACCCTCACCCTAAACTTCACCCTAAGCCTAACCCTAACCCTAACCCTCACCCTTACCCTAACCCTCACCCTAACACCTACCTTCACCCTTATCCTAATGCTAACCTATACCCTAAACCTCACAGTAACCCTAACCCTCACTCTAACCCTAACCCTACCCCTCACCCTAACTCTCATCCAAACCCTAACCCTAATATTAAGCCACAACCTCACCCTAAACCTAACCCTAACCCTAACCCTCACCCTCACCCTCACCCTCAGCCTAACCCTAACCCTAACCCTAACCCTCACCCTAACCTTCACCCTAACCCTAAACCTAATCCTCACCCTAACCCTAACACTCACCCTAACCCTAACACGAACCCTATCCCTCAACCTCACCCTAAACCTCACCCTAACCCTTACCATCACCCTAAATCTAAACCTAACCCTAACCCTCACAGTAATCCTAACCCGCACCCTAACCCTAACCCTAACCCTCACCCTGAACCTCACCCTCACCCTAACCCTCACCCTAACCCGAAACCTTACCCACACCCTCACCCTAAACCTCACCATCACACTAACCCTCACCCTACCCCTCAACCTAACCCTAACCCAAACCCTAAACCTAACCATCACCCTCACCGTAACCCTCACACTAACCCTTACACTCACCCTCACCCTATCTCTGACACTAACCCTAACCCTCATCCTAACCCTAACCCTATCCTTATCCCTCACCCTCACCCTCAGGCTTCCCTCAGCCTAACCGTCTACCTAACCCTAACACTAATCCTAACCCTATACCTCACCCTCACCCTAACCCTAACCCTCACCCTAACCCTAATGCTAACCCTAACCCTCACACTCACACTAACCCTAACACTAAACCTAACCCTGAACATCACCCTAACCCTCACCCTAACCCTTACCCTGACCCTAACCCTAACTTTACCCTAGCCCTCTCAATAATCCTAACCCTCACGCGAACCCTAACCCTAACCCTCACCCTCACCCTCACCCTAACCCTTATCCTCACCCTTACATTAACCCTAATCCTAACCCTCACCCTAACCCTAATGCAAACCCGAATCCTCACCCGCACACTAACCCTAGCGATAATCCTAACCCTCATTCTCATTCTAACAGTCACCCTAACTCTTAAACTCAACCTAACCCTAAACCTAACCCTAACCCTAACCATCACCCAAACACTAACCTTAACCCTAAACCTAATCCTCACACTCACCCTCACCCTCACCCTAAAACTAACTGTCACTCTCACCCTTACCGTAACCATAACCCTAACCCTAACCAGATACCTTCCCCTACCCCTAACCCTAACCTTATCATTAATCCTAACCCTCAAACTAACACTAACACTAACCCTAACCCTCACCCTCACCCTCACCCTCATCCTAACTCTAACCCTCACCCTCACCCTCACCCTAAACCTAACCCTAACCATCACCCTAACCCTAACTCTAACCCTAAACCTAACCCTAACACTCACCCTCACTCTCACCTTAAAACTAAACCTAACACTCAACCTCACCCTCACCCTAACCCTAACCCTCACCCTCACCCTAACTATAACCCTAAACCTAACCCTAACACTCACCCTCACTCTCAGCCTAAAAATAAACCTAACCCTACCCCTCACCCTCACCCTAACCCTAACCCTCACCCTCTCTCTCACTGTAACCCTAATCCTAATCCTAACCCTCACCCTAACCCTAACCCTCACCCTCACCCTAACCCTAACCCTAACCCTCACCCTAACCCTAACCCTCACCATAACCCTCACCCTCACCCTCACACTCACCCTAACCCTCAACCTAACCCTCACCCTAACCCTAACGCGAATCCTAACCCTCACCCTCATTCTAACAGTCACCCTAACACTTAACCTCACCCTCACCCTAACCCTAACCCTAATCCTAACCCTCACCCTAACCCTAACCCTAACCCTAAACTTCATCCTATGCCTGACTCTCTCCCTAATCCTCACTCTAACACTAATCCTAACACTTATCTAACCAAAATCCACACCCTCACCCTAAAGCTCACCCTAACCCTCAACCTCACAATAGCCCTCACCCTAACCCTAGCCCTAAATCTAACCATCACCCTCAACCTGACACTCAGCCTAACCCTAACCCTAACCCTAATCCTAATCCTAACCCTAATCCTAACCCTCACCCTCACGCTCACACTCACCCTAACCCTCAACCGAATCCTCACTCTAACCCTAATACAAACCCGTATCCTCACCCTCACCCTAACCCTAACGCGAATCCTAATCCTAACCCTCATTCTAACAGTCAACCTAACACTTAACCTCACCCTAACCCTAACCCTAACTCTAACCCTCACACTAACCCTAACCCTCACCCTAACCCTAAACTTCATCCTATGCCTGACTCTCTCCCTAATGCTCACCTTAACACTAATCCTAACACTTATCTAACCTAAATCCACACCCTCACCCTCAAGCTCACCCTAACCCTCAACCTCACAATAGCCCTCACCCTAACCCTAACCCTAACTTTAACCCTCACCCTAACCCTCACCCTATCCCTTACCCTAACCCTCACCCTAACCCTCACACTAACCCTAAACCTCTCCCTAACCCTAACCCAACCCTCAACCTAACCCTCACTCTAACCCTAACCCTAACTCTAAACCTCACCCTAACCCTCAACCTCACAATAGCCTTCACCCTAACCCTAACCCTAACTTTAACCCTCACCCTAACCCACACCCTATCCCTTACCCTAACCCTCACCCTAACCCTCACACTAACCCTAAACCTCTCCCTAACCCTAACCCCAACCCTCAACCTAACCCTCACTCTAACCCTAACCCTAACTCTAAACCTCACCCTAAAATTCACCCTGACCCTAATGCTAACCCTAACCCTTACGCTAACCCTAACACCCACCCTAAACCTAACTTTCACCCTTACACTAATCCTCACCTTAACCCTAACCCTAACACTAAGCAAAACCCACATCCTAAACTTCACCCTAAACCTAACCCTAACCCTACACCTCATCTTTCCCTTCACCCTAACCCTAGTCCTAACACTAACCCCCACCCTCAACCTAAACCTCATCCTAAGCCTTAACCTCACTCTAACCATCACCCTGTCCCTAACCCTAACCCTCACCCTCTCCCTAACACTCACTGTAACCCTAACCCTAACACTAACCCTCACCCTAACCCTCAAACTAACACTAACTCTAACCCTAAACCTAAACCTCACCTTCACCCTCACCCTAAGCCTAACCATCACCCTCACCCTCACCATAAACCTAACCCTAACTCTCACACTAACCCTAACTCTAACCCAAACCCTAACCCGAACATTCAACCTCAGTCTCACCCTAAAACTAAACCTAACCATCACAAGCACCCTCAACCTAACGCTAACCTGCACCCTCACCGTCACTATAACCTTACCCCTAACCCTAACCCGTACCCTAACCCTCAACCTCACCCTCACCCTAACCCTAACCCTAACCCTCAACCTAACCCTAACCCTAACCCTAACCCTCACCCTAACCCTCAACCTAACCCTAACCCTAACCCTAACCCTCACCCTAACCCTCATCCTAACCCTAACCCTAACCCTAACCCTCAACCTCACTTAGCCCTCAACCTAACCCTAGCCCTAAACCTAACCGTCACCTGTAACCTCACACTCAGCCTAACCCTTACTCTAACCCTAATCCTAATACTAACCCTAACCATAACCATAACCCTAACCCTCACCCTTACCCTAACATTAACCCTAACCCTCATCCTAACCCTCACCCTCACCCTAACCCTAACCCTAACCTTAACCCTCAACCTAACCCTCACCCTATCCCTTACCCTTACCCTCACCCTAACACTCACACTAACCCTAAACCTCACCCTAACCCTAACCCCAACCCTCAACCTAACCCTCACCCGAACCCTAACCCTAACCCTAAACCTCACCCTAAAAGCCACCCTAACCCTAATGCTAACCCTAATCTTTACGCTAACCCTAACACCCACCCTAAACCTAATTTTCACCCTCACCCTAACCCTAACCCTAACACTAAGCAAAACCCACATCCTAACCCTCACCCTAAACCTAACCCTAACCCTACACCTCACCTTTCTCCTCACCGTAACCCTAATTCTATCACTAACCCAAACCCTCACCATAAACCTCACCCTAAGCCTTAACCTCACCCTAAACCTCACCCTGTCCCTAACCCTCATGGTAACCCTAACTCTAACCCTAATCCTCACCCTAACCCTCAAACTAACACTAACTCTAACCCTAACCCTAAACCTCACCTTCAGCCTCACCCTAACCCTAACCCTCACCCTCACCCTCAACCTAACCCTAACCCTAACTCTCACCCTAACCAGAACTCTAACCCTAAACCTAACCCTAACACTCACCCTCACTCTCACCCTAAAACTAAACCTAACCATAACCAGCACCCTCACCCTAACCCTAACCTTCACTCCCACCCTCACCGTAACCCTACCCCTAACCCTAACCCTTACCCTAACCCTAATCTTCACCCTCACCCTCACCATAACCCTACCCCTAACACTACCCCACAACCTAACCCTCAACCTAACCCTAACCCTAACCCTAACCCTCAACCTCACCAAAACCTTAACACTCAACCTAACACTAACCCTCACCGACACCCTAACCCACAGCCTCACACGAAACCTCACATTCTCCCTAATCCTCCCCCTCCCCCTAAAGTCAACCTAATCCTAACTCTCACCCTAACTGTAACCCTAATCCTAACACTCATCCTAACCCTCATCCTCACTTAATCCGCAACCTAACCCTAATCCTTATGTAACCTTAACCCTCAACCTCACCCTCACCCTCACCCTAAACCTCACCTTCACCCTAGCCCTCATCCTAACCCTAACCCTAACCCTCACACTCAACATCAACCTCAGCCTAACCCTAACCCTAACCATAACCGTCATCCTAACCATATCCCTGAACCTGACCCTAACCCTAAACCTAAACCTAACCCTCACCCCCACCCTCACCCTCACCCTAACATTTACCCTAACCCTAACACTTAGCCTAACCCTAACCCTAACCCTAACCCTAATCCTCACATTCACCCTAATCCTAACCCTAACCCTCACCCTCACCCTAACCCTCACCCTTACTTTTACCCTCATCCTAACCATAAACCTAACCCTCACACTAACACTAACCCTCAACCTAACCCTAACCCTAACCCGAATCCTAACCCTAACTCTCACCCTCACCTTCACCCTCAGCCTTACTTAACCCTAACCCTAACCCTAATCAGAATCCTAACCCTCACCCTCACCCTAAACCTAACCCTAAACCTAAACCTCACACTCGCCCTAACTAACCCTAACCCTAACCGTAACCCTCACCCTAACCCTAAACCTAAATCTAACCCTCACCTTAACCTTAACAGTAACCCTAACCCTCAAGTTAACCCTAACGCTAACCCTCACTCTAACCCAAACCCTCACCCTAAACCTAACCCTAACCCTCATCGTAAGCCTAAACCTCACCCTAACCCTAACCCTTACCAGAATCCTAACGCCAACCCTCACTCTCAGCCTCACCCTCAGCCTAAGCCTAACCTTAACCCTAATCCTAACCTTCAACATCACCCTCACCCTCACCCTAACCCTAACCCTAACCCTAACCATCACGCTAACACTCACGCTACCCGTAACCCTCAATATCACCCTAACCATCACCCTAAACCTTACACTCACCCTAACTCTAACCCTAACACTAAACCTAACCCTAACCCTCACACTAAACCTAATCCTCACCCTAATCCTAACCTACCACTCACCATAACCCTCACCCTAACCCTCACACTAAACCTACACCTAACGCTAACCCTAACACTAACGCTCACCCTAACCGTCACTCTAACCCTAACTCGAACCCTAAACCTCACCCTCACCTTAACCCTCACCCTAACCCTAACCCTCACCCTCACCCTTACCCATACCCTCAGCCTAATGCTAACCCTAACTCTAACCCTAACCCTAAACCTATCCCTAAACCTCAAACTAACACTCACCCTAACACTCACACTAACACACTAACCCTAAAACTCACCCTCACCCTCACCCTCATCCTCAGCTTAACCCTAACGCTAAACCTAAACTTAACACTAACCCTCAACCTCACCTCAACCTAAACCTAACCCTAACGCTAACCCTCACCCTCACCCTCACCCAAAAACTAACCCTCAAACTAAACTTCACCCTTACCCTCACCCTAAACCTCACCCTCAGCCTAAACCTAACCCTAACACTAACCCTCACCCTCACCCTCACCCTCAGCCTAACCCTAACAATAACCCTAACGCTAACCCTAACACACACCCTCACCACAACCCTAACCCTGAACCCTAACCCTAACCCAAATCCTCACCCTCAACCATACCCTCAGCCTAAACCTAACCTGAACCCTAAACCTCACCCTCACCCTAACCCTGACTCTAACCCTCACCCTCAACCTAACACTCACCTTAACACTCACACCCCTAAACCTCATTCTCACCCTAACCCTCACCCTAACCCTAACCCTAAACCTCACCCTCAGCATAACCCTGACCCTAACCCTATCCCTCACCCTCACCTCACCCTCAGCCTAACCCTAACAATAACCCTAAACCTAACCGTAACCCTCATCCTCACCCTAATCCTAACCCTAACCCTAAACCTCACTTTAACCCAACCCTAACCCTCACCTTCAGCCGCACCCATACCCTCAGAATAACCCTAAACCTAACCGTAATCCTAACCCAGATCCTCACCCACACTTACTGTAAATCTAACCCTAACACTAAACCTCACCCTCACCCTGACCTTCACCCACACCGTAACCCTCAGCCTCAGCCGAAACCTCACCCTCTCCCTGAATCCCAACCTCACTCTAAACATCACCCTAACCCTAACACTCACCGTAACCCTAACCCTAACCCTAACCCGCACCCTAAACCTAATCCTTACCTAACCTTAACCCTCAGCCTCAACCTCACCCTCACCCTAGCCCACACCCTCACCCTAACCCTAACCCTCACCCTAAACCTAATCCTTACCTAAACTTAACCCTCAGCCTCAACCTCACCCTCACCCTAGCCCACACCCTAACCCTAACCATCACCCTCACCCTCAGCCTATTGCTAAACCTAACCCTAATCCTAACCCTAACACTCACCCTCACCCTTACACTAACCCTCACCCTAAGCCTAACCCTAAGCCTAACCCTAACCCTAAACTTCACGCTCAACCTCTCCCTAAACCTAACCCTAACCCTAAACCTCACCTTATTCCTAACCCTAACCCTAACCCTCACCCTCACCCATACCCTCAGCCTAAACCTAATCCTAACCCTCACCGTCACCCTCACCCTCAGCTTAACCCTAACCCTAACCCTAATCCTAAAACTAACCCTCACCCTTACCTTAACCCTAAACCTAACCCTAACCCTAACCCTCACCCTCACCATCACCCTAAACCTCACCCTCACCCTAACCCTAACCCTCACCTAACCCTACCCCTAACCCTAACTCTGACCGTCAACCTCACTCATACTCTCAGCCTAACCCTAACCCTCACACTAACCCTAACCCGAACTCTAACCTAACTTTCACCCTAACCCCCACTCACCCTATCCCTCACCCTAACCCTTACCCTCAACCTAACCCTAACCCTAAACCTAACCCTAACCCTAACCCTCACCCTCACCCTCACCCTCACCGTAAACCTCACCCTAACCCTCACCTAACCCTACCCCTAACCCTAACCCTGACCATCAACCTCACCCGTACTCTCATCCTAACCCTAACCCTCACACTAACCCTAACCCTAACTCTAACCTAACCCTCACCCTAACCCCCACTCAACCTATCCCTCACCCTAACCCTTATCCTCAACCTAACCCTAACTCTAAGCCTAAACCTGACCCTAACCCTCACAATAAACCTAAACCTGACCTTATCCTAACCCTACCCCTCACCCTAACCCTCACCCTAACCCTAACCCTCACCCTAACCCTAACCCTAAACCTCACCCTCACCCTAAACCTCATCCTCACCCTAACCCTAACCCTAACCCTAACGCTCACACTACCCCTCCCCCTAACCCTAACCCGAACCCTAAAACTCACCCTCACCCTAACCGTCACCCTCACCCTAACCCTAACCCTAAACCTAACCCTCACCCTTAACCCAAGCTTAACCCTAACCCTAACCCTAATCCTAAAACTAACCCTCACCCTCACCCTAACCCTACACCTAACCCTAATCCTAACACTCACCCTCACCCTCACCCTAAACCTAACCCTAACAATAACCCTAACCCTAACCCTAACCCTAACCCTCACCTTCACCCTCACCCTAGCCCTCACACTTACCCTAATCCTAACCCTAAAACTAACATAACCCTCACCTTAATGCTAAACCTCACCCTCAGCCTAAACCTCACCCTCACTCTAAAAATGACCGTAACCCTAACACTCACCCTAAACCAAACCCGGACCCTAACCCTCACCCTCACCCTAACCCTCATCCTAACCCTAACCCTAAACCTAAACCTCAACCTCATCCTCACCCTCAGCTTAACCCTAAACATAAACCTAATCCTAACACTTACCCTCACCCTCAGCCTCACCCTAAACCTAACCCTAACAATAACCCTAAACTTAACACTAAGCCTCACCCTAACCCTAAACCTAACCCTAACACTCACCTCCAGCCTCACCCTCACCCTAACACTTACCCTAACCCTAACCCTTAGTCTAACCCTAACCCTCACACAAATCCAACCCTCATCCTCACCCTAATCCTAACCCTAACCTTAACCTAAACCCTCACCTTCACCCTCAGCCTAACCTTAACCCTAACCCTAATCCTAATCCTCACCCTCACCCTCACCCTAACCCTAAACTAACACTAACCCTAAACCTCACCCTCGCCCTAACCCTACCCCTAACCCTAACCCTAACAATAACCCTAACCTTAAACCTCACCCTAACCCTAAACCTAACTCTAACCCTCACCCTAACCCTAACCCTCACCCTAACCCTACCCCAAAAGTCACCATAAGCCTAAACCTCACCCTAACATTAACCCTAACCAGAATCCTAACCCCAACCCTCACTCTCAGCCTCACCCTCAGCCTAATCCTTACCCTAACCCTAATCCTAATCTTGAACATCAACCTCAACCTAACCCTAACCCTAACCCTAACCCTAACCCTCACCCTAACACTCACGCTACCCATAACCCTCACTCTCACCCTAACCCTCAACCTAACTCTTACTCTCACCCTAACCCTAACCCTAACCCTAAACCTAACCCTAACCCTCACACTACACCTAACCCTCATCCTAATCCTAACCCTACCCCTCACCCTAAGCCTCATCCAAACACTGACACTAAACCTAACCCTAACACTAACCCTAACCCTAATGCTCACCCTAACCCTAACCCTAAACCAACCAGAAACATAAACCTCACCCTCACCTTAACCCTTACCCTAACCCTAACCTTCACCCTCACCCTCACCCATACCCTCAGCCTAACCCTAAACCTAACTCTAACCCTAACCCTCACCCTCATCCTAACCCTAAACCTAACACTAACCCTCAACCTAACACTCACCCTAACACTCACACTAACCCTAAACCTCACACTCACCCTAAACCTAACCTAACCATAACCCTTACCCTCACCCTCACCCTAAACCTAACCCATAACCCAACCTTCACCCTTACCCTCACCCTAAACCTGACCCTCAGCCTAACCATAACCCTAACCCTAAACCTCGCCCTCACCCTCACCCTCAGCCTAGCCCTAACAATAACCCTAACCCTAAAACTAACACTCACCATAATCCTAACCGTAACCCTAAACCTCACCCTCAGCCTAACCCTAACCCTAACCCTCACCCTCACCCTCAGCCTAACCCTAACAATAACCCTAACACTAACCCTAAACCTCACCCTCACCCTAACCCTAACCCTAACCCTCACCCTAACCCTCACCCTAACCCAATAGTAACCCTCACCTTCACCCGCAGCCATACCCTCAGCATAACCCTAACCCTAACCGTAATCCTAACCCAGATACTCACCCTCACCCTTACCCTAATTCTAACCCTAACACTAAACCTCACCCTCACACTCACCTTCACCCACACCCTAACCCTCAGCCTGACCTGAAACCTCACAATCTACCTAACGCTCACCCTCACTCTAAACTTCACCCTAACCCTAACACTCACCCTAACCCTAACCCTAAACCTAACCCTCACCCTCACCCTAACCCTCACCCTAACCCTAATCCTTACCTAACCATAACCCTCAACCTCAACCTCACCCTAACCCTCACCCTAACCCTAGCCCTCACCCTCACCCTAACCCTCACCCTAACCCTAACCCTAACCATCACCCTCACCCACAACCTCAACCTCAGCCTAAGCCTAACACTAACCCTAATCCTAACTCTAAACCTCACCCTCACCCTAACCCTAACCCTCACCCTAACCCTAACCCTAAGCCTAACCCTAACCCTAACCCTCACCCTCACCCTCACCCTAACCCTAACCCTAACCCTAAACCTCACCCTAACCCTAACCCTAACCCTCACCCTCACCCTCAACCATACCCTAACCTTAACCCTAATCCTAACCCTCACAGTCACCCTCAAACTCAGCTTAACCTTAAACATAACCCTAATCCTAAAACTAGCCCTAACCCTCACCCACACCTTAAACCTCACTCTCACCATCACCCTCAACATAACCCTTACCCTAACCAAAATCCTAAGCCTAACCCTCACACTAAATCTAACCATAATCCTAACCCTAACCCTCACACTAAATCTAACTCTAACTCTAACCCTAACCCTCACTGTCACCCTCACCCTAACCCTAACCCTAACCGTAAAATTCACCCTACCCCTAATCCTATCCTAACTCTCACCCTCACCCTAACACTTACCCTCACCCTAACCCTAAACCTTGCTCTAACCCTCACACTAACCCTAACCCTCACACTAACCCTAACCCTACCCCTTACCCTAACCCTCATCCTAACCCTAACCCTAACCCTCAACCTAACCCTTACCCTAACCCTAACCCTAACCCTCATCCACACCCTAACACTCACTCTCACACTCAACCTCAGACTAAAACTTAGCCTATCCCTAATCCTAACCCTAACTCTCTCGCTCCCCCTAAATCTAACCCTAACCCTAACCTACACACTCATCATCAGGCTAACACTAACGCTAAACCTAACACTCACCCTACCCCTAACCCTTATCCTAACCTTAACCCTATCCCTATCCCTCACCCTCACCCTAACCCTAACCCTCACCCTCACCCTAAACCTCACCCTAACACTTATCCTCACCCTAATCCTAACCCTAACCATAACCTTCACAGTAATCCTAACCCTCACCTTAAACCTAAACCAACCCCTCACCCTAACCCTCACCCTAACACTAACCCTAACCCTAAATGCACCCTAACCCTAACCCTCAGTCTCACCCTAATCCTAACCCTCAGCGTCACCCTAACCCTCACCCTAACCCTAACCCTAATACTAACCAAAACCCTCACCCTAACCCTCAACCTCATCCTAAAACTCACTCTAAACCTTACGCTCACTCTAACCCACACCCTCACCCTAACCCTAACGCTAACCCTAACCCTAAACCTCACCCTCAACTTCACCATAACCCTTATCCTCACCGTAAGAGTAACCCTAACCCTGATCCTCAGAGTAATCCTAACCCTCACCTTAACCCTAACCCTACCCCTCACCCTACCCCTCACCCTAACACTAACCCTAACACTAAAAGTCACCCTAACCCTAATCCTCCCCCTGACCATAACCCTAACCCTCACCCTCACCCTAACCCTAACCCTAACCCTAACCCTAATACTAACCAAAACCCTCACGATAAACCTCACCCTCACCCAAAACCGCAACCAAAACCTTACCCTCACCTTAACCCTCACCCTAACCCTAACACTCACCCTAACCCTCACCCTAACCCTAACGCTATCGCTAACCCTCACCCTCACCCTAAACCTCACCCTAACCCTTATCCTCACCCTAATCCTAACCCTAACCTTAACCCTCAAAGTAATCCTGACCCTCACCTTAACCCTAACCCTACCCCTCACCCTAACCCTCACCCTAACACTAACCCTAACCCTAAAACTCACCCTAACCCAAACCCTCACCCTCACACTAACCCTCACACTAACCCTAACCCTAACCTTCACACTAACCCTAACCGTAATACTAAACAAAACCCTCACCCTAACACTCACCATCACCCTAAACCTTACCCTCAACGTAAACCTAAACCAAACCCTAACCCTCACACTCACCCTAATCCTGACCCTAACCCTCACCCTAACACTAACCAAAATCATCACTAAAACCCTCACCCTCACCCTCAGCATAACCCTAACCCTAAATGACACCATACACCTTATCCTAAACCAAATCCTAACCCAAAAACTCACCCTCACCCTAATTCCTCACCCTAAACCTTACCCTCACCCTAACCCTCACCTTAACACTAAACCTAACCCTAAACCTCACCCTAACCCTAACTCTCACCCTCACCGCAACCCTCACCCTAACCCTTACCTCACCCTAACCCTAACCCTAACCCTCATTCTAGCCCTAACCCGAACCCTAACCCTGACCCTCAACCTCACCTTAACTCTAATTCTAACCCTAACCCTAACCCTTATCCTCACCTTAATCCTAACTCTACCACCACAGTAATCCTAACTCTCACCTTACCCCTAAATCTAACCATAACCCTAACTCTACCCCTCACTCTAACTCTCAGCCTGACACTAACCCTAACCCTTACCCTCACCCTAACCTTCACCCTAACTCTAATCCTAACCCTCACCCGAACACTAACCCTAACCCTCAACCTAAACCTCATCCTAACCCTAACCCTCACCCTAACCCTCACCCTAACCCTAACCCTCACCCTAACCCCAACCCTAAACCTTACCCTCACCATCACCCTAGCCCTCATCCTATCTCTAATCCTAACCCTAACCCTCAACCTAACCCTAACCCTAAAATTAAGCATAACTCTCAACCTAACACTAACCCTAACCCTCAGCATCACCCTAACCCTCAACCCAACCCTTACACTCACCCTCACCTTAATGCTCACACTAACCCTAACCCTAACCCTAACCCTCACCCTCACCTTAACCCTAAACCTAACACTAACCCTCACCCTAACCCTCACCCTCACCCTCACCCTGACCCTAACCCTAATCCTAACCCTAACTCTAACCCTCACCCTAACCCTAGCCCTATACCTCACCTTCACTCTCACCCTAAACCTAACCCTAACAATAACGCTCACCCTAAATCTCACCCTAACCCTAATGCTAACCAGAACTCTCACCATCACCCTAACCCTCATCCGAACCCATAACCTCACCCTAACTCTAACCCTAACCCTAACCCTCACACTAACCTAACCATCACCTAAACCTAAACCCACCCTCAGCCTAACGCTCAACCTAACCCTACCCCTTACCCAAATCCTCGCCCTATCCCTAACCCTAAACCTAACCCCCACCCTCAACCTAGCCCTCACCCTAACCCTAACCCTAACCCTAAACCTCACCCTAACCTTAACCTCACCCTAAATCTAAACCTCACCCTCACTTTAACCCTCACTCTTACCTAACCCTTCCTTACCCTCACACTCACCCTAACCCTCACCCGAACCCTAAAACTAAACCTCACCCTAACACTCACCCTATGTTTAACCCTAGCCCTAAGCATCACCCTCACCCTCACACTCACCCTAAACCTAACCCACAACCTCACCCTTATCCTCACCCTAATCCTGAACCTAACACTTTCTGTTACACTAACCCTCACCCTCACCCTCACCCTCAAACTCCCCTTAGCTCTAGCCCTCAAAACAACCCTAACTCTAACCCTAACCCTAACCCTCAACCTCATCCTCACACTAACCCTCACCCTAACGTAACCCAAAACCTAATCTTCACCCTATCCCTAACCCTAACCCTAACGCTCAACCTCACCCTAGCCCTCACCCTAACCCTAACCCTAACTCTAACACTCACCCTAACCGTAGCCCTCACCCTAACCCTCACCCTAAACCTCACCCTAACCCTAACCTTCACCCTAACCTTCACTCTAACCCTAACCCTAACCCTAAACCTTACCCTCAACCTAAACCTCACCCTAACCCTAACCCTACTCCTCACCCTTCCCTCACCCTAATCCTAACCCTAACCCTCACCCTCACCTTAACCCTCACCCTAACCTTCACTCTAACCCTAACCCTAACCCTAAACCTTACCCTCAACCTAAACCTCACCCTAACCCTAACCCTACTCCTCACCCTTCCCTCACCCTAATCCTAACCCTAACCCTCACCCTCACCTTAACCCTCACCCTAACACTAAACCTTAACCTCATCCGCACCCTCACACTAACCCTCAAACTAACCCTAATTCTCACCCTACCCCTCACCTTAACCCTAACCCTAAACCTAAACATAACCCTTACCCTCACCCTAATCCTCACCCTAAACCTTACCCTCACCTTCACTGTAGCCCTCACAGTAAACCTAACCCTCACCCTAATCCCAACCCTATCCATCACCCTCACCCTCACGCTCACCCTCAGACTAACCCTAACCCTAACACTTATCCTAACCCGAACCCTCACACTACCCCTCACCCTAAGCCTAAACCTAACCCTAACTCTCACCATCACCCTCACACTTACCCTCACCCTAACCCTTACCCTCACATTAACCCTAACCCTCACCCGAACCTGAACCCTAAACGTATCCCTCACCCTCACGCTCACGCTCACCCTCAGCCCAATCCTAACCCTAACCCTAGCCCTCACCCTCACCCTAAACCAAACGCTAAGCCTAACCCTCACCATCACCCTAACCCTCACCCTAACCCTTACCCTCACAATAACCCTAACCCTAACCCTAACCCTCACAATAAACCTAAACCTCACCCTTACCCTAAAACTTCCCCTCACCCTAAACCTCACACTATCCCTAACCCTAACACTAACCTTCACCCTAACCCTAACCCTAACCCTCACCCTAACACTTACCCTCACTTTAATCCTCACCCTAAAACTAACCCTAACCCTTATCTAACTGAAACCCTCACCTCACCCTCACCCTGACCCAAACCCTCACCCTCACGTTAGCCCTCATCCTAAACTTAAATCTAACCCTAACCCTCATCCTAAACCTAATCCTAACCCTAACCCTCACCCTCACCCTAACCCTAACCCTCACCCTAACCCTCTCCGTCACCCTAACCCTCACCCTAACCCTAACCCTCACCCACAGACTAACCCTCACACTAACTCGAACCGTCTCCCCTTCCCTAAACCTAACCCAAAACATCACCCTAACCCTAAACCTCACACTAACCCTAAACCTAAACCTCATCCTAAACCTAACCCCAACCCGAAGCCTCACCCTCACCCTAATATTCACCCTAACCCTAACACTAAATCAAAACCTTACACTAACCCTAACCCTCATCCTCACCCTCACTCTCACGCTAAACTTCACCCTCAACCTAGCCCTCACAATAACACTAACTAAACCTAAACCTCACCCTCACCCTCAGCCTAACAGTAACCCTAACCCCAAACCTAACCCTCACCTTTACCCAAACACTAACCCTAACCCTCACCCTCACCCTAATTCTAACACTACCATTAACCCTAACCCTCGCCCTAACCCTCACCCTAACCCTAACCCTAAACATAACACTCACCCTCACGCTAACCGTCACCCTAACCCTAACCCTAACACTCACCCTAACCCTTACCCTCACCCTAACCCTAACACTTTCCCTAACCCTAACCCTCATACTAAACCTAATCCTCACCCTAACCCTGAACCTAACCCTCACACTCACCCTAAACTTCACCCTCAACCAAGTCCTCAAAATAATCCTACCTCTAAACGTAACCCTAACCCTCACACTCACTCTCATCCTAAGCCTAATCCTAACCCTCACCCTAATCCTAAACTTAACCCTCACCCTCACCCTCACCCTAATCCTTACCCTAACCCTCACCCTCACCCTAACCTAACCCAAACCCTAAACCTCACCCTAACCCAAACCCTAACATTAACGCTAACAATAACCCTCAGCCTCACCCTAAATCTCACCCTAAACCTTACCCTCACCCTAAGCCTAATCCTAACCCTAAGCCTCAGAGCAATACTAACCCTCACCCTAACCCTACCCCTCACCCTAACCCTACCCCTCACCCTAACCCTCACCTAACACTAACCCTAACCCTCACAATAAACCTAAACCTAAACCTCAACTTCACCCTAACCCTTATCGTCACTCTTAACCTCACCCTAACCCTAACCCTCACCCACACCCTAACCTCACCCTCACCCTCACCCTCAACTTCACTCTAAACATCACTCTAAACCTAACCCTCACACTAACCCTAAACCTAACCCTAACACTAAAACTAATCCTAACCCTCAGCCTCACCCTCACACCAACCTTAACCATAACCCTAACCCTAACCCTCACACTAAACCTAACCCTCACCCTAACGCTAACCCTTTCCCTCACCCTAAACCTCACCCTAACACTAACCCTCACCCTAACCCTAAACCTAACCCTCAAACTCAACCTAGCCCTCACCCTTACCCTAAACCTAAACCTCACCCTAATTCTAAACCTACCATTAACCCTAACCCTCACACTAACCCTCACCATAACCCTAACCCTAAACATAACCCTCACCCTCACGCTAACGCTCACCCTAAACCTCAAACTAACCCTCAAGCTAACCCTAACCCTCACTCTCACAGTAACCCTCACCCTAACCCTTACCCCGACCCTAACATTAACCCTTAACCTAACCTAACCCTCTTACTAAAACTAACCCTCATCCTAACCCTAAACCTATGCCTCGCCCTAAACATCACCCTGTCCCTAAACCTAACCCTCATCCTAACCCTAAACCTAACCCTAACCCTCACACTCACCCTAACACTAATGCTAAACCTAACCCTCTCCCTCACCCTAACCCTCACCGCAAACCTTACCCGAACCCTAACTCTAAACCTAACCCTAATCCTGACCCTCACACTAAACCTAACCCTCACCTACTACTAACCCTACCCTCAGCCTAAACCTCACCCTAACCCTAACCCTAACCCTAATCCTCACCCTATCCCTAAACCTAACCCTAACCCTCACTCTCACCTTAACCCTCACCTTAACCCTTACCCTCACCCTAACCCTCACCCGAACCCTAACCCCAACCATCACCCTAACCCTCACCCTAACCCTAAAACTAACCCTCACCCTCAACCTAAACCTGACACTCACACTGACCCTTACCCTCAGCCTAAACCTAACCCTAAAACTAATGCTAACACTAATTCTCACATTACTCCTAATCCTCAACCTAAACCTAACCCTACCCCTCAAACTTACCCTCACCCTAAACCTAACCCGAACCCTAAAAATAACCCTCACCCTAACCCTCACCCTCACCCTAAACTTCACCCTCAACCTAGCCCTCACAATAAACCTAACTCTAAACTTAACCCTAACCCTCACACTCACCCTCACCCTCAAGCCTAATCCTAACCCTGACTCTAATAGTAACCTTAACCCTCACCCTAACCCTTACCCTAACCCTCACCCTCACCCTAAGCTAACCCAAACGCTAAACCTCACCCTAATTCTAACCCTACCATTAACCCTAACCCTCAACCAAACCCTAACCCTAAAAATAACCCTCACCCTCACGCTAACCCTCACCCTAACCCTAACACTAACCCTCACCCTAAACCTCAACCTAACCCTCACCCTAACACTAACCTTCACCCTAAACTTAAGCCTCACCCTCACCCTAACCTAACCCTCACCCTACCACTCACCCTCACCCTAACCATAACTATAACCCTAACACTCACTCTCACCCTAACCCGCACCCTAACCCTTACCCTCACCTGAACCCTAACACTAACCCTAACCATCACCCTAACCCTCACTCTGACTCTACAACTAACCCTCACCCTCAACCTTACCCTAACACTCAAGATAAACCTTTCCTTCAGCCTTATCCTAACCCTAAAACTAACCCTACCCCTAATCCTCACACTAAACCTAACCCTCACCCTAATCCTAAACCTACCCCTCACCCTTACCCTCACACTAAACCTAACCCTAACGCTAACCCTCACCCTAACCATAACCCTAACCCTCACCCTCACCCTCAACCTCACCCTAATCCTAACCCTAACCCTAATCCTAACCCTCACCCTCACACTAACCCTAAACATAACCTTAACCCTAACCCTAACCCTAGCCCTAACCCTAACCCTAACCCTCTCACCCTAAACCTAAACCTACCCCTCACAGTCATATAAACCTTCACCCTAACCCTAAACCTACCCCTCAACCTAACCCTCACCTAACACTAACCCTTACCCTAAACCTCACCCTAATCCTAACCGTAAACCTCACCCTCACCCTAACCCTCATTGTCACCCTAAACCTCACCATCACCCGAACCCTCACGCACACCTTAACCTTCACCCGAACCCTCACCCTAACCCTCACCCTCAACCTTAACATCACTCGAAACCTAACCCTCACCCTAACCCTAAAACTAAACTTTACCCTAACCCTAACCCTAACCCTAATCCTCACTCTAACCCTAACACTAACCCTTATCCTAACCCTAACCCTCACACTAACCCCTACCCTAACCCTAAACTTAACCCTCACCCTAACCCTCACCCTCACCCTAACCCTAACCTTAACCCTAAACTTCAACCTAACCCTCACCCTAACATTAACCCGAAACCTAACCCTCACCCTCACCTATACCCTTACCCTCACCCTCATCTTAAACCTCACACTAATCCTAACCTTCACCCTTACCCTCACCCACACCCTAACCCTCAACTTCACCCTAACCCTAACCCTAACCGAAACCCTCATATTAAACCTAACCCTCACACTATCCCTAAACCTACCCCTCACCTTAACCCTAACCATAACCCTCACCCTTACTCTAACCCTACCCGAGCTCTCACCCTAAACCTAACCGTAAACCTAACCCTCACCCTCACCCTAAAACTAATACTAAACCCAACCTTAACCCTAACCCTCACCCTCACCCTAAACCAAAAGCTAACCCTAACCCTCACCACCACCCTAACCCTCACCCTCACCCTTACTCTCACAATAACCCAAAGCCTAACCCTAACCCTCACAATAAACCTAAACCTCACCCTTACCCTAAACTTTCCCCTCACCCTAAACCTCACCCTATCCCTAACCCTAACGCTAACTTTCACCCTAACCCGAACTCTAACCCTCACCCTAACACTCACCCTCACCTTAATCCTCGAGCTAACCCTCACCTAACCCTAACGCTAACCCTAACCCTCACCTCACCCTCACCCTGACCCAAACCCTCACCCTCACCTTAGCCTTACCCAAACCCTAACCCTAAACCTAACCCTCACCCTCACCCTCAGCCTATCCATAATATAACCCTAACCCTCACCTAACACTAACCCTAACTCTCACCCTAACCTTAACCCTAAACCTCATCCTCACCCTAACCCTCATTGTCACCCTAAACCTCATCCTCATCCGAACCCTCAGCCACACCCTAACCCTCACCCGAACCCTCACCCTAACCCTCACCCTCAACCTAAACATCACTCTAAACCTAACCCTCACCCTAACACTAAAACTAACCCTTAGCCTAACCCTAACCCTTACCCTAATCCTCACCCTAACCCTAACACTAACCCTTATCCTAACCCTAACCCTCACCCTCACCCTCACCGTAACCCTTACCCTTAGCCTAGCCCTCACCCTCACCCTAACTCTAACCCTAACCCTAAGCATAACCCTCACCCTCACCCTCAACCTCACCCTCACCCTCAGCCTAACCCTAACCCTAAACCTAATCCTAACCCTAACCCTAACCTTAACACCAACCCTAACCCTCACTGTAACCCTCACATTAACCCTAACACTCACCCTAACCCTCACCCTCACCCTAACCCTTTCCCTCACCCTCACCCTCAGACTAACCCTAACCCTCAAACTAACCCTGACCCTAACTCTCACCCTCAACCTCACCCTAACCCTAACCTTAACCGTCACAGTAAACCTAACCCTCGCCCTTTCCCTAAACCTTTCCCTTAACCTTACTCTCACCCTAACACTAACCCTGACCCTAACCCTCAAACTCACCCTAGCCCTCACCCTAACCTTAATCCTAACCTAACCCTCACCCTAACCCAAAACCTCACCGTAACCCTAACCCTCATACTCACCCTAACCCTCACACTAACCTTAACCCGAACATTAACCCTAACCCTCACCCTAACCCTAACCCAAATCCTCAACATCACCCTCCCCCACACCCTAACCCTAATGCTAACCCTAAACATCACCCTCACCCTAACCCTCACACTAACCCTTACCTTCACCCTAACCATACCCTAACCCTCACCCTAACCATAACCATAACCCTAACCCTAAGCCTCACCCTAACCCTTACCCTCACCCTCACCCGAACCCTCAAACTAACCCTAACGCTCACACTAAACCTAACCTTAACCCTCCACCTAACCCTCACCCTCAGCCTAACCCTAACCGTAACCCTAATCCTTACCCTAACACTCATCCTAACCCTCAACCTAACCCTCACCCTCATGATCACCTTAACAATAACACTAAACCTCACCCTAATCCTAACCCTTACACTAACCCTAAACCTAACCCTCACCCTAACCCTAACACTAACCCTTACCCTCACCCTCACCCTCACACGAACCCTCAACACCTCCTTAAACCTCACCCTCACCCTAAACATCACCCTAACCCTAAACCTCACCCAAACCCTTAGCCTAACCTTAACCCTCACCCTCATCCTCACCCTGACCCTAACCTTCACCCTCACACTAGCCCTCAAAATAACCCTAGCTATAATCCTAATCCTAACCCTCATCCTAAAACTCCACCTCAACCTAACCGTAACCCAAACCCTAACCCTAACCCTAACACTCACCCTAACCGTAACCCTAACCCTCACATTAAACCTAACCCTCACCCTATCCCTAAACTTACCACTCACCCTAACCCTAACCCTAAACCTCATCTTACTCTTACCCTACACCTAACCATACCCCTTTACCCTAGCTCTCACCCTAACCCTTATCCTAACACTAACCCTCAATCTAACCCTAACACTCACCCTCAAACTAACCCTAACCCTAACCCTCACAATCACCCTAACCCTCACCATAAACCTTACTGTCACCCTAACCCTAACCCTCACACTAAACCTATCCCTCACCTTAAGCCTAACCGTACCCCTCACCCTAACCCTCATCCTCACCCTAACCCTAACCCTAATCCTCACCCTAACCCTAAGACTAACCCTAAACCTAACCCTCACCCTCAGCCAAACCCTAAACCTAACCCTAATCCTAACACTAACCCTCTCCCTCACCCTCACCCTAACCTTATCCCTAACGCTAATCCAAACCCTACAACTCACCCTCAACCTCAGCCTAACCCTAACCCCAACCCTAACAGTAACCCTAACCCTAACCCTCACCCTCAACCTCATCCTAAACCTAACCCTAAACTTAACACTCACCCTAACCCAAACCCTAACCCTCAGTCTCACACTAACCCTCACCCTAACCCTTACCCTCACCCTTAACCTAACCCTCAGTGTAACCCTAATCCTAACACTAACCCTCAAACTAACCCTCACCCTAACCCTAATGCTAATCTTAACCCTAAACCTAAACCTCACCCTAACCCTCACCCTAACCCTGACCCTCAGCCTAACCCTAAATGTAACCCTAATTCTAACCCTAACCTTCACCCTAACACTAACCCTAACACTAACCCTCACCCTAACCCTCACACTAACCCTAATGCTAACTCTAACCCTCACCCTCACCCTAACTCTCACACTCATCCTTAACCTCACCCTAACCCTAACACTAACCCTAAACTGCACCCTCAGCCTAACCCTCATCCTAACCTTAACTCTAACCCGAACACTAACCCTCACCCTAACCCTCATCCTAACACTAACCCTAACCCTGAACCTACCCCTCACCCTCACTGTAAACCTAACCCCAAACCTCACCCTAACCCTCATCCAAACCCTCATCCTAACCCTAACCCTAACCCTGAAACTACCCCTCACCCTCACCGTAAAGCTAACCACAACTCTCACCCTAACCCTCACCCTAACCCTTACCCTCACCCTAACCCTCACCCTCACCCTAACACTAAGCTTAACCCTAAACTTCAACCTAACCCTCACCCTAACATTAACCCGAAACCTAACCCTCACCCTCACCTATACCCTTACCCTCACCCTCATCTTAAACCTCACACTAACCCTAACCTTCACCCTTACCCTCACTCACACACTAACCCTCAACTTCACCCTAACCCTAACCCTAACCGAAACCCTCATATTAAACCTAACCCTCACCCTATCCCTAAACCTACCCCTCACCTTAACCCTAACCATAACCCTCACCCTTACTCTAACCCTACCCTAGCTCTCACCCTAACAATAACCATAAACCTAGCCCTCCCCCTCACCCTAAACCTAATACTAAACCCAACCCTAACCCTAACCCTCACCCTCACCCTAAACCAAACGCTAACCCTAACCCTCACCACCACCCTAACCCTCACCCTAACCCTAACCCTCACAATAAACCTAAACCTCACCCTTACCCTAAACTTTCCCCTAACCCTAAGGCTCGCTCACCCTAAGGCTAAACCTATCCAGAACCCTAAACCTCACCCTCACCCTAACCCTAACCCTCACCCTCACCTTAACCCTAACCCTCACCCTCACCCTCACCCTAACCCTAATTCTAACCCTAACCCTCACCCTAACCCTCACCTGAAACCTTACCCGAACCCTAACCCTAAACCTAACCCTAATCCTAACCCTCACACTAAACCTAACACTCACCTAATCCTAACCATACCCTAAACCTAAACCTCACCCTATCCCTAACCCTAACTCTAATCCTCACCCTACACTTAACCCTAACCCTAACCCTCACTCTCACCCTAACCCTCACCCTAACCCTTACTCTCACCCTAACACTCACATGAACCCTAACCCTAACCATCAACCTAACCCTCATTCTAACCCTAAAACTAACCCTCAACCTCAACCTAACCCTAACACTCACACTAACCCTTACCCTCAGCCTAAACCTAACCCTAAAACTAACCCTAACCCTAATCTTCACACTACTCTTAACCCTCACCCTAACCCTAACCTTACCCCTCAACCTTACCCTCACCCTAAACCTAACCCTAACCCTAATCCTAAACCTAACCTTCACCCTGAACCTCACCTTCACCCTAAACTTCACCCTCAACCTAGCCCTCACATTAACCCTAACCCTAAATGTAACTCTAACCCTCACACTCATCCTCAACCTCAGCCTAATCCTTACCCTAACACTAATCCTAAACTTAACCCTCACCCTCACCCTCACCCTAACCCTTACCCTTACCCTCACCCTCACCCTAACCTAAACCTAACCCTAAACCTCACCATAAACCTCACCCTAACCCTAACGCTAACCATAACCCTCAGCCTCACCCTGAAACTAACCTTAAACCTTACTCTCACCCTAACACTAACCCTAACACTAACCCTCACAGTAATCCTAACCCTCACCATATCTCTAACCCTAAACCTCACCCTAACCCTCATCTAACACTAACCCTAACCCTCACCCTAACACTAACCCTAAACCTCACCCTCACCCTAACCCTTACCATCACCCTAAACCTCACCCTAACCCTCACCCTCACCTACACCCTAACCCTCACCCTCACCCTCACCCTCACCCTCACCCTCATCCTTACCCTAAACATCACTCTAAACCTAACCCTCACACTAACCTTAAACCTAACCCTAACTCTAACCCTCACATTAATCCTCACCCTAACTCTAACGCTAACCATTACCCTAACCCTAACCCTCAACCTGACCCTCACCCGTACCCTCACCCTTAGCCTAGCCCTCACCCTAACCCTCACTCTCACCCTAATCCTAAGCCTAATCCTCAACCTCACTCTCACCCTCACGCTCAGCATAACCCTAACCCTAATCCTAACCCTAACCCTAACCCTAACACCAACCCTAACCTTCACCTTAACCCTAACATTAACCCTAACCCTAACCCTAACCTAAACCCTCACCCTAACCCTTTTTCTCAACCTCACCCTAACCATAACACTAACTCTACTCCTCAAACTAACCCTAAAACTAACTCTCAACCTCAGCTTCTCGATCACCCTTAGCCTAACCCTAACCCAAACCCTAAACCTAATCCTAACCCTCACCCTCACCCTCACCCTAACCCTAACCTTAACCCTAAAACTAACCCTCACATTAACCCTAACCCTCAACCTACCCCTAACCCTTTCCCTCACCCTAAACCTCACCCTAACACTAACCCTCACAATAAACAAAACCCTAAAACTAACCCTGACCCTCACCATAAACCTAACCCTAACCCTACCCCTAAACCTCACCCTCACCCTCACCCTAACCCAAATGCTACACCTAACCCTCAACATCACCCTAACCCTCACCCTAAACCTTACCCTCACAATAACCCTAACCCTAACCCTAACACTCACAATAAACCTAAACCTCACCCTTACCCTAAACCTTCCCTCACCTTATCCCTAACCCTTATGCTAACCTTCACCCTAACCCTCACCCTAACACTCACCCTTACCTTAATCCTCACCCTAACCCTCACCTCACCCTCACCCTGACCCAAACCCTCGCTCTCTCCTTAGCCTCACCCTAACCCTAACCCAAACCCTAACCCACACCCACATCCTAACCCTCACCCTCACCCTCACCCTCACCTTCACCGTCAACCTAAACATCACTGTAACCTAACACTCATACTAACCATAAACCTAAACCTAACCCTACCCCTCAAACTGATCCTCACCCTAAATCTAATGCTCACCCTTACCCTAACCCTAACCCTCACCCTCACCCTCACCCTAACCCATACCCTTAGCCTAGCCCTACCCCGAACCCTAACTCTAAACCTAACCTTAAGCCTCACGATCAACCTCAGCCTAACCCTAACCCAAACCCTAAACCTAATCCTAACCCGCATCCTCACCCTCACCCTAACCCTAACCTTAACCTTAACCCTAACACTCACATTAAACCTAACCATCACCCTATCCCTAACCCTTTCCCTCACCCTAAAACTCACCCTAACAGTAACCCTCACCCAAACCCTAAACCTAACCCTCAAACTCATCCTCGCCATCACCCTTACCCTAACCCTAAACCTCACAATAATTCTTTCCCTACCATTAACCCTAACCCTCACCCTAACCCTAACTCTAACCCTAAACATAACCCTCACCTTCCCGATAACCCTCACCCTAACCCTAACCCTAACCCTCCCCCTAAACCTTAACCTAACACTAACGCTAACCCTAACCGTCACTCTCACCCTAACCCTCACCATAACCCTTACCCTCAACCTAACCCTAACTCTTACATTAAACTTAACCCTCACACTAAACCTAACCCTCACACTAACCCTAAACCTACCCCTCACCCTAAACCTCACCCTGACCCTAACCCTAACCCTCACCCTAAACCTAATTCTAAACCTAACCCTCACCCTCTCCCTAACCCTAATGCTAACCCTAAACCTCACCCTCACGCTAACCCTCATCCGGAACCTTACTCAAACCATAACTCTAAAACTAACCCTAATCCTAACCCTTGCACTAAATCTAAACCTCACCAAATCCCAACCCTACCCTTAGCCTAAACGTCACCCTAACCCTAACCCTAACCCTAATCCTCACCCTATCTCTAACCCTAACCCTAACCCTCACCCTCACCCTAGCCGTCACCCAAACCATAAACCTAACTCTCACCATAAACCTAACCCTCACCCTAACCCTAACCCTCACCCTCACCCTAACCTAATCCTCACCCTACCCCTCACCCTCACCCTAACCTGAACCCTAACCATAATCCTCATTCTCACCCTAACCCACACCCTAAACCTTACCCTCACCCTAACCCACATCTGATCACTAAGACTAACCCTAACCATCACCCTTACCCTCACCCTAACACTAACCCTCACCCTAAACATAACCCTACCCCTCACCATCACCCTCACCCTCAGCCTAATTCTAACCCTAATCCTAACCCTAACCCTCACCCTCACCCTCACCCTAACCCTAACCCTAACCCTAAACCTCACCCTCACCCTAACCCTCATCGTCACCCTAAACCTCATCCTAAACCTAACCCTCACCCACACCCTAACCCTTAACCTCACCCTCACCCTCACCCTCACCCTAAACATCACTCTAAACCTAACCCTCAACCTCAACCGTAGCCTAGCCCTCAAGCTAACAATAACTCTAACCCTAACCCTAAGCCTGACCCTCACCCTCACCCTCACCCTCAACCTCACCCTCAGCCTAACCCTAACCGTAATCCTAACCCTAACCCGAAACTTAACACCAACCCTAACCAGCACCGTAACGCTCACATTAACCCTAACCCTCACCCTAATCCTCACCCTAAACCTAACCCTCACCCTAATCCTAACCCTCACACTCACCCTAAGGCTAACCCTAACCAGAACCCTAACCCTCACCCTCACCCTAACCCTAACCCTCACCCTCACCTTAACCATAACCCTAACCCTTACCCTAATCCTAACCCTAACACTCACCCAAACCCTAATCCTCATCCTAACCCCAACCCTCAACCTAACCCATACCCTCACCCTAACACTAACCCTAACCCTAAAACTCACACTAACCCTAACCCTCATCCTAAAACTAACCCTAACCCTCATCCTAACCTTCACCTTAACCCTAAACCTAACCTTCACCAGAGACATCACCCTAAACCTAATCCTAAACCTAACCCTCACCAAAAACCTAAACCTCACCCACACAGTAACCCTCACCCTAACCATAACCCTTACCCTAACCTTCACCCTAACGCTAACCCTCACCCCACCGTCACCCGCACCCTAACCCTAAACCTAACCCTCAATCTAACCCTAACCCTAACTCTAACCCTCATCCTAATCCTAACCCTAACCCTAACCCTCACCCTCACCCTCACCCTAAACATAATCCTAGCCCTCACCCTAACCCTAAACCTAACCCTCAACTTCACCCTATCAATACCCTAACCCTCACCCTAACACTAACTGTAACACTCAGGCTAACCCTAACACTCACACTCACCCTAACGCTCACCCTAACCCTTACCCTCAACCTAATCCTAAACCTAACCATAACCATCACAGTAAATCTAACCCTCACGGTAACCCTAACCCAAGAATTCACCCTAACCCTAACCCGTACCCTTACCCTCAGTCTAACACTAACCCTAAACCTCAACCTCACCCTAGCTCTCACCCTAACCCTAACACTCACCCTAACCCTAAACCTCACCCTCACCCTAACCCTCACCCTCAACCTAAGCCTGACACGAAACCTAAAACTAACCCTCAGCCTAACCCTCACCCTACACCACACCCTAACCCTAACGCCTACCCTAACCCTCACCCTAACCCTAACCCTAAACCTTAACCTAAATCTCACCCTAACCCTAACCCTCACCCTAATGCTAACCCTAACCCTACCACTCATACTCACCCTAACCCTCACTGTCACCCTTACCCTTAACCTCACCCTAACCCAAACCCTCACACTAACTCTAAACCTCACCCTAACCCTCACCCTCACCCTCACCTAACCCTAACCCTAGCCCTCAGCCTAACTCTAACCCTAACCCTCAACCTCACCCTAACCCTAACCCTAAACCTAACCCTCAAGCTAACACTATTCCTAACCCTAACCCTCACCCTTACCCTCACCCTCACCCTCACCTAACCCTAACCCTAACACTAATCCTAAACCTAACCTTCACCCTAACCCTAACCCTAAACCTAACCCTCAAGCTAACACTATTCCTAACCCTAATCCTCACCCTTACCCTCACCCTCACCCACACCTAACCTTAACCCTAACACTCACCCTAACCCTAATGCTAACCCTAACCCTTACCCTCACCCTAACCCTCACCCTAACCCTTAACCTCACCCTAACCCTAACCCTCACCCTAACCCTAACCCTCATCCTAACCCTCACCCTCACCCTAACCCTAACCCTCACCCTAACCCTTAACCTAACCATAACCCTAACCCAAACACTCACCCTCACGCTAACCCTCCCCCTAACCCTCAACCTAACCTTCACCCTAACCTTAACGCTAACCCTAACCCTCACCTCCTTCTCCCTAAACCTAACCCTAAACCTTATACTCACCCTCACCCTCACCCTAACCCTAAGCCTCACAATAATCCTAGTCCTCACCCTAAACCTATCCCTACCCCTCAACCTAACCTTAACCTAACACTAACCGTAACCCTCACCCACACCCTAACCCTCACCAGAAACCTCACCCGAACCCTCACCCTCATCCTTACCCTCACCCTCAACCTCAATGTCACCCTCACCCTCAACCTAAACCTAACCATAACCTTAATCCTAACCCTAACCCTAACCCTAACACCAACCCTAACACTCACCCTAACCCTAACCCTAACATTAACCCTAAACCTAACCCTCACCCTCACCCAAACCCTAACCTTAAGCATAACCCTAAACCTCACCCTAACCCTTACACTAAACTTCACCCTAAACCTAACCCTCAACCTCACCCAAACCCTCAACCTAACCCTTACCCTCACCCTCACCCTAACCCTCACACTAACCTTATCCCTCAAACTAACCCTAAACCTAACCCACACGCTCACCCTAACCCTAAACCTAAACCTAACTCTAAACCTAAACGTAAACCTAACAATCACCCTTACGCTCAACCTCACCCTAACCCTAAACCTAACCCTCACACTTAACCTAACCCTCACCCTAACATTAAACCTCACCCTAACCCTAACCCCTACCCTCACCCTAACCCTCACCCTAACCCTAACATTAACACTAATGCTCACCCTAAACCTCACCCTAACCCTAAACCTAACCCTCAACCTTACCCTAACCCTCACCCTAACCCTAACGCAAAGCCGCACGCTCAACCTCACCCTAACCCTAAAGCGAACCCTAACCCTCATTCTCACCCTAACCCTCACACTAAACATTATACTCTCCCTATCACTAACCCTAACCCTCACCCTAACCCTAACCCTAACCCTCAGCCTCACCCTCACCCTCAGCCTTACCCTAACCCCAACCCTCACCCTCAACCTAACCCTCAAACTAACCCTAACCCTCACCCTAAACCTAACCCCAACCCTAAACCTCACACTAAATCTAAACCTCATCCTAACCCTAACCCTCACCATAACCCTAACGATAACCCTAACCCTCACCTCACCATAACCCTCACCCTAAACTTAAACCTCACCTCACCCTATCTCTCACCCTAACCTTAACCCTCAGCCTCACCCTAACCCTCACACTTACCCTAACCCTCCCTCTAAACTTAACCCTAAACCTCACCCTCACCCTCAGCCTAACCCTCACCCTAACCCTAACACTCACCCTAACCCTTAACCTCACACTAACCCTAACCCTAAACCTCACCCTAACCCTAAAATTCACCCTAACCCTTATCCTCACACTAACCTTCATGCTAACACTAAGCCTAACCTTCACCATAATCCTCACCTTCAACCTAACCCTAACACAAACCCTAACCCTCTATCTAACCCTCACCCTAACCCTAACCCTAACCCTTACCCTCACCCTAACCCTCACACTAACCACAAGCCTCACCCTAACCCATACCCTCACCCTAAAACTAAGCCTAACCCTAGCACTCACACTAACCCTAACACTCATGCTAACACTAACCCTAACCCTCACCCTAACCCTAACCATAACCCTATACCTCACGCTCAAAATAGACCTCACCATAAACCTAAATCTAAATCTAACTCTCACCCAAACCCTAACCCTCCCGCGCACCCTAACCCTCACCCTAACCATAAACCTCACCCTAACCTTCACCCTAACCCTAAACCTAACCCTAACACTCACCCCAACCATCACCGAACACTAACCCTCACCCTAACACTAACCCTGACCCTCAGACTAACACTAAAAATAACCCTAATCCTAACCCTAACCCTCACCTAAACCCTTACCCTCACCCTCATCTTAAAGCACACACTAATCCTAACCTTCACCCTAACCCTCAACCTCACCCTAACTCTAACCCTCAACCTCACCCTAACCCTAAACCTAACCCTCACCGTAACGCTCATGCTAACCCTAAACCTCACTCTCACCCTAACCCTCACCCTAAATCTTACCCTCACCCTAACCCTAACCCTAACCCTCACACTAAACGTAACCCTCACCCTAACCCTAACCCTACCCTTCACCCTAACCCTAATCTTCACTCTAACCCTAACCTTAACCCTCACCCTCACCATCATTCTCGACCTAACCATAATCCTAACCCTAACTCTCACCCTAAACTTAACCCTCACCCTCAACCTAACCCTCACCTTCACCCTAACCCTCACCCTAACCCTAACTCTAACCCTAAACCTAACCCTCAACCTAACCCTAAACCTAACCCTAAACCTCACGCTCAGCCTATCCCTAACCCTATCCTTAAACCTAAACCTAACCCTCACCCTCAGCCGAAACCTAACCCTATTCCTAAACCTAAATCTAACCCTCACCCTCACCCTAATCCTAACCCTAACCCTAACCCTCACCCTAACCCTAACCCTAACCCTAACCCTCCTATTAAACCTAACCCTCACCCTATCCCTAAACCAACCCCTCACCCTAACCCTAACCCTAACCCTCAACCTCAATATAACCCTACCCCTACACCTAAAACTCACGCTACCTCTCAACCTAACCCTAATCTTAAGACTAACCCTCACCCTAACCCTAACCCTCAACCTCAACCTAACCCTCAACCTCCAGCTAAACCACACCCTAAACCTAAACTTAAACCTCACACTCAGCTTAAACCTAACCCTATCCCTAAACTTAAACCTAACCCTCACCCTCACCCTAACCCTTACTCTCACACTAAACCTCTTGCTAACACTAACCCTAACCCTAACCCTAACCCTAACCCTCAAACTAATTCTCACCCTAACCCTAAGCCTAACCCTCAGCCTAAACCTCAACCTAACACTCACATTAACCCTAACCCTTACTCTCACCCTAACCCTCACACTAAACGTAACCCTCACCCTAAATATAACCCTACCCCTCACCCTAAACCTCACCCTGACCCTCACACTAACCCAGACCGTAACACTCAGCCTCACCCTAACCCTCACCTGAAACCTTACCTCAACCCTAACCCTAACCGTAATCCTAACTGTCACACTAAACCTAACTCTCAACCTAAACCTAACCCTACACTTCACCCTAAATCTCACCCTCACCCTAACCCTCACACTAACCCTAACCCTCAAACTAACCTTAACACTAACCCTCACCCTCAAACTCACCCTCACCCTCAGCCTAACCATAAACCTAACCCTAAAACTCACCCTCAACCTAACCCTCACCCTAACCATTCCCCCTAACCCTCACCCTAATCCTATCCCTCAAACTCACACTAGTCCTCACGCTAAGCCTAATCCTAACCCTAAACCTCACCCTAACCCTAAACCTCACCCTAACCCTAACCCTCACCCTTTTCCTAATCCTCACCCTAACACTAACCCTAACAATAACCCTAAACCTCATCCTAACCCTCATCCTAACCCTAACCCTAACCCTCGCCCAAACCTAACCCTCACCCTAACCCTATCTAAAACCCTTACCCTCACCCTCACCCTCACCCTAACACTAATGCTAACACTAACCCTCACCCTTACACTAACCTTCACACTAACCCTTACCCTCACCCTAACCCTAACCCTAATCCTCACCCTAACCCTCACACTAACCCTAACCCTCACCCTAATCCTAAACCTAACCCTAAACCTCACACTAAACCTAAACCTCACCCTAACCCTAACCCTCACCCTAACCCTAACCCTAACTCAAACCCTCACCCTACCCCTCACCCTAACCCTAACCCTAACCCTAAACCCCACTAGCCCTCTAATCCTCACCCTAAACATTACCCTCACTCTATCCCTCACCCTAACCCCTACACTAACCCTAACACTAACCTTCACCCTACCACTCACCCTCAGCCTAACCCTAACCCTAAACTTCAACCTCACCCTAACCCTAAACATAACACTAACCTTCACCTTAAACTTCACCCTCACACTCAGGCTAAGCCTATCCCTCACTCTCACCCTAACCCTCACCCTAACCCTTACTCTCACCCTAACCCTAACCCTCACACTAAACCTAACCCTCACCCTAAACCTAACCCTACCTCTCACCCTAACAATAACCCTAACCCTCACTGTAACCCTAACCCTCACCCAAAAACTCAACCTACCTCTCACCCTAACACTAATCCGAACCCTTACCCTCACACTAAACCTAAACTTAACGCTCACACTAACCCTCACCCTCACCCTAAGTCTAACCCTAACCCTAAACTGAAACCTCACCCTAACACTCACCCTAAAGCTGACCCTCAGCCTAACCCTAAATGTAACCCTAATCCTAACTCCTAACACTCACCCTCACCCAAACCCTAATCCTCACCCTCACCCTAACCCTAACCCTAACCCAAACCCTCATATTAAACCTAACCCTCGCCCTATCCCTAAACCTACCCCTCACCATAACCCTAACCATAACCCTCACCCTTACTCTAACCCTACCCTAACTCTCACCCTAACCCTAACCCTAAACCTAACCCTCACCCTCACCCTAAACCTAACCCTAACCCTACCCCTAACCCTCACCCTCACCCTCACCCTAACCCAAATGCTACACCTAACCCTCAACATCACCCTAACCCTCACCCTAAACCTTACCCTCACAATAACCCTAACCCTAACCCTAACACTCACAATAAACCTAAACCTCACCCTTACCCTAAACCTTCCCTCACCCTATCCCTAACCCTTATGCTAACCTTCACCCTAACCCTCACCCTAACACTCACCCTTACCTTAATCCTCACCCTAACCCTCACCTCACCCTCACCCTGACCCAAACCCTCGCTCTCTCCTTAGCCTCACCCTAACCCTAACCCAAACCCTAACCCACACCCACATCCTAACCCTCACCCTCACCCTCACCCTCACCTTCACCGTCAACCTAAACATCACTGTAACCTAACACTCATACTAACCATAAACCTAAACCTAACCCTACCCCTCAAACTGATCCTCACCCTAAATCTAATGCTCACCCTTACCCTAACCCTAACCCTCACCCTCACCCTCACCCTAACCCATACCCTTAGCCTAGCCCTACCCCGAACCCTAACTCTAAACCTAACCTTAAGCCTCACGATCAACCTCAGCCTAACCCTAACCCAAACCCTAAACCTAATCCTAACCCGCATCCTCACCCTCACCCTAACCCTAACCTTAACCCTAACCCTAACCCTCACATTAAACCTAACCATCACCCTATCCCTAACTCTTTCCCTCACCCTAAAACTCACCCTAACAGTAACCCTCACCCAAACCCTAAACCTAACCCTCAAACTCATCCTCGCCATCACCCTTACCCTAACCCTAAACCTCACAATAATTCTTTCCCTACCATTAACCCTAACCCTCACCCTAACCCTAACTCTAACCCTAAACATAACCCTCACCTTCCCGATAACCCTCACCCTAACCCTAACCCTAACCCTCCCCCTAAACCTTAACCTAACACTAACGCTAACCCTAACCGTCACTCTCACCCTAACCCTCACCCTAACCCTTACCCTCAACCTAACCCTAACCCTTACATTAAACTTAACCCTCACACTAAACCTAAACCTACCCCTCACCCTAAACCTCACCCTGACCCTAATCCTAACCCTCACCCTAAACCTAATTCTAAACCTAACCCTCACCCTCTCCCTAACCCTAATGCTAACCCTAACCCTCACCCTCACGCTAACCCTCATCCGGAACCTTACTCAAACCATAACTCTAAAACTAACCCTAATCCTAACCCTTGCACTAAATCTAAACCTCACCAAATCCCAACCCTACCCTTAGCCAAAACGTCACCCTAACCCTAACCCTAATCCTCACCCTATCTCTAACCCTAACCCTAACCCTCACCCTCAACCTAGCCTTCACCCAAACCATAAACCTAACTCTCACCATAACCCTAACCCTCACCCTAACCCTAACCCTCACCCTCACCCTAACCTAATCCTCACCCTACCCCTCACCCTCACCCTAACCTGAACCCTAACCATAATCCTCATTCTCACCCTAACCCTCACCCTAAACCTTACCCTCACCCTAACCCACATCTGATCACTAAGACTAAACCTAACCATCACCCTAACCCTCACCCTAACTCTAAAACTAACTCTCAACCTCAACCTAACCCTAACACTCGTGCTAACCCTTCCCCTCATCCTTATCCTAACCCTAAAACTAACCCTAACATTAATCCTCACACTAACACTAACCGGAACCCTAACCCAAACCCGTACCCTCACCCTCAGCATAATCCTAACCCTAACCATAATCCTAACCCTCACCCTCACCCTCACCCTAACCCTAACCCTAATCCACACCCTCACCCTAACCCTAACCATAACCCTCAACCTAACCCTCACCATAACCCTAATGCTAAACCTACCCCTCAAAGTAATCCTAACCCTCAACCCAACCCTAAACCTACCCCTCACCCTAACCGTCCCCTAACACTAACCCTAACCCTCACCCTAACCCTAACCCTAAACCTCACCCTCACCCTAACCCTCATCATCGCCCTAAACCTCACCCTAACCGTAACCCTCACCCACACCCTAACCCTCACTCAATCCCTAACCATTTCCCTCAGCCTCACCCTAAACATCACTCTAAACCTAACTGTGACTCACCCTCACCCTTACCCTAGACCTCACCCTAACCCTAACTCTAACCATAACCCTAAGCATAACCCTCACCATCACCCTCACCCTCATCATCACCCTAACCCTAATCCTAACCCTAACCCTAACCTTCACAGCAAACCTAACCCTCACCCTAACACTCACATTAACCCTAACTCTAAGCCTAATCCTCACCCTAAACCTAACCCTAATCCTAACCCTCACCCTCACCCTAAGGCTAACCCTAACCAGAAACGTAAACCTAACCCTCACCCTAACCCTAACACTCACCCTCACCCTAACCCTAAACCTAACCCTCACTCTTACCCTCACCCTAACACTCATGATTGTCCTAACCCTCACTTTCACTCTCACCCTAATCCTAACCCTAAACCTCACCCTAACCCTAACCCTCACCCTAACCCCAACCCTTAACCTAACCCATACCCTAACCCTAACACTAACCCTAACCCTAAACCTCACACTAACCCTAAGCCTCATCCTAACACTAACCCTAACCCTCACCCTAACCCTCACCATATCCCTGAACCTCACCCTCAACATGGACCTCACCCTAAACCTAATCCTAAACCTAACCTTCACCCAAACCCTAAACTTCACCCGCACCCTAACCCTCACCCTAAGCATAACCCTCACCCTAAAATTCACCCTAACCCTAACCCTCACCCCAACCGTCACGAGAACCCTAACCCTAAACCTAACCCTCATCCTAACCCTAACCCTAACCCTAACGCTCACCCTTACCCTCACCCTAACCCTAACCCTCACACTAACCCTAACCCTCACCCTAACCCTCACCCTCACCCTCACCCTAAACATAATCCTAGCCCTCACCCTAACCCTAACCCTAACCCTCAACCTCACCCTAACCCTAACCCTCACCCTAACCCTCAACCTAACACTCAGGCTAACCCTAACCCTCACACTCACCCTTACCCTCAACTTATCCCTTACCCTCACCCTAAACCTAAACCTAACCATAACACTCACACTAAATATAACCCTAAACATAACCCTAACCCAACCCCTCACCCTAACTCTAACCGTAACCCTCACTCTAACCCTAACCCTAACCCTCAACCTCACACTAGCTCTCACCCTAAACCTAATCCTAACCCTAACCCTCACCCTAACGCTAACCCTCACCCTCACCCTAACCCTCACCCTAACCATAACCCTAACCCTAACCCTCACACTAAACCTAAACCTCACCCTAACCCTAACACTCATCTTCACCCTAACCCTAATCCTAATCTTCACACTAACCCTAACCTTAACCCTCACCCTCACCATATTTCCCACCCTAACCATAATCCTAATGGTAACTCTCACCCTAACCTTAACCCTAGCCCTCACCTTAACCCTCACCTTCACCCTAACCCTCACCATAACCCTAAATCTAACCCTAAACCTAACCCTCACCCTAACCCTAAACCTAACACTAACCCTCACCCTCAGCGTAACCCTAACCCTATCCCTAAAACTAAACCTAACCCTCGCCCTCACCCTAACCTAACCGTAACCCTAACCCTCACCGTAATGATAACCTAACCCTCTTCTTCACCCTAACCCTCACCGTCAGCCTAACCGTCACCCTAATCCTAACTCTAACCCTAAAACTAACTCTCACCCTAACCCTAACCCTAACCCTCACCCTCAGCCTAACCCTAACCCTATCAGTAAACCTTAACCTAACCCTCACCCTCACCCTAATCCTAATCCTAACCCTAACCCTCACCCTCACTCTAACCCTACCCCTAAACCTATCCGTGACCCTAGCTGTCACCCTAACCCTAATCCTAAGACTAACCCTCAGCCTAACCCTAACCCTCAACCTCAACCTAACAATCACCCTCACCCTAACCCTCACCCTAAACCTAACCCTAAACCTAAACTTAACCGTCACCCTAACCCTCACCCTGACCCTAATCCTAACGCTAACCCTCACCGTAAAAATCACCCTAATCCTAACACTAACCCTAAACTTCACACTCACCCTAATCATCACAATAAACCTTAACCTCATCCTAACCCTAACCCTAACCCTCATCCTCACCCTAACCCTCACCCTAACCCTAACACTCACCCAAACACTTAACCTCACCATAACACTAACCCTAACCCTCACCCTCACCCTAAACCTCACCCTAACCCTAATACTCACCCTAACCCTTACCCTCACACTAACCCTCACACTAACCCTCACGCTAACACTAACCCTAACCCTAACCCTCACCTTCACCCTAACCCTAAACCTAACCCTAATCCTAACCCACACTTTACCCTAAGGCTAACTCTAACCATAAACCTAACGCACCCCCTAACCCTAACCCTAAACTTCACCCTAACCCTAACTCTAACCGTCATTCTAAACCTCACCCTAACACTCATGATTAACCTAACCCTCATTCTCACCCTAACCCTCACCCTAACCCTTACCCTCACCCTAACCCTAACCCTAACCCTAACCCTCACACTAAACGAATCCCTCCCCCTCCCCTTAACCCTCCCCATAACCCTAACCCTAACCCTCACCCTCACCCTAACCCTAACCTTAAACCTCACCCTAACCCACATCCTAACACTAGCATTAATCCTAAACCTCACCCTCACCCTAACCCTCACCCTAACCTTAACGCTAACCCTCACCCTCACTCTCACACTCACACTCAGCCAAATCCTAACCCTAACCCTAACCCTAAACCTAACCCTCAACCTCACCCTCACCCTAACCCTAACCCTAACCCTCACCCTAAACATCAACCTAACGCTCACACTAACCCTAACCCTCATTCTCACCCTAACCCTCACACTAAACGTAACCCTCACACTAACCCTAACCCTACCCCTCACCCTAAAACTCACCCTGACCCTCACCCTAACCCTCACCTGAAAACTTACCTGAACCCTAACCCTAAGCCGAATCCTAAGCGTCACACTAAACCTAACCCTCACCCTAACCCTAAACCTACACCTCACCCTAAATCTCACCCTCACCCTAACCCTCACACTAACCCTAACCCTAAAACTAACCTTAACACTAACCCTCACCCTCACCCTCACGCTCACCCTCAGCCTAACCCTAACCCTATCCTATCCCTAACCCTCACCCTCACCCTAACACTAACCCTACCCCTCATCCTCACCCTCACGCTCACCCTCAGCCTAACCCTAACCCTAAACCTAAACCTAACCCTAAACCTCACCCTCACCGTCACTCTAACCCTAACCCTAACCCTAAACCTCACCCTCACCGTGACCCTAACCCTAACCCTAACCCTAAACCTCACACTCAACCTAACCATCATTGTAACCGTAAACCTTCCCCTCACCCTAACCCTCACCCTAATCCTTCGCCCTAACCCTCACCCTAACCCTAACCATAATCCTAACCCTAACCCTCACCCTTTTCCTAACCCTCACCCTAACCTTAACCCTAACAATAACCCTAACACTCATCCTAACCCTCACCCTAATCCTAAACCTAGTCCTCACCCAAACCTAATCCTCACCCTAACCCTAACTAAAACCCTTACCCTCACCGTCAGCCGCACCCTAACCATAACGCTAACCCTAGCTCTCACCCTTACACTAACCTTCACACTAACCCTTACCCTCACCCTAACCCTAACCCTAACATTAACCTAACCATAACCCTCACCCTCACCCTCAACCTCACCCTAACCCTAACATGACCCCTCAGCCTCACTCTAACCCTAACGCTAACCCCAACCCTCAACCTGACCCTAACCTTCACACTAACCCTAACCCTCACCCTAAACCTAACACTAACCCTAACCCTCACACTAAACCTAAACCTCACCCTAACCCTAACCCTCACCCTAAACCTAACCTTCACCCTAACCCTCACCCTAACCCTTACCCTCACCCTAACCCTGACTCTCACCCTCACACTCATCCTATCCCTTAACCTCACCTGAACCCTAAACCTAACCATAACCCTCACATTAAATATAACCCTCACCCTAACCCTTACCCTCACACTAACCATATCCCTAACACTAACCCCCACACTAAACCTAACCCTCACCTACCTCTCCCCCTAACCCTAACCCTAACCCTCACTCTAAACCTAACCCTTCCCCTCACCCTCACCGTAGCTCTCAACCTAACCCTAATCCGAACCCTAACCCTCACACTGAACCTAACCTTCACCCTCACCCTCACCCTAAGCCTAACCCTAACCCTAAACCTAAACCTCACCCTAACACTCACCCAAACACTAAGCCTAACACTAATCCTGACCCTCAGCCTAACCCTAAATGTAACCCTAATCCTAACCCTAATCTTCACCCTCACCCTAACCCTAATCTTAACAGTAACCCTCACCCTAACCCTAATGCTAACGCTAACCCTCACCCTCACCCTAAATCTCACACTAACCCTTAACCTAATCCTAACCCTAACACTAACCCTAAACGGCACCCTCAGCCTAACTCTCACCCTAAACTTAACTCTAACCCTAACCCTAACCCTCACCCTAACCCTCATCCTTAACCTAACCCTAAACATCACCCTACTCCTCACCCTCACCGTAAACCTAACCCCCACCCTCACCCTAACCCTTACCCTAACCCTCACACTAACCCCTACCCTAAACCTAACCCTAACCCTCATCCTAACCCTCACCCTCACCCTAACCGTAACCCTAACCCTAAACTTCAACCTAACCCTCACCCTAACATTAACCCTAAACCTAACCCTCACCCTCATCTTAAACCTCTCACTAACCCTAACCTTCACCCTAACCCTCACCCTCACCCTAACCCTAACCCTAACCCTCAACCTCACCCTAACCCTAACCCTAACCGAAACCCTCATATTAAACCTAACCCTCACCCTATTCCTAAACCTATGCCTCACCCTAACCCTAACTATAATCCTCACCCTTACTCTAACCTTACCCTAGCTCTCACCCTAACCCTAAGACTAAGACTAACCCTCACCCTAAACTTAACCCTCAACCTCATCCTAAGCCTCACCCTCACCCTAACCCTCACCCTAAACCTAACCCTAAACCTAAACCTAACCATCACCCTAAACCTCACCCTAACCCTAATCCTCACCCTAACCATCAACCTAACCCTAACCCTAACCCTAACCCTCAACCTCACCGTAACCCTCACTCTAACCCTAACACTCACCCTAATCCTTAACCTCAACCATAACACTAACCCTCACCCTCACCCTCACCCTAACCCTCACCTTAACCCTAACACTCACCTTAACACTCACCCTAACCCTTACCCTCACACTAACCCTCACGCTAACACTAACCGTAACCCTACCCTTACGTTCACCCTAACTCAAAACCTAACCCTAATCCTAACCCTCACCCTCACCCTAAGGCTAACCCTAACCCTAACCATAACCCTCTCCCTAAACCTAACACTAATCCTCACCCTAACCCTAACCCTAACCCTAACCCTAACCCTCACTCTAACACTCACCCTAATACTCACGATTACCCTAACCCTCACACTCATCCTAACACTCACCCTAACCCTTATCCTCACCCTAACACTTACCCTAACCCTAACCCTCACACTAAACGTAAACCTCACCCTCACCCTAACCCTCACCCTCACCGTAAACCTCACCCTAACCCTAAACCTAACCCTCACTCTAACCCTCACCCTAGCACTCATGATTGCCCTAACCCTCACTCTCACCCTAACTCTCACCCTAACCCTTACCCTCACCCTAACCCTTACCCTGACACTAACCCTCACCTTAAACATCACCTAACACTAACCCACACCCTCATCCTAAAACTAACCCTCACCGTAACTCTAAACCTCACCCTAACCCCAACCCTCAACCTAACCCATACCCTCACCCTAACACTAACTCTAACCCTAACCCTCACACTAACCTTCACCGTATCCCTAAACCTCACACTCAACATAGTATTCACCCTAAAACTAATCCTAAACCTAACCCTCACCCAAAACCTAAACCTCACCAGCACCCTAACCCTGACCCTAACCATAACCCTCACCCTATCCTTCACCCTAACCCTAACCTTCACCCGAACCATCACCCGAAACCTAACCCTAAACCTAAGCCTCATCCTAAACTTAACCCTAACCTAACCCTCAACCTAACCCTCACCCTAAACCCAGCCCTCACCCTCACCCTAACCCTTACGCTCACCCTAACCCTAAACCTCACACTAACACTAACCCTCACACTAAACCTCACCCTCACCCTAAACATAATCCTAGCCCTCACCCTAACCCTAAACCTAACCCTCAACCTCACCCTAACCCTAACCCTAACCCTCACCCTAACACTCAACCTAATACTCAGGCTAACCCTAACCCTCACACTCACCCTAACCCTCACCCTAACCCTTACCTCACCCTAACCCTAAACCTAACCATAACCCTCACACTAACCCTAACCCTTACCCTAACCATAACGCTCACTCTAACCCTAACCCTAACCCTGAACCTCAACCTAGCCCTCACTATAAACCTAATCCTAACCCTAACCTCACCCTAACACTAACCCTCACCCTCAACATAATCCTCACCCTAACCATAACCCTAACCCTAACACTAAATCTAAACCTCACCCTAACCCTAACCCTCCCCTTCACCTTAACAATAACCCTAACCCTAACCATAGTTCTCACCCTAACCATAATCCAAACCGTAACTCTCACCCTAACCTTAACCCTCGCCCTCACCCTAACCCTCACCATAACCCTAAATCTAACCCTAAACCTAACCCTCACCCTAACCCTAAAGCTAACCCTAACTCTCACCCCCAGCCTAACCCTGAACCTAACCATAACCCTCACCCTAACCCTAACCCTTACCCTAACCGTAACGCTCACTCTAACCCTAACCCTAACCCTCAACCTCAACCTAGTTCTCACCCTATTCCTAATCCTAACCCTAACCCTCACTCTAACCCTAATCCTCACCCTCACCCTAACCCTCACCCTAACCATAACCCTAACCCTAACCCTCACACTAAACCTAAACCTCACCCTAACCATAACCCTCCCCTTCACCCTAACCCTAACCCTAATCTTCAATCTAACCCTAACCCTAACCCTCACCGTCACCATATTTCTCACCCTAACCATAATCCTAACGGTAACTCTCAACCTAACCTTAACCCTCGCCCTCACCTTAACCCTCACCTTCACCCTAACCCTCATCATAACCCTAAATCTAACCCTAAACCTAACCCTCATCCTAACCCTAAACCTAACCCTAACCCTCACCCTCAGTGTAACCCTAACCCTATCCCTAAAACTAAACCTATCCCTCGCCCTCACCCTAACCTAACCGTAACCCTAACCCTCACCGTAATGATAACCTAACCCTCTTCTTCACCCTAACCCTCACCGTCAGCCTAACTGTCACCCTAACCCTAACTCTAACCCTAAACCTAACTCTCACCCTAACCCTAAACCTAACCCTAACCTTCACCCTCAGCCTAACCCTAACCCTATCAGTAAACCTTAACCTAACCCTCACCCTCACCCTAACCCTAATCCTAACCCTAACCCTCACCCTCACTCTAACCCTACCCCTAAACCTATCCATGACCCTAGCTGTCACCCTAACCCTAATCCTAAGACTAACCCTCAGCCTAACCCTAACCCTCAACCTCAACCTAACAATCACCCTCACCCTAACCCTCACCCTAAACCTAACCCTAAACCTAAACTTAACCGTCACCCTAAACCTAATCCTAACCCTAACCCTCTCCCTCTCCCTCATCCTAACCCTAACCCTAATCAAAACCAAAACCATCACGATCACACTCACCCTAAACCTAACCCTAATCCTAACAATAACTCTAACCTTAAAACTAAACATAAGCCTCACCCTTACGCTCACCCTCACCATAACCCTAACCCTAAATCCAACCCTCACCCAAATCCTAAACCTATCCCTCACACTCACCCTAACCCTAACCCTTACCCTCACCCTAACCCTCACCCTGACCCTCATCCTAACACTCACTTTAACCCTAACCCTCACTCTCACCCTAACCCTCAACCGAAACCTTACCCTCACCCTAACTCTAACCCTAACCCAAACCCTCAGCCTCACCCTAGCTCTCACCCAAGCCCTCAACCTCAGCCTAACACTAAGCCTAACCCTAATCCTAACCCTAAACCTCACCCTCAACCTCACCCTAACCCTAACCCTAACCCTAACACTCAACCTAACCCTAACCATCACCCTCAAACTCACCCTCCCCCTCAGCCTAACACTGACCCTAACCCTAATCCTAACCGTAACCCTCACCCTCACCCTCACCCTAACTCTAACCGTTACACTCACCCTAAACCTAACACTCACCCTCACCTTAACCAGCACCCTAAACCTAATCCTAACCCTAACCCTCAGGCTAACGCTAAACCCAACCCTCACTCTCACCCTCACCCTAACCTTAACCTTCACCCTAACCCTCACACTAAACACAACACTCACCCTAACACGAACCCTTACCCTCACCCTCACCCTAACCCTCCTCATCACCCTAAACCTCACCCTAAACCTAATCCTCTCCCACACACTAACCCTCACACACACCCGAACCGTCATCCTCACCCTAACCTCACCCTCACCCTAAATATCACCATAATCCTAAACCTTACCCTACCCAAACCCTAACCTTCAGCCTAACCCTAACCCTGACCCTAACCCTAAGCTTAATTCTCATCCTAACCCTAAACCTAACCCTCAACCTCACCCTAACGCCAACACTTAACCTAATCCTAACCCTAACCCTCACCCTAACCCTCACCCTAACACTCACGTTAACCCTAACCCTCAACCTAACCCTAACCCTCAAACTAACCCTTAACCTCACCCTCACTCGAACCCTCACAGTAACCCTAACACTCACCCTAACCCTAACCCTCACCCTCACTCTCGGCCTAACCCTAAACCTAACCCTAACACTCACCCTAAACCTCACACTAACCCCAAAGTGAACACTAACCCTCAACCTCACCCTCACTCTCACCCTAACCTTCACTCTCACCCTAACCCTAACACTAAACCCTAACCCTCACCCTAACCCTAACACTCACTCTTAGGCTAACCCTCACTCTCACCTCAACCTAAACCTAAAACTAACCCTAACCCTCACCCTAACCCTAACCCTAACCCTAATGCTAAACCTAACACTCAACCTCACCCTAACCCTCACCCTCACCCTAACCCTAATCCTAACCCTAATCCTCATCCTCACTCTAACTCTAAACTTCACCCTTACCCTCACCCTCACCCTAAACTTAACCCTAACCCTAATCCTCACCCTATCCCTAACCCTAACCCTAACACTCACCCTCACCCTAGCTCTCACCCTAATCCTAACCCTAACCCTAATCCTCACCTTAACCCTAATGCTAACCTTAAACCTCACCCTCACCCTAACCCTCACCCTAACCCTTAACCTCACCCTAACCCTAACCCTCAACCTCACCCTAGCCCTCAGCTTATCCCTAACCCACACCCTAACCCTCACCCTAACGCTAACCCTAACCCTAACCATCAACCTAAACTTCACCCTAACCCTTACCCTAACCCTAACCCTAACACTCACCCTAAATCTTACCCTAACCCTAAACCTCACACACAGCCTAACCTTCACCCTAACTCTAAACTAAATCCTAATCGTAACCATCATCTTCACACTCACGACAACCCTAACCCTAACCCTAACCCTCACCCTAACCCTAACCCTCACCCTAACCATAACCCTAACCCTCACTCTCACCCTAACATTAATCCTAACTCTCACCCTAACCCTCAGCCTAACCCTAACCCTAACCCTCACCCTCACCCTTACTTGTAACGCTAACCCTATCCCTAACAATAACTCTAACCCTAACCCTAACCCTAAACCTCATCGTTACCCTCACCCTCAGCCTAACCCTAACTCTAAACCTAACCCTCACCCTAACTCTAACTCCAACCCTCAACCTCACCATAACCCTAACCCTTACCCTAACCTTAACACTCACCCTAACATTTATGTTAAACCTAACCCTCACCCTCACCCTAACCTCACCATAACCCTCACCCTAACCGTTACCTTCACCCTCACTCTAACCCTAACACTAACCCTAATCCTCACCCTTACAGTAACCCTAACCCTCACCCTCACCCTCACCCTCACCCTCAGCCTAACCCAAACCCTAAACCTAATCCTAACCCTAACCCTCAGCATCAACCTCACCCTAACATGAATGCTAACCCTAACCCTCACCCTCACCCTCACCCTCACTCTCACCGTCACCCTCACCCTCACCCTAACCCTATCACTAACCCTAATGCTAACCCTAACCCTCACCCTCACCCTAACCCTTACCCTAACCCTATCCCTAACCCTAATCCTAAACCTAATCATCACCATCACCCTCACCCTCACTCTGACTCTAAAACTCACCCTTACCCTCACCCTCACCCTAACCCTAACCCGAATCCTAATCCTCACCCTATCTCTAACCCTAAACCTCACACTCACCCTAGCTCTCACCCTAACCCTAACCCTAACCCTAACCCTAACCCTAACCCTAATGCTAACCTTAACCCTCACCCTCACCCTAATCCTCACACTAACCTAACCCTAACCCTAATCCTCACCCTAACACTCACCCTCTCCCTCACCGTCACTCTGAACCTAACCCTCAACCTTTCCCTCACCCTCACCCTAACCCTAACCCTAAACCTAAACCTACCTCTCAGCCTAACACTCATCCTAAACCTAAACTTAATCCTAACCCTCACCTTAACCCTAATCCTAAACCTAAACCTAACCCTCAACCTAAACCTAACCATCACCCTCACCCTCACCCTCACCTTCAGCCTAACCCTGACCCTATTCCTAATCCTAACCCTAAAGCTAACCCTAAACCTAACCTTAATCCTAACCCTCACCCTAAACCTCACAGTAAATCTAACACTCACCCTAACCCTAACCCTAACCCTCACCTACCCCTCACCCTAACCCTACACACTACCCTAACCCTAACCCTAATAATAACCATAAACATCACCTTCACCCTAACCCTAACCCTAATACTAAAACTCAACCTAACCCTCACCCTAACCCTAACCCTAACCCTAAATCTCACCTTGTCCCTAAACCTCATGTTAAACCTTATCCTCCCCCTAGCCCTCATCCTAACCCTAACCCTAACCATAACCCTCATCCTTACCCTCAGCACAACCCTAACCATAACCCTAATCCTAACTCTAACTCTCTACCTCACTCTGAACCTAACCCTAACCCTAACCCTAATCCTCACCCTTACCCTAACCCTAACCCTAATCCTCACCCTATCCCTAACCCTAAACCTAACCCTCACCCTCACGCTTCCCCTCACCATAACCCTGCCCCTCACCCTACGCCTAACCGTCACCCTCACCCTAGCCCTCATTCTATCTCTTACCCACATCCTAACCCTAACCCTAACCCTAACCCTAAACCTCATCCTCACCCTAACCCTCACCCTCACCCTAACGCACACCCTAACCCTCATCCTAACCCTAACCCTAACCCTAAACCTCACCCTCACCCTATCCCTCACCCTCACCCTAACGCTCGCCCTAACCCTAACCCTAATCCTCACCCTAACCCTAAACCTAAACCTAAACCTCACCTTAACCCTCACCCTAACCCTAACATTAACCCTAAATCTCACCCTCACTCTAACCCTCACACTAAGCCTAACCCTCAAACTATCCTTAACCCTAAACCTCACCCTCACCCTCACGCTCACCCTCAGCCTAAACCTAACCCTAACCCTAAACCTAACCCTCATCCTAAGCCTCACCCTAACCCTAATCCTCACCCTAACCCTAAACCTCACACTAACCCTAAACCTCACCCTTTTCCTAACCCTCACCCTAACCCTAACCCCAACAATAATTCTAACCCTCATCCTAAGCCTCACCCTAACTCTAACCCTAAACCTAAGCATAACCCTCACCATAACCCTAACCCTAACATCCACCCTCACCCTCACCCGCACCCTAACCCTAACGCTAACCCTAACCCTCACTCTTACACTAACCCTCACACTAACGCTTACCCTCACACTCACACTAACCCTAACCCTCACCCTTTTACTAACCCTCACCCTAAACTTAACCCCAACAATAACCCTAACCCTCATCCAAACCTCACACTAACCCTAACCCTAAACCTAACCCTAACCCTCAACCTAACCCTAACCCTAACATTCACCCTCACCCTCACCGGCACCCTAACCCTAATGCTAACCCTAACCCTCACCCTTACACTAACCGTCACATTAATGCTTACCCTCACCCTAACGCTAACCCTAACCCTCACGCTAACCATAACCCTAACCTAACCCTAACACTCACCCTCACCGTCACCCTCACCCTCAGCCTAACCCTCACACAAACCCTAACCATCACCCTAAACCTAACCCTAACCCTAACCCTAACCCTCACAATAAACCTAATCCTCACCCTAACCCTAACCCGACCCTTCACCCTAACCCTAACCCTAATCTTCATTCTCACCATAACCCTAAACCTCACTCTCAACATACTTCTCACCCTAAACATAATTCTAAAGCTAACTCTCATCCTAACCCTAACTCTCAAGCTAACCTTAACCCTCACCCTCACTCAAATCCTCACCCTCACCCTAACTCTAACTCTAACCCTAACCCTCACTCAACCCGTACCCTAACCCTAACCCTAACCATCTCCCTAAAACTCGCCCACACCCTAAACCTCAACCTACCTCTAAACCTAACCCTAACCCTCACCCTCAGCTTAACCCTAACCGTATCCCTAAACCTAAACCTAACCCTCACCCTCACCCTAATCCTAACCCTAACCCTAACCCTCACCCTAACCCTAATGCTAACCCTAACCCTCAACCTCACTCTAACCCTTACACTAACACTAACCCTCACCATAACCCTAACTCTAACCCTAAACCTAGACCTCACCCTAACCCTCCCCCTAAACCTAATGCTAACCCTAACTCTCACCCTCACCCTAACATTCACCCTAACCCTACCCCTCACCCGAACCCTCATCCTAACCCTAACCGAAACCCTAACCCTAATACTCACCCTCACCCTAACCTTAACCATAACCCTAATCCTAAACCTAAACCTCTCCCTCACCCTCACCCTCACCCTCACCCTAACCCTAACAATAAACTCAACCTAACACTCACCCTCACACTAAACCTCACCCTAACCCTAACCCTACCCTAATGCTAACCGTAATCCTCACCATCACCCTAAACTTTACCCTAACCCTAACCCTAATACTAACCCTAACCCTCATCCTCAACCTCAACCTCACTCTGACCCTAAACCTCACCCTTACCCTCACCCTCACCCTAACCATCACCCTAACCCTTATGCTTACACTAAGCCAAACCCTAAACCCTAACCCTCACACTAACCCTAACCATAACCATACATCTCACCCTAACACTCATCCTAACCCTAAACCTAACCCTAACCCTCACCCTAACCCTAAACCTAAACCTAACCATCAACCTAACCCTAACCAACACCCTCAACCTCACCCTCACTCTCAGCCTAAACCTAACCGTAACCCTAAGCCTAACCCTAACCCTTAACATCAATCTCACCCTAAGCCTAACACTAACCCTAACCCTCATCCTAAGCCAAACCCTCACCCTAACCCTAGGGCTAAACCTCAACCTCAACCTCAACCTAAACCTAACCCTAACCCTTACCCTAACCCTAAACCTAACTCTAGTTCTAACCCTTACACTCACCTTCACCCTCACCCTCACTCTGACCCTAAATCTCACCCTTAACCACAACCTCACCCAAACCCTAACCCTAACCCTAATCCTCACCCTATCCCTAACCCTAACCCTAAACCTCACCCTTACCCTAGCTCTCACCCTAAACCTAACCTTAAACCTCTCCCTCACCCTTACCCTAATGCTAACCCTAACCTTCACGCTCACCCTAACCCTAACCCTTACCCTCACCCTCATCCTAACCCTCACACTAACCCTAACCCTAACCCTCACACTAAACCAGACCCTCACCCTAACCCTTACCCTTATACTAACCCTAACCCTAACCCTTACCCACACCCTAACCCTAACCCTAACCCTAAACCTAGCCGTCATCCTATCCCTCACACTAACCCTAAGGCTAAACTTAACCCTCATTCTCACCGTAACCCTCACCCTAACACTTAACCCCAAAATAACCCTAACCCTAATCCTAAACCTCACACTAAAACCAAACCCTTACCATAAACCTTACTCTCACCCTATACCTAACCATAACCATAACCCTCACCCTAATCGTCACCCTAACCCTCATCCTAACCCTAACCCTAACCCTAACCCTAATCCTAACCCTAACCCTTTCCCACTCCCTCATCGTAACCTTAACCTATCCCTAATGAAAACCCTATCCATCAACCTCACTCTCACCCTAACCCTAACCCTAACCCAAACCCTAACAATAACCCTAACCCTAAAACTAACCCTAACCCTCAACCTTACCCTCACCATCGCCCTAACCCTATCCCTAACCCTAAACCTCAACCTAACCCTCACCCTTACCCTCACCCTAACCCTCACTCTCACGCTCATCCTAACACTCAATTTAACCCTAACTCTCACTCTCACCCTAACGCTCACCCTAACCCTAAACCTAACTCATACCCTCAACCTCACAGTAGCTCTCACACTAAACCTCACCCTCAGCCTAACCCTAACCCTAACCCTAATCCTAACTCTAACCCTCACCCTACCCTAACCCTAACACTAACACTCACGCTCACCCTCAATCACACAATCACTCTCACCCTAACCCTCACCCTCAACCTCACCCTAACCCTAAGACTAACCCTAACCCTCACCGGATCCCTAACTCTCACCCTAACCCTAAGGCTAACCCTCACCCTCACCCTCAACCTCAACCTAAACCTAACCCTAACCCTCACCCTAACCCTAAGGCTAACCCTAACCCTCAAACTCAACTTAACCCTCACCCTAACCCTAACCCTAACCCTAATACTAACCCTAACCCTCACCCTCACCATCACCCTCACTCTCACCCTAACCCTCACCCTCAACCTCACCCTAAATCTAACCCTAAACCTAACACTAACCCTAATCCTCACTCTATCCCTAACCTTAAACCTAACCCTCATCCTCACCCTAGCTCTCACTATAGCCCTAAACCTAACCCTCAACCTCACCCTAACCCTAATGTTAACCCTAACCCTCACCCTCACCCTAACCCTCATCCTAACCCTCACCCTAACCCTTACCCTCACCCTAACCCTAACGCTCAACCCCACCTTAGCCCTCACATTATCTCTTACCCACACCCTAAACCTCACCCTCACCCTAACCCTAACCCTCACCCTAACCGTCACTCTAACCCTTACGCTAAACCTAACCCTAACACTCAACCTAACCCTTACCATAACCCTAACCTTAAGCCTCAGCTTCACTCTAGCTCACCCTAACCCTTACCCTCACACTAACCCTAACCCTAACTGTAACCCTCACACTAACCCTAACACTAAACCTAAACCGAACACTCAACCTAACCCTAACCATCACTCTCAACCTCACCCTCACCCTCAGCCTAAACCTGACCTTAACCCTAACCATAACCATAACCCTCACCCTTACTCTCGCCCTCAGCCTAACCCTTACCCTCACCCTACAGCTCACCTTACCCCTCATCCTAACACTCACTTTAACCCCAACCCTCACTCTCACCCTAACACTCACCCTAAACCTTACACTCAGCCTAACTCTAACCCTAACCCAAACACTCACCCTCACCCTAGCTCTCACCCTAAACCTCACCCTCAGCCTAACACTAACCCTAACCCTAATCCTAACACTAACCCTAACCCTCAACCTCACCCTAACACTAATCCTAACCCTAACCCTCACGCTCAACCTCACCCTCAGCTTAACACTAACCCTAACTCTAATCCTAACCCTCACGCTCACCCTCACCCTAAGCCTCACCCTAACCGTTTCGCTCACGTTAACCGTAACCCTAACACTCACCCTTACCCTCACCCTCCCTAAACCTTACCCTCTCCCTTACCCTAACCCTCACCCTTACCCTCACCCTCAGCCTAAACCTAACCCTCACCCTAAACTTAACCTTAACCCTCAACCTCACCCTCACCCTAAACCTAACACTAACCTGAACACACCCTCACCCTAACCCTAACAATATCCCTAACCCTAACCCTAACCCTCATCCTAACCCTAAACCTAACCCTCACCCTAGCCCTTACACTCACCCTAACACTCACCCTAACCCTAACCCTAATCCTCACACTAACCCTAACCCTAACTCTATCCCTAAACCACACCCTTACAATCACCCTAACCCTAACCCTTACCCTAAACCTCACCCTAACACTAACCCTAACCCTAAACATCAACCTCACTCTAACCCTCAACGTCACATTAACCCTCACACTAACACTAACCCTCACCCTCACACTAACCGTAACCCTTACCCTCAACCTCACCCTAACCCTCATCGTCACCCTAACCCTCACCATAACCCTAACCCTCACCCACACCATAACTTTCACACTCACCGAGCCGTCAACTTCACCCTAACCTCACCCTCACCTAAACCATCACCTTAAACATAACCTTAACCCTAACCTGAACCGTAAAGCTCACCCTAACCCTAAACCTCACCCTAACCCTAACCCTCATCCTAATCCTCAACCTAAGCCTAATCCTTACCTAACTGAAATCCTCACCCTCACCCTAACCCTCAACCTAACCCTTACATTCATCCTAACCCTAACCCTAACTCTCACCCTAATCCTTACCCGAAACCTAACCGTACCCCTAACACTAACCCCAACCCTTAACCTCACCCTAGCCCTCACCCTAACCCTAACCCTAATACTAATCCTAACCCTCTCCCTCATCCAAACCCTAACCCTAACCCTTATGAAAACCCTAAACATCACCCTCACACTCACCCTAACCCTAACAATAACCCGAATCCTAACCCTCACCCTTATCCTCACCCTCACCCTAAACCTAACACTAAACCCAAACCTCACCCTAACCCTAAAGCTATCCCTCAAACTCACACTACTCCTAACCCTTACCCTCACCCTAACCCTCACCCTAACCCTCATCCTAACACTCACTTTAAACCTAACTCTCACCTTAACCCGCAACCTAACCCTTACCCTCACCCTAACCCTAACACTCACCCCAAACCTCACCCTCACCCTAGCTCTCACCCAAACCCTCACCCTCAGCCTAACACTAAACCTAACCCTAATCTTAACCCTAACTCTCACCCTCAAATTCAACCTAATCCTAACCCTTACCCTACCCTGAACCTAACCCCGACACTAAACCTAAGCCTCACCCTCATCCTAACCCTAAACCTCACCTAAACACTCACGCTAACCCTAAACATCACTCTCACCCTAACCCACACCATAAACCTTACCCTCACCCTAACCCTAACGCTAACCTTAACTCTCTCCCTCTCCATAAACCTCAAGCTAACCCTTACCCTCACCCTAGCCCTTATCCTATCCCTAAACCTAACCCTAACCCTCAACTTCACCCTCAGCCTAACCCTAACCATAACCCTAATCCTATCCCTAACACTCTACCTCACTCTCATCCTAACCCTAACCCTAACCCGAACCCTAAACCTCACCCTCACCCTCACCATCACCCTAACCCTAACACTAATCCTAAACCTAACCCTCTCCCTCACCCTCATCCTAACCCAAACCCTAACCCTAATCCAATCCCTAACCCACACCCTCACCCTCAATCTCACCCTAACTCCAACGGTAACCCTAACCCTCACCCTCACCTTCACTCTCACCCTAACTCTCACCCTCAACTTCTCCCTAAACCTAACACTAACCCTAACCCTCAACCTAACCGTAACCCTCACCCTAATCCTAGGGCTAACCCTCACCCTCAACCTCAACCTAAACCTAACCCTAACCCTCACCCTAACCCTAACCATAACCCTGATGCTAACCCTAACCCTCACCCTCATCCTAACCCTTACCCTAACCCTAACACTAACCCTACTCCTAACCCTAACACTCACCTTCACCCTTACCCTCACTCTGACCCTAAACCTCACCCTTACCCTCAGCCTCCCCCTAATCCTAACCCTAACCCTAATCCTCACCCTATATCTAACCCTAACCCTAACCCTCACCCTCACCCTAGCTCTCGCCCTAAACCTAACCCTAAAACTCTCCCTCACCCTAACCCTAATGCTAACCCAAACCCTCACCCTCACCTTAACTCTCAACCTAACCCTAACCCTAACCCTAATCCTAATCCTAACCCTCACCCTCACCCTCAATCTGACCCTAACCCTCACTCTTACCCTCACCCTCACCCTCACCCTAACCCTAACGCTAATCCTCACCCTATCTTTAACTGTAACCATAACCCACACCCTCACCCTTACCCTCACCCTACCCCTTACCCTCACCGTACCCCTAACACTCACCCTCACACTAGACCTCACCCTATCCCTTACCCACACCCTAAGTCTCAACCTAACCCTAACCCTCACCCTCACCCAAACCCTCACCCTAATCCTTACTCTAACCCTGACCCTAACACTCACCCTAACCCTTAACCTAACCCTAACCCTAACCCTCACCTTTAGCCTCACACTAACCATCACCCTAATCCTTACCCTGAGCCTAACCCTAAACCTATCACTAACCCTCACACTAACCCTAATCCTCATGCTAACCCTAACCCTACCCCTCAGCCTAACACTCATCCAAAACCTAAACCTAACCCTAACCCTCACCCTAACCGTAACCCTAACCATAACCCTCACCATAAATCTAACATTCACCCTAACCCTAACCCGCATCTTAATCCTCACCCTAAGCCTAATCATTACCTAACTGAAACCTTCACCCTCACCCTCACCCTCAACCTAAACTTTATCCTCACCCTAACCCTAACCCTAACCCTCACCCTAATCCTTATCCTAAACCTAACCCTATCCCTAACACTAACCCTAACCCTCACCCACACCCTAGCCCTCACCCTAACCCTAACCATAATCCTAACTCTCACCCTCCCCTCACCCTCACCCTAACTCTAACCCTCTCCCTAACCCTAAACCTAAACCTCACACTAAACCTAACCCTCACCCTAACCATAACCCTCATTCTAACTCTAACCCTAAACCTCAACCTCACCCAACCTTAACGCTGACCCTAACTGTCACCCTAACCCTAACATTAACCCTAAGGCTAACCCGAACCCTCACTCTCACCCTAACCCTCACACTAACCCTTAACCTCAAACTAAACCTAACCCTAACCCTCACACTAAAACCAAACCCTCACGCTAAACCTGACCCTCACCCTAAACCTAACCCTAACCCTAACCCTCACCCTAACAGTCACCCTAACCCTAATGCTAATCCTGAACCTCACCCTAACCCTCACCCTAACCCTAACCCTAACCCTATCCCTCAACCTACCCCTCAACCTACCCCTAACCCTAACCCCCACCCTCACCTTAACCCTCACCCTAACACTTACCCTCACCCTAAATCTCACCCTAAACACTACCCTAACCCTAACCCTCACCCTAACCCTCACCGTCCCCCTAAACCTAACCCTAACCCTAAATCTCCACCAAATGCTCACCCTAAACCTAACCCTAAATCTCACCCTCACCCTAACACTCACCCTAACTATAACACCTCACCCTAACCCTAAACCTAACCCTAACCCTCACCGTAACCCTAACCCTAGCCCTAACCCTCACCCTAACCTTAAAGCTATCCCTCAACCTCACGCTAACCATTACCCTTACCTTACCACTACCCCTCACCCTAACCCTCATCCTAACCTTAACCCTAACCCTAACCTTCACTATCAGCCTAACCCTAATCCTAATCCTAATCCTAGCCCTAAACCTCTCCCTCTCCCTCATCCTAACACTAACCATAACCCTAATCAAAACGCTAATCATCACCCTCACAATCACCCTAACCCTAACCCTAACCCTAACTATAAGCCTAACCTTAAACCTAAAGCTAAGCCTCACGCTAACCCTAATCCTCACCCTATTCCAAACCCTAACCCTCACCATCACCCTAGCTCTCACTCTAACCATAAACTTAACCCTCACCTTCACCCTAACCCTAATGCTAAACCTAACGCTCACCCTATCCCTAACGCTAAACCTAACCCTCACCCTCACCCTAAACCTCACCCTAACCCTTTCCCTCACGGTAACCCTAAACCTCACCCACACCCTAGCCCTCAACCTAGCCCTTATCCACACATTAACCCTAACCCTAACCCTAAACCTCAACCTAACCCTTACCATAACCCTAATCCTAACACTCACCCTAACCATTACCCTAACCTAAACCTAACCCTCACCCTAACCCTAATACTCAACTTAACCCTAACCATCACCCTCACCCTCAAACTCACCCTCATACTAACCCAAACGCTCACCCTCAAACTAACCGTAACCTTTACACTCACCCTCAAACTAACCCTCATCGTCACCCTAAACCTCACCCCAATCCTAATCCTCACCCATACCATAACCCTCACACTCACCCGAGTCATCATCCTCACCCTAACCCTCATTCTCAAACTAAACCTCCCCTATCCGTCACCCTCACCCTCACCCTCACTCTCACCCTAACCCTCACCCTAACCTCACCCTAGCCCTAACACTAACCCTAATCCTCACCCTAAACATAACCCTCACCCTAACCCTAACCATAACCCTCACCCTAAACCTAACCCTCACCCTAACCCTAAACCTCATCCTAATCCTCACCATAACCCTAATCCTTACCTAACCGAAACCCTCACCCTCACCATTACCCTCACCCTCACACTCACCCTAACCCTCACCCTCACCCTCAGCCTAACCCTAACACTAACCCTAATCCTATCCCTAACTCTCACCCTCACCCTAACCCTCTCCCTAACCCTTACCCTCAACCTAACCCTAAACCTAAACCTCACCCAAATCCTTACTCTAAACGTAACCCTAACCCTCACCCTAACACTAACCCTAAACCTCAACCTCACTCTAGCCCTGACCCTAACCCTAACCCTAACCCTAACCCTCACCCTCACCCTCACCCTCACCCTAACCCTAACCCTCACCCTAACCATAACCCTAAACCTAACTTTCACACTAAACCTAAACCTCACCAGAACCCTAACCCTCATTCTAACCCTAAACCTAACCCTCAACCTCACCCAAACCCTAACCCTACCCCTAACCCTAACCCTCACACTAAACCTAAGGCTAACCCTAACCCTCACTCTAACCCTAACTCTTTCCCTAACCCTTACCCTCAACCTAACCCTAACGCTACCCCTAAACCTCACAATAAACCTAACCCTCACCCTAACCCTCACCTTAACCCTAATGCTAACCCTAGCCCTCACCCTCACCCTAACCCTAACCCTAAACCTTAAGCTCACCCTAACCCTAAACCTAATCTAAACCCTAATTATCACCATCAATCTCACCTTAACCCCAACCCTAACCCTAACAATAACCCTCACCCTAACCCTAAAGCTTACCCTCAACCTCACTCTAACCCTAACCCTTACCCTAACGCTAACCCTCACCCTAACCGTCAACCTAACACTCACTTTAACTCTATCCCTCACTCTCACCCTAAACCTCACCCTAACACTCACCATAACTCCAACCCTAACCCTAATTCTCACCCTAACCCTCACCCTCACCCTCACCCTAACCCTAACCCGAAACTTCAACCTAACCCACACCATAACCCTAACCCTAACCCTAACTCTAACTATCACCCTCACTCTAATCATTACCCTCACTCTAATCCTTGCCCTCACACTAAACCTAACACTCACACTAAATCTAACCCTCACTCTAACCCTCACCCTCACCGTCACCTAACCCTAACCCTAACATTCACCCTAACCCTAACCCTAACCCTCATACTCACCCTAACCCTAACTCTAACCTTACCACTAAACTGCACCCTAAACCTCACCCTAACATTCATGCTAACCCTAAGCCTTACTCTCACCCTAACCCTCACCCTAACCCTTACCTCACCCTACCCCTCACCCTAACCCTAAGCCCTGCCCCAACCCTAACCTGAAACTTCACCATAAACCTCACCCTCACCCTAACCCTAACCGTAACTCTCACTCTCTCCCTAAACCTCACGCTAACCCTTACCCTCACCCTAGCCCCCATCCTAAACTTAAACCTAACCCTAACCCTCAACCTCATACTCAGCCTAACCCTAATCCTAACCCTAATCCTATCCCTAACCCTCTATCTCACTCTCATACTAACCCTAAACATAACCCTAATCCAAACCCTAAAACTCACCCTCAACCTTACTCTTAACCCTAGCCCTATCCCTAACAATAAGCTTAACCCTAACCGTAACCCTAACCCCCACCCTTACCCTCACCCTCACCCTAACCCTAACCAAAAACCTAACCCTCACCCTAACTCTAACCCCAACCCTCAATCTCACCCTAACCTTAACCCTTACCCTAACCTAAACCCTCACCGTAACACTCACATTAACCCTAACCCTCACCCTAACCCTGACCCTCACCCTAACCCTCACCCTAACCATTACCCTCACCCTCACTCTAACCATAACACTATCCCTAACGCTTACCATCACAGTAACCCTAACCCTCACCCTCACCCTCACCCTAACCCAAGCCTAACCCTAATCCGAACCCTAACCCTCACCCTCACCCTCACCGTCACTATGACCATAACCCTCAAAATTACCCTCACCCTCATCCTAACCCTAACCCTAACCCTAATCCTCACCCTATCCCTAAACCTAAACCTAATCCTCACCCTCACCCTTACCCTCATCCTAACCCTTACCCTCACCCTATCCCTACCCCTCACACTCACCCTAGCCATCACTCTATCCCTTACCCACACCCTAACCCTCACCCTAACCCTAACACTCACCCTCACCTTAAACCTCACCCTAATCCTAACCCTAACCCTAACACTCACCCTAACCCTTACCCTAACCCTAACCCTAAACCTCACCCTCACCCTAACCATCACGCTAACCTTACGATCACCCTAAACCTAACACTAACCCTAACCCTCACACTAACCCTAACACTCACCCTAACCCTAACCCTAACTCTCAGCCTAACACTCATCCTAACCCTAAGCCTAATCCTAACCCTCACCCTAACCCTAAACTAACCCTAACCCTCAACCTAAACCTAACCATCACCCTCACCCTCACCCTCACATTCCGCCTAACCCTGACCCTAACCATAATCCTATACGTAACCCTAACCCTAACCTTAATCCTAACCCTCACCCTAACCCTAGCACTCACCCTACCCCTAACCCTCACCATACCCCTCACCCTAATCCTAAACCCTACCCTAACACTAACCCTAACAATCACCATAAACCTCACCCTCACCCTAAACCTAACCCTAACCCTAAAGCTCAACCTAACCCTCACCCTAACCCTAAACCTAACCCTAACTCTCACGCTCTCCCTAAACCTCATGCTAACACTTACCCTCACCCTAGCCCTCAGCCTAACCCTAACCATAATCCTAATCCTAACCCTAACTCACTACCTCACTCTCATCCTAACCCTAACCCTAACCCTAATCCAAACCCTAACACTCACCCTCAGCCTCACTCTAACCCTAACACTAACCCTGACAATAACCCTAACCCTAGCACTAAACCTAACCATCACCCTTACCCTCACCCTCACCTTCAGGCTAACGTAACCCTAACCCTAACCCTAATCCTAACCCTAACTCTCATCATCAACCTCACCCTAAACCTAACGGTAACCCCAACCCTCACTCTCACCCTCACTCTCACCCTAACCCTCACCCTCACTTTCTCCCTAACCCTAAAACTAACCCTATCCCTCAACCTAACCCTAACCCTCACCCTAACGCTTATGCTAACCCTCACCCTCAACCTCAACCTAAACCTAAGGCTACCCCTCACCCTACCCCTAACCCTAACCCTAATCCTAACCCTAACCCTCACCCTCACCCTCACCCTCAGGCTAAGCCTAACCCTAACCCTAACCCTAATCCTAACACTAACCCTCACCATCAATCTCACCCTAAACCTAACGGTAACCCCAAACCTCACTCTCACCCTCACTCTCAGCCTAACCCTCACCCTCACTTGCTCCCTAACCCTAAAACTAACCCTATCCCTCAACCTAACCCTAACCCTCACCCTAACGCTTATGCTAACCCTCACCCTCAACCTCAACCTAAACCTAAGGGTAACCCTCACCATACCCCTAACCCTAACCCTAATGCTAACCCTAACCCTCACCCTCAACCTAACCCTTACCCTAACCCTAATCCCAACCCTAACCCTCAAACTCACCCTCACCACCACTCTGACCCTAAACATCACCCTTACCCTCACCTTCACCCTAACCCAAACCCAAATCCTAAACCTCACCCTATCCCTAAATGTAAAACAAACCCACACCCTCACCCTAGCTCTCACCCTAACTCTAACCCTAAACCTCACCATCACGCTAAACCTAAATCTAACCCTATCCCTCACACTCACCCTAACCGTTAGCCTAACCCCAACCCTAACCCTAATACTAACCCTAACCCTCACCATCAACCTCATTCTGACCCTAACCCTCACCCTTACCCTAACCCTCACCCTAACCCAAACCCTAAACCTAATCCTCACCCTTTCCCTAACCCTAAACCTAACCCGCACCCTCACCCTTAATCTCAACCTAACCCTTACCCTCACCCTTACCCTCACCTTATACCTTACCACACCCTAACCCTCACCCTAACACTAAACCTCACCCTCACCCTAACCCTCACCCTAATCCTTACCCAAACCCTAAACCTAACACTCACCCTAACCCTTACCCTAACCCTAACCCTAACCCTCACCTTTACCCTAACCCTCAGCCTAACCCTTACCCTCACACTAACCCGAACCTTAACCCTAATCCTCACACTAAACCTAACCCTCACCCTAACCCTAACCCAGCCCCTCAGTCTAACACTCATCCTAACCCTAAACCTAACCCTAACCCTCACCCTAACCCTTACACAAACCGTCACCCAAACCTCTCCCTAACCCTTACCCTCACCTTAACCCTAATCCTAACCCTAATCCTCACACTAACCCTAACCCTAACCCTGTCCCTAAACCTCACCCTAAATCTAACCATAATCCTAACCCTCACTCTCACCCTAACCCTCACAGTCAGCCTAACCCTCACACTAACACAAACCCTCAACCTCACACAAACCCTAACCCTTAACCTCACCCTCACCCTAACCCTCATCGATACCCTAAACCTCACCCTAACCCTAACGCTCACCCACACCATAATCTTAACACTCACCCGAGCAGTCACCTTCACCCTAACCTCACCCTCACACTAAACATCACCTTAAACCTAACTTCCACCCTCACCCAAACCCTCACCTTAACCCTTACCCTCACCCTAACCCTAACCCTCAACATCACACTAACCCTCACCTTATGCCTTACCCACACCCTAAACCTCACCCTAACCGTAACCCTAACCCTCACCCTAACCGTCACCCTAACCCTTACCATAACCCTAACCCTAACCCTAACCCTAAACCTCACCCTCACCATAACCCTCACCCTAACTCTTACCCTCACCCTAACCCTAAACCTAACCCTAACCCTCACACTACCCCTAACCCTCACCCTAACCCTAACCCTACCCCTCAGCCTAACACTCATTCTAACCCTAAGCCTAACAATAACCCTCACCCTAACCCTAACCTTAACCCTAACACTCAACCTAAGCCTAACCATCATCCTCAACCTCACCCTCACGCTCAGCCTAACCCTGACCCTAACCCTAATCCTAACCATAACCCTCACCCTCACCCTCACCCTAACTCAACCCTAAACTCACCCTAACACTAACACTCACCCTTACCCTAACCCTCACCCTAACCCTAACCCTAACCCTAACCCTAACCATAACCCTAACGCTAACCCTAACCTTAACCCTCAACGTCACCCTAACTGTCACCGTCACATTAACCCTCACACTAACACTAACTCTCACGCTACCCCTAACCCTTACCCTCACCCTCACCCTAACCCTAATCATCACCCAAAACCTCACCCTAACCCTAAACCTCGCCCACACCCTAACCCTCACAGTCACCCGAACCGTCACTCTCAACCTAACCTCACCCTAACCCTAAACATCACCTTAATCCTAACCCTCACCCTAACCTTAACCCTAACCCTCACTCTACCCAAAACCCTGACCCACAACCTAGTCCTCACCCTATCCCTTACCCACACACTAACCTTCACCCTAACCCTCACCCTAACCCTCACCCTAATCCTTATCCTAACTCTAACCTAACACTCACCCTAACCCTTACCCTAACCCTAACCCTAAACCTAACTCTCACCCTCACCCTAACCATCACCCTAAACCTTTCCCTCACTCTAACCCTAACCCTAACACTAACCCTCACACTAATCCTAACCCTTATCCTAAACCTAAGCCTATCCCTCAGCCTAACACTCATCCTAACCCTAAACCTACCCTAACCCTCACCCTAAACCTAACCCTAACCCTAACCCTCAACCTAACCCTAACCATCACCCTCACCCTCACCCTCAAGCTCAGACTAACCCTGACCCTAACCCTAAGCCTACCTGTAACCCTAATCTTAATCGTAACCCTCACCCTAAACCTCATCCCAACCCTAACCCTAACCCAAACCCTCACTCTCAGCCTAACCCTAACCCTAACCCTCTCCCACTCCCTCATCCTAACCCTAAACCTAACCCTAAACACAACCCTAACCAACACTCTCACCCTTACCCTAACCCTAACCTTATCCTAACAATATCCCTAACCCTAACCCTATCCCTAACCCTTACCCTCACCCTAACCCTCACCCTAACCCTCATCCTAAAACTCACTTTAACCCTAACCCTCAATCTCACCTTAATGCTCGCCCTAAACCTTACCCTCACCGCAACCCTAACCCTAACCCAAAACCTCACCCTCACCCTAGTTCTCACCCTAAACCTCACCCTTAGCCTAACCCTAAACCTAACCCTAACCCTAACCCTAATCCTCACTCTCAGCCTAACCCTAACCCTAACCCTCTCCCACTCCCTCATCCTAACCCTAAACCTATCCCTAATCACAACCCTAACCATCACCCTCACCCTCACCCTCAACCTAACCCTAACCCTAAACCTAACAATAACCCTAACCCTAACCATAACCCTAACCCTAACTCTTACTCACACCTTAACCCTCACCCTAACCCTCATGGTAACACTCACTTTAACCCTAATCCTCACTCTCACCCTAAGGCTCACCCTAAACCTTACCCTCACCCGAAGCCTAACCCTAACCCAAACCCTCACCCTCACCCTAGCTCTCACCCTAAACCTAACATTCAGCCTAACCCTAAACCTAACTCTAATCCTAACCCTAACCCTCACCGTCAACCTCACCCTAACACTAACCCTAACCCGAACCCTCACCCTCACACTCACCCTCAACCACAGCCTAAATCTTACCTATCTCCACCTGAATCCTTAAACGACTTGTTTGTCCCCATCTCCTCCACATGTTATACTGACATCAAATATAGTGAAAGCGGGGGTTACACTGTGGGGGAGGGACATACAAAGCAACAAAGAAATAATCTTATAAATGCGTTAGAAACACATGCATGAAAGAAACGAAAACATTAAAATACATATTTAAGGGTTCATTTTCCTAACATCACAGGGACCTGTTGCAACAATGAGAAGTACAAAATGTCATGTCAAAACCAACTTTACAATGTCAGTGTGTGGGGGGGGGGAAGGGGGGTATGATTGGTTGGGGAGAGGGGGGAGGCTGGGAAAGGAAGTGAAGGGTAAACAAAGGAAGAGGCTGCAATGCTTGGTAAGAGAGGTATGCATTATCCTGCCCATGTAATTGTAGCCCCTCTGTACAGTATGTTCTCAAATAAAATAAAAATTTAAAAAAAATCTTACCCTAACTCTAATCCTAAGCCTAACTCTCACCCTCACCCTAACCCTCCCTAAGCCTCACACTAACCACTAAACTCACCCTAACCCTAACCCTAATCCTCACCCTCACCCTCACCCTCCCTAACCCATACCCTCACCCTAAACCTAACCGTAACTCTAACCCTCAACCTAACCCTAATCATCACCCTCACCCTCACCCTCACCTTCACCCTCAGCCTAACCCTGACCCTAACCCTAATCCTACTCCTAATCCTAACCTCAATCTTAACCCTCACCCTAACCCTCACACTCACCCTAACCCTCACTCTCACCCTAAAACTCATCCTAACCCTTACCCTCACCCTAACCATAACCGTAACCCTAACCCTAATCCTCACACTAACCCTAACCCTATCCCTAAACCTCACGATAACACTCACCCTAACCCTAACCCTAACCCTCACCCTTACGCTAACCCTAACCCTAAAACACACCCTCACCTTAACTCTCACCATCACCCAAACCGTCACACTAACCCTAACCCTTACCCTCACACTAACACTAACCCTTAACCTCACCCTCACCCTAACATTCATCGTCAGCCTAAACCTCACCCTAACCCTAAATCTCACCCACACCATAACCTTCACACTCACCCGAGCCGTCACCCTCACTCTAAACCTCACCTTAAACCTAACCTTCACCCTAACCCTAACCGTAACCCTCACCCTCACCCTAACCCTCACCCTAACCTTAACCCTCATCCTAATCTTCACCCTAAACCTAATCCTTACCTAACTGAAACCCTCATCCTCACCCTCAACCTCATCCTAACCCTAAACCTCACCCTCAACCTCACCCTCAGCCTAACCCTAGCACTAACCCTAATTCTAACCCTATCCATCACCCTCACCCTAACCCTCACCCTAACCCATACCCTCACCTTAATCCTAACCCTAACCCTCACACTAATCCTTACCCTAAACCTAACCCTAACCCTAACCCTAACACTAACCCTAACCCTCACCCTCAACCTAGCCCTCACCCTAACCCTAACCCTAATCCTAACCATCAACCTCACCCTCACCCTCACCCTAAGTATAAGCCTCTCCCTAACCATAACCCTAACACTCACACTAAACCTAACCCTCACCCTAACCCTAACCCTTATTCTAACTCTAACTGTAACCCTAACCTTCACCCTCACATTAACCCTAACCCTAATGCTAACCATAACCGTCACCCTAACCCTCACACTAACCCTAACTCTCACTCTCAGCCTAATCCTCACCCTAACCCTTACCCTCAACCTAAACCTAACCCTAACACCAACACTCACCCTAAACCCTACCCTAAACCTAATCTAACCCTAATCCTCCTCCTCACCCTAACCCTCATTTTAACCGTAGCTCTAACCCTTACCCTAACCCTCACCCTAAGCCTCAACCTAATCCTAACTGTAACACTAACCCTCACCCTACCCCTCACTCTAACACTAACCCTAACCCCCACCCTCACCCTAATCCTCACCTTAAGCCTTACCCTCACCCTTACTCTCATCCTAACCCTCAGCCTAACCCCTAACCTAACCCTAACCCTAACCCTCACCCTAACCCTCAACATCACACTAACCCTAACCAAAACCTAAACCACACCCTAACGCTAACTCTAACCCTAAATCTCACACTCACCCTAACCCTCACCCTAACCCTTACACTCACCCTAACCCTAACCTTAACCCTCACACTAACCCTGACCCTCACCATAACCCTAACACTACCCCTCAAGCTAACCCACATCCTAACCCTAACCCTAACCCTAACCCTCACTCTCAGCCTAACCCTGAACATAACCCTCAACCTTACCCTCTCCCTCACCCTAATCCTAGCCCTAACCCTAACCATAACCCTCCCATTAAACCTAAAACTATCCATCAACCTCACCCTAACCCTCACCCTAAACCTCATCCTAACACTCATTTTAACCCTAAACCTCAATCTCAACCTAAACCTCACCATAACCATCACCCTCACCCACACCCTAATCCTAACACTAACCCTAACCCTCACCCTAATCCTACCCCTCACCCTACCCCTAATCCTAACCATAACCCTCACCCTCACCCTAAACCTAAACCTAACCCTAACCCTCACCCTAATCATCACCCTAAGACTTACCCTAACACTAAACCTAACACTCACCCTAACCCTTACCCTAACCCTAACCGTAACCCTCACCCTCACCCTAACACTTACCCTAAACCTTACCCTAAACCTAACCCTAACCCTAACCCTAACACTCAACCTAGCCCTCACACTAACCCTAACCCTAATCCTGACCCTCAACCTCACCCTCACCCTCACCCTAATTATAAGCCTCTCCCTAACCCTAACCCTAACCCTCACACTAAACCTAACCCTCACCCTAACCCTAACCCTTATTCTGACCCTAACCGTAACCCTCACCCTCACACTAACCCTAACCCTAACTCTAACCCTAAGCATCACCCTAACTCTCACACTAACCCTAAGGATAACCATAACCCTCACTCTCATCCTAAGCCTCACCCTAACCCTTACCCTCAACCTAACCCTAACCCTAACCCTACCCCTCACACTAACCCTAACCCTCACCCTGAACCTTACCCTCACCCGAAAACTAAGCCTACCACCAACCTTCATGCTAACCCTCACCCTAAACTTAACCCTAATCCTCTTCCTCATCCTAACCCTAACCTTAACCGTAACTCTAAACCTTACCCTAAACCTCACCCTAACCCTCATACTAACCATAACCCTAACCCTAACAATCACCCTGCCCCTCGCCCTAACCCTAACCCTAACCCCCACCTTCACCATAACCCTCAACTTAACCCTTACCTTCTTCCTAACACTCAACCTTACCCCTACCCTAACCCTAAACCTCACCCTCACCCTAACCCTCACCCTAACCCTTAACCTCACCCTAACTTTAATGCTCAACCCCCCCTTAGCCCTCACATAATCTCTTACCCACACCCTAACACTAACCCTAACCCTAAACCTCCAATAAACACTCACCCTAACCATAATCCTAACCGTCACCCTCACCCTAACCCTCCCTAACCCTTACCCTCACCCTAATCCTAAAGCTAACTTTCAACCTCACCCTCACTGTAATCCTAACCCTAACCCTCACCCTCACCCTCACCCTAAACCTAACCCTAACCCTAACACTCACCCTCACCCTCACCCTCACCCTAACCCTAACAATAACCCTAAACCTAACCCTAACCATAACTCTAACCCTCACCCTAACCCTAACCTTAACCCTAACCCTAAACCTCACCCTAACCCTAACCCTAAGCCTCACCCTCATCCTAACCCTAAGCTTCACCATAACTCGAACATTCACTCTCACCCCAACACTAAGGTAACACTTGCCCTCACATTAACCATAATCCTTACCCTAAAACTAATCCTCACACAAACAATAACCCTCAACCTAACCCTAACCCTCAACCTAACCCTAACCCTAACCCTTACCCTCACCCTATATCTAACCCTAACCCTAACCCTAACCCTCATCATAACCCTCACACTAACACTAAGGCTAACCCTAACCCTCACCCTCACCCTAACCCTCACCCTAACCCTTAGCCTCACCCTAACCCTAACCCTTACCATAACCCTCACACTAAACTTAACCCTCACCCTAACCCTAATCCTAAACTCACCCTCACCCTAACCCTAATCCTCACCCTAACCATAACCCTCACCCTCACCCTAATCCTCACCCTAACCCTCACCCTAAGTAACACTAACCCTCACCATAAACCTAACCCAACCTCTCATCCTAACCCTCATCCTAACCCTAACCCTAACCCGCACCCTAACCCTAACCCTAACCCTCACCCGCAACGTAAACCTCACCGTCAGCCCAACCGTCACCCTAAACCCCTCACCCACACCCTAAACCTTAGTCTCACCTTCAACCACACCGTCACCCTAACCCTTACTCTCACCTAAACATCACCCTAACCCTAACCGTCACCCTAACCCTAAGCCTAACCCTCACTCTAACAAAAAACCTCAACATCAACTTCACCCTCACCCTCACCCTAACCCTATATCTAATCCTAATCCTAACCCTAAACCTAACCCTGACCCTAAGCCTCACCCTAATCTCACCCTAAACCTAACCCTCACCCTCAACCTCACCCACAGCCTAACCCTAACCCTAACCCTAATCCTAACCCTAACCCTCACCCTAACCCTCGCCCTAATCCTAAACCTAACCCTAACCCTAAATATCACCCTAACCCTAACCCTCAAACTAACCCTAAACCTAACACGCACCCTAACCCACAACCTTACCCTCACCTTCACCCTAAGCCTAACGCTAACACTAACCCTAATCCTAAACCTAATGCTCTCCCTCACCCTCACCCTAACACTATCCGAACCCTAACCCTAAGCCTCACCCTCAAACTCACGCTAAACCTAACCCTAACCCTAAACCTCACCCTAGCCCTAACCCTAGCCTTAACCCTTACCCTCACCCTATCTCTCACCTTAAACCCTACCCTAACCCTAACCCTAACCCTCACAGTCAACCTAACCCTAAACCTCCAACAAAACCTCACCCTAACCCTAACCCTAAATCTCCCCCTCACCCTAAACCTCACCAGAGCACTCACCCTAAGCCTTATCCTCACCCTCACCCTAACCCTAACCCTCACACTAACCCTTATCCTCACCATAACCCTAACCCTACCCCTCATCTTAACCCTAACCCTAATCAAAACCTTAACCATCACCCTCACCCTCAACCTAACCCTAACCCTAACACTAAAAATAACCCTAACCCTAGCCCTAACCAGAACCCTCACCCTAACCCTAACCCTAATCCTCACCATAACCCTAAACTTAACACTAACTCTCACCTTCACCCTAGCTCTCACCCTAGACCTAACCCTAACCCTCACCCTCACCCTAACACTAAAGTTAACCCTAACCCTCACACTCACCCTAACCCTCACCCTAACCCGTACCCTTACCCTAACACTAACCCTCAACCTCACCCTAGCCCTCAACTTATCCCTTACCCACACCCTAACCCTCACCCTAACCCTAACCCTAACCCTCACCCTAACCGTCATGCTAAACCTTAACCTAGCCCTAACCCTAACACTCACCCTAACCCTTACCATAACCCTAACCATAACCCTAACCCTAACCCTCACCCTAAAGTTTACCCTCAACCTAACCCTAAACCTAATCCTAACCCTCACATTAACCCTAACCCTCACACTAAACCTAACTCTATCCCTCAGCCTAACACTCATTCTAAACCTAAACCTAATAATAACCCTCAACCTAACCCTAAACCTAACACTCAACCTAACCCTAACCATCATCCTCAACCTCACCCTCACCCTCAGCCTAAACCTGCTCCTAACCCTAATCCTAAATGTAACCCTCAGCCTAACTCTAACCCTAACCCTCAACCTAACCCTAACACTCACCCTCACCCTAACCCTCAACCTAAAGCTAATCCTATCCCTAACCCTCACCCTAACACTAACCCTAACCCTAACCCTCACCCTCACCCTAACCCTCACACTAACCCTTACCCTCAACCTAACCCTAACCCTAAACCTAACCCTCACACAAAACCTAAACCTCACCCTAAGCCTAAACCTACCCCTCAGCCTAACACTCATTCTAACCCTAAACCTAACAATAACCCTCACCCTAATCCTAAACCTCACACTCAACCCAAACCTAAGCATCATCCTCAACCTCAACCTCACCCTCAGCCTAACCCTGACCCTAACCCTAATCCTAACCGTAACCCTCACCCTCATCCTCACCCAAACTCTAACCCTAAACCTAACACTCACCCTCACCCCAACCCTCCCCTAAACCTAACCCTAACCCTAATCCTCACCCTAACACTAACCCTAACCCTAACCCTCACCGTCACCCTAACCCTCACTGTCACCCAAACCCTCACACTAACCCTAACCCTCACCGTAACGCTAAACCTAACCCTAACTCTCACCCGCACCCTAACCCTCACTGTTACCCTAACCCTCACCCTAACCATATCCCTTACCCTCACCATCACTCCAACCCTCATCATCACCCTAAACCTCACCCTAACCCTAACCCTCACCTACACACTAACCCTCACACACACCCGAACCATCACCCTCACCCTACCCTCACCCTCACCATAAACATCACCTTAATCCTAAACCTCACCCTCACCCTAACCCTAACCCTCACACTACCCCTAACCCTCACCCTCACCATATCCCTTACCCACACCCTAACCCTCACCCTAACCCTAACCCTATCCCTCACCCTAATCCTTACCCTAACCCTATTCCTAAACCTCACCCTAACCCTCACCGTCACCCTAACCCTAACCCTAAACCTCACCCTAACGCTAAACCTAACCCTAACCCTCACCCTCACCCTAATCCTCACCGTCACCCTAACCCTCACACTAACCCTAACCCTCACATTCACACTAACCATAACCTTTACCCTCACCCTCACCCTAACCCTCATCGTCACCCTAAACCTCACCCTAACCGTAACCCTCACCCACACCATAACCTTCACACTCACCTGAGCCGTCACCCTCACCCTAAACTCACCCTCACACTAAACATCACTTTAATCCTAAATTTCACCATAACCATAAATGTAACCCTCACCCTCACCCTAACCATAACCCTAAACCTAACCCTCATCTTAATCCTCACCCTAAACCTAATCCTTACCTAACTGAAACCCTCACCCTCACCCTCACCCTCACCCTAAACATCACCCTAACAATAACCCTCATCCTAACCCTAACCCTAACCCTAACTCTCACCTAACCGTCACCCTAACCCTAATGCTAACCCTAACCCTCACACTCACCCTAATCCTTACCTTAAACCTTACCCTCACCTTAACCCTAACCCTAACCCTAAATCTCACACTAAACCTAACCCTCACCCTAAACCTTACCCTCACCCCAAACCTAACCCTAACCCCAACACTCACCCTAACCCTCACCCTAAACCTAAACCTAACCCTAATCCTCATCCTCAGCCTAACCCTCACCTTAACCTTAACCCTAACCCTAACCTTCACTCTCAGCCTAAAACTAACCCTAACCCTAATCCTAGCCCTAACCCTTTCCCTCTTCCTCATCCTAACCCTAACCCTAACCCTAATCAAAACCCTAATCATCAGCCTCACCCTCACCTTAAACCTAACCCTAACCCTAACAATAACCTAACCCTAATCCTCACCCTTACCCTCACCCTCACCCTAAGGCTAATCCTAACCCTAACCTGCACTCTAACCCCGGTTAGGTTTAGGGTTAGCATGAGGGTGAGGTTGAGGTTTTGAGTTAGGGTTAGGGTGAGGCTTAGGGTTAGGGTGAGGGTCAGGGATAGGTTTAGGGTTAGGGTGAGGGTGAGGGTTAGGGTTAGGGTTCGTGTTACAGTTAGGGTGTGGGTGAGGATTAGGGTTAGGATTAAGGTTAGGGTTAGGGTGAGGGTGAGTGTTAGAGTTACCATTAGGGTTAGGGTGAGGGTGAGGGTTAGGGTTAGGGTTAGGGTGAGAACTAGGGTGAGGGTGATGTTTAGGGTTATGGTTAGTGTTAGGGTGAGGATCAGGATTAGGATTTGGGTTAGTGTGAATGATAGGCTGAGGCTTAGGGTTAGGTTTATGATGAGGGTTAGGTTTAGTATGAGGGTTAGGGTGAAGGGTAGGGTTAGAGTTAGGGTGAGGTTTAGGTTTAGTTTGAGGAGTAGGGTTAGGGTTTGGGTGAGGGTAAGGGTTAGGTTGAGGGTTAGGGTGAGAGTGAGGTTTAGGGTTATCGTGAGTTTTAGGGTGAGGGTTAGGGTGAGGGTTAAGTTTAGGGTTAGGGTTTGAGTTAGGGTGAGGGTGAGGTTAAGGTTTATGGTTAGGGTTAGGGTTAGGGTGAGGGGTAGGTTTAGGATTAGGGTTAGGGTGAGGGTTAGAGTTAGGGTTAGGTTTAGGGTTAGTGTTAGGTTTATTGTAAGGTTTATGGTGAGGGTGAGGGTGAGGGAGAGGGTTAGGGTTAGGTTTAGGTTTAGGGTGAGGATGAGGGTTAGGGTTAGGATTAGTGTTAGGTTTAAGGTTAGGCTGAGGGTGAGGGATAGGGTTAGAGTTAGGGTGAGGGTAAGGGTTAGGGTTTGGGTTAGGGTGAGGGTGAGGGTTAGGCTGAGTGTTAGAGTGTGGGTCAGGTTCAGGGCGAGGTTTAGGGTTAGGGTTAGTTTTAGGGTGAGCACTAGGGTGAGGGTGAGGGTTAGGGTGAGGGTGAGGGTTTGGGTTAGGTTTAGGGTTAGGATGAGGGTTAGGCTGAGGGATAGGTTTAGGGTTAAGTTGAGGGTTAGTGTTAGTGTGAGGGTTAGGGTTAGGTTTAGGATTAGGGTGAGGGTGAGGTTTAGGTGAGTGTTAGGGGTAGGGGTAGGGTTAGGGTGAGGGTTAGCGTTAGGGTTGGGGGTACTCTGAGGGTGAGGTTTGGAGTTAACATTAGGGTTAGGGTGAGATTGAGGATTAGGGTTAGGGTTAGGGTGAGGGTTAGCGTTAGGGTTGGGGGTACTGTGAGGGTGAGGTTTGGAGTTAACATTAGGTTTAGGGTGAGATTGAGGATTAGGGTTAGGGTTAGGGTGAGGGCTAGGGTGAGGTCTAGGATTAGGTTTAGGGATAGGGTTAGTCTGAGCTTTAGTCTGAGTTGTAGGGTCATGTTTAGTGTGAGAGTTTGGTTAGGGTGAGGGAAAGGGTTATGGTGAGGTTTAGGGTGAGAGTGAGGGTTAGGGTTAGTTTTAGGTTTAGTGTGAGGGTTAGGGTGAGGGTTAGGGTGAGAGTTATGTTTAGGGTTAGGGTTGCGGTTAGTGTGAGCTTTAGGCTGAGGTGTAGGTTTGGGGTTAGGTTGGTGGTTAGGTTTAGTGTGAGGGTTAAGTTTAGGGTTATGGTTAGGGTGAGGGTAAGGATTAGGGTGAGGATTAGGTTGAGGGTTATAGTGAGGGTTAGGGTGAGGGTTAGGGTGAGGGTTAGGGTGAGGGTTAGGCTTAGGGTGAGGGTTAGGGTTAGAGGTAGGGTGAGGGTTAGGTGTAGGGTTAGGGTGAGGTTGAGGCTTAGAGTTAGGGTTAGGGTTAGGGTTAAGGTTATGGTTAGAGTAAGGGTGAGGGTGAGGTTGAGGGTAAGGGTGAGGGTTAGGGTTAGGGTGAGGTTTAGGGTGAGGGTGAGAGTGAGGGTTAGGGTTAGGATTAATGTTAGGTTTATGGTTAGGCAGAGGGTGAGGGTTGGTATTACTGTTATGGTGAGGGTAAGTATTAGAATGAGGGTTAGGGTGACTCTGAAGGTTAGGGTGTGGGTAAGGGTTAGGGTGAGGTTTAGGGTGAAGGTTAGGGTTAGGGTTAAGTTGAGGTTTAGGGTTAGGGTTAGGGTTAGTGTGAGGGTTAGGGTGACGCTGAAGTTTAGTGTGCGGGTGAGGGTTAGGGTTAGAGTGACGTTTAGCTTTAGGGTTAGGATGAGGGGTAGGATGAGGGGTAGGTTTAGGGGTAGGGTGAGGATTAGGGTTAATGTGACAGTTAGGGCTAGGGTTAAGGTTAGTGTGAGGGTGAGGCTTATGGTGAGGGTAGGGGTAAGGGGGAGGGTTAGGGTTAGGGTGACGCTGAAGATTAGGTTTCGTGTGAGTGATACGATTAGGGTTAGAATGAGGGTTAGGTTTCGGTTAGGATGAGGGTTAGGATGAGGGGTAGGGTTAGCGGTAGGGTCAGGGTTAGGGTTAATGTGACGGTTAGGGCTAGGGTTAGGGTTAGGATGAGGGTTAGGGTGAGTGTTAGGCTTAGGCTTAGGGTGAGTGTTAGGGTGAGGATTAGGATTGGGGTTAGGAATAGGTTGAGGGTTATGGTGTGGGTTATGGTTGGGGTTAGGGTTAGGGTGAGGTGAGGGCTAGGGTTAGGGTTAGGGTTAGGGTTAGGGTGAAGTCGAGGGTGAGGTTGAGGTTGAGGTTTAGGGTTAGGGTTAGGGTGAGAGATAGGGTGAGGGTGAGGGTGAGGGTGAGGTTTAGGTTTAGGGTAAGGCTTAGGGTTAGGATTAGGGTGAGGTTCAGTGTGAGTGTGAGGGTTAGGGTGAGAGTTAGGGTTAGGGTGAGGTTTAGGGTTAGGGTTAGGGTGAGAGTGTTAGGGTGATGTTTTTAGGGTGAGGGTGAGGGTGAGGGTGAGGGTTAGGGTTAAGGTTAGGGTGAGGGTAAGGGTGAGGGTGAGGGTTAGGGTTCAGGTTAGTGTTAGGGTGTGGGTGAGGATGAGGGTTAGGGTTAGGGTTAGGGTGAGGGTGAGGGTGAGGGTTAGGGTTACAATTAGGGTTAGGTTGAGGTTGAGGGTGAGGGTGAGGGATAGAGGTAGAGTGAGGGTTAGGCTTAGGGTTAGGGTGAGGTGAGGGTGAGGGTGAGGGTTAAACTGAGTTTTAGGGTGTGGGTGAGGTTTAAGTTTAGGGTGACGGTTAGGGTGACGGTGAGTTTTAGGGTGCAGGAGAGGGTTAGGGTTTAGTTTAGGGTTAGGCTGAGGTTGAGGGTGAGGGTGAGGGTGAGGGTTAGGGTTAGGCTGAGTGTTAGGCTTATGGTTAGGGTGAGTGTTAGAGTTAGGGTGACATTTAGGGAGATGTTTAGGGTGAGGCTTCGTTTTAGGGTGAGACTGAGGGTTAGGGTGTGGGTGAGGGTGAGGTTTAGGATGAGGGTTAGGGTGAAGGTGAGGGTTAGGGTGTGGATGAGGGGTAGGGCTAGTGTTTCGGTTAGGATGAGGGTTAGGGTTAGGGTTAGGATGAGGGGTAGGGTTAGGGATAGGGTAAGGGTTAGGATTAGTGTGAGGGTTAGCGTTAGGGTTAGGGTAAGGGTGAGGGTTACGGTGACGTTTAGGGTTATGGTTAGGGTTAGTGTTAGGTCGAGGGTTAGGTTTAGGGTGAGGGTGAGTGTTAGTATTATGGGTAGTGTGAGGGCTATGGTGAGGGTGAGGGTTAGGGTTAGGGTTAGGGTTACGGTGAAGGTTAGGGTGAGGGTTAGGATTAGGGTGAGGGTTAGGTTTAGAGTGAGGGTTAGGGTTAGGGTGAGGGTAAGGGTTAGGGTGAGGGATAGGGTGAGGGTGAGGGTTAGGGTGAGGTTGAGGGTTAGGGTTAGCATTAGGGTTAGGCTTACAGTTAGGGTGAGGGTTAGCATTAGTTTTAGTGTTAGGGTGAGGGTGAGGATGAGGGTTAGGGTTAGGTTTAGGGTGAGGGTTAGGTTTATGTGAGGGTTAAGGTGAGGGTGAGGATAAGGTTTAGGGTGAGGGTGATGGTTAGGGTTAGGTTTAGGTATAGGGTGAGGGTTAGGGTTAGGGTGAGGTTGAGGGTGAGGGTTAGAGTGAGGGTTAGGGTTAGGGTTAGGGTTAGGGTTAGAGTTATTGTTAGGGTTCTGGTTAGGGTTAGGGTTATTGTTAAGGTTAAGGTGACCGTGAGGTTGAGGGTGAGGGTGAGAGTTAGGGTTAGGTTTAGGGTGAGGGTGAGGGTGAGCGTTAGGTTTAGGGTTACTGTGAGGTTTAGGGTTATGTGAAGGTTAGGGTGAGGATGAGGGTAAGGGTTAGGTTGAGGGTGAAAATTAGGGTGAGGGTTACGTTTACTGTTAGGGTGAGGGTTAGGGTGAGGGTGAGGTTGAGGATTAGGGTGAGCTTTAGGCTTAGGGTCAGGGTTAGGTTTAGGATTAGGGTTAATGTGAGGGTTAGTGTTAGGGTTACAGTGAGGGTAAGGGTTAAGGTGAGGTTTGGGGTTAGGGTAAGGGTAAGGGTGAGGGTTAGGGTTAGAGTGATGGTTAGGGTTATTGTGAGTGTTAGGGTGAGGCTTAGGGTGATGGTTAGGGTTAGGTTTAGTATTAGGGTTAGGGTGAGTGTGAGGGTTAGGGTTAGGGTGAGGGTTAGGGTTAGGGTTAGGGTGAGGTTTAGTGTTAGTGTTAGGGTTCTGGTTAGAGTTAGGGTTATTGTTAGGGTTAGGGTGAGGTTGAGGGTGAGGGTGAGGGTGAGGTTTAGGGATAGGTTTAGGGTGAGGGTTAGGGTTAGGGTTAGGGTTAGGGTGAGGGTTAGGGTGAGGGTTAGGGTTAAGGTTAGGGTGAGGGTGAAGGTTAGGGTGAGGGTTAGGTTTATGGTTAGGGTGAGGTTTAGGTTGAGGTTGAGGCTTAGGATTAGGGTTAGGGTGAGGGTTAGTATTTGATGTTTACGTTGTGGGTGATGGTTAGGGTGAGGGTGAGGGTGAGGGTGAGGGTGAGGGTTAGGGTTAGTGTGAGAGTTAGTGTGAGGGTGTGTGTAAGGGATAGTATTAGGGTTAGAGTTAGGGTTAGGCTGAGTGTGAGGTTGAGTTGAGGGTGAGGGTTAGGGTTAGGGTGATTGTCAGGCTGAGGGTGAGGGTGAGGGTGATGGTTAGGGTTAGGGTGAGTTTGAGGCATAGGGTTAGAGTGAGGGTTAGGGTTAGGGTCAGGTTTAGGGTGAGGGTGAGGGTTAGGTTGAGGGTGAGGTTTAGGTTTAGGGTCACGGTTAGGCTTAGGATTAGGGTTAAGGTGAGAGCTAGGGTGAGGTTAGGGTTAGGATTAGGCATAAGGTGAGAGCTAAGGTGAGGGTGAGGGTTAGGGTTAGGCTTAGTGTTATGGTGAGGGTTAGGGTGAGGGTGAGGTTTCGGGTGAGACTGAGGATTAGAGTGTGGGTGAGGGTTAGGTTTAGGGTGAGGGTTAGGGTGACGGTGAGGGTTAGGGTGCGGGTGAGGTTTAGGTTTAGGGTTAGGGTTAGGGTGAGGTTGCGGGTGATTGTTAGGGTTAAGTTTAGCGTTAGGCTGAGGATGAGGGTGAGGGTGAGTGTTAAGTTTCGGGTGAGGGTTATGTTTAGGGTGAGGGTTAGTGTTGGGTGATGTTTAGGGTGAAGGTGAGGGTTAGGATGAGGGTTATGGTTCGGGTGAGTCTGAGGGTTAGGGTGTGGGTGAGGGTTAGGTTTAGGTTGAGGGTTGGGTTTAGGGTGAGTGTTAGAGTGCAGGTAACGGTTAGGGTTAGGGTTAGGGTTATGGTGAGGGTTAGTTTTAGGGTTAGGATGAGGGTTAGGATGAGTGGTTGGGTTATGGATAGGGTGAGTGTTAGGGTTAGTGTGAGGGTTAGGGTGAGGTAAGGGTTAGGGTTAGTGTTAGGTTGATGGTTAGCTTTAGGGTTAGGGTTAGGGTGAGGGTTAGGGTTAGGGTTAGGGTGAGGTTTAGCGAGAAGGTGAGGGTTAGGTTTAGGGTGAGGGTTAGGTTGAGTGGGAGGGATAGGGTTAGGGTGAGTATTAGGTTTAGAGTTAGAGTTGGGGTGAGTGTTAGATTTAGGGTTAGGGTGAGGGTTAGGCTTAAGATGAGGGTTAGGGTTAGGATTAGGGTTAGGGTGAGGGCTATGGTGTATGTGAGGGTTAGGGTTAGGGTAAGGGTTAGACTTAGGTTTAGGGTTAGGTTTAATGTTAGTGTTAAGGTTAGGGTTATTGTTAGGGTTAGGGTGAGAGTGAGGGTAAGGGTTACCGTGAGTGTCAGGGTGAGGGTTAGCGTGATGGTTAGGGTTAGAGTTAGGGTTAGGGTTAGGGTGAGGGTTAGGGTTAGGGATAGGGTTAGGGTTAAGGGTTAGACTTAGGGTTAGGGTTAGGTTTAGTGTTAGTGTTAGAGTTAGGGTTATTGTTAGGGTTAGGGTGAGAGTGAGGTTTAGGGTTACCGTGAGTGTCAGGGTGAGGCTTAGCGTGAGGGTTAGGGTTAGCGTTGGGTTCAGGGTGAGGGTGAGGGGGAGGGTTTGGTTTAGGGTTATAGTGAGGGTTAGGGATAGTGTTAGAGTGAGGGTTAGTTTAATGTGAGGGTTAGAGTGATGGTGAGAGTAAGGTGTAGGTTGAGGGTGAGGCTTAGGCTTAGGGTTAGGGTTATGGTGAGGGTGAGGGTTAGGGTTAGGGTCAGGGTTAGGGTTAGAATTAGGGTTTGGGTGAGAGCTAGTGTTAGGGTGAGTTTTAGGGTTAGGATTAGGGTTAGGGTGAGAGCTGGGGTGAGGTTGAGGGTTAGGTTTAGGCTTAGGGTTAGGGTGAGTGTTAGGGTGAGGGTGAGGTTTAGGGTGAGGGTGAGGGTTAGGGTGAGGGTTAGGGTGAGGGTGAGGTTTAGGGATAGGGTTAGTGTTAGGGTGATGGTTAGCGTTAGTGTTAGGGTTAGGGTGAGGGTTAGGGTGAGGGTTAGGGTGAGGGTTAGTGTTAGTGTTAGGGTGAGGTTTAGTGTGAAGATGAGGATTAGGTTTAGGTTGAGGATTAGGGAGAGTGGGAGGGATAGGATTAGTGTGAGGTTTAGGTTTAGAGTTAGGGTTAGGTTGAGTGTTAGGTTTAGGGTTAGGGTGAGGGTTAGGCTTAAGATGTGGTGTATGGTTAGGATTAGGGTTTGGGTGAGGGCTATGGTGAGGGTGAGGGTTAGGGTTAGGGATAAGGTTAGGGTTAGAGTAAGGGTTTGACTTAAGGTTAGGGTTAGGGTTAGGGTTAGGGTTATTGTTAGGGTTAGGGTGAGAGTGAGTGTTAGGGTTACCGTGAGTGTCAGGGTGAGGATGAGCGTGAGGGTTAGGGTTAGAATTAGCGTTAGGGTTAGGGTGAGGGTTAGGGTTAGGGTTAGGTTTAGGCTGAGGGTGAGGTTGAGTGTGAGGGTTAGGATTAGGGTGAGGGTTAGGGTTAGGTTTAGGGTGAGGGTGAGTTTTAGGGTTAGTGTGATATTTATGGTGAAAGTGAGGGTTAGGGTGAGGGTTGGGGCTCAGGTGAGACTGAGGTTTATGGTGTGGGTGACGGTGAGGCTGAGGGTGAGGGTTACAGTTAAGGTGAGGGTTAGGCTTAGGGTTAGGCTGAGGGTTAAGGTTTGGGTGAGGGTTCGTGTTCGGGTGAAACTGTGGTTTAGGGTGCGGGTGAGGGTTAGGTTTAGGGTGAGAATTAGGATTACTGTGAGTGTTAGGGTGCGGGTAAGTGTTAGGGTAAGGGTTAGGGTAAGGGTTATGTTGAGGGAAGGGTGAGGGTGAGGGTTAGGTTTAGGGTTAGAGTGCTGGTTAGGCGTAGGGTTAGGTTGAGGGTTAGAAGTAGGGTGATATTTAGGGTGAATGTGAGCATTAGGGTGAGGGTTGGGTTCGGATGAGACTGAGGGTTAGGGTGTGGTTTAGGTTAGGTTTAGGGTGAGGGTTAGGGATATTGTGAGGGTTAGGGTGTGGGTGAGGTTTATGTTTAGGGTTAGGGTTAGGGTGAGGGTTAGGGTGACAGTATGAGGGTGTGTGTTAGTGTTAGGATTAGTGTTAGGGTTATGGTTAGGCTGAGTGTGAGGTTGAGTTGAGGGTGAGGGTTAGGGTTAGGCTGAGGGTTAGGGTTAGGCTGAGCGTGAGGGTGAGGGTGAGAGTGAGGGTTAGGGTTAGGGTGAGTGTTAGGCATAGGGTTAGGGTGAGGGTTAGGGTTAGGGTGAATGTTAGGGTGAGGGTGAGGGTTAGGTTGAGGGTTATGGTTCGGTGAGACTGAGGGTTAGGGTGTGGGTGAGGGTTAGGTTTAGGTTGAGTGTTGGGTTTAGGGTTAGTGTTAGATTGCAGGTAAGGGTTAGGTTTAGGGTTAGGGTTATAGTGAGGGTTAGTGTTAGAGTTAGGATGAGGGTTAGGATGAGTGTTTGGGTTATGGATAGGGTGAGGGTTAGGATTAGTGTGAGGGTTAGGGTGAGGGTAAGGGTTAGGGTGAGGATTCGGGTGAGGGGAAGGGTTAGGGTTAGGGTTAGGGTGAGGGTTAGGGTGAGGGTTCGGGATAGGGTTAGGGTTAGGGTTAGGGTGAGGGTGAGGGTTAGGGTTAGGGTTAGGATGAGGGTTAGGGTTAGGGTTAGTGTTAGGGTGAAGGTTAAGGTGAGTGTTAGGGTTAGGGTTAGGGTTAGGTTGAGGGTTCAGGTGAGGGTTAATGTGAGGGTTAGGGTTAGGTTTAGGGTTAGGGTAAGGGTTAGGTTGAGAGTGAGGGTTAGGTTTAGGGTTAGGGTTAGGGTGAGGGTAAGATTTAGTGTGAAGGTTAGGGTGATGGTTATGGTTAGGGTGAGGGTTAGGGTTAGGTTTAGGTTTAGGGTTAGGGTGAGGGTTAGGGTTAGGGTGAGGGTTAGGGTTAGGGTGAGGGGTAGAGTGAGGTGATGTTTAGGGTTTGGGTTAGGGTTAGCGTGAGTGTTACGGTTAGGGTTAGGGTTATGTTGATGGTAAGGTTTAGGTTGCGGGTGAGGTTTAGGTTTCGGGTGAGCGTTAGGGTTAAGGTGATGTTTTGGGTGAGGTGTAGGGTTAAGGATAGGGTGTGGGTTAGGTTTATTGTGAGGGTTAGGGTTAAGGTAAGTGTTAGGTTGAAGGTAAGGTTTAGGGTGAGGGTTACAGTTAGCCTTGGATTAGTTTGAGGGTTAAGGTGAGGGTTAGGTTTAGGGTGAGTGTGTGTGGTAGGATTAGGTATAGGATGAGGGTTAGGGTGAGGGTAAGGTTTAGGGTTGGGGTTAAAGTTAAGTTGAGGGTTAGGGTTAGGGTTAGGGTGAGGGTTTTGTTTAGGTAAGGATTAGGGTTAGGGTGAGGATTAGGGTGAGGGTGAGGGATAGGGTGATGGTTAGGGTAGGGTGAGATTTTGGGTTAGGGTTAGGATGAGGGATAGAGGTAGGGGGATTGTTAGGGTGAGGGTGAGGGTGTGGGTGAGGATGAGGGTGAGAGTTAGGGTGTGGGTAAGGGTTAGGTTTAGTATGAGTGTCAGTGTATCGGTGAGGGTTTCAGTGAGGATGAGGGTTAGGGTTAGGTTGAGGGTTAGGGTTACGCTGAGGGTGAGGGTGAGGGTTAGGGTTAGGGCAAGGAACAGGGTTAGGGTGAGGGTGAGGGAGAGGGTTAGGTTTAGGATTAGGGGTAGGGATAGGGTTAGGCTTAGGGTGAGGTGAGGTGAGGGTGAGCATTAGGGTGAGGATGAGGGTTAGGGTTAGGATGAGGCTTAATGTTAGGGTGATGTACAGAATGAGGGTTAGGGTTAGAGTTAGGGTTAGGGTTAGGCTTAGGGTGACGATGAGGGTGAGGGTGAGGGTGGGGGTGAGGGTTCGAGTTGGTGTGAAGGTTAGTGTGTGGGTGAGGGTTAGGGTTATGGTGAGGGTTAGGTTGACGGTGAGGGTTAAGGTGACCATGAGGGTTAGGGTAAGGGTTATCATTAGGGAGAGGGTTAAGGTTAGGTTTCGGGTGAGGGTTAGGTTTAGTGTTAGAGTTAGGGTTAGTATGAGGATTAGGGTTAGGGATAGGGTTAGGGTGAGGGTAAGAATTAGGGTGAGGTTTAGGGTGAAGGTGAGAGTTAGGGTGAAGCTTAGGGTTAGGGTGATGGTTAGGATGAGCTTGAAAGTGAGGGTTAGGGGTAGGTTTAGGGATAGGCTTAGGGTTAGGGTGAGGGTAAGGGTTAGGGTGAGGTTTACGGTGAAGGTGAGAGTTAGGGTGAGTGTTAGGGTTAGGGTTAGGCTTAGGGTGAGGGTTAGGGTTAGGTTTAGGGTTAGGTTGAGGGTTAGGCTGAGGGTTATGGTTAGGGTGAGGGTTAGGGTGAGGATTAGCGTTTGGGTTAGGGTGAGTGTGAGGGGGAGGGTTAGAGTTAGGATTAGGGTTAGGGTTGAGGGCTAGGGTGAGGGTGAGGGTTAGGTCTAGGGTTCGGGTCAGGTTTAGGGTTAGGGTTAGGTTTAGGTTTATGGTGATGGGTAGGGTTAAGGTTAGGGTGAGGGTTAGGTTTAATGTGAGGGTTAGGGTTAGTGTAAGTGTTAGGGTGAGGGTAAGTGTTTGGGTGAGAGTTAGGTTGATATTGAGGGTTAGGGTTAGCCTTAGGGTTAGTGTGAGGGTTAGCGTTAGGGTGAGGGTGAGTGTTAGGATTAGGGGTAGTGTGAGGGCTAGGGTGAGGGTGAGGGTTATGGTTAGGGTTAAGGTTAGGGTGAGGGTTAGGTATAGGTTTATGGTGAGGGTTAGGGTTAGAGTTGGGGTTAGATTTAGGGTGAGGGTGAGGGTTAGTGTTAGGGTTAGGTTTAGGGTGAGGGTTAGGGTTAGGTTTAGGGTGAGGGTTAGGGTGAGGGTTAGGGTTAGGTAGAGGGTGAGGATTAGGGTTAGGGTTATGGTTAGGGTGAGGGATAGAGAGGATTAACATTAGTGTTAGGGTTATGGTTAGGGTGAGGTTTAGGTTTAGGTTTAGGGTAAGGGTGAGGGTTAGGGTTAGGGTTAGGGTTAGGGTGAGGGAAAGGCTTAGGGTGTGGGTTAGGGTTAGGTTTAGGTTGAGGTTGAGTGTGAGTGTGAGGGTGAGGGTGAGGGTTAAGGTAAGTGTGAGGGTTTGGATTTGGATTAGGATGAGGGTTAGGGTTAGGGTGATGTGTCGGGTGAGGGTGAGATTTAGGTTGAGGTTTACGGTTAGAGAGGGTTAGGGTTAGAGTTAGGGTGCAGGATAAGCTTAGCGTTAGGCTGAGGGTGAGGGTGTGGGTTAGGGTGAGGGTTAGGTGGAGGGTTAGGGTGAGGGTTAGGGTTAGGGTGAGGGCTAGGGTGAGGGTGAGTGTTAGGGTTGGGGTTAGGGTTAGTGTGAGTGTTAGGGTTAGGATTAGGGTTATGTTGATGGTAAGGTTTAGTTTGAGGGTGAGGTTTAGGGTTCGGGTGAGCGTTAGTGTTAGGGTGATGTTTAGGGTGAGGGGTAGGGTTATGGATATGTTGTGGGTTAGGTTTATTGTGAGGGTTAGGGTTAAGGTAAGTGTTAGGGTGAAGGTAAGGGTTAGGGTGAGGTTTAGGGTTAGCCTTAGGGTTAGTTTGAGGGTTAAGGTGAGGGTTAGGTGTAGGATGAGGGTGTGTGGTAGGATTAGGGGTAGGATGAGGGCTAGGGTGAGGGTGAGGGTTAGGGTTGGGGTTAAAGTTAAGTTGATGGTTAGGATTAAGGTTAGGTTGAGTGTTTCAGTTAGGTAAGGATTAGGGTTAGGGTGAGGATCTGGGTGAGGGTGAGGGTTAGGGTGAGGGTTAGGTTTAGGGTGAGGGTTTGGGTTAGGGTTAGGATGAGGGTTAGAGTTAGGGTGATGTTTAGGATGAGGGTGAGCGTTAGGGTCTGGGTAAGGTTTAGGTTTAGGATTAGTGTTAGGTTATTGGTGAGGGTTTAGGTGAGGGTGAGCGTTAGGTTTAGGGTGTGGGTTAGGGTTAGGCTGAGGGTGAGGTTGAGGGTTAGGGTTAGGGTAAGGAACAGGGTTAGGGTGAGGGTGAGGGAGAGGGTTAGTTTTAGGATTAGGGTTAGGCTTAGTGTTTGGCTTAGTGTGAGGGCGAGGGTGAGGGTGAGGATTAGGGTGAGCGTGAGGGTTAGGGTTAGGATGAGGCTTAGTGTTAGGGTGATGTTTAGGGTGAGGGTTAGGGTTAGGGTTAATGATAGGTTTAGGGTGCGGGTTAGGGTGAGGGTTAGATTTAGGGTGAGGGTGAGGTTTAGGGTGAGGGTGAGGGTTCGAGTTCGTGTGAAGGTTAGTGTGTGGGTGAGGGTTAGGGTTAGGGTGAGGGTTAGGGTGAAACTGAGGGTTAAGGTGACGGTGAGGGTTAGTGTTAGGGTTAGCATTAGGGTGAGGGTTAAGGTTAGGGTTCGCATAAGGGTTAGTGTGAGGGTTAGGGTTAGGTAAGTGTTAGGGTTAGTGTGAGGATTAGGGTTAGGGATAGGGTTAGGGTGAGGGTAAGGTTTAGGGTGAGGTTTATGATGAAGGTGAGAGTTAGCGTAAGGGTTAAGGTTAGGGTGAGGGTTAGGATGAGGTTGAGGGTGAGGGTTAGGGGTAAGTTTAGGGATAGTCTTAGGGTTAGGGAGAGAGTAAGGTTTAGGGTGAGGTTTAGGGTGAAGGTGAGAGTTAGGGTGAGGGTTAGCGTTAGGGTGAGAATGAGGGTGAGATTTAAGATGAGGGTTAGGGTTAGGGTGATGTTTAGGGTGAGGGTGAGGGGTAGGGGTAGGGTTAGGGATAGGCTAGGGTGAGGGTGAGGGAGAGGGTTAGCTTTCGGATTAGGGTTAGGGTTAGTCTTAGACTGAGGTTGAGGGTAAGGGTGAGGGTGAGGGTTAGGATGAGGATTAGGTTTAGGGTGAGGGTTAGGGTTAGGGTGATGTTTAGGGTGAGGTTTAGGGTTAGGGTTAGGGTTACGGTTAGGCTTAGGGTGAGGGTTAGTGTGAGGTTGAGGGTTAGGGTGTGCGTGAGGGTTCGGGTGAGGGTTATGGATAGGGTGTGTGTTAGGATTAGGGTTAGGTTGAGGGTGAGTGTGAGGGGGAGGGGAAGGATTAGGGTGAGGTTTAGGGTGAGGGTGAGCGTGAGAGTTAGGGTTAGGATTAGGGTTAGGGTTAGGGTTAAGGAGGGTAATTTTTAGGTTGAGGGTTAGGGTAAGGTGAGGGTTAGGGTTAGGATTAGGGTTAGGGTTATGGTTAGGCTGAGGATGAGGGTGAGGGTGAGGGTTAATTTTAGGTTAGGGGTAGGGTGTGGGCTAGGGTGAGGGTGAGGGTTAGGGTTAGGGTGATGGTGAGGTTGAAGGCAAGGTTTTCAGTTAGGTAAGGCTAGGATGAGGGTGAGGGTTAGGGTTAGTGTTATTGTTAGGGTTAGGTTTAGGGTTATGTTGATGGTATGGTTTAGGGTTCGGGTGAGCGTTAGGGTTAGGGTGATGTTTAGAGTGAGGGGTAGGGTTAGGGATAGGGTGTGGGTTAGGTTTAGTGTGAGGATTAGGGTTAAGGTAATTGTTAGGGTGAAGGTAAGGTTTAGGGTGAGGGTTAGGGTTAGCCTTGGGTTTAGTTTGAGGGTTAAGGTGAGGGTTAGGTGTAGGGTGAGTGTGTGTGGTAGGATTAGGGGTAGGATGAGGCATAGGGTGAAGGTTAGTGTTAGGGTTGGGGTTAAATTTGGGGTTAAAGTTAAGTTAGTATTAGGGTTGGGAGAGTGTTTCAGTTAGGTAAGGATTAGGGTTAGAGTGAGGATTATGGTGAGGGTGAGGGTAAGCATGAGGGTTAGGGTTAGGGTGAGGGTTTGGGTTAGGGTTAGGATGAGGGTTAGGGTTAGGGTGATGTTTAGGGTGAGGGTGAGAGTGAGGGTTAGTGTGTGGATGAGGGTTAGGTTTAGGGTGAGTGTTACGGTGTCGGTGAGGGTTATGTTAGGGGGGAGGGTTAGGGTTAGGGTGAGGGTTACGGTTAGGCTGAGTGTAAGGTTTGAGGGTTAGTGTTAGGGTAAGGGACAGGGTTAGGGTGAGGGTGAAAGAGAGGGTTAGGTTTAGGATTATGGTTAGGGTTAGGGTTAGGCTTAGGGTGAGGCTGAGGGTGACGGTGAGGATTAGGGTGAAGTTGAGGGTTAGGGTTTGGGTGAAGGTTAGGGTTAGGGTGATGTTTAGGGTGAGGGTTAGGGTTAAGGTTAGGCTTAGGGTGAGGGTGAGGATGAGGGTGAGGGTGAGGGTGAGGGTTAGGGTGAAGATTTGGGTTCGGGTTCGGGTGAGGGTTAGTGTGTGGGTGAGGGTTAGGTTTAGGGTGAGGGTTAGGGTGATGGTGAGGGTTAAGGTGAGGGTGATGGTTAGGGTTAGGGTTAGAATTAGCATGAGGGATATGGTTAGGGTTAGGGTGAGGGTTAGGGTTAGGGGTAGAGTTAGGGTTAGTGTGAGGATTAAGGTTAGGGATAGGTGTAGGGTGAGGGTAAGGTTTAGGGTGAGGTATAGGGTGAAGGTGAGAGTTAGGGTGAGGGTTAGGGTTAGGGTGAGGGTTAGGGTGAGGGTGAGGGTGAGGGTTAGCTTTAGGATTAGGGTTAGGGTTAGTCTAGGATGAGGTTGATGGTGAGGTTGAGGATTAGGTTTAGGGTGAAGATTTGGGTTAGGGTGATGTTTAGGGTGAGGGTTAGGGTTAGGGTTAGGGTTAGGGTTAGCATTAGGGTGAGGGTTAGGGTGAGGTTGAGTGTTAGGGTGATGGTGTGGGTTCGGGTGAGGGTGAGGTTTAGTCTGTGGGTTAGTGTTAGGGTTAGGGTGAAGGTTAGGGGGACGGTGATGGTTACGGTGAGGGTGAGGTGTAGGGTTAGGGTTAGCATTTGGGTGAGTGTTAGGGTGAAGGTTAGGATTAGGGTTAGTGTGAGAATTAGTGTTGGGGTTAGGTTTAGGGTGAGGGTAAGGGTTAGGATGAGGTTTAGGGTGAGGTTGAGAGTTAGGGGGAGGGTTAGGTTAAGGGTGAGGATTAGGGTGAGGGTTAGGGATAGGATTAGAGTGAGATTAAGGGTTAAGGTGAGGGTTAGGGTGAGTTTGAGATTTAGGGTTATAGTTAGGGTTAGGGTTTGAGTTAGTGGGAGGGTCAGGGTTAGGGTTCAGTTTAGTGCGAGGGTTAGGGTGAGGGTTAGTGTGAGGACTAGGTTGAGGGTGAAGTTTAGGGTTAGGGTTAGGGATAGGGTGAAGATTAGGGTTAGGGTTAGGTTCAGGGTGAGGGTAGAGTTAGGGTTAACACTAGTGTTAGTGTTAGGGTTAGGGTGAGGTTTAGGTTTATGTTTAGGTTTCAGGTGAGGGTTAGGGTGAGGGTGAGGGTTAGGCTTAGGGTGTGGTTTAGGTTTCGGGTTAGGTTGAGGTTAGGGTGAGGGTGAGGGTGAGGGTGAAGGTGAGGGTTAGGGTGAGGGTTAGGCTTTGGGTTAAGATTAGGGTTAGGATTAGGGTGATGTGTAGGGTGAGGGTGAAAGTTAGGGTGAGGTTTAGGGTTAGAGTGAGGGTAAGGGTGAGGGTTAGGGTTAGGGTTAGGGTGAGGGTGAGGGTTTGGGTTAGGTATAGGGTGAGGGTTAGTGTTAGGGTTATTGTGAGGGTTAGGGGGCAGTTTAAGGTTAGCGTTAGGGAGAGGGTGTGGGTTGGGATTAGGGTGAGGGCTAGGCTTAGGGTTAGGGTTAGGGTGAGGGTGAGGTTTAGGTTTAGGGTTAGTGTTAGGGTGATGGTTAGCATTAGGGTTAGGGTTAGGGTGAGGTTTAGGGTGAGTGGGAGGGATAGGGTGAGGATTAGGTTTATAGTTAGGGTTAGGGTGAGGGTTTGGGTTAGGTTTATGGTGAGGGTTAGGGTTAGGGTGAGGGTTAGGGATAGGTTAAGAGTCAGGGTGAGGGTGAGTGTGAGGGTTATGGTTAGTGTTAGATTTGGAGTAAGGGTGAGGTTGAGGGTGACGATTAGGGTTAGGATTAGGTTTAGGTTGAGGGTGAGGGTGAGAGTGGTGGTGAGGGTTACTGTTAGGGTGAGGGTTAGGTTTATAGTGAGGGTTATTGTAATGGTGAAGGTTAGGGCGTGGGTGAGGTTTAGGGTTAGCGTTAGGGTGAGGGTCAGGTATAGAGTTCGGATGAGGGTTAGGATGAGGGGTAGGGTTAGGGTCAGGGTGAGGGTTAGGGTTAGTGTGATGGTTAGGGTTGGTGCTAGGATTAGGGTGAGGGTGAGGGTGAGGGTTAGGGTTAGGGTTAGGGTTAGTGTGAGGTTTAGGGTGAGGCTAAGAGTTAGGGTGTGGGTGAGGGTGAGGGTTAGGGTTAGGGTTAGTTATAGGGTGAGGGTTAGGGTTAGGGCTAGGGTGAGAGTTAGGGTGCGGGTTAGCGTTAGGGTTAGGGTGAGGGTGAGGGTTAGGGTGAAGGTGAGGGAGAGGGTTAGCTTTAGGATTAGGGTTAGGGTTAGGGTTAGGGTTAGGCTTAGGGTGAGGGTGAGGGTGAGGGTGAGGATTAGGGTGAGGGTATGTGTTAGGGTTAGGGTGAGTGTTAGGGTTAGGGTGATGTTTAGGGTTAGGGTTAAGGTTAGGCTTAGGATGAGGGTGAGGGTGAGGGTGAGGTTTAGGGGTGAAGGTTAAGGTTCGGGTGATGGAGAAGGTTTGTGTGAGGGTGAGGGTTAGGGTTAGCGTGAGGGTTAGGGTGACAGTGAGGGTTAAGGTGAGGGTGAGTGTTAGGGTTAGGGTTAGCAATAGGGTCAGTGTGCGGATTAGGTTTAGGGTTAGGGTTAGGGTGAGGGTTAGGCTTAGGGTGAGGTTTAGGGTGAGGATGAGATTTAGGGTGAGGGGTAGGTTTAGGGTGAGGGTTAGGGTGAGGTTTAGGGTGATGTTTAGTGTGAGGGATTGGGTTAGGGTTAGTTTGAGGGTTAGGGTTAGTGTTAGGTTGAGTTTTAGGGATAGGGTTAGATTGAGGGTGAGGGTGACGGTTAGGGTTAGTGGCAAGGTTAGAGTTAGGGTTAGGGTGAGGGTTAGGGTTAGGATTAGGGTTAGGGTTAGGGGTAGGGTGAGGGTGAGGGTTATAGTTAGGGTTAAGGTTAGGGTTAGGATCAGGGTTAGGGTGAGGTTTTGGGTTAGGTTTAGGGTTAAGATGACGTTTATTCTGAGGGGTTGGTTTAGGGTTAGGGTGAGGCTTCGGGTGTGGGTGAGGGTGAGGGTTAGGGTTAGGGTCAGGGCTAAGTTGAGGCTAAGGTTAATGGTGAGGGTTAGGGTGAGGGTGAGGGTTAGGTTGAGGGTTAGGGTTAGGGTTAGGTTTAGCGTGAGGGTTAGGGTGAGGGTTAGGGTAAGGCTTGGGGATAATGTGAGGGTTCGGGTGAGGGTGAGTGCTAGGTTTAGGGTTAAGGTTAAGGTTAGGGTGAGGGTGAGTGTTAGGATTAGGGAAAATGTCAGGGCTAGGGTGAGGGTGAGGTTGAGGATTATGGTTAGAGTGAGGTTGAGGGTTAGGGTGAAGGTTAGGTTTAGGATTAGAGTTAGGGTTACTGTTAGTTTGAGGGTAAGGGTGATGGTGAGTGTGAGGGTTAGGGTTAGGATGAGTGTTAGGGTTAGGTTGAGGGTTACGGTGAGTGTTTGGGTTAGGTTTAGGTTTAGGATGATTGTTAGGCTGAGGTGTTGGTTTAGGGGTAGGGTGAGGATTAGGATTAGAGTTAGGTTTAGGGTTAGGGTGAGGGTAAGGGTTACGGTCAGGGTTAGGGTTAGGGGAGGGTTAGGGTTAGAGTTAGAGTTAGGGTTAGGGTGAGGGTTAGGGTGAAGGTTAGGGTGAGGGTGAGGGTTAAGGTTTGGTTTAGGGATAGGGTGAGAATTAGAGTAAGGTTTACAGTTAAGGTGAGTGTTAGGGTGAGGTTTAGGGTTAGGGTTAGCATTAGGGTTAGGGTTAGAGTTATGGTGAGGTTTGGGGTTAGATTTAGGGTTAGGCTTAGGGTGAGGGTTAGGGTGAGGGTTAGGGTTAGGGTGTGGGTTACGGTTAGGCTTAGGTTGAGGGTGAGGATGAGGGTGAGTGTTAGGGTTAAGGTTTGGTTTAGGGATAGGGTGAGAATTAGAGTAAGGTTTACAGTTAGGGTGAGTGTTAGGGTGAGGTTTAGAGTTAGGGTTAGCATTAGGGTTAGGGTTAGAATTAGGGTGAGGTTTAGGGTTAGATTTAGGGTGAGGGTGAGGGTGAGGGTGAGAGTTAGGGTTAGGGTTAGGATTAGGGTTAGGGTGAGGGTAATGGTTAGGGTGAGGGTTTGGGATAGGATTTGGTTTATGGTTATGGATAGGCTGAGTGTGAGGGTGAGGGTGAGGATTAGGTTTAGGTTAGGGTTAGGGTGAAGACTAGGGTGAGGGTGAGGGTTAGGGTTAGGTGATGGTGAGTATGAAGGTGAGGTTTTCAGTGAGGTAAGGATTAGGGTTAGGGTGAGGATTAGGGTGAAGTTGAGGGTTAGGGTGAGGGTGAGTGTGAGAGTGAGGTTGAGCGTTAGTGTATGGATGATGGTTAGGTTTAGGGTGAGTGTTCGGATGTCGGTGAGGGTTACAGTGAGGGAAAGGGATAGGGTTAGGTTTAGCATTAGGGTGAGGGTTGGGGTGAGTGTTAGGGTGAGCTTTAGGGTGAGGGTTTGGTTTAGGGTTAGTTTGAGTGTTAGGGTTAATGTTAGGGTGAGAGTTAGGGATAGGGTTGGAGTGAGGATGAGGGTGAGAGTTAGGGTTAGGGTTAGGGGTAGGGTTAGAGTTAGGGTTAGGGTGAGGGTTAGGGTTAGGATTAGGGTTAGAGTTAGGGTTAGGTTGAAGTTGAGGGTGAGGGTGAGGGTTAGGGTTAGGGTCAGGGTAAGGGTTAGGATGAGGGTTAGGCTGAGGGTTTGGGTTAGGTTTAGGGTTAAGATGAGGTTTAGGCTGAGGGGATGGTTTAGGGTTGGGGTGAGTGTTAGGGTGAGTGTTAGCGTGAGGGTTATGGCTAGGTTTAGGGTGAGGTTTAGGGTTAGGGTGAGGTTTAGGCTTAGGGTTAGGGTGAGCGTTAGGTTTAGGGTGATGTTAATGGTGAGGGTGAGGGTTAGGGTGAGGTTGAGGGTTCGGGTGAGACTGAAGGTTAGGGTGTGGGTGAGGATTAGGTTTAGGGTGAGTGTTAGGGTGACGGTGAAGGTTAGGGTGCGGGTGAGGGTTAGGGTTAGGTTTAGGGTGCGGGTTAGGGTTATTGTGAGGGTTAGGGTTACAGTTAGGGTTAGGGGAAGTGTTAGGGTGAGGGTTAGGGTTAGGATGAGATTAAGGGTGAGGGTGAGGTTCAGGGTTAGGGTTAGGGTTAGGGTCAGGGTTAGGGTGAGGCTAAGGGTTATCATGAGGGTTAGGCTGAGGATGAGGGTTAGGGTGAGTGCTAGAGATAGGGTTAGTGTGAGGGTTAGGGTGATGGTTAGGGTAAGGGTTAGTGTTAAGGTGAGGGTGAGGGTGAGGGTGAGGGTTAGTGTGTGGGTGAGTGTGAGGGTTAGCGTTAGGGTTAGGGTGAGTGTTAGGGTTAGGGTGATGTATAGAGTGAGGGTTAGGGTTAGGTTTATGGTTAGGCTTAGGATGAGGGTGAGGGTGAAGTTAAGGTTTAGGGTGAAGGTTAATGTTCGGGTGACGAAGAGAGTTTGTGTGTGGGTGAGGGTGAGGGTTAGGGTGAGGGTTAGGGTGACGGTGAGGGTTAATGTGAGAGTGAGGATTAGGGTTAGGGTTAGCATTAGGGTGAGGGTTAGGGTGAGGGTTAGGGTTAGGGTTAGAGTGAGGTTTAGGGTTAGGTTTAGGGTTAGGGTGAGGATGAGTGTGAGGGTTAGGGAGGGTAGGGTAAGGATGAGGGTTAGGGTTAGGATGTGGTTTAGGTTTAGGGTTATGTTGAGGGTAAGGATGAGGGTTATGGTGAGGGTAAGGGTTAGGCTTAGGGTTAGGTTGAGGGTTAGGATTAGGGTGATGTTTAATATGAGGGTGAGGATTAGGTTTAGGGTGAGGGTTAAGGTGATGGTGAATTTTAGGGTGGGGGTGAGGGTTATGGTTAGGTTTAGGGTGAGTTATGGATGAGGGCTAGGATGAGGGGTAGGGTTAGGGTTAGGTTGAGGGTTAGGGTTTGGGTTAGGGGTTGGGTGAGGGTAAAGTTTAGGGTGAGGTAGAGTGTGAGAGTGAGGGTTAGTGTTGTGAGTTTTAGGGGGATGGTTAGGGTGAGGTTTAGGGTTGGGGTTAGGGTTATGGTTAAGGAGGTTGAGGTTTAGGGTTAGGGCTAATGTTAGGATGAGGGTTAGGGTTAGGGTTATGTTTAAGGTGAGGGTTAGACTTATGTTTAGGGTTAGAGTTATGTTTAGGGTTTTTGTTAGTGTTATGGTGAGGTTGAGGTGGAGGGACAGGGTTAGGGTTCGGGGTAGGTTTAGGATGAGAGTGAGGGTTAAGGTTAGGATTAGGGTGAGGATAAAAATTAGGGTGAGGGTTAGGGTGAGGGTGAGTGTTAGGGTTACGGTTACGGTTAGGCTGAGGGTGAGGGTGATGTTGAAGGTGAGTGTTAATGTTACGTTTAGGGTTAGGATGAGGTAATGTTTAGGGTGAGGGTGAGGGTTAGGGTGAGGGTTAGGTTTAGGGTTAAGGTGAGTGTTAGGGTGTCGGTGAGTGTTTCGGTGAGGGTGAGGGTTAGGTTTAGGGTTAGGGTTAGGGTGAGAGTTAGTGTTCGGGTTACGGTGTAGGTTAGGGATAGGGTTAGGGTGAGGGTGAGGTTGAGGTTTAAGGTTATGGTTAGAGTTAGGGTGAAGGTGAGGGTAAGGGTTAGGGTTAGGGTGAGTGTTAGGGTGAGGTTGAGGGTTAGGATGAGGGTTTGGGTTAGGTTTAGCGTTAGGATGTGGGTTAGGTTGAGGTGTTAGGTTAGGGTTAGGGTGAGGATTAGGGTTAGATTTAGGTTTAGGGATAGGTTTAGGATTAGGGTGAGGGTAAAGGTTAGGGTGAGGGTTAGGGTGAGGGTGAGGGTTAGGGTTAGAGTTAGAGTTAGGGTTAGTGTTAGGTTGAGGGTGAGGGTTAGGGTGAGGGTGAGGGTTAGGGTGAGGGTTAGGGTGAGGGTGAGGGTTAGGGTTAGCATTAGGGTTGGGGTTAAGGTTAGCGAGAGGGTTAGGGTTAGAATTAGTTTGAGGGTGATTGTGAGGGTTAGGATTAGGGTTAGGGTTAGGGTTGGGTTTAGGGTTATTGTTAGGGTTAGGGTGAGGTAGTGGGTAAGGTTTAGGGTTAAACTTAGGTTTAGGGTGAGTGTGAGGGTGAGGGTTAGAGATATGATACTAGTTAGGGTTAGGATTAGGCTGAGGGTTAGGTTGAGGTTTAGGGTAAGGGTTAGGGTTAGGTTAGGGTTACAATGTGGGTTAGGGTCAGTGTAAATATTAGGGTTAGGATTAGGTTTAGGGTTAGGTTGAGGTTAAGGGTTATGGTGAGGGTTAGGCTGAGTGTGAGGGTTAGGGTTAGGGTGAGGGCTAGGGTAAGGGTTAGGGTTAGGGTGAGGATTAGGGTTAGGGTTAGGGTTAGGGTGAAGGCTAGGGTGAGGTTGAAGTTTAGGGTTAGCATTAGGGTTAGGTTTAAGGTTAGCATGCAGGTTAAGGTTAGAGTAAGGGTGAGGTTGAGGGTGAGGTTGAGGGTGAGGGTTTGGTTTAGGGTTAGGGTTAGTGTTAGGATTAGAGTAAGGGTTAGGTTTAGGCTGAGGGTTGGGTTTAGTGTGAGGGTTAGGGTTTGGTTTAGGGTTAGGGTTATGGTAAGAATTAGGGTTAGGATGAGGGTTAAAGTGAGAGTGAGGTTTAGGGTTAGAGTTAGTGTTATGGTGAGGGCTAGTGTGAGGGTGAGCATTAGAGTTTAGGTTAGGGTTAGGGTGATAGTGAGGGTGAGGTTGAGTGTTAGGGTTAGGGTTAGGTTTAAGGTGAGTGTGAGAGTGAGGGTTATGGTTAAGATAATGGTTAGGGTTAAGATTAGGCTGAGGGTTAGGGTTAGGGTGTGGGTGAGGTTAAGGGTAAGGGTTAGGGTGAGGGTGAGCGTTAGAGTTAGTGTGAGGGTTAGGGTTAGGGTTAGGGTTACGGTGAGGGTAAGGTTTAGGGTGAGGTTTAGGGTGAGGTTGTGGGTGAGAATGAGGGTTTTGTTTAGGTAAGGGTTAGGGTTAGGGTGAGGTTTAGGGTGAGGGTTAGGGTTAAGGTTAGGGTTAGGGTGAAGTTTAGGGTTAGGGTTAGGATTAGGTTCAGGGTTTGGGCGAGGGTTTGGGTTAGGGTGAGGGTTAGGTTTAGGGTTATTGTTAGGATTAGGGTTAGGGTGAGGGTTACAGTTAGGGTTAGGTTAAGGGGTAGGTTTAGGGTGTGGGTGAGGGTTAGGGTGAGGGTGAGGGTTTTGGTGAGAGTGAGCGTTAGGGTGTGGGTGAGGGTTAGGTTTAGGGTGACGCTTAGGGTGAGCTTGAGTGTTAGGGTTAGGGTTAGGTTTAAGGTGAGTGTGAGGGTGAGGGTTACGGTTAAGATAATGGTTAGGGTTAAGATTAGGTGGAGGGTTAGTGTGAGGGTGAGGGTGAGGATTTCGGTTAGGTAAGGGTTAGGTTTAGGGTGAGGTTTATGGTGAGGGTTAGGGTTAGTGTGCAGGTTAGCGTTAGGGTTAGGTTAAGGGTTAGGGATAAGGTGATGATTAGGGTGAGGTGAAGGTGAGGGTGAGGTTGAGGGTGAAGTTTAGGGTTACATTAGGGATAGGTTTAGGGTTAGCGTGAGGGATAGGGTTAGAGTTAGGGTGAGGGTGAGGGTGAGGTTGAGGGTGAGGGTGAGGGTTAGGGTTAGGGTTAGGGTGAGGGTGAGGGTTAGGGTTAGGTTTAGGGTTAGGGTTAGGGTTATTGTTAGGGTTAGGTTTAGGGTGAGGGTGAGTGTTTGGGTTAGGGTGAGGGATATTTTGAGGATTAGGGTTAGGGGTAGGGTGAGGGTTAGGCTATGATGTGCGTTTAGGGTTAGGGTGAGGTTTGGGTTTAGTGTGAGGGTGAGGTTTAATGTTAGGATGAAGTTTAGGTTTAGGGTGAGGGTTAGGGTGAGGGTGAGGGTTAGGGTAAGCATTAGGGTTTGGGTTAGGGTTATCGTGAGGGTTAGGGTTAGAATTAGGGTGAGGGTGAGGGTGAGGTTTAGGATTAGGGTTAGGGTTAGGTTTAGGGTTAAGTTTAGGTTTATTGTTAGGGTTAGGGTCAGGGAGAGGGTGAGGTTTAGGATTAGAGTTAGGTTTAGGGTGAGTGTGAGAGTGAAGGTTAGAGATATGGTATTGGTTAGGGTTAGGATTAGGCTGAGGGATAAGGTGAGGGTGAGGGTGAGGGTGAGGGTTAGGGTTAGGGTTAGGGTTAGGATGTGGATTAGGCTCAGTGTAAATGTTAGGGTTAGGATTAGGTTGAGGGTAAGGGTTATGGTGAGGGTTAGGGTGAGAGTGAGGGTTAGGTTTAGGGTGAGGGCTAGGGTAAGGGTTAGGGTTAGGGTGAGGGTTAAGGTTAGGGTTAGGGTTAGGGTGAGGGCTTGGGTAAGGTTGAGGATTAGGGTTAGCATTAGTGTTAGGGTTAGGGTTAGCATGCAGGTTAGGGTTAGTGTTAGGGTGAGGGTGAGGGTGAGGTTGAGGGTGAGGGTTAGGTTGAGGGTTAGGGTTAGGGTTAGGATGAGTGTGAGGGTTAGGTTTAGGCTGAGGGTTGGGTGTAGTGTGAGGGTTAGGGTTTGGTTTAGGGTTGGGGTTATAGTGAGGGTAAGGGTTAGGATGAGGGTTAAAGTGAGAGTGAGGGTGAGGTTTAGAGTGAGTATTAGGGTGAGGGCTAGTGTGTGGGTGAGCGTTAGAGTTCGGGTTAATGTTAGGGTAAGGGTGAGGGTTAGGGTTAGGGTAAGGGTTACGATTCGGGTTATTGTTAGGGTTAGGGTTAGGGTTAGGGTGATGTTTAGGATGAGGGTGAGGGTTAGGGTGAGGGTGAGGTTTCGGGTGAGGGTGAGGGTTAGGGTGTGGTTGAAGGTTAGGGATAGGGTGAGGTTTAGGGTGACGCTGAGGGTTAGAGTGAGGGTGAGTTTTTGGGTGAGAATTAAAGTTAGGGTAAGGTTTTGGGTTAGGATTAGGGTTAGGTTTAGGTTGAGATTAAAGTTAAAGTTGAGGTTTAGGGTGAGGGTTCATGTTAGAGTTGTAATTAGGGTTAGGGTGAAGGTTAGGGTGAGAGTTAGGGTTAGGGTTAGGGTGAGGGTGAGGGGCTTGAGTTTAGGATTAGACTTTGGGTGAGGGTGTGGGTGAGGGTTAGGATTAGGATTAGGGTTAGGTTTAGTTTTAGGGGTAGGCTGAGGGTGAGGTTGAGGGTTAGGTTAGGTTTAGGTTGAGGGTTAGGGTTAGGTTTAAGGTGAGGTTTCAGGTAAGGGTGAGGGTTAGGGTGTGGGTGAGGGTTAGGGATAGGGTGAGGTTTAGGGTGACGGTGAGGTTTAGGGTGAGGGTGAGCGTTTGGGTGAGTATTAGAGTTAGGGTAAGGTTTAGGGTTAGGATTAGGGTTAGGTTTAGGTTGAGGGTAAAGTTTAAGGTGAGGTTTAGGGTGAGGGTTCAACTTAGAGTTATCCTTAGGGTTAGGGTGAGGGTTAGGGTAAGGGTTAGGGTTAGGGTTAAGGTGAGGGTGAGGGTGAGGGTTAAGTTTAGGGTTAGACTTTGGGAATGGGTGAGGGTGAGGGTTAGGTTTAGGATTAGGTTAAGGTTTAGGGTTAGGGTTAGGCTGAGGGTGTGGGTTAGGGTTAGGGTTACAGTGAGGGTGAGAGTGAGGTTTAGGGTGAGGGTGAGGGTTAGGGTTAGCATTAGGGTTTGGGTTAGGTTTAGCGTGAGGGTTAGGGTTAGAGTTAGGGTGAGGGTGAGGGTGAGGGTTCGGATTAGGGTTAGGGTTCGGGTTAGGGTTAAGTTTAGGGTTATTTTTAGAGTTAGGGTGAGGGAGAGGGTGAGGTTTAGGGTTAGAGTTAGGTTTAGGGTGAGTGTGAGGGTGAGGCTTAGAGATATGATACTGGTTAGGGTTAGGATTAGGCTGAGGGATAGGGTGAGGGTGAGGGTTAGGTTTAGGGTTAGGATGAGGGTTAGGGTCAGTGTAAATGTTAGGGTTACTATTAGGTTGAGGGTAAGGGTTATGGTGAGGGGTAGGGTGAGAGTGAGGGTTAGGTTTAGGGTGAGAGCTAGGGTAAGGGTTAGGGTTAGGGTGAGTGTTAGGGTTAGTTTTAGGGTTAGGGTGAGGGCTTGGGTAAGGTTGAGGATTAGGGTTAGCATTAGTGTTAGGGTTAGGGTTAGCATGCAGGTTAGGGTTAGTGTTAGGGTGAGGGTGAGGGTGAGGTTGAGGGTGAGGGTTAGGTTTAGAGTTAGGGTTACGGTTAGAATGAGGGTGAGGTTCAGGTTTAGGCTGAGGGTTGGGTTTAGTATGAGGGATAGGGTTTGGTTTAGGCTTAGGGTTATGGTGAGGGTAAGGGTTAGGGTGAGGGTTAAAATGTGAGTGAGGGTTAGGGTTAGAGTGAGTGTTAGGGTGAGTGCTTGTGTGAGGGTGAGAGTTAGAGTTCGGGTTAATATTAGGGTGAGGGTGAGGGTTAGGATTAGGGTACGGTGAGGGTTAGGGTTAGGGTTAGGGTTACGATTAGGGTTATTGTTAGGGTTAGGGTTAGGGTTAGGGTGATGTTTAGGATGAGGGTGAGGGTTAGGGTGAGGGTTTCAGGTGAGGGTGAGGGTTAGGGTGTGGGTGAGGGTTAGGCATAGGGTGAGGTTTAGGGTGATGGTGAGGGTTAGGGTGAGGGTGAGTGTTTTGGTGAGTGTTAGGTTTATGGTATGGTTTAGTGTTAGGATTAGGGTTAGGTTTAGGTTGAGGGTAAAGTTTAAGGTGAGATTCAGGGTGAGGGTTCATCTTAGAGTTATCATAAATGTTAGGGTGAGGGCTAGGGTATGGGTTAAGGTTAGGATTAGAGTTTGGGTGAGGTTGAGGGTGAGGGTTAGGTTTAGGATTAGGGTTAGATTTAGGGTTAGGGTTAGGCTGAGGGTGAGGTTGAGGGTGAGGGTGAGGGTTAGGGTTAGGTTTAGGGTGAGGGTGAGGGTTAGGGTTAGGTTTAGGGTGAGGGTGAGGGTGAGGGTTAGGGTGAGGGTTAGGGTTAGGGTTGAGATGATTGTGAGGATCAGGGGTAGGGATAGGATTAGGGTAAGTGTTAGGGTTATTGTGAGTGTTAGGGTTAGGTTGAGGATAAGGGTTTGGGTGAGGGATAGGGTGAGGTTGAGGGTTAGGGTTAGTATTCGTTTTAGGGTGAGATTTAAGGTTATGGTTAGGGTTAATGTGAGGGATAGGGCGAGCATGAGTGTTAGGGTTAGGGTGAGGGATAGGGTGAGGATTAGGATTAGGGTTAGTTTTAGGGTGAGTTTTAGGCTGAGGGTTAGAGTTAGGGTTAGGGTGAGGGTTGGGTTTAATGTGAGGGTTAGGGTTAGGTTTAGGGTGACAGTTAGCTAAGGGTGAGGGTGAGGGTTAGGGTTAGCATTAGGGTTAGGGTTAGGGTTAGCATGATGGTTAGGATTAGAGTTAGAGTGAGGGTGAGGGTGAGGTTGAGGGTGAGGGCGAGGGTTAGTGTTAGGATTAGGGTTAGGGTGAGGGTAAGGTTTAGGGTGAGGTTTAGGGTGAAGATGAGGGTGAGAGTAAGGGTTTCGGTTAGGTAAGGGGTAAGGTTAGCGTGAGGTTTAGGGTGAGGTGAGGGTTAGGTTGAGGGTTAGGGATTGTGTGAGTGTTAAAGTTAGGGTTAGGGTTAGGGTGAGTGTTAGGTTTAAGGTGATGTATAGGGTGAGAGTGAGGGCTTGGGTGAGGGTGAGGGTTCGGTTGTGTGGGAGGGTTAGGGTGAGGGTTAGGGTTTTTGTGAGTGTTAAAGTTAGGGTGAGGGTTAGGGTTAGTGTTAGGTTTAGGGTGAGGGTTAGGGTTAGTGTGAGGTTTAGGGTTAGGGTTAGGGTGAGGGTTAGGTTGAGACTGAGGTTTCAGTGAGTGTTAGGGTGTGGGTGAGGGTTAGGGATAGGGTGAGGTTTAGCGTGACGGTGAGTGTCAGGGTGAGGGTGAGTGTTTGGGTGAGTGTTAGAGTTAGGGTAAAGTTTAGTGTTAGGATTAGGGTTATGTTTATGTTGAGGGTAAAGTTTAAGGTGAGGTTTAGTGTGAGGGTTTATGTAAGAGTTATCGGTAGGGTTAAGGTGAGGGTTAGTGTGAGGGTGAGGTTTAGGGTTAAGGTTAGGGTGAGGGGGAGGGTTAGGTTTAGGATTAGAGTTTGGGAGAGGGTGAGGGTGAGGGTTAGGTTTAGGATTAGGGTTATGTTTAGTGTTAGGGTTAGGCTGAGGGTGAGGTTGAGGGTGAGGGTGAGGGTTTGGGTTAGGTTTAGGGTGAGGGTGAGGGTGAGGGTTAGGGTTAGGGTGAGGGTTAGGGTTAGGGTTAGGGTTAGGATGATTGTGAGGCTCAGGGGTAGGGATAGGATTAGAGTGAGGGTTAGGGTTATTGTGAGGGTTAGGGTTAGGTTGAGGCTAAGGTTTTGGGAGAGGGTTAGGGTGAGGGTGAGGGTTAGGGTTAGCATTAGTTTTAGGGTGAGGTTTAGGGTTATGGTTAGGGTTAATGTGAGGGCTAGGGCAAGCATGAGTGTTAGGGTTAGGGTGAGGGATATGGTGAGGATTAGGATTAGGGTTAGGTTTAGGGTGAGTTTTAGGCTGAGGGTAAGGGTTAGGGTTAGGGTGAGGGTTGGGTTTTAATGTGAGGGTTAGGGTTAGGGTTAGGGTGACAGTTAGCTAAGGGTGAGGGTTAATGTGAGGGTGAGAGTTAGGGTTAGCATTAGGGTTAGCGTTAGGGTTAGCAATAGGGTTAGGATTAGAGTTAGAGTGAGGTTGAGGATGAGGTTGAGGGTGAGGGTGAGGGTTAGGGTTAGGGTTGGGGTTAGGGTGAGGTAAGGGTTAGGGACGTTTAGGTTGAGGGTGAGGGTGAGATTAAGGGTTTTGGTTAGGTAAGGTGTAGGGTTAGGGTGAGGTTTAGGGTGAGGAGAGGGTTAGGGTGAGGGTTAGGGTTTGTGTGAGTGTTAAAGTTAGGGTTAGGGTTACATTGAGTGTTAGGTGTAGGGTGATGTTTAGGGTGAGAGTGAGGGTTTGGGTGAGGATGAGGATTCGGTTTTGGGGGAGGGTTAGGGTGAGGGTTAGGGTTTGTGTGAGCGTTAAAGTTAGGGTTAGGGTTAGGGTGAGGTAAAGTGTTAGGGTGAGGGTTAGAGTGAGGGTGAGTGTTAGGTTTAGCATTATGGTTGGGGTGAGGGTAAGGGTGAGGGTTAGGGTTAGGGTGAGGGTTAGGGTTACGGTTATTGACAGGCTTAGGGTTATTGTTAGGTTTAGGGTTAGGGTGAGGGTTACAGTTAGGTCTAGGTTAAGGGTTAGGGTTAGGGTGATGATTAGGGTGAGGGTGAGGGTTTTGTTGAGGGTGAGGGTTAGGGTGTGTGTGAGTGTTTCGTTTAGGGTGAGGGTTAGGATGGTAGTGAGGGTTAGGGTGTGGGTTAGGGTTAGGTTTAGGGTTATTGTTAGGGTTAGGGTTAGGGTGAGGGTAAGGGTGAGGTTGAGTGTTAGGGTTAGGGTTAGGTTTAAGGTGAGTGTGAGGGTGAGGTTTAGGGTTAAGATAATGTTTAGGGTTAAGATTAGCATGAGGGTTAGGGTGCGGGTGTGGTTGAGGTTGAGGGTAAGGGTGAGGGTGAGGGTGAGGGTTATGGTTAGCATTAGGGTCAGGTTTAGGGTTAGCGTGAGGGTTAGGGTTAGATTTAGGGTGAGGGTGAGCTTGAAGGTGAGGGTGAGGGTGAGGATTAGGGTTATTGTTAGGGTGAGGGTGAGGCTTAGGGTTAGGTTTAGTGTTAGGGTTAGGGTTATTGTTAGTGTTAGGGTTATAGTCAGGGTGAGGGTGAGGGTGAGGATTAGGGTTAGGTTTAGGGTTATGGTGAGGGTGAGGGTTAGGGTTAGGTTTAGGTTACGTTTATGGTTAGGGTTAAGTTTAGGATTAGGGTTAGAGTTAGGGTTAGGGTGAGGGTGAGTGTTAGGGTTAGGTTTAGGGTTATGGATATTGTTAGGGTTAGAGTTTGGGTGAAGGTGAGGGTGAGGGTGAGGTTTAAGGTTAGGTTTAGTGTTAGGTTGTGGGTGAGGGTTAGGGTTAGATTTAAGGTTAGGGTTAGGGTTAGGGTTATTATTAGGGTTAGGGTTAGGGTTAGGGTGAGATTTAGGGTGAGGTTTAGGTTTAGGGTTAGGATGAGGTTTAGGTTTAGGTTTAGGTTTATGGTTATAGTTAGGTTTTGGGTTAGGGTTAGGGTGACGGTGAGGGTGAGTGTTAGAGTTAGTGAGAGGTTTAAGGTTAGGGTTAGGGTGAGGTTAAGAGTTAGGGTGAGGTTTAGGATGATGGTGAGTGTTAGGGTGAGGGTTTAATTTTAAGGTTAGGGTTGTTGTTAGTGTTAGGATTAGGGTTAGGGTGAGAGTGAGGGTGAGGGTTAGGGTTAGTGTTAGGTTTAGTGTGAGTGTTAGGGTTAGTGTGAGGTTTAGGTTTAGGGTTAGGGTGATGGTTAAGGTTAGGGTTAGCGTTATTGTTAGTGTTAGGGTTAGGGTTAGGGTGACATTGAGGGTGAGGTTTAGCGTTAGGGTTAGGGTGAGGTTTAGGTTTAGGTTTAGGGTTAGGGTTATTGTTAGGTTTAGCATTAGGGGTAGGGTGAGTGTGAGGGTGAGGGTTAGGATTAGGTTTAGGGTTTGGGTTAGTATTAGGTTTAGGGTTATTGTTAGGGTTAGCGTGAGGGAGAATGTGAGGTTTAGGTTTAGAGTTAGGTTTAGGGTGAGTGTGAGGGTGAGGGTTAGAGATATGATACTGGTTAGGGTTAGGATTAGGCTGAGGGTTAGGGTTAGGGTGAGTGTGAGTGTTAGGTTTAGGGTTAGGGTTAGGATGATCGTTAGGGTCAGTGTAAATGTTAGGGTTAGGATTAGGTTTAGGGTTAGGGTGCGGGTAAGTGTTATGGTGAGGGTTAGGGTGAGGTTGAGCGTTAGGGTTAGGGTGAGGGCTAGGATAAGGGTTAGGGTTAGAGTTGGGGTGAGTGTTAGGGTTTGTGTGAGTGTTAAATTAGGGTTAGCATTAGGGTGAGTTTTAGGTTTAGGGTGATGTTTAGGGTAAGAGTGAGGGTTTGGGTGAGGGTGAGGATTCGGGTGTGGGGGAGGGTTAGGGTGAGAGTTAGGGTTTTTGTGAGTGTTAATATTAGGGTTAGGGTTAGGATGAGGTAAAGTGTTAGGGTGAGGGTTAGGGTGAGTGTGAGTGTTAGGTTTAGCGTTATAATTGGGGTGAGGGTTAGGGTTAGGGTGAGGGTTAGGTTTACCATTAGGTTTAGGGTAAGGGTTAGGGTTAGGGTGATGATTAGGGTGAGAGTGAGCGTTAGGGTGAGGGTGAGTGTTTTGGTGAGGATGAGGGTTAGGGTGTGTGTGAGTGTTAGGTTTAGGGTGAGGGTTAGTATGATAGTGAGGGATAGGATCAGGGTTAGGGTTAGGGTTAGGGTTAGGTTTATTTTTAGGGTTAGGGTTAGGGTGAGGGTAAGGGTGAGGTTGAGTGTTAGGGTTAGGGTTAGGTTTAAGATGATTGTGAGTATGAGGGTTAGGGTTAAGATAATGTTTAGGGTTAAGATTATCATGAGGGTTAGGGTGGGGGTGAGGTTGTATTTGAGGGTATTTGTAAAGGTGAGGGTGAGGGTTAGGGTTAGCATTAGGGTCAGGATTAGGGTTAGCGTGAGGGTTAGGGTTAGATTTAGGGTGAGCGTGATGGTGAGCTTGAGGGTGAGGGTGAGGGTTAGGGTTAGGGTTAAAGTTAGGGTGAGGGTGAGCGTAAGGGTTAGGGGTTCGTTTAGGGTTAGGTTAGGGTTATTGTTAGTGTAAGGGTTATCGTGAGGGTGAGGGTGAGGGTGAGTATTAGGGTTAGGTTTAGGGTTAGGGTGAGGGCGAGGGTTAGAGTTAGGTTTAGGTTAGGATTAGGGTTAGGGTTGGGGTGAGTTTTAGAGTTAGGGTGAGGGTTAGGGTGAGGTTGAGAGTTAGGATTAGGTTTAGGATTAGTGTTAGGGTTAGGGTGAGGGTGAGGGTGAGGGTTAGGTTCAGGGTTAGGGTTAGGGATATTGTCAGGGTGAGAGTTAGGGTGAGTGTGAGGGTGAGGTTGAGGATGAGGGTAAGGGATAGGGATAGGGTTAGGTTTAGGATGAGGGTGAGGGTTAGGTTTAAGCTGAGGGTTAAGTTTAGTGTGAGGGTTTCGGTTAGGTTTAGGGTTAGGGTTAGGGTGAGGGTAAGGGTTAGAATGAGTGTTAGAGTGAGAGTGAGGGTAGGGTTAGCGTGAGTTTTTGGGTGAAGACTAGGGTGAGGGTGAGGGTTAGGGTTAGGGTTAGGGTAAGGGTGAGGTTTAGGGTTAGGGATAGGGTGAGGATTAAGTTTAGGGTTAGGGTTAGGGTAAGGTTTAGTTTTAGGTTTAAGTTTAGGGTTAGGGTTATTGTTAGGGTTAGGGTTAGGGTGAGGGTGAGGGTGAGGTTGAGTGTTAGGGTTAGGTTTAGGATTAAGGTGAGGGTGAGTGTGAGGGTTAGGGTTAAGATAATGGTTAGGGTTAAGATTAGGCTGAGGGTTAGGGTTAGGGTCTGGGAGAGGGTAAGGGTAAGGGTTAGGGTGAGGGTGAGCGTTAGGGTTAGTGGGAAGGTTAGGGTTAGGGTTAGGGTTAGGGTGAGGTTAAGGTTTAGGGTGAGGTTTAGGGTGAGGGTGAGGGTGAGAGTGAGGGTTTTGTTTAGGTAAGGGTTAGGGTTAGGGTTAGGTTCATGGTGAGGGTTAGGGTGAGGGTGAGGGTTTTGGTGAGGGTGAGGGTTAGGGTGTGGGTGAGGGTAAGGGTTAGGGTGAGGGTTAGGGTGAGGTTGAGTGTTAGGTTTAGAGTTCGGGTTATAGTTAGGGTTATTGTTAGGGTTACGGTAAGGGTGAGGGTGGGGTTGAGGCTGAGTGTTAGGGTTAGGGTTAGTTTTAAGGTGAGTGTGAGTGTGAGGGATAGGGTTAAGATAATGGTGAGGGTTCAGATTAGGCTGAGGGTTAGGGTGAGTTTGTGGATGAGGGCAAAGTTTAGGCTTAGTGTTAGGGTGAGGGTTATGGTTAGTGTGAGGTTTAGGGTTAAGGTTAGGGTTAGGTTGAGGGTAAGGGTTAGGTTGAGTTTTAGGGTGAGGGTGAGGGTAAGAATGGGGTTTCGGTTAGGTAAGGTTTAGGGTTAGGATGAGGTTTAGGGAAAGGTGAGGGTTAGGATGAGGGTTAGGGTTTGTGTGAGTGTTAAAAGTTAGGGTTAGGGTTAGGGTGAGTGTTAGGTTTAGGGTGATGTTTAGGGTGAGAGTGAGGGTTTGCGTGAGGGTGAGGATTCAGGTGTGGGGGAGGGTTAGTGTGAGGGTTAGGGTTTTTGTGAGTGTTAAAGTTAGGGTGAGGGTTAGGGTGAGGTAAAGTGTTAGGGTGAGGGTTAGGGCGAGGGTGTTAGGTTTAGCGTTATGGTTGTGGTGAGGGTTAGGGTGAGGGTTAGGGTTAGGTTGAGGGTTAGGGTTAGGATTACGGTTATTGATAGCTTTTGGGTTATTGTTAGGGTTAGGGTTAGGGTGAGGGTTACAGTTAGGTTTAGGTTAAGGTTTAGGGTTAGGGTGATGATTAGGGTGAGGGTGAGGGTTAGGGTGAGGGTGAGGGTTTTGGTGAGGGTGAGGATTAGGGTGTGCGTGAGTGTTAAATTTAGGGTGAGGGTTAGTATGATAGTGAGGGTGAGGGTGAGAGTTAGGGTTAGGGTTATGTTTATTGTTAGGGTTAGGATTAGGGTGAGGGTAAGGGTGAGGTTGAGTGTTAGGGTTAGGGTTAGGTTTAAGGTCAGTGTGAGGGTGAGGGTTAGGGTTAAGATAATGGTTAGGGCTAAGATTAGCATGAGGGTTAGGGTGCGGGTGAGTTTGTGGTTGAGGGTAAGGGTGAGGGTAAGGGTGAGGGTTAGGGTTAGCATTAGGGTCAGGGTTAGGGTTAACGTGAGGGTTAGGTTTAGAGATAGGGTGAGGATGAGGGTGAGCTTGAGGGTGAGGGTGAGGCTTAGGGTTAGGGTTAAGGTTAGGGTGAGGGTGAGGGTTAGGGTTAGGGTTAGTTTTAGGGTGTGGCTTAGGGTTAGTTTGAGGTTTAAGGTTAGGGTTAGGGTGAGGTTGAGGGTTAGGGTTAGGTTAAGGATTTGTGTTAGGGATAGGTTTAGGGTGAGGGTGAGGGTTAAGGTTAGGTTTAGGGTTAGGTTTAGGGATATTGTTAGGATTAGAGTTAGGGTGAGGTTGAGGGTGAGGATTAGGGTTAGGTTTAGGGTTAGGGTGTGGGTGAGTGTTAGGGTTAGATTTAGGGTTAGGGTTAGGGTTAGGGTTATGGTTATTGTTAGGGTTAGGGTTAGGGTTAGGTTGAGATTGAGGGTGAGGTTTAGGGTTAGGGTTAGAATGAGGTTTAGGTTTAGGTTTAGGGTTATGGTTATTGTTAGGTTCAGGGTTAGGGTTAGGGTGAGTGTGAGTGTGAGTGTGAGGGTTAGGGTTAGGTTTAGGGTGAGGGTTAGGCTTAGTGTGACATTTTAGATTAGGGTTAGGGTGAGGGTAAGGGTTATGTTGAGGGTTATGGTGAGGGTGAGGTTTAGGGTTAGGGTGAGGGCTAGGTTAAGGGTTAGGGTTATGGTTAGGGTGAGGGTTAGCGTTTGTGTGAGTGTCAAAGTTAGGGTCAGCGTTAGGGTGAGTGTTCGGTGTAGGGTGATGTTTAGGGTGAGGCTAAGGATTAGGGTGAGAGTTAGGCTGAGCTTTAGGGTTAGGGTTAAAGTTAGGGTAATATTTAGGGTGAGGGTGAGTGTTAGGGTGAGTGAGGGTTCGGGTGAGACTAAGGGTAAGGGTATGTGTGAGGGTTAGGTTTAGGGTTAGGGTTAGAGTGAAGGTGAAGGTTAGGTTTTGGGTGAGGGTTAGGGTGATGGTTAGGGTGACGGTTAGGGTGAGGGTCATTGTCAGGGATAGGGTTAGGGTGAGGGTGGGGATAGGGCTAGGGTTTGGGTTAGGGTGAGGGTTAGGATGAGGCTAAGGATTAGGGTGAGGGTTAGGGTGAGGGTGAGGGTTAGGTTTAGTGTTAGGTTGAGGGCTATGTTTGAAATACGGTTAGGTTTAGGGTTAGGGTGAGGATTAGTGTGAGGGTTAGGTTTAGGGATAGGGTTATGGTGAGGGTTAGGTTGAGGGTTAGGGTCAGGTTGAGGATTAGGGTAAGGGTTATGGTTAGGGTTTGGGTTAGGGTTACGGTGAGGGTGAGGGTTAAAGTTAGCATTAGGGTAAGGGTGAGGTTGAGGATTAAGGTTAGGCTTAGGGTGAGGGCTAGGGAGAGGGGTAGGTTTAGGGTTAGGTTGAGGGTTAGGTTTAGTGTGAGGGTTAGGGTTAGGGTAAGGGTAAGGGTTACAGTGAGGGTAAGGGTTAGGGTGAGGGTTAGGTAAAATGAGGGTTAGGGTTAGCATTAGGGTTAGGGTTAGGGTGAGGGTTAGGTTTAGGTTTAAGGTTAGGGTGAGGGTGAGGGTGAGGGTTAGGTTTAGGGTTAGCATGAGGGATAGGGTTAGGGTGTGGGTTAGGTTAGGGTTAGGTTGAGGGTGAGGGTGAACGTTAGGGTGAGTGTGACGGTAAGGGTGAGAGTTAGGGTTAGGGTTAGGGTTAGGATGAGGGTGAGGGTGAGGGTTAGAATTAGTTTTAGTGTTAGGATTGGGCTGAGGGTGAGTATGAGTGTGAGGGTGAGGGTTAGGGTTAGAGTTAGGGTGAGTATTTGGATTAGGGCTAGGGTGAGGGTGAGGCTTAGGGTTAGAATTAGAAATAGGGTGAGGATTATGGTTAGGGTTAAGGTTAGGGTGAGGTTTAGGCTGAGGGTTAGGGTTAGGGTTAGGGTGAGGATTAGGGTTAGTGTGAGGGTTAGGGTTAGGGTTAGGGTGAGGGTAAGGTTTAGGTTGAGTGTTAGAGTGAGGGTCAGGGTTAGGATTACCATTAGTGTTAGGGTTAGGGTTAGGATGAGGGTGAGGATCAGGGTGAGGTTGAGGGTTAGGGTTAGGGTGAATGTTAGCATTAGGGTGAGGATTAGGGGTAGGGTGAGGGTAAGGGTTAAGGTGAGGGTTAGAGTGAGTGAGAAGGTTAGGTTTAGGGTTAGGATGAGGGTTAGGCTAAGGGGTAGGGGTACGGGTAGGGTGAGGGTTAGGGTAAGTGTGAGGGTTAGGGTTAGGGTTAGAGTTAGGGTGAGGTTTAGGGTGAGGGTGAGGGTTAGTTTTAGGGTGAGGTTTAGGGTTAGTGTTAGGGTGAGTTTTAGAGTGAGGGGTAGGGTTAGGTTTAGGGTGAGGCTTAGGTGTAGTGTGAGGGTTAGGGTTAGGGTGAGGATTAGGGTGAGAGTGAGGGTTAGGGTTAGGTTGAGTGGTAGAGTGAGGGTTAGGGTGAGGGTTATGGTTAGGGTTATAGTTAGGGTTTGGTTGAGGGTGAGGGTTAGCGTTAGGGTCAGTGTTAGGGTCAGGGTGAGTGTTAGGCTGAGGGTTACTGTTAGTTTATAGTTAGGGTTAGGTTGAGGGTGAGGGTTAGGGTTAGGGTTATTGTTAGGGTTATAGTGAGGGTTAGGGTTAGGATGAGGGTGAGAGTGAGGGTTAGGGTGAGTGGCAGGTTTAGGGTTAGGATGAGGGTTAGGTTTATTGTGAGGGTTAGGTTTTGGGTTAGGGTTAGTGTGAGGTTAAGTGTTAGGGTGAGGGTTAGGGTGAGGGTGAGTATTAGGCTTAGGATTAGGGTGAGGTTTAGGGTTAGGGTTAGGATTAGGATGAGGGCTCGGGTGAGGGTGAGGGTTAGTTTGAGGTTTAGTGTGAGGGTTAGGGTTAGGTTGAGGTTTTGATTTTGTGTGAGGGTTAGGGTGAGTTTTAGGGTTAGGGTTAGGGTGAGGAAAAGGGTTAGGGTGAGGGTTTGGTTGAGGGTGAAGTTTAGTGTTAGCATTAGGGTTATGGTGCTAGTAAGGTTTGGGGTGAGTGTTAGGGTGAGAGTGAGGGTTAGGGATAGTGTTAGAGTGGGGGTGAGGGCTAGGGTTAGGGTGAGGGTTAGGTTGAGAGTTAGGGATAGGGTGAGGATTAGTGTTAGGGTTATAGTTAGGGTGACAGTTAGGCTGAGGGGTAGGGTTAGGGTTAGGGTGAGTATTAGGTTTAGTGTGAGGGTTAGGGTTAGGGTTAAGATTAGGGTGAGGTTAAGGGTTAGGGTGAGTGTTAGAGTGAGGGTAAGGGTTAGGGTTAGCATTAATGTTAGGGTTAGGGTTAGGATGAGGGTGAGGGTCATGGTGAGGGGGAGGGTTAGGTTAGGGTGAATGTTAGGGTTATTGTGAGGATTAGGGTTAGGGTGAGGGTAAGTGTTAGGGTGAGGGTTAGAATGAGGGAGAGGGTTAGGTTTAGGGTTAGGCTGAGGGTTAGCCCGAGGGATAGAGTTAGGGGTAGGGTGAGGGTTAGGGTAAGTGTGAGGGTAAGGGTTAGGGTTAAGGTTAGGGTGAAGTTTAGGGTGAGGGTGAGACTGAGGTTTAGGATTAGGGTTAGGTTTAGGGTTAGATTGAGAGTGAGTGTGAGGGTGGACCTTTTGGGTTAGGGTTAGGGTTAGGGTGAGGGCTAGGTTGAGGCTGAAGGTTAGCGTGAGGGTGAGGTTGAGGGTTTGGGTTAGGTTTAGGTTTAGGATGTGGGTTAGGCTGAGGGGTAACGTTAGGGTAGTGTGGGGGTTAGGGTTAGTGTGAGGGTTAGGGTTAGGGTAAGGGTAAGGTTTATGGTGACGGTTAGTTTTTGGGTGAGGGTTAGGGTTAGGGTGAGGGTGAGGGTTAGAGTGAGGGTTAGGGTTAGGGTGAGGGTGAGGGTGAGGTTTAGGGTTAGGGTTAGGGTAAGGGTTAGGTTGAGGGTAAAGGTGAGGTTTAGGGTTAGGGTGTGGGTTAGGGATAGGGTTAGTGGTAGGGTGAAGTTGAGGTTTAGGTTTAGGTTTAGGGTAAGGGTTAGGTTGAGGGTGAAGTTGAGGGTTAGGGTTAGGATTAGTTTTAGGGTTAGGGTTAGGTTGAGGGTGAGTGTGAAGGTGAAGTTTTGGATTAGGGTTAGTTTTAGGGTGAGCTAGGTTGAACGTGAGGGTTTGGGTGAAGGTGAAGTTTAGTGTTAGCATTAGGGTTACGGTGCGAGTAAGGTTTGGGGTGAGTGTTAGGGTGAGAGTGAGGCTTAGGCTTAGGGTGAGGGTAAGCGTTAGGGTGAGGGTTAAGGTGAGGGTGAAGTTTAGGTTTAACATTAGCGTTAGGGTGAGGGTGAGGGTTAGGGATAGTGTTAGAGTGGGGGTGAGGGCTAGGGTTAGGGTGAGGGTTAGGTTGAGAGTTAGGGATAGGGTGAGGATTAGTGTTAGGGTTATAGTTAGGGTGACAGTTAGGCTGAGGGGTAGGGTTAGGGTTAGGGTGAGTATTAGGTTTAGTGTGAGGGTTAGGGTTAGGGTTAAGGTTAGGGTGAGGTTAAGGGTTAGGGTGAGAGTTAGAGTGAGGGTAAGGGTTAGGGTTAGCATTAATGTTAGGGTTAGGGTTAGGATGAGGGTGAGGGTCAGGGTGAGGGGGAGGGTTAGTGTTAGGGTGAATGTTAGGGTTAGTGTGCGGATTAGGGTTAGGGTGAGGGTAAGTGTTAGGGTGAGGGTTAGAATGAGGGAGAGGGTTAGGTTTAGGGTTAGGCTGAGGGTTAGCCCGAGGGGTAGGGTTAGGAGTAGGGTGAGGGTTAGGGTAAGTGTGAGGGTAAGAGTTAGGGTTAAGGTTAGGGTGAGGTTTAGGGTGAGGGTGAGGCTGAAGTTTAGGATTAGGGTTAGGTTTAGGGTTAGATTGAGAGTGAGTGTGAGGGTGGAACTTTTGGGTTAGGGTTAGGGTTAGGGTGAGGGCTAGGTTGAGGGTGAGGGTTAGCGTGAGGGTGAGGTTGAGTGTTTGGGTTAGGTTTAGGTTTAGAATGTGGGTTAGGCTGAGGGGTAGCGTTAGTGTAGTGTGGGGATTAGGGTTAGTGTGAGGGTTAGGGTTAGGGTAAGGGTAAGGTTTACGGTGACGGTTAGTTTTTGGGTGAGGGTTAGGGTTAGGGTGAGGGTGAGGGTTAGAGTGAGGGTTAGGGTTAGGGTGAGGGTGAGGGTGAGGGTGAGGTTTAGGGTTAGGGTTAGGGTAAGGGTTAGGTTGAGGGTAAAGGTGAGGTTTAGGGTTAGGGTGAGGGTTAGGTATAGGGTTAGTGTTAGGGTGAAGTTGAGGTTTAGGTTTAGGTTTAGGGTAAGGGTTAGGTTGAGGGTGAAGGTGAGGGTTAGGGTTAGGATTAGTTTTAGGGTTAGGGTTAGGTTTAGGGTGAGTGTGAAGGTGAAGTTTTAGATTAGGGTTAGATTTAGGATGAGCTAGGGTGAGCGTGAGGGTTTGGGTGAAGGTGAGGATGAGGTTGAGGGTTAGGCTAAGGGTTATTGTTAGGGTTAGGGTAAGGATCAGGGTGACCGTGAAGGTTAGGATGAGAGTTAGGGTGAGGGTGAGGGTGAGGGTTAGGGTTAGGGTTAGGGTGAGCGTAAGGGTGAAGGTTAGGGTTAGGGTTAGGGTTAGGGTGAGGTTGAGGTTGAGGGTTATGTTTAGGGTTAGTGTTAGGTTGAGGGCTAGTTTTTGGGTTCGGGTTCGGATGAGACTGAGGGTTAGGGTGTGGGTGAGGGTATGTGTGAGTGTTAGGGTGAGGGTACGGTTTAGGGTTAGGGTTAGGGTGAGGGTGAGGTTGAGGGTGAAGGTGAAACTGAAGTTTAGTGTGTGGGTTTGGGTTAGGTTTAAGGTGCGGGTTAGGGTTAGGTTTCTGGTTAGGGTGAGGTTTGGGTTGACGGTGCAGGTTAGGGTTAGGTTTAGGGTTAGGCTGTGGGTGAGGGGGAGGGTGATGGTGAGGGTTAGGGTTAGGGTGAGTGTTGGGCTTAGGGTTAGGGTGAGGCTTAGATTTAGGGTGATATTTAGGGTGAGGTTGAGGTTTAGGCTGAGGGTCAGGGTTCTGGTGAGACTGAGGGTTAGGGTGTGGGTGAGGGTTAGGTTTAGGGAGAGGATTGGGTTAACGGTTATGGTTAGGGTGTGGGTGAGGGATACGGTTAGGGTAAGGGTTAGGGTGAGTGTTAGGATTAGGGTTAGGATGAGGGTTAGGATGAGGGATAGAGTTTGGGTTATTGTGAGAGTTAGGGTTAGGGTGAGGGTTAGGGTGAGTGTTAGGTTTAGGGTTAGGGTGAGGGTGAGGGTGAGGGTTAGTGTTAGGGTAATGTTTAGGGTGAAAGTGAGTGCTAGGGTGAGGGTGAGGGTTCCGGTGAGACTGAGTGTTAGGGTGTGGTTGAGGGTGTGGGTGAGGGTTAGGGTTAGGTTAAGGGTTAGCGTGAGTGTTAGGGTTAGGGTTAGGATGAGGGTTAGGATGAGGGATATGGTTAGGGTTATTGTGAGGGTTAGGGAGAGGGTGAGGGTTAGGGTGAGGGATAGGGTGAGGGTGAGTGTGAGAGTTAGGTTTAGGGTTAGTGTTAGAGTTAGGGTGAGGTTGAGGGTTAGGGTAAGGGTTAGTATTACGGTTAGGGATAGGGTTAGGTTTAGGGTGAGTTTGAGGGGTAGGAATAGGGTTAGGGTGACGGTTAGGGTTATGGTTAGGGTTTGGGTGAGCGTTTGGGTTAGGTTTAGGGTTAGGATGAGTGTTAGGATGAGGGATAGGTTTAGGGTTAGGTTGAGGGTTAGGGTTAGTGTGAGGCTTAAGGTTAGGTTTCAAGTTAAGGTGAGGGTAAGGTTTAGGGTGAGGGTTATGCTGAGAGTGAGGTTTAGGGTTAGGGTGACAGGGTTAGCGTGAGGGTAAGGTTTAGTGTGAGCATTAGTGTGAGGGTTAGGTTTAGGGTTAGGGTTAGGATGAGTGTTAGCATTAGGGTTAGGATTAGGTTTTGGGTGAGGGTAAGGGTTAGGGTGAGGGTTATGGTGAGAGTGACGGTTAGGGTTAGGTGAGGTTTAGGTTTGGATCAGGGTTAGAGTGAGGGCTAGGATGAGGTGAGGGTTAGGGTTAGGGTGAGGGTTAGGGTGAGGGTAGGTTTTAGGTTTAGGGTGAGGGTTAGGTTGAGGAGTAGGGTTATGTTTAGGTTGAGGGTTAGGTTTAGTGTGAAGGTTAGGATTAGGTCTAGGGTTAGTTTTAGGATGATGTTAAGGGTTAGGGTGAGGGTTAGGGTTAGGTTGAGGGTTAAAGTTAGGATTAGGGTTAGGGTGAACGTTAGGCTGAGGGTTAGGGTTAGGATTAGGCTGAGCGTGTGTGTGAGGGTGAGGGTTAGGGTTAGGGTTAGGGTTATGGTTAGGTTGATGGTTAGGTGTAATGTGAGGGTTAGGGTTAGGGTTAGGGTGAGGGTTAGGGTTACTGTGATGGTTAGGGTGTGGGTGAGGGTTAGGGTGAGTGTGAGGGTTAGGTTTAGGTTGAGGGTTAATTTGAGGGCTAGGGTGAGGTTGAGGGTTAGGTTTAGGGTTAAGGATAGGGTGATGATTAGGGTTAGTGTTAGGGTTAGGGTGAGCGTTAGGCTGAGGTGTATGGTTAGGGTTAGGCTGAGGGTGTGTGTGAGGGTGAGGGTTAGGGTTAGTGTGAGGGTTAGGGTAAGGGCAAGGGTAAGGTTAGGGTGAGGTTTATTGTGAGGGTTAGGGTTAGATTTAGGGGTAGTTTTAGTGTGAGCATTAGGGTTAGTGTTAGGGTTAGGTTTAGGGTGAGGGTAAGGGTTAGGGTGAGGTTTAGGTTCAGGGTGAGTGTTAGCATGAGAGTTACGGTTAGGATGAGAATTAGGGTGAGGGTTAGGGTTAGGGTTAGTGTTAGTGTTAGGATGAGGGTGACAGTGAGGGTTAGGGTTAGGGTGAGGGTGAGGTTGAGGGTTAGTTTTAGGATTAGGGTTAGGTTTAGGGTTAGGCTGAGGGTGAGGGTGAGGGTGAGGGTGAGGTTTAAGGTTAGGGGTAGGGTGAGGTTTAGGGTTAGTGTGAGGGTGAGGGTAAGGGTTAATGGTGAGGGTTAGGGTGAGGGTGAGGGTTAGGGTTAATGTTAGAGTTAGGGTGAGGGTTTGGGTGAGGGTTAGGATTAGGGTTAGGGTTAGGGTGAGGTTTAGGTAGAGGGTAAGTGTTAGGGTTAGGTTTAGGGTTCGGCATAGGTTGAGTGTGAGGATTAGGGTTAGGGTGAGATTTAGGGTTAGGGTGAGGGTTAGGGTTAGGATTAGTGTTAGGGTTAGGTTTAGGGTTCGGCGTAGGGTGAGAGTGAGGATTAGGGTTAGGGGGAGATTTATGGCTAGGGTGAGGTTTAAGGTGAGGTTTAGGGTGAGGTTTAGTTTGAGGGTTAGGGTTAGGGTTAGGGTTATGGTAAGGGTGACGCTTAGGGTGAGAGTTAGGGTTAGGGTTATTGTGAGGGTTAGGGTTAGAGTGAGGGTTAGGGTTAGGTTGCGGGCTAGGGTGATTGGGAGTTTTAGGGTTAGGGTTAGGAATAGGGTGAGTTTTAGGGTTAGGTTTAGGGTGAGTGTTAGGGTGAGAGGTAGGTTTACGGTTAGGGTGCAGGATAGGTTTAGTGCGAAAATTAGGGTTAGGGTTAGGATTAGGGTTAGGCTGAGGGTGAGGGTGGGGGTTAGGGTTAACGTGAGGTTTAGGGTTAGCATTAGGGTGAGGGTGAGGGAGACGGTGAAGGTTAGTGTTAGGATGAGTATTAGGGTGAGGGTTATGGTTTGGGTTTGTGTTAGGGTGAGTGTGAGGGTTAGGGTCAGGGTTAGGGTGAGGGTGAGGTTGAGGGATAGGGTTAGGATTAGGGTTAGGTTTAGGGTTAGGCTGAGGGTGAGGGTCAGGTTGAGGTTGAGGGTTAATTTTAGGGTTAGGGTGAGGTTTAGGGTTAGTGTTATGGTTAGTGTAAGAGTGAGGTTTAGGGTTAGGTTTAGGGTGAGGGTTAGGGTGAGGGATAGGGTTATGGTGAGGGTAGCATGAGGGTAAGTGTTTTGGTTAGGGTTAGGGTTAGGGTGGGGCTTAGGGTGAGAGTGAGGGTTTGGTTTAGTGTGAGGGTTAGGGTTAGGGTAAGCTTTAGGGTTAGGATTAGAGTTAGGGTGAGGGCAAGGGTGAATGTGAGGGTTAGATTTAGGGTGAGGGTTTGGGTCAGGTTTAGGGTGAGGGTTAGGGTGAGGGCAGGTTTAGGGTTAGGGTGAGCTTAGGTTTAGAGTGAGGGTTAGGGTTTGGGTTAGGGTGAGGTTAAGGGTTATGGTGAGTGGTAGGTTTAGGGTGAGGATTAGGGTTAGGATTAGGGTTAAGGCTAGGGTTAGGCAGAGGGTGATGGTGAGGGTGAAATTGAGGTTTAGGATTAGGGTTAGGTTGAGGGCTAGGACGAGTGTAAGGGTTAGGGTTAGGGTTAGGGTGAAAGTTGAGGTGAGAGTGAGGGTTAGGATTAGGGTGAGGATTAGGGTTCAGGCGAGGTTTAGGGTTAGGAGTAGGGTTAGGGTGAGGGCTAGGGTGAGGGTGAGGGTTATCGTTAGGGTCAGGGTTAGGTTTAAGTTTAGGGTGACGGTGAGGTTGAGGGGTAGGGGTAGGGTTAGTGTGAGGGTTAGGTTTAGTGTGAGGCTTAGGGTTAGGTTGAGGTTTTGAGTTTGTGTTAGGGTTAGGGTGAGGTTGAGGGTTAGGGTTAGGGTGAGGGTTATAGTGAGGGTGAGGGTTAGGGTTAGGGTTAGGTTTAGGTTGAGGTTTAGGGTTAGGGTTCAGGTTATTGTGAGGGTTAGCGTGAGGGTGAGGTTCAGGGTGAGGGTGAGGGTTAGGTTTAGGCTGAGGGATAGTTTTAGGTTTAGAATTCGGCTGATGTCTAGGGTGAGGGTGAGGGTTAAGGTGTGGATTATGGTTCAGGTGAGGTTTAGGGTGAGTCTAAGGGTTAGGGTGATGGTTAGGGTGAGGGTGAGTTTTAGGGTTCGGTTTAGGGTTCGGGTTCGGGTTAGGGTGAGGTTTAGTGTTAGCTTTAGGGTTAGGATGATGGTTAGGCTGAGTGATAGTGTTAGGGCTAGGGTGAGGGTTTCAGGTTAGTATGAGGGTTAGGGTTAGTGTTAGGGTTAGGGTGAGGGTAAGTGTTAGGTTGAGCGTTAGGGTGAGGGTAAGGGGTAGGGTTAGCATTAGGGTTAGGGTTAGTGTTATGGTGAGGGTTAGGGTGAGGTTAAGGGTAAGAGTTATGGTGAGGTTTATGGTGAGGGTGAGGGTTAGGTTTAGGGTGAGGGTAAGTTTTAGGGAGTGGGTTAGAGTGAGGGTGAAGGTTAGGATTAGCATTAGGGTTAGAGTGAGAATGAGGGTTAGGGTTAGGTTTAGGGTTAGGGAGAGGGCTAGGCTGAGGGTGAGGGTTTGGGTTAGGGTTAGGGTGAGGGTTAGGGTGAGTGTTAGGGTTAGGGTTAGGGTTAGGTTTTGGGTGAGGGTTAGGGAGAGTGCGCGGGTTAGGGTGAGGGTGCGGTAGAGGGTTAAGGTGAGGGTTAGGGTTAGAATTAGGGTTACGGTGACGGCTAGGATGAAGGGTTTAGGGTTAGGGTGAGGTTTAGGGTTCGGGTTAGGGTGAGTGTTAGGGTGAGTTTTAGAGTTAGGGATAGAGTGCAGCTTAGGTTTAGTTTGTTTGTTAGGGTTAGGTTTAGAGTTAGGGTGAGGATTAGGGTTAGAGTGAGGGTAAGTGTTAGCGTGAGTGTTAGGGTGAGGGTTATGATGAGGGTGAGGTTGAGGGTTAGGGTTAGGATTAGGGTTAGGGTTAGGATGAGGGTAAGGGTTAGGGTGAGGGTTAGGGTTAGGGTGAGGGTTAAGGTGAGGATTAGGCTTAGAGTGAGCGTTAGGCTGAGGGGTGCGGTTTGGGTTAGGCTGAGCGTGTGTGTGAGGGTGAATGTTCGGGTTCGGGTTAGGGTTATGGTTAAATTGAGGGTTAGGTTTAGTGTGAGGGTTAGGGTTAGGGTTAGGGTTCGAGTGAATGTAAGTTTTAGGGCGAGGATTAGGGTGAGGGTGATATTTAGGGTGAGGTTGAGGTTTAGGGTTAGGGTTAGGGTGAGGGTGAGTGTGAGGGTTAGGGTTAGGATTAGGGTTAGAGTTAGGCTTAGACTGAGGGTGAGGGTTAGGGTTAGGTTTACGGTTGGGTTTAAGGTTAGGGTTAGGATGAGGGTTAGGCTGAGTGTTAGGTTTAGGTTTAGGGTTAGTGTGAGGGTTAGTGTGTGGGTGAGGGTTAGGGTGAGGGTGAGGATTATGGTTAGCTTTAGGGTTAAGGTGAGGGCTAGGGTGAGTGTTAGTTTTAGGTTTAGGGTTAGGGATAGAGTGAGGATTAGGGTTAGTGTTAGGGTGAGGGTTATTGTGAGAGATAGGGTTAGCTTTAGGGGTAGTGTTAGTGTGAGCATTAGGGTTAGTGTTAGGGTTATGTTTAGGTTGAGGGTAAGGGTTAGGGTGAGGTGTAGGTTGAGGGTGAGGGTTAGGGATAGGGTTAGGGTGAGGGTGAGGTTGAGGGTTAGGGTTTTTATTAGGGTTAGGTTTAGGGTGAGGCTGAGGGTGAGTGTGAGTGTGAGGGTGAGGTTTAAGTTTATGGGTAGGGTGAGGTTTAGGGTTAGTGTAATTGTTAGGGTGAGGGTGAGGGTAAGGGTTAATGGTGAGGGTTAGTGTGACGGTGAGGGTTAGGGTTAAGGTTAGGGTGAGGGTGAGGTTTCGGGTGAGGGTTAGGATTAGTGTTAGGGTTAGGGTGAGGTTTAGGGTGATTGTAAGGGTTAGGGTTAGGGATAGGGTTCGGCGTAGGGTGAGAATGAGGGTTAGGGTTAGGGTGAGATTTAGGGTTAGGCTAAGGGTTAGGGTTAGGATTAGTGTTAGGGATAGGACTAGTGTGAGGGTGAGGGTTAGGGTTAGGTTTAGGGTGAGTTTTAGAGTATGGTTTAGGGTGAGGGCTAGTGTTACGGTTAGGATTCGGGTAAGGGTGAGAGTTATGGTTAGGGTTATTGTGAGGGTTAGGCTTATTGTGAGGGTTAGGGTTAGGTTGTTGGCTAGGGTGAGTGGGAGGGTTTGGGTTAGGGTTAGGGTTAGGGAGAGAGATAGTTTTAGGGTTAGGTTGCAGGATAAGTTTAGTGTGAAGATTAGGTTACAGTTTGGGTGAGGGTGTGGGTAAGGGTTATGGGGAGGGTTAGGTTGCGGGTGAGGGTTAGGATTATGATTGGGGTTAGGGTTAGGGTTAGGCTGAGGGTGAGGGTGAGTTTTAGGGTTTGTGTGAGGTTTAGGGTGAGGTTGAGGGTTAGGGTTAGGGTGAGGGTAAGGGTTATAGTGAGGTTGAGGGTTAGGGTTAGTGTTAGGGTGAGGGTGAGGGTTAGGTTTAGGGTTAGGGTTAGGGTTAAGGTTAGGGTGAGGGTTAGCGTGAGGGTGAGGTTCAGGGTGAGGGTGAGGGTTAGGGTTAGGAAAAGGGATTGGTTTAGGATTAGAATTAGGCTGAGGGCTAGGGTGAGGGCGAGGGTTAGGGTGAGGATTAGGGTTAGGTTTAGGGTTAGGATGATCGTTAGGCTTAGAGATAGGGATAGGGCTAGGGTGAGGGTTAAGATTAGTATGAGGGTTAGGGTTAGTTTTAGGGTTAAGGTTAGGGTGAGGGTAATGGTTACGTTGAGGGTTAGGGTTAGCGTGAGTGTTAGGGTGAGGGGAAGGGTGAGGGTTAGGGTTAAGGTTAGGGTTAATGTGAGTGTTAGACTGAGGGGTAGGCTTAAGATTAGGCTGAGGGTGTGAGTGAGGGTGAGGGTTAGGGTTAGGGTGAGGGTAGGGTTAGTGTGAGGGTTAGTATGCGGGTGAGGGTAAGGTTGTCTGTGAGGGTTAGGGTCAGGGTTAGGGTGAGGGTGAGGGTGAAAGTTAGGGTTAGGGTTAGGATTAGGTTTCGGTTTAGGCTGAGGCTAAGTGTGAGGTTGAGGGTGAGGGTTAAGTTTAGGATTAGGGTGAGGTTTAGGGTTAGTGTGATGGTTAGGGTGATGGTCAGTGTAAGGTTTAATGGTGAGGTTTACGGTGAGGGTGAGGTTTAGGGTTAGGGTAAAGATTAGGGTGAAGGATAGTGGAGGGTTAGGGTTATTTTGAGTTTTAGCATGAGGGTAAGTGTTAGGTTTAGGGGTAGGGTTAGGTTTAGGGTTACTGTCAGGGTTTGGGTTAGGGTTAAGGTGAGGTATATGGTTAGGTTGAGGGTTCGGGTTCGGGTTCGGGTTAGGGATATTGTGAGGGTTAGGGTTAAGTTTAGGTTTAGGGTGAGGGTTAGGGTGAGGGGTAATTTTAGGGTTAGGGTGAGGGTTAGGGTTAGGGTTAGGGTTAGAGTGAGGGTTAGGGCTAGTGGTAGGGTGAGGGTGAGGGGTAGGGATAGGGTTAGTGTGAGGGTGAATGTAACTGTGAGGGGTAGGGTTAGGTTTAGCGTTAGGGTGAGGGTTAGGTTGAGGGGTAGGGTAGGGTTAGGGTGAGAGTTAGGGTTGGTGTGAAGGTTAGGGTTAGGGTCAGGATAAGGTTTAGGGTTAGGGTTAGTGTGAGGTTTTGGGTTTGTGTGAGGGTTAGGGTTAGGGTTATTGTTAGGGTTAGGGTGAGGTAAGGGTTAGAGTTAGGGTTAGGGGTAGGGTTACATTTAGGGTCACTGTGAGGGTTACTGTTAGGGTTAGGGTTAGGATGATGTAAAGGGTTAGGTTGAGGGTTAGGGTGAGGGTGAGGGTTAGTGTTAGGGTTAGGGTGAGGCTTAGGTTGAAGGTTAGGGTGAGGGGTAGGGTTATGGTTAGGGTGAGGGTTAGGGTTATTGTAAGGGTTCGGTTTAGGGTGACGGTGAGGGGTAGGGTGAGGGGTATTGTTAGGGATAGGGTGAGGGTTAGGGTTAGGGTGAGGGTGAGGTTGAGGGTTAGGGTTACGTTTAGGGCAATGGTTAGGGTTAGGGTTAGGCTGAGGGTTAGTAGAGGGTAGGGTTAGGGTTAGTGTGAGGGGTAGGTTTAGGGTTAGAGTTAGGGTGAGCATTAGGGTTAGCGTTAGGGTTAGGTTGAGAGCTAGGGTGAGGGTGAGAGTTAGGGTAAGGGTGAGCTTTAGGGTGAGGTTGAGTGTTCGGGTGAGTGTTAGGATTAGGGTGTGTGTGAGTGTTACGGTTAGTGTTAGGCAGAGGGTTAGGGTGAGGGGTAGGGTAGGGTGAGGGTTAGGGTGCGGGTGAGGATTCGGGTGAGGGTGAGTGCTAAGGTGTGGGTGAGGGTTAGGATGAGGGTGTGCATTAGGGTGATGGTTAGTATCTGGGTGATGTTTAGGGTGAGGGTGAGTGTTAGGGTGAGGTTTTGGGTGAGGGCTATGGTTAGGGTTAGGGTGAGTGTTAGGGTTAGTGTGAGGTTTAGGTTTAGGGTTAGGCTGAGGGTTAGGGTTAGATTTAGGTTGAAGGTTAGTGTTATGGTGATATTTCAGGTTAGGGTGAGGGTTAGGGTGAGGGCTAGGGTTAGGGTTAGGGTGATGGTTGGGTTAGTGTGAGGTTTAGGGTTAGGGTTAGGGTGAGGGTTAGCATTAGGGTTAGGGTTAGGGTTAGGGTGATGTTTAGGGTGAGAGATAGGGTTAGGTCGAGGGTGAGGGTTAGGGTTAGGGTGAGGGTGAGGGTGAGTGTGAGGGTAGGGTTAGGGTAAGGGTGAGGGTTAGAGTTAGGGTTAGGGTTAGGGTTAATGTCAGGGTTAGGGTTAGGGTTAGTTTTAGGTTTATTGTGAGGGTTAGGGTGAGGGTGAGGATGAGGGTGAGGTTTAGTTTTAGGGTGAGGCTTAGGGAGAGTGCTAGGGTGAGGATGAGGTGTAGCGTGAGGGTGAGGGTTCGGGTTAGGATTCGTGTTAGGGTTATCATTAGGCTGAGGTTGAGGGTGAGGGTGAGGGTTAGGGTGAGGGCTAGGGTTAGGGTTAGGGTTAGGGTTAGGTTTAGTGTGAGGTTTAGTGTTAGGGTTAGTGTGAGGTTTAGGTTGAGGGGTAGGGTTAGGGTTAGGATGAGGGTTAGGGTTAGGATGAGGGTGAGGGTTAGGATTATTGTGAGGGTTAGTTTTAGGTTTAGGGTTAGGGTGAGGGTTAGTTTGAGGGGTAATTTTAGGGTTACAGTTAGGGTTAAGTTTAGGGTTAGGTTTAGGGTGAGGGTTCGGGTTCGAGTGAAGTTTAGGGCTAGGATAAGTGTGAGGGTTAGAGTTAGGTTTAGGTGTAAGGTTAAGTTTATGCATACTGTCTTGGTTAGGGTTAGGGTTAGGGTGAGGTATAGGGTTAGGTTGAGGGTTAGGGTGAGGGTGAGTGTGAGGATTAAGATGAGGGGTAGGGTTAGGGTTAGGGTGAGGGTTAGTGTTATTGTGAGGGTTAGGTTTAGTGTTAGGGTGAGGATTAAGTTGAGGGTTAGCGTTTGGGTGATGTTTAGGGTGAAGTTGAGTGTTAGGGTGAGGTTGAGGGTGAGGGTGAGGTTGAGGGTTAGGGTGAGTTTGAGTGTTAGGGTTAGGTTTAGGGTAAGGTTGAGGGTTAGGGTTAGGGTGAAGGTTAGGGTGAGGCATAGGGTTAGGTTTAGGGTTAGGGTGAGTGTGGGGATGATGGTTAGGGTTAGGATTAAGGTTAGGGTTAGGGTTAGGCTGAGGGTGAGGTTGACGGTGAGGGAGAGGGAGAGGTTTAGGGTGTGGGTCAGGGTTAGTGTGATGGTGAAATTTAGGGTGAGGTGAGGGTCAGGGTGAGGGTGATGGTTAGGGTTAAGGTTAGGGTGAGGTTAAGTATTAGGGTGAGGGTGAGGGTTAGGGACAGGGGTAGGGCTTGTGTTAGGGTTAGGCTGAGGGTTAAGGTTAATGTTAGCGTTAGGGTTAGGCTGAGGATTAGGGTGTTGGTGAGATGAGGGTTAGGGTAGGGTGAGGGTTAGGGTTAGGATGAGGGTTAGGCTTAGAGTTAGGGTGAGTGCTAGGGTGAGGGTGAGTGTTAGGTTGAGGGTGCGCATGAGGGTTAGTGTTAGGGTGAGAGTTCGGTTTAGTGTTAGGGTGAGGGTTAGTGTTAGGGTGATGTTTCGGGTGACGGTGAGGTTTAGGGTGAAGGTTAGGGTTAGTGTGAGGTTTAGGGTCAGGATTAGGGTGAGGGTTAGGTTTAGGGTTAGGGTAAGAGTTAGGGTGATGTTTGGGGTGAGGTTTAGGTTTAGGTCGAGGGTGAGGTTTAGGGTTAGGGTGGTGGTGAAGGTGAGGGCGAGGGTGAAGGTTGGGTTTAGGGTTAGTAATAGGTTGAGGTTGAGGGTTAGGTTTAGGGATAGGGTTAGGGTGAGGGTTAGGCTGAAGTTGAGGATGAGGGTGAGGTTTAGTTTTAGGGTGAGGCTTAGGGTGAGTTGTAGGGTGAGGGTGAGGGGTAGGGTGAGGGTGAGGAGTAGGGTTAAGATTAGTTTTAGGGTTATGGTTTGGCTGAGGTTGAGGGTGAGGGTGATTGTTAGGGTGAGGGATAGGGTGAGGGCCAGGGTTAGGGTTAGGGTGAGGGTTAGGATTAGTGTGAGGTTTAGTTTTAGGGTTAGGGTGAGGGTTAGGGTTAGGGTTAGGATGAGGGTGAGGGTTAGGGTTAGGTTCCAGGTGAGGGTTAGGGCTTGGGTGAGGGTTAGGTTTAGGGTGAGTGTGAGTGTGAGGCTTAGGTTTAGCATTAGGGTTAGTGTGAGGGTGAGGTTGAGGGTTAGGGTTAGGTTTAGGGTTAGGGTTAGGGTTATGGTTAGACTGAGGGTGAGGGTTAGCGCTAGGGTTAGGGGTAGGTTGAGGGTGAGGGTGAGGGTGAGGGTTAGGGTTAGGTTGAGGATTAGGGTTACGGTGATGATGTTTATGGTGATAGTGAGTGTTAGAGTGAGGGTTAGGGATAAGGTTAGGGTGAGGGCTAGGGTTAGCTTGAGGGTTATAGTTAGGGTGAGGATTCAGGTTAGCTTTAGGTTTAGGGTGAGGATTAGGGTCAGGGTTAGGTTTAGGTGTAGGGCTAGGTTGATTATTAGGGTTATTGTGAAGGTTAGGGTTAGGGTGAGGGTTAGGGTGAGGGGTATTTTTAGGGTTAGGGTGAGGTTTAGGCTTATTGTGAGGATTAGGGTTAGGTTTAGGGTTACGGTTAGGGTGAGGGTGAGGGGTAGAGTTAGGGTTAGGTTTAGGCTCAGGGTGAGGGTTAGGGTTTGGGTGAGGGTGAGGGTGAGGGTGAGGATTAGGGCTAGTGTAAGGGTGAGGGTTAGAGTTAGGTTTAAGGGTAGGGTTAGTATTAGGGTTACTGTCAGGGTTAGGGTTAGGGTTAGGGTGAGGTATAGGTTTAGGTTGAGGGTTAGGGTGAGGGTGATGTTTTGGGTTAATGTTAGAGTTAAGGTGAGGTTTAGGGTGAGGGGTCGGGTTAGGGTTTGGTTGAGGGATAGGGTGAGGGGTATTTTTAGAGTTAGGGTGAGGGTTAGGATTAGTGTGAGGTTTATTGTTAGGGTTAGGGTGAGTGTTAGGGTGAGGGGTAGGGTTAGGTTTAGGGTGAGAGTTAGGGTTAGGGTAATGGTTAGCATTAGGATGCGTGTTAGGGTGAGGGTTATGGTGAGGGCTAGTGTTAGGTTTAGGGTGAGGGTTAGGGTTAGTGTGAGCTTTAGCTTTAGGGTTAGGGTGAGGGTTAGGGTTAGTGTTAGGTTTAGGGTGATGTTTAGTGTGAGGGTTAGGGTTAGGTCGATGGTGAGGGTTATGGTTAGGGTGAGGGTAAGGGTGAGGGAGAGGGTGAGGGTTGGGTTAGGGTTAGTATTAGGATGAGGGTGAGGTTGAGGGTTAGGGTTAGGATTAGGATTAGGGTTAAGTGAGGGTTAGGTTGAGGGTGAGCATGAGGGTGAGGGTTAGTTTTAGGGTGAGGCTTATGGTGAGTGTTAGGGTGAGGGTGAGGGGTAGAATGAGGGTGAGGGGTAGAGTGAGGGTGAGGGGTAGGGTTAGGATTAGTATTAGAGTAATGCTTAGGCTAAGGTTGAGGGTGAGAGTGAGGGTTAGCGTGAGGGCTAGAGTTATGGTTAGGGTAAGGGTTAGGTTTAGTGTGAGGTTTAGTGTTTATATTAGGGTCAGGGTTAGGGTGAGGGGTCGGGTTAGGGTTAGGGTTAGCATGAGGGTGAGGGTTAGGGTTAGGTTCCAGGTGAATTTTAGGGCTTGGGTGAGGGTTAGGTTTAGGGTTAGGGAGAGTGTGAGTGTGAGGGTTAGGCTTAGCGTTAGGGTTAATGTGAGGGTGAGGTTGAGGGTTAGGGTTAGGTTTAGGGTTAGGGTTAGGGTGAGGGTTAGGCTGAGGGTGAGGGTGAGTGTTAGGGTTAGGTTTAGGGTGAGCGTGAAGTTGAGGGTTAGGGTTAGGTGGAGGATTAGGATTACGGTGATGTTTAGGGTGAGAGTGAGTGTTAGGGTGATGGTTAGAGTTAGGGTTAGGGTCAGGGTGAGGGCTAGGGTTAGGTTGAGGGTTAGGATTAGGGTGGGGCTTAGGGTTAGCGTTAGTATTATCGTGAGGGTTAGGGTGAGTGTTAGCGTGAGAGTTAGGGTTAGGTTTAGGGTGAGGTTTAGGGTTATTGTGACGGTTAGGGTTAGGTTTAGGGTTATAGTGAGGGTTAGGTTGAGGGTTAGGGTGAGAGGTATATTTAGGTTAGTGTGAGGGTTAGGGTTATTGTGAGGGTTAGTGTTTGGTTTAGGGTTAGGGGTAGGGTGAGGGTGAGTGGTAGGGTTGAGTTAGAGTTAGGGTTAGGCTGAGAGTGAATGTTACTGTTAGGGTTAGGGTGAGGGTGAGGGTAAGGGTTAGGGCTAGGCTAAGTGTGAGGGTTAGATTTAGGTTTAGGGGAAGTGTTAGAGTTAGGGTTACTATCAGGGTTAGGATTAGGGTTAGGGTTACGGTGAGTTATAGGGTTAGGTTGAGGGTTAGTGTGAGGGTGAGGGTGAGGATTAGGGTTAGTGTTAGGGTTATGGTGAGGGTTAAGGTTAGGGGTAGTGTTAGGGTTAGGGTGAGGGTTAGCGTTATTGTGAGGGTTCCGGTTAGGATTACGGTTAGGGTGAGGTTTAGGGTGAGGGGTATTTTTAGGGTTAGGGTGAATGTTAGGGTTAAGGTTAGGATTAGGGTGAGGGTTAGGGCTAGTGGTAGGCTGACGGTGACGGGTAGTTTTAGGGTTAGGGTGAGCGTTAGTGTTAGTGTGAGGGTTAGGGTTAGGTTTAGCGTTAGGGTGAGGGTTAGGTTGAGGGGTAGGGTAGGGTTCGGATGAGGGTTAGGCTTGGTGTGAAGGTTACGGTTAGGGGTAGGGTTAGGGTGAGGGTAAGGTTTAGGGTTAGGGTTAGTGTGAGGTTTGGGTTTTGTGTGAAGGTTAGGGTTAGGGTTATTTTTAGGGTTATGGTGAGGATAAGGGTTAGGGTGAGGGTTAGGGTTAGGGTGATGTTTCCTGTGATGGTGAGGGTTAGGGTGAGGGTAACGGTTCGGGAGAGGGTGAAGGTTAGTTTGTGGGTAAGTTTTAGGGTGAGGGTTAGGGTGCCGGGTAGGGTTAGAGTTAGGGTTAGGGTAAGGGTGATGGTTAGGGTTAGGGTTAAGTTTAGTGTTAGGGTGAGGGTGAGGGTTAGGGTTAGGGTGAGGGATAGGGTTATGGTTAGCATGAGGGTGAGGTTTAGGCTTAGGATCAATGTTAGGTTTAGGGTTAGGCTGAGGGTGAGGGTGAGGGTGAGGGTTAATGTTAGGTTTAGGGTTAGTGTGAGGGCTAGGGTGAGGGTAAGAATTAATGTGTGGGTGAGGGTTAGGGTTAGGATTAGGGTTAGAGTTAGGCCGAGGGGGAGGGAGGGGAGGGTTATGTTTAGGGTTAGCGTTAGGGCTAGGTTGAGGGTGAGAGTTAGTGTGAGGGTGAGTGTGAGGGTTAGGTTTAGGATTAGGGTTAGGTTTATGGTTAGGCTGAGGGTGAAAGTGAGGGTTAGGGGTAGGGGTAGGGTGAGGGTGAGGGTTAGGGTTAGGGTGAGGATTAGGGTTACAGTGATTTTAAGGGTGAGAGTGAGGGTTATGGTGAGGGTTAAAGTTAGGGTTAGGGTTACGGTGAGGGCTAGGGTGAGGACAAGGGTTCGAGTTAGGTTTAAGGGTAGGGTAAGGTTTAGGGTTACTGTGAGGGTTAGGGTTAGGGTTAGGGTTATGGTAAGGTAAAAGGTTAGGTTGAGGGTTAGGGTGAGAGTGAGGGTTAGGGTTAGAGTTAAGTTTAGCGTGAGGGTTGGATGAAGCTTAGGGTGAGGGGTAGGGGTTGGGTTAGGGTGAGGGTTAGGGTTATTGTGAGGGTTAGGGTTAGGGTGAGGGTGAGGGTTAGGGTGAGGGGTATTGTTAGGGTTAGGGTGAGGGTTAGGGTTAGGGTGAGGTTGAGGGTGAGGGATACGGTTAGGGCAATGGTTAGGGTTAGGGTTAGGGTGAGGGTTAGGGTTAGCCTTAGGGTTAAGTTGAGGGCTCAGGTGTGTGTGATAGTTAGGGTGAGGGTGAGTTTTAGGGTGAGGTTGAGGGTTCGCGTGAGGGTGTGGGTAAGGGTTACGGTTAGCGTTAGGGTGAGGGTTAGGTTGAGTGGTAGGGTAGGGTGAGGTTTAGGGTGAGGGTGTGGGTGAGGGTGAGTGTTTGGTTTAGGGTGAGGGTGAGGGAAAAGTTTAGGTTTAGTGTGAGTGTTAGGTTTAGTGTGAGGTTTAGGGTTAGGGTTAGGGTTAGGGTGAGGTTTATTGTGAGGGGTAGGTTTAGGGTTAGGGTGAGGGTTAGGGTTGACGTGAGAGTTAGGGTTAGGGCTAGGGTAAGGGTTAGGATGAGGGTGAGGTTTAGGTTTAGGGTTAGGGTTTGGGTGAAGGTTAAGGTGAGGGTTAGGGTAAGGCTTACGTTTAGGTTTAGGGTTAAGGTTAGGATGAGGGTTAGGGTAAGGATGAGTGTTCAGGTTAGGTTGAGGGTGCGAGTAAGGGTTAGGTTGATATTTAGCGTGAGGGTAAGTGTTAGGGTGAGGATGAGGGCTCAGGAGATGGTGAGGGTTAGGGTATGTGTGAGGGTTAGTGTGACGTTAAGGGTTAGGGTGTGGGTGAGGGTCAGTTTTAGAGTGAGGCTTAGGGTTAGGGTGAGGGTTAGTGGGATGGTGAGGGTTAGGGTTAGGGTGAGGGTTAGGGTTAGAGTTTGGTTTAGGGTTAGGGTTAGGGTGAGGGTGAGGTTGAAGGTTTGGGTTAGGTTTAGTTTTAAGTTTAGGGTGAGGGTGATGTTGAGGGTTACGGTTAGGATAAGGGTTAGGGTTAGGGGTAGGCTGAGGGTGAGGGTGAGGGTGAGGGTTAGTGTTAGGGTGAGGGTTAGTGTTTGGGTGATGTTTAGGGTGAGGGTGAGGGTTAGGTTGAGGTTGAGGGTTCGGATTCGGGTAAGGCTTAGGCTGTGGGTGAGGTTTAGGGTGAGGGTTAGGGTGAGGTTGAGTGTTAGGGTTAGGTTTAGCGTAAGGGTGCGGGTTAGTGTTAGGGTTAGGTTTAGGGTGACAGTTAGGGTGAGGCGTAGGGTTAGGTTTAGGTTTAGGGTGAGGGTGGGGAAGAGGTTTAGGGTTAGGCTGAGGGTGAGTGTGAGTGTCAGGGAGAGGTTTAGGGTGTGGGTGAGGGTTAGGGTGATGATGAGGGTTAGGGTGAGGTGATGGTTAGGTTGAGGGTGAGGGTTAGGGTTAGGGTGAGGTTGAGGTTTTGGGACATGGGTAGGGATTGTGTTAGGGTGAGGGTGAGGGTTAAGTTTAGTGTTAGGGTTAGGGTTAATCTGAGGATTAGGGTGATGGTGAGATGAGGGTTAGGGTGAGGGTGAGGGTTAGGGTTAGGGTGAGGGTAAGGCTTAGATTTAGGGTGAGTGCTAGGGTGAGGGTTAGTGTCAGGTTGAGGGTGCGCGTGAGAGTTAGTGTTAGGGTGAGCGTTAGGTTTAGAATTAGGGTGAGGGTTAGTGTTAGGGTGATGTTTGGGGTGAGGGTGAGGTTAAGGGTTAGGATGAGGGAGAGGTTGAGGTTTAGGGTTAGGATTAGGGTTAGGGTGAGGGTTAGGCTGAGTGTGAGGATGAGGGTGAGGGTTAGTTTTAGGGTGAGGCTTAAGGTGAGTGCTAGGGTGAGGGGTAGGGTGAATGTGAGGGGTAGGGTTAGGATTAGTGTTAGTGTTATGGTTAGGCTGAGGTTGAGGGTGAGGGTGAGGGTTAGGGTAAGGATTAGGGTGAGGGCTAGGTTGAGGGTGAGGGTGAGGGGTAGCGTTAGGGTCAGGGTGAGGGTTAGGGTTATTGTGAGGTTTAGGGTTAGGTTGAGCGTTAGGGTGAGGGTTAGGGTGAGGGGTATTTTTAGGGTTAGGCTGAGGGTTAGGGTTAGGTTTAGGTTAGGGTGAGGTTGAGGTTTAGGGTTAGGGTGAGGGTTAGTGTGAGGGTTAGGGTGAGGGTTAGGTTTAGGGTTAGGGTTACTCTGAGGTTTGGGGTTTGTGTGAGGGTTAGCCTTAGGGTTATTGTTAAGGTTAAGGTGAGGTTAAGGGTTAGGGTGAGGGTGAGGGTTCGGAAGAGTGTGAAGATTTGGGTGTGGGTAAGGGTTAGAGTGAGGGTTAGTTTGAGGATTAGGGTTAGTGTTAGGGTTAGGGTTAGGGTGAGGGTTAGGGGTAAGGTTAAATTTAGGGTTACGGTGAGGGTGAGGGTTAGGGTTAGGGTGAGGTATAAGTTTAGGGTTAGTATGAGGGTGAGGCTTAGGCTTAGGATCAATTCTAGGTTTAGGGTTAGGCTGAGGGTGAGGGTGAGGGTGAGGGTTAGGGTTAGGTTTAGGGTTAGGGTGAGGGCTAGGGTGAGAGTAAGAGTTAATGTGAGGGTGAGGGTTAGGGTTAGGATTAGGGTTAGCCTGAGTGGGATGGGGGAGGGTTATGTTTAGGGATAGGGTGAGGGCTAGGGTGAGGGTGAGAGTTAGTGTGAGGGTATGGGTTAGGTTTAGGGTTAGGCTTAGGAAGATGGTGAGTGTTAGGGTTAGGGGTAGGGTGAGAGTGAGGGTTAGGGTGAGGGTTAGGGGTAGGATTAGGGTTAGGGTGAGGGCTAGGGTGAGGGTAAGGGCTGGAGTTGAGGTTAAGGTGAGGGTTAAGTTGAAGGTTAGGGTGAGGGGTAGGGTTAGGTTTATGGTGAGGGTTAGGGTTACTGTGAGGGTTAGTGGTAGGATTAGGGTTAGGGTGAGGTAAAGGTTGAGGGTTAGGGTGAGGGTGAGCGTGAGGGTTAGGGTTAGCTTTAGGGTTAGGGTGAGTGTTAGGTTGAAGGTGAGGGTGAAGGGTAGTGTTAGGTTTAGGGTGAGGGTTAGGGTTATTGTGAGGGTTAGGGTTAGGGAGTGGGTGAGGGGTAGGGTGATGGGTATTGTTATGGTTACGTTGAGGGTAAGGGTTAGGGTGATGGTGAGGGTTAGGGTTAGGGTTAGCGCAATGGTTAGGGTTAGGGTTAGGGTTAGGGTTTGGCTGAGGGTTAGGTTTAGGGTTAGTATGAGGGTTATGGTTAGGGTTAGGGTTAGGGTGAGGGTTAGGTTTAGCGTTAGGGTTAGGTTGAGGGCTAGGCTAAGGGTTAGAGTTCGGGTGAGGGTGAGCTTTAGGGTGAGGGTGAGGGTGAGGGAGAGTGTTAGGGTTCGGGAGTGAGTGAGGGTTACGGTTAGCATTAGAGTGAGGCTTAGGTTGAGGGTAGTTTCAGGTGAGGGTTAGGGTGAGGGTGAGGGATCTGGTGAGGGTTAGGTTTAGAGTGAGCGTTAGGGTTGGGGTTAGGGTTAGGGTGAGGGTGAGGGGTTAGGTTAGGTTTAGGGTGAGTGTTAAGGGTTAATGTGAGGGTTAGGGTTAGTGTTAGGGTTAGGGTGAGGTTTAGTGTGAGGGGTAGGGTTAGGGTTAGGTTGAGGGTTAGGTTTAGGGTTAGTGTTAGGGTGAGGGTTAGTGTGAACGTTAGGTTAGTGTTAGGGTTAGGGTGAGGTTTAGGGTGCGGGTTAGGCTTAGGGTTAGGGTGAGGGCTCGGGCTCGGATTAATGTTAGGCTTAGGGTTAGGGTGACGTTGGGGGTTTGGGTTAGGGTTAGGGTGAGGGTTAGAGTAAGGTTTAGGGTGAGGGTTAGGGATAGGTTTAGGGTGAGGGTGAGGGTGAGGGCTAGGGTTATGGTTAGAGTTAGGGTGAGGATGAGGGTGAGGGTTAGGGTTAGGATTATGGTTAGGGTTATGGTTAGGTTGAGGGTGAGTGTGAGGGTTAGGGTTAGGGTGAGTGTTAGGGTAAGGGTAAGGGTTTGGGTTAGGTTTAGCCTTAGGATGAGAGTTAGGATGAGGTGTTGGATTAGTGTTAGGGTGAGGATTGGGGTTAGAGTTAGGTTTAGGGTTATATTTAAGGTTAGGATGAGGGTAAGGTTTAGGTTGAGGGTTAGGGTGAGAGTGAGGGTTAGGTTAGAGTTAGAGTTAGGGTTAGGGTGAGGGTGAGGTTTAGGGTTAGGGTTAGGGTTAGGGTGAAGTTTACGGTTAGGTTGTGGGTTAGGGTTAGAGTTAGGTTGAGGGTGAGGGTGAGGGTGAGGGTGAAGGTGAGGGTTAGGGTGAGTTTTAGGGTGAGGTTGAGAGTGAGGGTTAGGGTTAGGATTAGGGTTAGCGTTAGGGTTTAGGTGAGGGTAATGGTTAGGATGAGTGTTAGGTTGAGTGTGAGGGTTAGGGTTAGGATTAGGGTTACAGTTATGGTTAGGTTGAGGGTGAGGGTGAGAGCGAGGGTGAGGTTTAGGGTTAGGTTATGTTTAGGGTGAGGGCTAGGTTGAGGGTGAGGGCTAGGGTTAGGGTGATGGTGAGCGCGAGGGTGAGGTTTTCAGTTAGGTAAGGATTAGGGTTAGTGTGAGGATTAGGATGAGGGTGAGGGTTAGGGCGTGGGTGAGGGTGAGGGTTAGTGTTAGGGTTAGGGTGTGGGTTAGGTTTACAGTTCGGGTTATGGTTAGGTTGACGGATAGGGTTAGGGTTATGGTGAGGTTTGGGGTAAGGGTTAGGATGAGAGTGAGGGTGAGGGTTAGGGTTAGGGTGAGGGTTAGGGTTAGGGTTAGTATGAGGGTTAGGCTTAGGGTGATGTTTAGGGTTAGGGTGAGGGTGAAGGTTAGGGAGAGGGTGGGGTGAGGGTTACTGTGTGGGGGTGAGTGTGATGGTTAACATGCGGGTTAGCGTGAGGGTTAGGTTTAGAGTTAGGGTTTTTGGTGAGGGTTAGGGTGAGCAGTAGTGTTAGTGTTAGGATGAGGGGTAGGTTTAGTGTGAGGGTTAGGGTTAGGGTGAGGATAAGGCTTAGGGTTAGGGTTAGGGTAAGGTTTAGTGTAAGGTTTAGGATGAGAGTGAGGGTGAGGGTTAGGGTTAGGGTGAGGTTTAGGGTTAGGATTAGTATGGGGTTTAGGCTTAGGGTGATATTTAGGGTTATGGTGAGAGTGAGGGTTAGGGTGAGGGTCGGGGTGAGGGTTAGTGTGTGGGTGAGTGTGATGGTTAACGTGTGGGTTAGGTTTAGAATTAGGGTTTTTGGTGAGGGTTAGGTTTAGCGGTAGTGTTAGTGTTAGGATGAGGGGTAGGGTTAGTGTGAGGGTTAGGGTTAGGGTGAGGATAAGGGTTAGGGTGAGGGTAAGGGTGAGGGTGAGTGTCAGGGTTAGCATGAGGGTGAGGATTAGAGTTAGGGTGAGGTTGAGGGTTAGGGGTAGGTTTAGGGTTAGTTTGAAGGTGAGGGTGAGGGTGAGGGTTATGGTTAGGGTGAGAGTTAGGGTTAAGATGAGGGTTAGTGTGAGGAATTGGGTTAGGATAAGTGTTAAGATGAGGTCTAGGCTGAGGGGTTGGGTTAGGGTTAGGGTGAGGGTTACGGTGAGTTTTAGAGTGAGGGTTAGGGTTAGGGTTAGGATGAGGTTTAGGCTTAGGTTTAGGGTGAGCATTAGGGTTAGGGTGATGTTTAGCATTGGGGGTGAGGGTTAGTGTGAGGTTGATGGTTTGGGTAAGACTGAGGGTTAGGGTGTGAGTGAGGGTTAGGTTTAGGGTGAGGGTTAGGTTTATGGTGAAGGTTATTTTGTGGGTGAGGGTTAGGGTTAGGTTCAGGGTGAGGGTTAGGATGAGGTCTAAGATGAGGGGTAGGGGTAGGGTGAGGGTTAGGGTTAGTGTGAGGGTTAGGTTAGGCTTAGGATTAGGGTAAGGGTTAGGGTGATGGTTAGGGTTAGGATGAGGGTGAGGGTGAAGGTGAGGGTTAGGGTTAGGGTTAGGGTCAGGGTTAGGGTGAGGCTAAGGGTTAGGGTGAGGGTTAGGGTGAGGGTGAGGGTTAGGGTTAGGGTGAAGGTGAAGGTTAGGGTGAGGGTTAGGGTAAGAGTTAGGTTTAAGATGAGGGTTAGGTTGAGGTTGAGTGCTAGGTTTTGGCAGAAGGTAAGGTTTAGAGTGAGGGTTAGTGTGACAGTGAGGGTTAGTGTTATCGTGAGTTTTAGGGTGAGTTTTAGGGTGAGGTTTAGGGTTAGGGTTAGGGTTATGGTTAGGGAGTTTGAGGTTTAGGGTTAGGGTTAGGGTTAGGATGAGTGTTAGGGTTAGGGTTAGGGTGAGGGTGAGGGTTACAGTTCCGGTTAGGGTTATTGTTAGTGTTATGGTGAGTGTGAGGGTGAGGCAGAGGGTTAGGTTTAGCGTTAGGTTTCGGGTGAGAGTGAGGGTTAGGGTTAGGATTACGGTCAGGGTATGAATTAGGGTTAGGGTTAGGATGCGGTTGAGGGTTAGGTTTAGGGTTAGGGTTAGGGTTAGGTTGAGGTCTAGTATGAGAGGTAGGGTTAGGGTTCTGGTGAGGATTAGGGTTAGTGAGAGGGTTAGGGTTAGGTTTAGGGTTAGGGTAATGTTTAGGGTAAGGATTAGTGTAAGGGGTAGGATGAGAGTGAAGGTGAGGTTTAGGGTGAGGGTTAGGGTTAGGGTGAGGCTTAGGGTTAGGGTTAGTGTGAGGGTTAGGCTTAGGATGATGTTTAGGGTTAGGGTGAGGGTGAGGGTTAGGGTGAGGGTGAGGGTGAGGTTAGTGTGTGGGTGAGGGTGATGGTTAGTGTTAGGGTTAGGTTGAGGGTTAGGTTTAGAGTTAGGGTTTTTGGCGAGGGTTAGGGTGAGGGGTAGTGTTAGTGTTAGGATGAGTCGTAGGGTTAGTGTGATGGTTAGGGTTAGGGTGAGGATAAGGGTTCGGGTGAGGGTTAGGGTGAGAGTGAGTGTTAGGATTAGGGTGAGGGTGAGGATTAGTGTTAGGGTGAGCATTCAGGTTAGGGTTAGGTGTAGGGTGAGGTTTAGGGTTAGGATTAGGGTTATGGATTGGCTTAGGGTGAATGTGAGGGAGAGGGTTAGGTTTAGGATTAGGGTTAGGGTTAGGATTAGGCTTTCAGTGAGGGTGAGGTTAAGGGTGAGGGTTAGGGTGAGGGTTAGGGTAAGGGTGATGTTTAGGGTGAGGATTAGTGTTAGGGTTAGGGTAAGGGTTAGTTTTAGGATGAGGGTGAGGGTTTGGTTAAGGGTTAATGTGAGGTTTAGGGTATGTGAGGGTTAGGGTGAGGGTGAGGGTAAGGGTTAGGTGGAGGGTTAGGGTTAGGGTTTGGGTTAGGGTGAAGGTGAAGGTTAGGGTGAGGGTTAGGTTTAGGGTTAGGGTGAGGGTTAGAGAGAATGAGGGTAGTGTTAGGGTGAGGGTTAAGTTTAGGATCAGGGTTAGGGATAGCATTAGGGTTAGGGTGAGGGTTAGGGTTAGGGTTAGGGTGAGGGTAAGGGTTAGGTTGAGATTTGGGGTTAGGGTGAGGTTTAGATTGATGGTTACGGTTAGGGTGAGGGTTAGGATTAGGGTTAGAGTGAATGTGAGGGTTAGGGTTAGGATTAGGATTAGGGTTAGGTTTAGGTTGAGGGTGAGAGTGAGGGTGTGGTTTAGGGTTAGGGTTAGAGTTAGTGTGAGGGCTAGGGTGAGGGTAAGCGTTGGGGTGAGGCTAGGATGAGGATGAGAGTTAGGGTTAGGTTAAGGGTGAGGGTTAGGGTTAGGGTGAGGATCAGGGTGAGTGTGAGGGTTAGGGTGAGAGTTAGGGTAAGTGTGAGGGTTAGGGTGAGGGGAAGGGTTAGGTTTAGGTTTAGGGTGAGGGTTAGGGTTAGGGTTAGGTTGAGGGTAAGGGTTGGCGTTAGGGTTAGGGTGTGGGTTAGGGTTAGTTTTAGCATTAGGTTTAGCCTTAGGGTTAGGGTGAGGGTTAGGGTTAGGTTTTGGGTTAGAGTGAGGTTGAGGGTGAGGATTAGGGTTAGGGTTAGTGTGAGGGTTAGGGTTAGTGTGTAGGTTAGGATCAAGGTTAGGATGAGGGTTAGACTTAGGGTTAGGTATAAGATGAGGGTTAGGGTGAGGGTAAGGGTTAGGGTTAGGGTTAGGGTGAGGTTTAGGGTGAGGGTGAGGGTTAGTGTGAGGGTTGGGTTGGAGTCAGGGTGAGGGTTATGGTGAGGATTGTGGTTAGGGTGAGGGCTAGTTGGAGGGTGAGGATTAGGGTTAGGGTGAGGGTGAGGTTTAGGGTTAGGGTTAGGGTTATGGTGAGGGTTTTGTCTAGTGTGAGTGTTAGGGTTAGAGTATGAGTTAGTGTGAGGATTAGGATTAGGGTATGGGTTAGGGTGAGGGTAACTGCTAGGGTGAGGGTTAGTGTGAGAGTAAGGGTTAGGGTAAGCATGAGTGTTAGGATGAGTGTTAGGATGAAGGTTAGGTTTAGGGTGAGGGTTAGGTTGAGGGTGAGTTTTAGGGTTAGGGTTAGGGTGAGGGTAAGGTTTAGGTTTAGGGTTAGGGTGAGGGTTAGGTTTAGGGTTAGGGTTAGTGTTAGGATTATTGTTAGGGTTAGGATTGGGGTCAGGGTGAGGGATAGTGTTAGATTTAGGGTGAGGATTAGGGTGAGGGTGAGGGTTAGTGTTAGGAATAGTGTTAGGGATAGGCTGCGGGTGAGGTGAGGGTTAGGTTTAGGGATAGGGTTTGGAGTAGGTTTAGGGTTATGGTGAGGGTTGGGGTGAGTGGTACGGATAGGGTTAGGGTAAGTTTTAGGGTTATTTTCAGGGTTAGGATTAGGGTTAGGTTTAGGGTTAGGGTGAAGTTAAGGGTTATGGTGAGGGTTAAGGTGAGGGTGAGGTTTTGGGTTAGGGTTATGGTGAGGGTTAGGTTGAGAGTTAAGGTTTGGGTTAGGGTTAAGGTGAGGGTTAGGGTGAGGATTAGGGTTAGGTTTAGGCTGAGGGTGAGGGTGAGAGTGAGGGTCAGGTTTAGGGTTAGGGTTAGGGTTACAATTAGTGTTAGTGTTACAGTGAGGTTAAGAGTTAGGGTGAGGGTTAGAGTGAGGTTGAGGATTAGGGTTAGTGTTGGGGTGAGGGTTAGGTTTAGGGTGGAGGTTAGGGTTAGGGTGAGGTTTAGAGTTAGGTTTAGGGTGAGGGTGAGGGTGAGGTTTAGGGTTACGGTTAGGGTACGGGTTAAGTTGAGGGTGAAGGTGAGGGTTAGGGTTAGGATTAGGATTAGGTTTAGGCTGAGGGTGAGAGTGAGGGTGTGGTTTAAGGTTAGGGTGAGGGTTAGGGTGAGGGTGAGGGTGAGGATCAGTATGAGTGTGAGGGTTAGGGTGAGAGTTAGTGTTAGGTTCAGGGTTAAGGTTAGGGTGAGGGTTAGTGTTAGGGTGATGTTTAGGGTGAGGATGAGCGTTAGGCTAAGGGTGAGGGTGAGAGTTCGGGTGAGGGTTAGGGTCATGGTGAGGGTGTGGGTGAGGGCGAGGGTTAGGGTTAGGGTTAGGTTTAGGGTTAGGATTAGGCTGAGGGTGAGGTTGAGGGTAAGGGTGAGGGTTAGGGTGCGGGTTAGGCTTAGGGTTAGGGTTAGGGTTAGGCTGTGGGTGATGGTGAGGTTGAGGGTGAGGTTTAGGGTTAGGGTGAGTGTTCAGCATAGGGTTAGGGTGAGTGTTAGCGTTAGGGTAATGGTTTGGGTGAGGGTGAGGTTTAGGGTGAGGGTTAGAGTGAGGTGAATGTTAGGGTTAGCATTAGGGTTAGGGTTAGGGTGAGGTTTAGGGTTTGGTTTAGGGTTAGTGTGAGGGTTAGGGTTAGGGTTAATGTTAGGGTGAGTGTTAGTGTTAAGATTAGGATTAGGGTGAGGGTTAGTTTGAGGTTGAGGTTGAGGGATAGGGGGAGGGGGAGGGTTATGGTGAGTGTGAGGGGGAGGGCTAGGATTAGGGGGAGGGGGAGGTCTATGGTGAGTGTGAGTGTGAGGGTTATGGGTAGGGTTAGGTTCAGTGTGATGGGGATGGTGAGGGTTAGCGTTAGGGTTAGGGTGAGGGTTTAGGGTTATGTGAGGGTTAGGGTGAGGGTGAGGGTAAGGGTTAGGGTGAGGGTGAGTTTTAGGTTTAGCGTTAGACTTAGGGTGAGGTTGAGGGTTAGGGTTAGTGTCAGAGTTAGGGTTAGGATTACAGTTAGGGTGAGGGCTAGGGTTAGGGTGCAGGTTTGGGTTAAGATTAGGATTGGGGGAGAGCTGGGGTGAGGGTTATGTTAGGGTTAGGTTTAGGGTTAGGATGAGGCTTAGGGTGAGGTTGAGGGTTCGGGTGAGACTGAGGGTTAGTGTGTGGGTGAGGGTTAAGTTTAGGGTGAGAGTTAGGGTGATGGTGAGTGTTAGGGTGCAGGTGAGGCTTAGGGTTAGGGTTAGTGTTAGGGTGAGGGTTAGGGTAGGGTGCGGGTGAAGATTAGGGTTAAGTTTACGGGTAGGCTGAGGGTGAGGGTGAGGGTTAGGGTTAGGTGAGAAATAGTGTAAGGGTGAGGGTGAGGGTTAGGTTTAGGAATAGGGTTTGGGTTAGGATTAGGCTGAGGGTGTGGGTGAGGGTTAGGTTTAGGGTGAGGGTTAGAGTGACGGTGAGGGTTCGGGTGCGGGTGAGGGTTAGTGGGAATATTAGGGCTAGGGTGAGGGTTGGGTGAGGGTTCGGGTGAGGGTAAGGGTTAAGTGTAGAGTTAGTGTGAGGTTTATGGTGAGGGTTAGGGTTAGGGTTAGTGTTAGGGTTAGGATTACGGTTAGGGTGAGGGCTAGGGTTAGGGTGCAGGTTTGGGTTAAGATTAGGATTAGGGGGAGAGCTGGGGTGAGGGTGATGTTAGGGTTAGGCTAAGGGTTAGGGTGAGGCTTAGGGTGAGGTTGAGGGTTCGGTGAGACTGAGGGTTAGTGTGTGGGTGAGGGTTAAGTTTAGGGTGAGAGTTAGGGTGATGGTGAGTGTTAGGGTGTGGGTGAGGGTTAGGGTTAGGTTTAGGGTTAGGGTGAGGGTTAAGGTAGGGTGTGGGTGAAGATTAGGTTTAAGTTTACAGTTATGCTGAGGGTGAGGGTGAGGGTTAGGGTTAGGTGAGGTTTAGTGTAAGGGTGAGGGTGAGGGTTAGGTTTAGGATTAGGGTTTGTGTTAAGATTAGGCCGAGTGTGTGGGTGAGGGTTAGATTTATGGTTAGTGTTAGGGTGAGGGTTAGGGTGAGATTTAGGGTTAGGGTTAGTTTTAGGTTGAGGTTTAGGGTTAGGGTTAAGCTGAGTGTTAGGTTTAGGATGAGGGTAAGGGTGAGGATTATGGTTAGGGTGAGAGTAAGGTTTAGGGTTATTGTGAGTGTTAGGGTGAGGGTTAGGTTTAGGGACAGGGTGAGGGTGAGGGTTAGGGTTAGTGTAAGGTAAGGGTTAGGGTTAGGGTGAAGTTTAGGGTGAGGGTTAGGGTTAGGTTTTGGTTGAGGTTAAGGTTTAGGTTGAGGGTTAGGGTTAGGGTGAGGGTGAGGTTTAGGGTTAGGATTAGGGTTAGGGTTGCAGTTAGGCTGAGGGTGAGGGTTAGGGTTAGGGTTAGGGTTATGGTTAGGGTGAGGATTAGGGTGAGGTTTAGGGTTAGGGTTAGGGTTAGCCTTAGGGTTAAGCTGAGGGTGAGGGTGAGGGTCAGGGTTAGGCTTAGGGTGAGGGTTAGGTTTAGGGTGATGTTAAGGTGGGGGTGAAGGTGAGGGTTAGGGTTAGGGTAAGGGTGAGGTTTAGGGTTAGTGTTAGGGTTAGGGTGAAGTTTAGAGTTAGGGTTAGGGTTAAGGTTATTGTTAGGGTTAGGGTAAGGGTTAGAGTGAAGTTGAGTGTGAGGGTGAGTTTAAGGATTAGGGTGAGTTTTAGGGTGAGGGTTCGGGTGAGGGTAAGTGTTAGGATTAGGGTTAGGGTTAGGGTTAGGCTGAGGGTGAGGGTTAGGGTTAGTCTTAGGGGGAGGGTAAGGATTGGGTTGAGGGTGAGGGTTAGGGTTAGTCTTAGGGGGAGGGTAAGGATTGGGTTGAGGGTTAGAGTGAGGGTAAGCTTTAGGGTTAGGTTTAGGGTGAGATTTAGGATGAGGGTTGGGGTTAGGTTTAGGGTTAGGTTGAGGGTGAGGGTGAGGGTTAGGGTTAGGTTTAGGGTTAGGTTTAGGATTAGTGATGTGGTTCGGGTGAGGGTAAGGGTTAGGGTGCAGGTTAGGGTGAGGTTGAGGTTTAGGGTTAGGGTTAGGCTTAGTGTTCGTTTTAGGGTGAGGGTTAGTGTTAAGGTTAGAGTTAGGTTTAGGCTGAGGGATAGGGTTAGAGTGAGGGTGAGGGTTAGGGTGAGGGTTATGGTGAGAGTGAGGGTTAGGGTGCGGTTTAGGGTTAGGGTGATGGCTAGGGTGAGCGTGAGGGTTAGGGATAGGCTGAGGATTAGGGTTAGGGTTAGGGTTAGTGTGAGTGTTATTCTGAGAGTTAGGGTTAGGGTTAGGTTTAGTGTGAGCGTTAGGGTTAGGATTAGGGTGAGGGTAAGGGTTAGGTTGAGGGTTAGGGTGATGTTGAGTTTTAGGGTTAGCATTAGGGTGAGGGTTAGGGTTATGTTGAGGGTTAAGGTTAGGTTTAGGGTGAGGGTGTGGGTGAGGGTTAGGGTTAGGGTTAGGGTTCGGTTTAGAGGGAGGGTGAGGGTTAGTGTTAGGGTTAGGGTGAGGGTTATGGTTAGGGTGAGGGTTAACATTAGTGTGAGGGTTAGGGTTAGGTTTAGGTTTAGGGTGAGGGTAAGGGTTGGGGTGAGGATTAGGGTGAGAATGAGGGTTAGGGATATGGTGAGTGTTAGGGTGAGGGTGAGGTTGAAGGTGGGGTATAGGGTTAGGGTTAGCGTGAGGTTTAGGGTTAGGGTTAAAGGTAGGGTGATGTTCAGATTTCGGGTTAGGGATAGGGTTATTGTTAGGGTTAGGGTGAGGGTGAGGTTGATGGTGAATGTGAGGGTTCGGTTTAGGGTGAGGGTGAGGGTTAGGTTTAGGATTAGGGTTAGGGTAAGTATTGGGTTGAGGGTTAGGGTGAGGGTAAGGTTTAGGGTTAGGGTTAGGGTGAGATTTAGGGTGAGGGTTGGGGTTAGAAATAGGGTTTGTTTGAGGGTTAGGTTGAAGGTTAGGGTTAGGTTGAGGGTTAGGTTTAGGGTTAAGGTTATGGTTCCGGTGAGGGTAAGGATTAGGGTGAGGGTTAGGGTGAGGGTGAGGTTTAGGGTTAGGGTTAGGGTGAGGGTGAGGTTTAGGGTGAGGGATAGTGTTAAGGTTAGAGTTAGGTTTAGGGTGAGGGTTTGGGTTAGAGTGAGGTTTATGGCGAGGTTTATGGTTAGGGCGTGGATTAGGGTTAGCATTAGGGTTAGGTTGAGAATGAAGGTTATGCTTAGGATTAGGGTTAGGTTGCTGGTGAGGGTTAGGGATAGGTTTAGGGTGAGGCTAGGTTGAGTGTGTGGGTTAGGTTTAGGGTTAAGGATGGGGTGAGGATTAGGGTTAGGGTTAGGGTTAGTGTGAGTGTTAGGTTGAGTAGTATGGTTAGGGTTAGGTTTAGGAATAGGTTTAGTGTGAGTATTAGGGTTCGGATTAGGGTTACGGTTGGGGTGAGGGTAAGGGTTAGGTTGAGGGTTAGGGTGATGGTGAGGTTTAGGGTTAGCATTAGGGTTAGGGTTAGGGTTATGGTGAGGGTTAGGGTTAGGTTTAGGTTTAGGGTGAGGGTGAGGGTGAGGGTTAGGGTTAGGGTTAGTGTTAGGTTTAGCGTGAGCGTGAGGGTTAGTGTTAGAATTAGCTTGAGGGTTAGGGTTAGGCTCATGTTTACCGTTAGTGTGAGGGTTAGAGTTAGGGTTAGGGTTAGGTTTAGGGTGAGGGTAAGTGTTAGGGTGAGGGTTAGGGTGACAATGAAGGTTAGGGTTATCGGGAGTGTTAGGGTGAGGGTTTGGGTGAGGTTTAGGGTTAGGGTTAGGGTGACGGTGAGGGTTAGGGTTAGTGTAAAGTAAGGGTTAGGGTTAGGGTGAAGTTTAGGGCGAGGGTGAGGGTTAGGGTTAGTGTTAGGTTGAGGTTAAGGGTTAGGTTGAAGGTTAGGGTTAGGGTGAGGGTGAGGTTTAGGGTTAGGATTAGGGTTAGGGTTACAGTTAGGCTGTGGGTGAAGGTTAAGGTTGGGTTAGGTTTAGGATTAGGGTGAGGTTTAAGTTTAGGGTTAGGGTTAGGTTGAGGATTAGGGTTAGGGTTAGGGTGACGTTTTGGTTTAGTGTGAGGGTTAGGGTTATGTTATGGGTTAGGTTGAGGGTAAGTGTTAGGGTGAGAATGAGGGTTAGGGTTAGCGTGAGTGTTAGGGTGAGTGTTAGGGTTAGTGTTAGGGTTGTTGTTAGGGTTAGTATTGGGGTCAGGGTGAGGGATAGGGTTAGATTTAGGGTGAGGGTTAGTGTTAGGAATAGGGTTAGGTATAGGCTGCGGGTGAGGTGAGGGTTAGGTTTAGGGATAGTGTTTGGAGTAGGTTTAGGGTTAGTGTGACGGTTAGGGTGTGTGGTAGGGATAGGGTTAGGGTAAGGTTGGGGTTATTGTCAGGGTTAGAATTAGGGTTAGGTTTAGGGTTAGGGTGAAGTTAAGAGTTAGAGTGAGGGTGAAGGTGAGGGTGAGGTTTAGGGTTAGGGTTATGGTGAGGATTAGGTTGAGAGTTAAGTTTTGGGTTAGGGTTAGGTTGAGGGTTAGGGTGAGGATAAGGGTTAGGGGTAGGCTGAGGGTGAGGGTGAGAGTGAGGGTGAGGTTTAGGGTTAGGGTTAGGATTAGTGTTAGTGTTACAGTGAGGGTAAGAGTTAGGGTGAGGGTTAGAGTGAGGGTGAGGATTAGGGTTAGGGTTGGGGTGAGTGTTAGGTTTAGGGTGGAGGTTAGGGTTAGGGTGAGGTTTAGAATTAGGGTTAGGGTGAGGGTGAGGGTGAGATTTAGGGTGAGTTTTAGGGTTACAGTTAGGGTAAAGGTTCGATTGAGGGTGAAGGTGAGGGTTAGTGTTTGGATTAGGTTTAGGCTGAGGTTGAGAGTGAGGGTGTGGTTTAGGGTTAGGGTTAGAGTTAGGGTGAGGGCTATTGTGCGGGTGAGGGTTAAGGTGAGGGTGAAGGTAAGGATGAGGGTTAGGGTTGGGGTAAGGTTTAGGGTTAGGTTTAGGGTGAGGAACAGGATGAGTGTGAGGGTAAGGGTGAGAGTTAGTTTTAGGGTGAGGGTTAGGGTTAAGGTTAGGGTGAGGGTTAGTGTTATGGTGATGTTTAGGGTGAGGATGAGCGTTAGGCTAAGGGTGAGGGTGAGAGTTCGGGTGAGGGTTAGGGTCAGGGTGAGGGTGTGGTTGAGGGTGAGGGTTAGGTTTAGGGTTAGATTTAGGCTGAGGGTGAGGTTGAGGTTGAGGGTGAGGGTTAGGGTTTTGTTTAGGGTGAGTGTGAGGGTTAGTTTGAGGGTGAGGGTTCCGGTGAAGGTGAGGGTTAGGGTGTGGGAGAGTTTTAGGGTTAGGGTGAGGTTTAGGGTGACTGTGAGGTTTAGTGTGATGCTGAGGTTTAGGTTAGGATTAGGATGAGCCCTAGGGTGAGGGTGAGAGTTAGGGTTAGTTTTGAGTATAGGGTTGGGATTAGGGTTAAAGTTAGGGTAAAAGTGTGTATTAGGCTTCGGTGTAGGGTTAGGGTTAGGTTGAGGGTTAGGTTTAGTGTGAGTGTTAGTGTTAGTATTAGTGTTAAGGCTAGGGTGAGGGTCAGGGTTAGGGTTAGGTTTACGATTAGGGTGAGAGGGTTAGGGTTAGGTTTAGGGTGAGGGTGAGGGTCAAGGTTAGGGCTAGGGTGAGGGTTTGGATTAGGGTGAGGGTTAGGGTTAGTGTGAGGGTTAGGTTTAGGCTTAGGGTTAGGGTGAGGGTAAGGCTTAGGGTGAGGGTTGGGGTGAGAGTGAGCGTTAGGGTTATCGTGAGTGTTAGGGTGAGGTTTAGGTTGAGGGCTAGGGCGAGGGTGAGGGTTAGGGTTAGGGTGAGGTTTAGCGTTAGGGTTAGAGTTAGGGTGAGGCTTAGATTTAGGGTTAGGGATAGGGATAGGGTTAGGGTTATTGTTCGGGTCAGGGTGAGGGTGAGGTTTAGGGTGAGGGTGAGTTTGAGGGTTAGCTTTCAGGTTAGTGTAAGGGTTAGTGTGAGGGTCAGGGTTAGGTTGAGTGTGAGTGTTAGGATTAGGGGAAAGTTGAAGGCTTGGGTGAGGGTGAGGGTTAGGGTTCGAGTGTGGGTTAGGTTAGGATTAGGGTGAGGGTGAGGTTTAGGTTTACGGTGAGGGTGAGGGTAAGGGAGAGAGTTGGGTTAGGGTTAGGGTGAGGATGAGGATGAGGGTCAGGGTTAGGATTGGTGTTAGGGTTAGGATTTGGCTGAGGGTGAGTGTTAGGGTGAGGGTTAAGTTAAGGGTGATGTTTAGTGTGAGGTTTAGGGTTAGGTTTAGGCTTAGGGTTAGGCTTAGGGCGAGGGTCCGGGTGAGGGTGTTAGGGTGAGGGTGAGGGTGAGGATTAGTGTGTGGGTGAGGCTTAGGGTAAGTGTGAGGGTGTGGGTGACAGTGAGGGTTAAGGTGAGGGTGAGGGTTAGGGTTAGGGTTAGCATTATGGTGAAGTTTAGGGGTAGGGTGAGGGTTAGTGTGCGGGTTACAGTTAGGGTTAGGGTTAGGGTTAGGGTGAGGGTAAGCTTTAGGCTGAGGTTTAGTGTAAGGGTGAGTCTTATGGTGCGGGTTAGGTTTAGGGTGAGTGTTCGGGTGAGAGTTAGGGTATGGATTAGGGTTAGGGTGACGGTGATGGTTTGGGTTAGGGTTAGGTTGAGGGTTCCGGTTAGGGTTAGTGTTAGGTTTCGTGTTACGTTTAGGGTGAGGGTGAGTGTGAGGGTTAGTGTTAGGATTAGGGTTAGAGTTAGTGTTAGGTTGAGGGTGAGGGTGAGGGTGAGGGTTTTTGTTAGGGTGAGAGTTAGGGTTAGGGTGAGGGTTAGGGTGAGGGTTTGGGTTAGGTTTAGCGTTAAGATTAGTATTAAGCTGGGGGTTGGTTTAGCGTTAGGGTGAGGCTTAATATGAGGTGTAGAGTTAGGGTTAGGGTGAGGGTTAGGGTTAGGGATAGGGTGAGGGTTAGGGTTAGGATTAGGTTTAGGGTGAGGGTAAGTGTTAGGGTGAGGGATAGGGTTAGGGTGATGGCCAGGGTGAGGGTGAAGGTTAGAGTGAGCGTGAGGGTGATGGTTTGGTTAGGTAAGGGTTAGGGTTAGGGTTAGGGTGATGTTTAGGTTGAGGGTGAGGGTTAGGGTGAGTGTTAGGGTGAGGGTTATGGAGAGGGTGAGGGTTAGGGTTAGGTTTAGGTTTAGGGTGAGTGTGAGGTTGAGGTTGAAGGTTAGGGTTAGAAATATGGTTAGGGTTCGGTTAGGCTGAGGGTGAGGGGGAGTGTGATGGTTAGGGTGAGATTTAGGGTTAGGGTTAGTGTGAGGATTAGGGTGAGGGTTAGGGTTAGGTTTAGGGTTATGTTAAGGGCGAGCTTGAGGGTTTGGGTTCGGGTTCGGGTTAGGGTGAGGGTTAGGTTGAGTCTAAGGGTTAGGATGAGGGTTAGGGTGAAGGTAAGGGTGAGGGTTAGGGTGAGTGTTAGGGTTAGGGTTAGGGTTAGGGTGACGGTTAGGGTGAGAGTAAGGGCTAGTTTTATGGTTAGGTTTAGGGTGAGGGTGAATGTTAGGATTAGGGGTAAGTTTAGGGCTAGGGTGAGGGTGAAGTTTAGGGTTAGGGTAAGGGTGAGGGTTAGGGTGATTGGTAGGGTTAGAGTTAGGGTGAGGGTTAGCTTTAGTGTGAGGGTTATGGTTAGGTTTATGGTTTGGGTGAGGGTAAAAGTTAGGGTGAGGTTTAGGGTGAGAGTGAGGGTTAGGGTTATCATGAGTTTTAGGGTGAGGGTTAGGGTGAGGGTTAGCTTTAGGGTTAGGGTTAGGGTGAGGTTGAGTTTTAGGGTTAGGGTTAGGGTTAGGGTGAAGGTTAGGGTTAGGGTTAGGGTTTGGGTTAGAGTTAGGGTTAGGTTTAGGGTTAGGGTTATTGTTAGGGATATGGTTAGGGTGAGGGTTTGGCAGAGGGTTAGGGTTAGGGTTAGGTTTCTGGGTGAGTGTGAGGGTGAGGATTAGGGTGAGGATTAGGGTTAGGGTTAGGGTTAGGCTGAGGTTTACTGTTAGAATTAGGGTTTCGGTGAGGGTAAGGTTTAGGGTTACAGGTAGGATTAGTGTTATGGTTAGGGTTAGGCTGAGGGTGAGGGTTAGGTTTAGGTTTAGGTTTAGGGTGAGGGTAAGGGTTAGGGTTAGGATGAAGGTTAACCTGATGGGTAGGGTTAGAGTTAGGGTGAGGGTTAGGGTTAGTGTGATGGTTAGGGTTAGGTTTAGGGTTCGGTGGAGGGTAAGGGTTGGGTGAGGTTTACGTTGAGGGTGAGGGTAAGGGTTAGGGTGAGGGTTATTTTGAGGGTGAGGGTTATGGTTAGGGTCAGGCTTAGGGTGAGGATTAGGGTGAGGGTTACGTTGAGGGTTAGGGTTAGGGTGAGGGTGAGGTTATGATTATGGTTAGGCTGAGGCTGAGGTTTAGGGTTACGATTAGGGTTAGGGTGAGGGTTAGTGTTAGGGTTAGGGTGAGGGTGAGCATTACGGTTAGGTTTAGGGTTAGGAATAGGGTGAGGATTAAGATTAGCCTTAGTGTTAGTGTGAAGGTTAGGCTGAGGGATAGGGTTAGGGTTAGGTTTAGGGTTAGGTTTAGTGTGAGGGTTAGGGTTAGGGTTAGGGTTAGCGTCAGGGTGAGGGTAAGGGTTAGGGTGAAGGTTAGGTTGAGGGTGAGGGTTAGGGTAAGCAATAGGGATAGGGTTAGGTTGAGTGTTAGGTTAACGTTTAGGGTTATGGTGAGGGTGAGGGTGAGGATTAGGTTTAGGGTTAGAGTGAGGGTAAGGGTTAGGTTGAGGGTGAGGGTGATGGTTACAGTGACGTTGAGGGAAAGGGTGAGGGTGAGGGTTAGGGTTACATTTAGGTTAGGGTGAGGGTGAAGGTTAGGGTGAGGATTAGTGTTAGGGTTAAGATTTGGCTGAGGGTGAGGGTGAGGTTTAGGGTGAGAGTTAGGGTGTGTGAGGGTTAGGTTTCATGTGAGGGTTAGGGTGAGGGTGAGGGAATGGGTTAGGGTGATGGTTAGGTTGAGGGTGAGGTTTAGGTTGAGGGTTAGGGTGAAGGTGAGGGTTAGGGTTGGCGTCAGAGTTAGGGTGATGGTTAGGGTTACGGTTTGGGTTATGGTTAGGGTTAGGGTGAGCGTGAGTGTGAGGGTTAGGGTTCAGTTTAGGGTGAAGGTTAGGGATGGGGTGTGGGTTAGTATTAGGCTCAGTGTATGGCTGAGGGTGAGGGTTAGGGTTAGCGTCAGGGTTAGGGTGATGGTTAGGGTGAGGGTGAGGGTTAGGGTGAGGGCTAGAGTTAGGGTGAGTGTTAGGGTGAGGCTTAGGGTTAGGATTAGGGTTAGCATTAGGGTTAGATGGAGAGGTGGGGAGGGGGAGGGTGCAGGTTAGGGTTAGGGTGAGGTTTAGGGTTTGGGTTAGGGTTAGGGTTAGGGTGAGGATAAGTTTTAGGGTGAGTGTGAGGGTGATTGTTAGGGTAAGGGTTAGGGTTAGGGTTGGAGTGTGTGTGAAGTTTAGGGTGAGGGTCAGGGTTAGGGTAAGGATGAGGGTTAGGGTGAGGGTGATGGTTAGCTTTTGGGTGAGGGTTAGGGTTAGGGTATGGCTTATGGTTAGATTTAGGATTAGAGTGAGGGCTATGTTGAGGCTGAGGGATAGAGTTAGGATTAGGGTTAAGGTGAGGATAAGGGTTAGGGTTAGTTTGAGAGGTAGGTTTAGTGTGAGGGTTAGGGTTAGGGTAAGGTTTAGGGTGAGGGTAAGGGATAGGGTGAGGGTTGGATTAGGGTGACTGTTATGGTTAGGGTGAGGGTTAGGGTTAGGGTTAGAGTTAGGTTGAGGGTTAGTGTTAGGGAGATGTTTAGGGTGAGGGTGAGGGTTAGGGTTAGGGTTCAGGTTCGGGTTCGGATGACGGTTAGGGTTAGCGTTAGGGTGAGGGTGAGGGTGAGGGTGAGAGTGAGGGTTAGGTTTGGGATTAGGGTTAGGGTTAGGGTTAGGCTGAGGGTGAGGTTGAGGTGAGGGTGAGGGTTACGGTTAGGGTGAGGGTTAGGTTTAGGTTTAGGTTAACTGTGTGGGTTAGGGTTAGGATTAGGTTTAGGGTTAGGGTTAGGCAGACGGTGAAGTTGAAGTTGAGGTTCAGGGTTAAGTTTAGGGTGAGTGTTTGGCATAGGTTTACCATGAGGGTTAGGGTGACGGTGAGTGTTAGGTTGTGGGTGAGAGTTATGTTGAGGGTTAGGGTTAGGATTAGCGTGAAGGTTGGGGTTAGTGTGAGGGTTAGGGTTAGGGTTAGGCTTAGGGTGTGGGTAAGTGTTAGGGTGAGGGTTAGAGTGAGAGTGAGTGTTAGAGTTAGGGTGAGAGTTAGGGTGAGGGTTAGGATTAGGGTTAAGTTTAGGGTTAGGGTGAGGGTGAAGGTTAGGGTGATGTTAAGGGTTAGGGTGAGGGTTAGGATGAGGGTGAGGGTGAGGGCGAGGCTTAGGGTTAGGGTGAGGGTTAGGGTGACGGTGATTTTTAGAGTGAGGGTGAGGGTTAGGGTTAGGGTTACTGTGAGGTTAAGGGTTAGGGTGAGAGTTAGGTTGAGGTTGAGGTTTAGGGTTAGGGTTAGGGTTATGGTGAGCTTTAGGTTGAGGGTTAGGGTTTGGGTAAAGGTTAGATTGATGGTTAGGGTTAGGGGGAGTGTTAGGGTTAGCGTGAGGTTTAGGGTGAGCGTGAGGGTAAGGGTTAGGGTTAGTGTTAGGGTGAGTTTAAGGGTTAGGGTGAGGGTTAGGGTGAGGGTGAGGGTTAGGGTTAGCATTAGGGTTAGGGTGATGGTTAGGGTTAGGTTTAGGGTTAGGTTTAGGTTGAGGGTGACGGTGAGGATTAGTTTTAGAGTAAGGGTTAGGGTTAGGGTGAAGGTTAGGGTTAGGGTGAGGGTGAGGATGCGGGTTAGGGTGATGATGATGGTGAGGTTGAGGGTGAAGGTGAAGGTTAATGTTAGTATTAGGGTAAGGGTTATTGTTTGGGTTAGTGTGAGAATTAGTCTGAGGTGTAGGGTTAGGATTAGGTTCAGGGTTAGGTTTAGTGTGAGGGTTACGGGTATGGTTAGGGTTAGGGTTAGGGTGAGGGTTAGGGTTAGTGTGAGGATTAGGGTTAGGGTTAGAGTGAGGGTAAGGGTTAGGGTGAGTGTTAGGGTGAGGGTCAGGGTTAGGGTTAGTTTTATGGTGAGAGTTAAGTTGAGTCTTAGGGTGAGGGTGAGTGTTCGGGTTAGGGTTATGGTGAAGGCTAGGGTGAAAGTGAGGGTTGGGGTTAGGGTTAGGGATAGGGTGAGGATTAGGTTTAGGGTTAGGTTGAGCGTTAGTCTAAGGGTAAGTTTAGGGTTAAGTTGAGGGTTAGGTTAAGTGTGAGGGTTAGGGTTAGGGTTAGGATTAGGGTGAGGGTAAGTGTTAGGGTGAGGGATAAGGTGAGGTTGAAGTTTAGGGTTACCATTAGGTTTATGGTTAGGGTGAGGTTTAGGGTAGGCATTAGGATTAGGGTTAGGTTTAGGGTGAGAGTTAGGGTTAGGTTTAGTGTTAGGGTTAGGGTGAGTGTGAGGGTGAGTGTTAGGTTTAGGGTTAGGGTTAGGGTGCGGCTGAGCTTGAGGTTACGGTTAGGATTAGGGTTAGAGTTAAGGTTAGGCTTGTGCTGAGGGTGAGGCCGAGGGTGAAGGTTAGGGTTAGGGTTAGGTGAGGGTGAAATTAAGGGTTAGGGTGAGTGTTAGGGTGAGGGTGAGTTTGAGGGTTAGCATTAGGGTTATGGTGAGGGTTAGGTTTAGGGTTAATATTAGGGTTAGAGTTAGGGTGAGTGTGAGGGTGAAGGTTAGGGTTAGCTTTAGCGTGATAGTTAGGGTTAGTGTTAGGGTTAGGGTTCGGGTGAGTGTGAGGTTTAGGGTTCGGGTGAGACTGAAGTTGAGGTTGAGGGTGAGGGTTAGGGTTAGGAATAGGGTTAGGATTAGGGTTAGGCTGAGGGTGAGGGTGAGGATGAGGGTGAGGGTTAGGGTTAGGGTGTGGGTTACGGTTAGTGTGAAGGTTAGGGTGCGGCAGAGGGTAAGGGTTAGGGTGAAGGTGTTTGTTAGGTTTAGGGTTGGGGTTTCGGTGAGTGTTAGGGTGAGTGTTAGGGTTAGGGTTAGTTTTGTACTTCATTTGAAGTTTAGGGTGAGGGTTAGGGTTAGGGTAAGGGTGAGGGTTAGGGTGAGGGCGAGTGTTGGGGTTTGGTTGAGGGATAGGGTTAGGGTATGGGTTACGGTTAGGATTAGCATTAGGGTTAGGGCTATGTTGAGGGTGATGGTTAGTGTTAGGGGTAGGGTTAGGGTGAGGATTAGGTTTAGGGTTAGGTTTAGTGTGAGAGTTAGGGTTAGGGTAAGGTTTAGGTTGAGGTTAAGGGATAGGGTGAGGGTTGAGTTTAGGGTGATGGTTATCATTAGGGCGAGGGTTAGGGTTAGAACTAGAGTGAGGGTGAGGTGAGGGTGTGGATTAGGGTTAGGGTGAGGGTTAGGGTTAGGTTTAGGGTAACTCTGAGGGTTAGGGTTAGGATTAGGTTTAGGGTTAGGGATAGGCTGAGGGTGAGTGTGAGGGTGAGGGTGAGTGTTAGGGTTAGGTTGAGGTTTAGGCATAGGGTTACAGTGAGGGTTAGTGTTAGGGTGATGTTTTGGGTAAGGTTTAGGGTTAGGGTGAGGATGAAGTTTTGGGTGAGCCTGAGCATTAGGGTGTGGGTGAGGTTTAGGTTTAGGGTGAAGGTTAGGGTTACAGTGAGTGTTAGGGTGGGTGTGAGGGTTATGCTTAGGGTAAGGGTGAGGGATAGGGTTAGGATTAGGGTGAGGTTTAGGGTTAGTGTGAGGGTTAGGGTTAGAGTTAGGGTGAGGGTAAGGGTTAGAGTGAGGGTTAGGGTGAGGGTGAGGGAGAGGGTTAGTGTTAGATTGAGGTTGAGGGTTAGTGTTATGATTAGGGTTAGGGTTAGGGTTAGGGTGGGGCTCATCCCTCATGGTGAAGGTTAGGTTTAGGGTGAGGGTCAGTTTTAGGGTTAGGGTCAGGGTAAGTGTTAGGGTGATGGTTAGGTTGAGGGTGAGGGTTAGGTTTAGGGTTAGGGTTAGGGTGGGTGTTAGCGTGAGTGTTAGGGTTAGGGTTAGTTTTAGGGTTAGTGTGAGGGTTAACGTGAGGTTTATGCTTAGGGTTAGGGTTAGGGTTTTGTTTAGGGTGAGGGTGAGTGTTAGGGTGAGGGTTAGGGTGAGGTTGAAGGTTAGGGTTACCATTAGGGTTAGGGTTAGGCTTAGGGTTAGGGTGAGGGTGATGGTTAGGGTAGGCATTAGGATTAGTGTTAGGGTGAGTGTTAGGGTGAGGGTGAGGGTTAGGGTTAGGGTGAGAGTTAAGGTTACAGTTAGGGTTAGGGTTTGGGTGAGTGTGAAGTTTAGGGTTCGGATGAAACTGAGGGTGAGGTTGAGGTTGAGCGTTAGGGTTAGAAATAGGGTTAGGATTAGGGTTAGGCTGAGAGTGAGGGTGAGGATGAGGGTGAGGGTTAGGTTTAGGGTGTGGGTTAGGGTTAGTGTGAGGGTTAGGGTGAGGCAGAGGGTAAGGGTTAGGGTAAGGGTGAGGGTTAGATTTAGGGTTAGGGTTACGGTTAGTGTTAGGGTGAGGGTTAGGGTTACGGTTAGGGTTGCAGTTTGTGTGAAGATTAGTGTGAGGGTTAGGGTTAGGGTAAGGTTTAGGTTGAGGGTAAGGGATAGGGTGAGTGTTGGGATTAGGGGGAGGGTTATGTCTAGGTTGAGGGTTAGGTTTAGAACTAGAGTGAGGGTGAGATGAGGGTGAGGGTTAGGGTTAGGGTGAGAGTGAGGTTAGGTCAGGGTTAGGATTAGGGTAATTGTGACGGTTAGGGTTAGGATTAGGTTTAGGGTTAGGGTTAGGCTGAGGGTGAGGGTGCGGGTTTGGGTTAGGGTTAGGTTGAGGTTTAGGCATAGGTTTACGGTGTGTGTTAGGGTTAGGGTGATGTTTTGGGTGAGGTTTAGGTTTAGGATGAGGATGAGGTTTCTGGTGAGTCTGGGTGAGATTTAGGTTTAGGGTGAGGGTTAGGGTGACGGTGAGTGTTAGGGTGGGGGTGAGGGTTATGGTTAGGGTAAGGGTGAGAGATAGGGTTAGGATTAGGGTGAAGTTTAGGGTTAGTGTGAGGGTAAGGGTTAGGGTTAGGATCAGGGTGAGGGTAAGAGTTAGGGTGAGGGTTAGGCTGTGGGTGAGGGTTAGGATTATTGTTAGCTTTAGGGTGAGGGTTAGGGTAAGGGTTAGGTTGAGGGTTAAGGTGAGGGGTAGGGTTAAGGTTAGTGTGAGGATTAGGTTTAGTGTGAGGTTTAGGGTTAGGGTTAGGGTGAGGGTAAGGGTTAGAGTGAGGGTTAGGGTGAAAGCGAGGGTTAGGGTTAGAGTTAGGGTTAGTGTGAGGATTAGGGTGAGGGTTAGGGTTAGGGTTAGTGTTAGGTTTAGGGTGAGATTTAGAGTTAGGGTTAGGATTAGTGTGAGGGTGAGGTTTAGGGTGAGGCTTAGGGTGAGGGTTAGGGTGAGGTTGAGGGTGAGGGTGAGGGTGAGGGTTAGTGTTAGTGTGAGGTTTAGGGTTAGTGTTATGATTAGAGTTAGGGTTAGGGTTAGGGTGTGGGTGAGTTTGAAGGTTATGTTTAGTGTGAGGGTCAGTTTTAGAGTTAGGGTGAGGGTAAGGGTTAGGGTGAGGGTTAGGTTGAGGGTGAGGGTAAGGGTTAGGGTTAGGGTTAGGGTGAGTGTTAGGGTGAGGTGTAGGGTTAGTTTTAGGCTTAGGGTGAGGGTTAGCGTGAGGTTTAGGCTTAGGATTAGGGTTAGGGTTAGGGTGAGGTTTAGGGGGTGTGTGAGGGTTAGGGTTAGGGTCAGGGATAGGGTGATGGTGAGGGTCAGGGTTAGGGTGAAGGTGAGCGTGAGGAGGAGGGTTAGGGTTAGCATTAGGTTTAGAGTTAATTTTAGGCAGAGGGTGAGGGTGAGGATGAGGGTTAGAGTTAGGGTTAGGGTTAGGGTTACATTGAGGGTGATGGCTAGGGTGAGGGTGAGGGTTAGGGTGAGGGTGAGTGTGAGGGTTTGGGTTAGGTAAGGGTTAGGGTTAGGGTTAGGGTGAGGATTGGGTTGAGGGAGAGTGTAAGGGTTATGGTGAGGCTTAGGGTTAGGGTGAGGGTTAGGGTGAGGTTTAGGGTTAGGGTTAGGGTTAGGGTTAGGGTGAGGGTTAGGGTGAGGGTTAGGTTGAGGGTTAGGGTGAGGGTTAGGATTAGGGTTTGAGTGAGTGTTAGGGTTAGGGTTAGGGTGAGGGCTAGGGTGAGGATGAGGGTTAGGATTAGGTTTAGGGTTAGTTTGAGGGTTTGGGTTAGGGTTAGGGTTAGGTTGAGGGTTATGGCGAGGGGTATGTTTAGGGTTAGGGTGAGGGTTAGGTTTAGTGTGAGGGTTAGGATTAGGGTTAGGTTTAGGGTGAGCGTAAGGGTTAGGGTGTGCTTTAGGGTGAGAGTGAGGGTTAGTGTTAGTGTTAGTGTTAGTGTGCGTGTTAGGGTGAAGGTTAGATTTAGGGTTAGGATTAGGGTGAGGTTTAGGGTTAGGGTTAGGGTTAGGGTGAGTGTGAGGGTTAGGGTGTGGGTGAGGGTTCGGTTTAGGGTGAGGGTTAGGGTGACAGTGAGGGATATGGTGAGGGTGAGCTTTAGGGTTAGGTTTAGGGTGAAGGTAAGTGTTAGTGTTAGGATTAGTGTTAGTGTTATGGTGAGTTTTAGGGTTAGTGTTAGTGTCAGAGTTTGGGTTAGTGTGAGGGTTAGGGTTAGGGTTAGGATTAAGGTGAGGATAAGGTTTAGAATGAGGGTTAGGGTAAGCATGAGGGTTACAGTTAAGGTTAGGTTGAGGGTTAGGTTTTGGTTGAGGCGGAGGGTTTGATTTAGGATTAGGTTTAGGGTTAGGGTTAGGCTTAGGGTGAGTGTGAGGGTTCGGGTGAGGGTTCGGTTGAGGGTTAGGGTTAGGGAGAGGGTAAGGATTAGGGTTAGGGTGAGGGTTAGGGTTAGGTTTAGGGTTAGGGTTTGTGTGAGTTTTAGGGTTAGGGTTACGGTTAGGGTTAGGGTGAGGTTAAGGGTTAGGGTGAGGTTTAGGGTGAGGGTGATGGTTAGGATGAGGGTTAGAGTTAGGTTGAGGCATTAGGTTAATAATAGGGTTACCATTAATGTTAGGTGGAAGGGGAGGGGGAGGGGGAGGGTGCAGGTTAGGGTTGAGGTTTAGGGTTAGGGTTAGGGTTAGGATTAGGTTGAGGGTTTGGGTTAGTTTAGGGTTAGGATGAGGGTTATGTACAGGGGTAGGGTTAGGGTTAGGGTGAGGGTTAGGGTTAGTGTGAGGGTTAGGGTTAAGGTTAGCATTAGGGTGAGGGTAAGGATTAGGGTGAGGGTTAAGGTGAGTGTGGGTGTTAGGGTTAGGGTTAGGGTTAGGGTGAGGTTCAGAGTGAGGGCTAGCTTTAGGGTTAGAGTTGGGGTGAGTGTTAGGGTGTGGGTTAGGGTTAGGGTGAGGGTGAGGGTAAGGGTTAGGGTGAGGGTTATGGTGAGGGTGAGAGTGAGGGTTAGGCTTAGGCTGCGGGTAAGTGTTAGTGTGAGTTTTAGCGTGAGGGTGACGGTTATGGTTAGCATTAGTGTTAGGGTGAGGTTGCGAGTTAGGGTTAGGGTGAGGGTGACGGCTAGGGTGAGGGTTAGGGTTAGGTTTAGGGTTAGGGATAGGGTGAGGATTAGGGTTAGAGTTAGGGTTAGGGTGAGCGTTAGGCTGAGGGTTAGGGTTAGGGTTAGGTTGAGGGTTAGGTTTATTGTGAGGTTTGGGGTTAGGGTGAGTGTCAGGGTTACGGTGAGAGTTAGTGTGAGGGTTAGGGTTAGGGTTAGTGTTAGGGTGAGGGTGAGGGTGAGGGTTAGGGTTAGGGTTAGGGTGACGGTTAGGATTAAAGTGTGGGTTAGGTTTAGGGTTATGGTGAGGGTGAGGGTGAGGGTGAGAGTTAGGATGATGGTAAGGGTGAAGGTGAAGTTTAGGGTTTGGTGAGGGTTAGGGTAAGGCTCAGGGAGAGGTTTAGTGTTACGATTAGGGTTACGGTTAAGATTTGGCTGTGGGTGAGGGCGAGGGTGAGGCTGAGGTTTAGGGTTCATGTGAGGCTTAGGATGAGGGTAAGGCTTAGGGTGAGGTTTAGGGTTAGGGTGAGGGTGAGGGTGAGGTTTAGGGTGAGGGTTAGGGTGTGTGAGGTTTAGATTTCATGTGAGGGTTAGGGTGAGGGTGAGGGTTAGGTTGAGGGTGAGGTTTAGGGTGAGGGTTATGGTGAAGGTGAGGGTTAGGGTTGGCGTCAGAGTTAGGATGATGGTTAGGGTTACGGTTTGGGTTAGGGTTAGGGTTAGGGTGAGCGTGAGTGTGAGGGTTTGGGTTCAGTTTAGGGTGAAGGTTAGGGATGGGGTGTGGGTTAGTATTAGGCTTAGTGTATGGCTGAGGGTGAGGGTTAGGGTTAGCGTCAGGGTTAGGGTGATGGTTAGGGTGAGGGTGAGGGTTAGGGTGAGGGCTAGAGTTAGGGTGAGTGTTAGGGTGAGGCTTAGGGTTAGGATTAGGGTTAGCATTAGGGTTAGATGGAGAGGTGGGGAGGGGGAGGGTGCAGGTTAGGGTTAGGGTGAGGTTTAGGGTTTGGGTTAGGGTTAGGGTTAGGGTGAGGATAAGTTTTAGGGTGAGGGTTAGGGTGAAGGTTAGGGTTAGGGTTAAGGTTAGGTTAGGGTTAGGGTTAAGGGTAGGTTGAGGGTTAGGGTTAGGTTTTGGTTGAGGATTAGGTTTAGGGGTAGGGTAAGGCTTAGGGTGAGTGTGAGGGTTTGGGTGAGGATTAGGGTTTGGGTTAGGGTTAGGATTAAGGTGAGGGTTTGGGTTAGGTTTAGTGTGAGGATGAGGGTTAGGCTGAGGGGTAGGATTAGGGTTAGGGTGAGGGTTAGGTTTAGTGTGAGGGTTAGGGTTGAGGTTATGGTTAGGCCTCAACCTCACCCTCAACCTAACACTAACCTAACCCACACCCTAACTCTAACACTCACCTTAAACCTAACCTTTACTCTCACCCTCACCCTCACCCTAAACCTAACCCTAACACTCACCCTAAACATATCCCTAACCCTAATGCTAACCCTAACGTTCACCCTCACCCTAACCCTAAGCCTAGCCCTTACTCTCACCCTAAACCTAACCCTAACCCTAACCCTCACACTAAACATAACCCTCAACCTAACCCTAAGCCTACCGCTCAGCCTAAGCTCAGACTAACCCTAACCCTAACCCTAATCCTCACCCTATCCCTAACCCTAACCCTAACTTTCATCCTCACCCTATCCCTAAACCTAACCCTAACCCTAATCCTAACCCATACCCTAAAACTCACGATAACCCTAACACTCACTCTCAGCCTAAATCTCACCCTAACCCTTACCCTCACACAAACCCTAACCCTAACCATAACCCTCATAGTAAACCTAACCCTCACCTTATCTCTAAACCTACACCTCACCGTAAACCTCATACTTAACCTAACCCTAACCCTCACCCTCACCCTAGCCCTAAACTTACCCTAATCCTAACACTCACCCTCACCCTAACACTAATCCTAAACCTCTCCCTAGCCCTCACCCTCGCCCTTACCCTCACCCTCACACTAACCCTAACCCTAGCCCTCATCCTCACCCTCACTCTAACCCTAACCCTAACACTAACCCTCACCCTAACCCTCAACCTAACACTAACCCTAACCTTAACCCTCACCATCACCCTAAACCTCATCCTAACCCTTAGCCTCAACCTAACCCTCACTCTAACCCTAACCCTAACCCTCACCCTCACAATAAACCCTAACCCTAACCCTTACCCTAACCCTCACCCTAACCCTCACCCTAACCCTAACCCTAAACCTCACCCGCACCCTAAATTCACCGACACCCTAACCCTCACCCCAAACCTAACCTTCACCCACACTCTAACCCTGTCTTACCCGAATCCTCACGCTCACGCTAACCCTCACCCTCACCCGAAACATCTCCTTAACCCTAACCCTGAAAATAACCCTCACCCTAACCCTCACGTGAACCCTTAGCCTCATCCTAACCCTCACCTTAACCCTAACCCTAAACCTCACCTTCACCCTCACCCTAACCCTAACCCTCACCTTAACCCTCATCCTATCCCTAACCCTAAACCTAAATCTAACCACTACCCTAACTTTCACCCTCACTCTCACCCTCGCCTAAACCTAAACCTAATCCTAATCCTATCCCTAACCCTCAACCTCACCTTCACTCTAACACTAACACTATCCCTAACCCTCATCCTCACCGTCACCCTAACCCTAACCCTAACTCTAAAAATAACCCTAATCCTAACCCTAAATCTAATCCTAAACATCACCCTTACCCTAACCCTAATCTGAAGCCGAACCTCAATCCTCACCCTAACACTCACCCTCACCCTAACCATAACCCTAATCCTAAAAGTCACCTTAACACTCACGGTAACCCTAACCCTCACTCTCACCATAACCCTCACCCAAACACTTACCCTCACCCTAACAATTACCCTAAACTTAACCCTCACACTAAACCTTACCCTCACCCTAATCCTAACCTTACCCGTCACACTAACCCTAACACTAAACCTCATCTAAACCCTAACCCTAAAACTTACCCTCACCCTAAGCCTCACTCTCACCTAACCCTCCTGCTCACCCTAACCCTAACCCTAATCCTCACCCTAACCCTCACCCTAACCTTAAACCTAACCCTAAATTTGCCCCTCACACAAACCATCACCCTAACCCTGACCCTAACCCTCACCCTCACCCTTGCCCTCACCCTGACTCAAGTCCTAACCCTAACATTAACCCTAACCCTATCCCACATCCTCACCCTCACACTAACCCTAAACCTAACCCAACCCTAACCCACATCCTAACCCTAACCTCCACCCTAAACCTAACTCTAAACTTCACCCTCACCCTAACCCTAAACCCAATCCTCACCCATCCCTAACCCTAACCCTAAACCTCACCCTCACCGTAACCCTAATGTTAACCCTAACCCTCACACTCACACTCACCCTAGCCCTAACCCTAAACCTAACCCTAAACCTAACCCTCATTCTCACCGTAACCCTCACCCTACACCTTACCATCAGCCTAACCCTATCCCTAACCCTATCCATGACACTAAAACTAACCCTGACCCTAACCCTACCCCTCACCCTAAACCTAAACCTAAACCTCACTCTAACCCTAACGCTAAACCTCACCCTCACCCTAGACCTCACCCTAACCCTAACCCTAACCCTAATCGTCACCCAAATCCTCAGCATAACCCTATCCCTAACGCTAACACTCACCCTAACCCTCACCTAACCCTAACATTAACCCTAAACCTCATCATCACCCTAACCCTCAGCCTAAACCTAAGCCTAACCCTCACACTCACCCTCACCCTCAGCTAAATACTAACAATAAAACTAATCCTAACCCTAACCGTCACACTCACCCTCACCGTAACCCAAAACCTAACCCTAACCCTCAACCTTACCCTCACTCTAACCCTCACCCTAACACTTATTCCAACCCTCAGCCTAACCCTAAACCTAACGCAAAGCCTCACACTCACACTCACCCTCACCCTAACCCTCACCCTAACACTCAACCTAAACCTAACTCTAACCCTAACCCTAACACTCACCCTCACCCTAACTGTAACCCTCACCTTCACCCTCACCCTCACACCAACCCTTACCCTCACCATAACCTTAATCCTAACCCTAACCCTCACACTGAACCTAACCCTCACCCTAACCCTAACCGTAAACCTCAGCCTAACCCTCATCCTAACCCAAAACCTCACCCTAACACTAACCCTAAACCTAACCCTCACTCTAACCCTCACCCTCACCCTAACCCAACCCAAACACTAACCTTCAAACTAACCGTCACCATAACCCTAGCCCTAACCCTAACACTCACCCACACCCTAACCCTCAACCTAACAATAACCCTAACCCTAACCCTAATCCTAATCCTAAACATCACCCTCACCCTAAACCTAACCAGAACCCTAACCTGAATTCTCACCCTAACCCTCACCCTCATCTTAACCCTAAACCTAAACCTAACCATCACCCTAAACCTCACCCTAACACTAACCCTAACCCTAACCCTCAAACTAAACCTTACCCTCACTGTAAACCTAACAATAACACTCACCCTAACCCTAAACCCAAGCCTAATACTAAACCTCACCTTAACCCTAACCCAAACCCTCAGCCTCAGCCTAGGCCTCATTCTAACCCTAACCCTCACCCTAACCCTCACCCTAAACCTCACCCTAACCCTACCCTTAACCCTAAACCTCAACCTCACCCTAACCCCCACCCTAATGCTAACCCTAACCCTCACCGTCACCATCGCCCTCACCCTGACCGAAGTCCTGACTCTAAGGCTAACCCTAATCCACACCGTAAACCTAACCCACCCTAAACCTAACCCTAACCCTTACCCTCACCCTCACCCTCACCCTAACCCTAACCTTAATCCTCACCCTATCCCTAAACCTCACCATAACCCTCAACCAAACACTAGCCCTCACTCTAACACTAACACTCAACCTAACCCTCACCGTAACCTTAATCCTAACCCTAAACCTCACCCTCACCCTAACCTTAACCCTAAGCCTTACCCTAACCCTCACCCTAACCCTCACCCTCACCCTAATTCTAACCCTAACCCTCACCCTAACCCTAACTTTCACCTTCACCCTAACTTTACCCTCACCCTAAGACTAACCCAAAACCTAACCCTCATACTAACCTTAACCCTCACCCTAACCCTAACCCAACCACACAGCCTAAACCTCATCCGAAGCCTAAATCCTAACCCAAACCCCCACCCTAACTCTAAACCTAACCCTCACCCTCACCCTCAACCTAAATCTAACCATAACCGTAATCCTAACCCTAACCCTCACTCTCACCCTAACTCTAACAATAACCCTAAACCTAAAACTCACCCTCACCCTCACCCTCATGCTCACACTTACCCTAACCCTAACACTAACCCAAACACTCACCCTAACCCTCATCGTAACCCTCAACTTCACTCTAAACCTCACCCTCACCCTAAACCTCAACCTAACAGTTACCCTCACCCTAACCCTAACACTAACCCTAACCCTAATCCTCACACTAACCATAACCCTAACTCTAACCCTAATCCTAGCCCTTACCATAACCCTCAGGCTAAACCTCACCCTAGCTCTACCCCTAACCCTAACCCTCACGCTCACTCTATCCCTAACCCTAACCCTCACCCTAACCCTAACCCTAACCCTCACCCTCACCCTAAACCTAACCCTAACCCTAACCCTAACCCTCAGCCTAACACTCACACTAAACCTAAGGCTAACCCTATACCTCACACTCACCCTAACGCTCTCCCTAACCATTACCCTCACCCAAAACCTAACCCTAACGCTAATCCTTACAGTAAACCTAACCCTCACCCTAAACCTAACCCTAATCTTCACCCTGACCCTATCCCTCACTTTATCCCTAATCCTAACACTCACCCTCATCCTAACCCTAACCCTCACCCTAACCCTCACCCTAACCTTAACCAAACCATAACCCTCACCCAACCCTAATTCTCACCTTCACCCTCACCCACAGCCTAACCTTAACCCTAACCCTAATGCAAACCCTAACCATCACACTCACCCTAACCCTCACCCTAACCCTTACCTCACCCTAACCCAAACCCTACCACTCACCCTAAACCAAACCCTAACCCTATCCCTAAACCTTACCCTCACCCTTGCCAACACCATACCCCTAATCCTAACACTCACCCTCATACTAACCCTAACCCTCACCCTAACACTAACCCTCACAATGACCCTAATCTTCACCCTCAGCCTAACCCTAAACCTAACCCTAATCTTAACCCTAACACTCAGCCTAACCCAAACACTCAGCCTAACCCTAACCCTCACCCTAACCCTAACCCTAACCCTCACCTTAACCCTCATCCTAACCCTAACATTAACCCTAATCCTCCCCCTCACCCTAACAGTCACCCTAACCCTAACCCTAAACCTCACCCTCACCCACACCCTCACCGTCAGCCAAATCCTAAACCTAACACTAATCCTAAACTTAACCATCACCCTCACCCTCACCCTCACCCTAACCCTAACCCTAACCCTAAACCTAACCCTAACCCTCATCCTCACCTTCACTCTAACCCTAACCCTAAAACTAACCCTCAACCTAACCCTCACCCTAACACTAACCCTAACATTAACCCTCACCATCACCCTAACCCTCATCCTAACCCTTAGCCTCAACCTAACCCTCACCCTAACCTAACCCTAATCCTCACCTTCACCCTAACCCTAACCATAACCATAACCCTCACCCTAATCCTCACCCTAACCCTAACCCAAAGGCTGTCCATCACCCTAATCCTCACTCTAACCCTAAACCTCCCCCTCACCCTAAACCTAACCCTAATCCTAAACCACACCCTAACACTAAACATAACCTAACCCTCACACTAACCCTAAACCTCACCCTAAACCTAAACCTACCCCTCAGCCTAACCCTCATCCTAAGCCAAAAGCTAACCCATCCCTCACCCTAACCATAACCCTAACTCTAACACTCACCTTAACCCTAAAGCTAACCATCACCTTCACCCTCAACCTAACCCTAACCCTAACCCTAATCCTAACCCTAAACCTCACACTCACCCTCACCCTAACACTAACACTAACCCTAACCCTCATCCTCAACCTCATCCTCACCCTCACCCTAACCCTATGCCTAACCCTCACCCTAACCCTAACCCTCACCCTAAACCTAAAATTAACCCTCACCCTAACCCTCACCCTAACCCTCACCCAAACCCTAACTCTAACCCTCACCCGCTCCCTAAATTCACTGTCACCCTAACCCTCACCCTAAACCTAACCTTCACCCACACCCTAACCCTCATTCTCATCCGAAACCTCACCCTCACGCTAACCCTCACCCTCACAATAACATCACCTTAACCCTAACCCTGAAACTAAAACTCACCCTAACCCTCATCCTAACCCTTAGCCTCACGCTAACCCTCACCCTAACCCTAACGCTAAACCTCACCCTAACCCTCACCCTAACCCTACCCCTCATCCTAACCCTAACCGTAAAACTAAACCTAAACCTTACCCTAACTCACCCTCACCGTCACCCTCAGCCTAAACCTAAACCTAATCCTACCCCTAACCCTTACATTCACCCTCACCCTAACACTAAAAATAACCCTAAATTCACCCTCACCATAGGCCTCACTCTAACCATAACCCTCATGCTAACCCTAACCCTAATCCTAACCCTCACCCTAACCTTAAACCTAAATCTAACCATCACCCTAACCCTCACCGTAACCCTAACATTAACCCTAAACCTCACCCTCACACAAACCATCACCCTAATCCTAACCCTAACCCTCACCCTCACACTTGCCCTCACAATGATCCAAGTCCTAACCCTAACCCTAATCCTAAACCTCACCCTCACCCTCACCCTAAAACTAACCATAAACCTATCCCTCATCCTCACCCTCACACTCAACCTAACCCTAACACAACCCTAACCCACACTCTAACCCTAACCCACACTCTAACCCTAACACTAACCCTCAACCTCAACTTAACCCTAACCCAAATCCTCACCCATTCCTAACCCTAACCCTAACCCTCACGCTCACACTAGACCTCATCCTTACCCTAACCCTAACCCTCACCCTAATCCTCACCCTAACCCTAACTCTAACCCTAACACTCACCTTAACCCTAAAGCTAACCCTCACCCTCACCCTCAACCTAAACCTAACCCTAACCCTCACCCTCACCCTAAATCTAACTCTAAAACTAACCATAACCCTAACCCACTCCCTCACCCTCAACCTCACCCTCACCTGAAACCTATCCCTAACCCTAACCGAAACCCTAAACCTCACCTTCACCCTAACGCTAACCCTAACCCTAAACCTAACCCTCACCCTAACCCTCACCCAAAACCTAACCCTAACCCTCACCCGCACACTAAATTCACTGTCACCCTAACCCTCACCCTAAACCTAACCTTCACCCACACCCTAACCCTCAGTCTCACCCGAAACCTCACCCTCACGCTAACCCTCACCCTAACCCTAACCCTAAACCTCACCCTCATCCTCAGACTACCACTACCCCTCACCCTACCCCTCATCCTAACCCTAAACCTAACCCTATACCTAACCCTTACACTAACTCTCACCCTCACCCTCACCCTCAGCCTAAACCTAATCCTAATCCTACGACTAACCCTCACCCTCACCCTCACCCTAACACTAACACTAACCCTAACCCTCATCCTCAACCTCACCCTCACCCTAACACTAACACTAAAAAAAACCCTAACCCTAACCCTAAATCTAATTCTAACCCTCACCCTAACCCTAACCCTAACCCTAACCCTAACCCTCACCCTAACACTCACGTTGACCCTAACCCTCACTCTCACAATAAGCCTCACCCAAACCCTGACCCTCACCCTAACACTTACCTTAACCTTAACCCTCACACTACAACTTAACCTCACCCTCACCCTAACCATACCCCTCACACCATGCCTAACACTAAACCATATCCTAAACCTAACCCTAACCCTCACCCTCACCCTAGGCCTCACTCTAACAAAACCCTCATGCTAACTTTAACCCTAACCCTAACCCTCACCCTAAACCTCACCCTAAGCTTAAACCTAAATCTAAACATCACCCTAAACCTCACCCTAACCCTAACATTAACCCTAACCAACACCCTCACACAAACCATCACCCTAACCCTAACCCTAATCCTCACCCTCACCCTTGCCCTCACCCTGACCCAAGTCCTAACCCTAACCCTAATCCTAACCCTCACACTCACCCTCACCCTAACACTAACCCTAAACCTATCCCTCATTCTCACCCTCACACTCAACCTAGCCCTAACCCAACCCTAACCCACACCCTAACCCTAACCCTCACCCTAACCCTAAACCTAACCCTCACCCTCACCCTCAACCCTAACACTAACCGTAATCCTATCCCTCATCCTCACCCTCACACTCAACCTAACCCTAACCCAACCCTACCCCACACCCTAAACCTAACCCTCACCCTATCCCTAACCCTAACCCTCACCCTCACCCAAACCCTAACACAAATCCTCACCCATTCCTAACCCTAACCCTAAGCCTCACCCTCACACTAGACCTCATCCTAACCCTAACCCTAAACCTCACCCTCACCATAACCCTACTGCTAACCCTAATCCTCACCCTAACCCTCACCCTAATCCTCATCCTAACCCTAACCTAAACGCTGTCCATCACCTTAATCTTCACTCGAACCATAACACTCACCCTCACCCTAAACCTCACCCTAACCCTAACCCACACCCTAACACTAAACATAACCTAACCCTCACCCTAATCCTAAACCTAACCCTCAGCCTAACCATCATCCTAAGCCTAAACCTAACCCATCCCTCACCCTAACCCTAACACTCACCTTAACCCTAAAGCTAAACCTGACCCTCAACCTCAACCTAACCCTAACCCTAACACTAATCGTAACCCTAACCCTCACCCTCACCCTCACCCTAACTCTAAAATTAACACTCACCGTAAACCTCTCCCTCACCCTCTCCCTCATGCTAACCCTAACCCTATCCCTAACACTCACCCTAACCCTAACCCTCACCCTAAAACTAAACCTAACCCTCACCCTCACTCTAACCCTAACCCTAACCCTAACTCTCTCCCTAAACCTGACCCCAACTCTCACCTTCAATCTAACCCTCACCCTCACCCTAAACCTCAGCCTAACCCTCCCCCTCCCCCTAACCCTATCACTATCCCTAACCCTAATCCTCACCGTAACCCTAACACTAACTCTAACCCTCAAACTAACCCTCACCCTCACCTAACACTAACCCTAACCCTCACCCTAACCCTAAACCTAAACCTAACGCGCACACTCACCCTATACCTAAGCCTAACCCTAACACTCACCCTAACACTCATGATAAACCTAACCCTAACCCTAACCCTAAACCTAACCCTAAACTGCAACCTCACCCTAGTCTTCACCCTAACCCTAACCCTAACACTCACCCTCACCCTAACCCTAATGCTAACCCTAACCCTTAACCTCACACTAAACCTAAACCTAACCCTAACCCTAACCCTCACCCTAACCCTCACCCTAACCCTTACCTTCACCCTAAACCTAACCCGAACCCTAACCCTGAAACTAACCCTAATCCTCAAACGAACCCTAACCCTACCCCTCAGCCTAACACTCATCCTAACCCTAAACCTAACCTAAGCCCTCACCCTTACCCTCACCCTCACCCTCAGCCAAAACCTAACACTAACCCTAAGCTTGGACCTAATCCTCACCCTATCCGTAACCCTAACCCTAAACCGCAACCTCACCCTAGTCCTCACCCTAACACTAACCCAAACCCTAACCCTCACCCTCACCCTAACACTTACCCTAAACCTAACCCTAACCCAAACCCTAACCCTAAAACTAAACCTAACCCTCACCCGAAACCTAAACCTACCCATCAGCCTAACCCTCATCCTAAACCTAAACCTAACATAAACCCTCACCCTAGCCCTCACCCTAAGCCTAACCCTTACCCTAACCCTCACACTAACAATAAACCTAACCCTAACCCTAAACCTAACTCTAACCCGCACCTTAACCCTAACCCTAACCCTAACCCTCACCCTCACACTAACCCTAACCCTAAACCTCAACCTCACCCTAACCCTAAACCTAAACCTATCACTAACCCTAACCCTCACCCTAACCCTCACCTTAAAACTCACGATAACCCTAACCCTAACTCTCAACGTAACCCTACCCCTCACCCTACCCCTCACCCTCACCCTCACCCTAACCCTCAAACTAACAATAAGGCTAACCTTAAACCTCACACTCACCCTAACCCTCACCCTAAACCTCACCTTCACCCTATCCCTAACCCGAACCTAAACCTCACGCTAAACCTCACCCTAAACCTTACCCTCACCCTAACCCTTGCCCTCACCCTAACACTAATCCTAACCCTAACCCTCACACTAACCCTATCCCTAAGCCTAACCCTAACCCTAACCCTAATCCTCACCCAAGCCCTAACCCTAACCCTCACCCTCACCCTAACTCTAACACTAACCCTAACCCTAAACCTCACCGTCACCCTAACCCTAACCCTATCCCTAACCCTCAGCCTAACCCTAACCCTCACCGTAACCCTTGCCCTCACCCTAACACTAACCCTAAACCTAACCCTCACACTAACCCTAAACCTAACGCTAACCCTATCTCTAACCCTCACGTAACCCTAACCATAACCCTAACCTCATTATAACACTAACCCTCACCATAACCCTCACCCTAAAACTCATGATAACCCTTACCCTCACTCTCACCCTAACACTCACCCTAACCCGTACCCTCACCCTAACCAAAACAATAACTCTCAAACTAACCCTAACCCTCAACCTAACCCTAACCCTCACGTTAACCCTCACCCTCACCCGAAACCTAATCCTAACCCTAACCCTAACCCTCAGCATAACACTCACACTAACCCTAAGGCTAACCCTAAACCTCACACTCACCCTAAAACTCACCCTCACCCTAACCCTCAAATTAACCTAACCCTCACCCAAAAACTCACCCAAACACTCACGATAACCCTAACCCTCAATCTCAGCCTCAACCTCAACCTAAACTTTACCCTTACCCTAAACCTAAACCTAACCCTAACCTTAACCCTCACACTAACCCTAACCCCCATCCTAACACTAAACCTCACCCTAGCCCTATACCTAAGCCTCACCCTCACCCTAGCCCTAACCCTAACACTCTCCCTAACCCACACCCTAACCCTAACCCAAACCCTCACCCTCACCCTCAGCCAAATCCTAAAACTAACACTAATCCTAACCCTCTTCCTCACCCTCACCCTAACCCTAACCCTAACCCTAACTCTCACCCTGACCCTCAACCTTACCCTAACCCTCACCCTCACCCTCAACCTAACACTAAACTAACTCACACCCTACCCCTAACCCTCACGCTAACCCTAAACCTAGTTCTCACCCTCATCCTCACCCTCAACCTCACACTCAGCATAACCCTGAAAATAACCCTAACCCTAACCCTAAACCCTAATCTAACCCTCACACTATCCCTAACCCTAAAACTAACCCTCACCCTAAACCTAACCCTTACCCTAAACCTCAACCTCACCCTAACCCTCACCCTACCCCACAGCCTAACCCTCACCCTTACCCTAACCTTAACCCTCACTCTTACCCTATCCCTAACCTTACCCGAATCCTAACCCTCACCCTCACCCTAACCCTCAACCTCACCCTCAACCTCAGACTAACCCTTAGCTTCACCCTCACCCTAACCCTAACACTAACCCTAGTCCTCACAATAACCCTAACCCTAAACCTAACCCTAACCCTCATCCCAACCCGAACCCTAACCCTCACCATAACCCTAACCCTCACCCTAACCCTAACCCTCACATTAACCCTAACACTAACCCTCACCCTCACCCTAAACATAACCTTAACCCTAAACCTCATCCTCACCTAACACTCACACTAAACCAAGGCTAATCCTAAACCTCATTCTCTCCCTAACCCTCACCTGAATCCTTACTCTCACCCAAACCCTAACCCTTACCCTAACCCTCACACTAAACCAAACTCTCACCGGAACCCTAATCCTACCACTCACCCTAACCCTCAGCCTAACCCTAACCCTAAACCTCACCCTCACCCCAGCCCTCACCCTACCCCTAATCCTAAAACTCACCCTCATCCTAACCCTCACCGTACCACTCACGCTAACCCTAACCCTCACGCTCACCGTAAAACTCACCCTAACCCTTACCCTCGCCCTAACCCTAACCCTAACCCTATCCCTGACACTAAACCTAACCCTCAGCCTAACCCTACCCCTCACCCTACCCCTAACCCTAAACCTCATTCTAAACCTAACTCTAAACCTCACTCTAACCCTAACCCTAACCCTCACCCTCACCCTAGACCTCACCCTACCCCTACCCCTACCCCTAACCCTAACCCTCACCCAAACCCTCACATTAACCCTATCCCTAACTCTAACACTGACCCTAAACCTCACCGTAACCCTAACATTAAACCTAAACCTCATCATCACCCTAACCCTCAAACTAAACCTAAGCCTAACCCTCACCCTCACAACTCACCCTCAGCCAAATCCTAACCTTAAAACTAATCCTAAACCTAACAGACACCCTCATCCTCACCCTAACCCTAAAGGAACCCTCAACCTCAACCTCACCCTAACACTCACCCTAACACTCATTCCAACCCTCAGCCTAACCCTAATCCTAACACATGCCCTCACACTCACCCTCACAATCACACTAACCCTCACCCTAACACTCACCCTAAAGCTAACCCTAACTCTAACCCTAACCCTCACCCTAACCATAAGCCTCACCCTCACCCTAACCCTCAACCTTACCCACACCCTAATCATAATCCTAACCCTAACCCTCACACTAACCCTAACCCTCACCCTTAACCTAACCCTAAACCTCTGGCTAACCCTCATCCTAACACTAAACCTATCCCAAACCCTCACCCTAACTGTAACCCTAACCCTCACCCTAAACCTCGCCCTAACCCTTAACCTCAAACTAACGCCAACCCTACCCCTAAACCTCACCCTCATTCTAAACTTCACTCTAAATCTAACCCTCACCCTAACCCTTACCCTCACCCTAAACTTCACCCTAACACTAACCCTAACCCTAACCCTAACCCTCACCCTAACCTTCACCCTCACCCTAACCCAACCCAAACCCTAACCCTCAAACTAACCGTCAACATAAACCTAATCCTAACCCTCACCCTCACCCTAACACTAACCCTCAACCTAAACCTAGCCCTAACCCTAACCCTAACCCTACCCCTCACCCTCACCCTCACCCTAAACCTCACCCTCACCCTCATCCTCAGCCTAAACATAACCCTAACCCTAACCCTCACGCTCACCCTCACCCTGACCCTAACCCTAAGCCTAACCCTAATCCTAAACATCACCCTCACCTTAACCCTAATCCTAACCCTAACCTTAACCCTCAACCTAACCCTCACCCCCACCCTAACCCGAACCCTAAACCTAACGGCCACCCTAAACCTCACCCTAACACTAACCCTAACACTAACCCTCACACTAAAACTTACTCTCACGCTAAACCTAACCCATTACCCTAACCCTAACCCTAAGCCTAACTAAACCTCACACTAACCCTAACCCAAACCCTCAACCTCACCCTAGGCTTCATTCTAAACCTAACCCTCACCCTAACCCTGACCCTAACCATAACGCTCAACCAACCCCTCACCCTTACCCTAACCCTAAACCTCACCCTAACACACTTCCTAACCCTAAACTTAACCCTAAACCTCACGCTCACCCTAATGCTACCACTAACCCTCAGCCACACCCTCTCCCTCACTCTGACCTAAGTCCTAACCCTAACGCTAAACCTAAATCAAAACCTAACACTCACCCACACCCTAACGCTAATCCTAACCCTAACCGTATCCCTCACCCTCAACCTCATGCTCACTGTAACCCTAATGCTAACCCAAACCCTCACCCTCACCCTAATCCTAACCCTAACCCTAACCTTCACCCTAACCCTAGCCCAAACCCTATACCAAACCCTAAACCTCACCCTAACCTTCACATTGACCCTAACCCTCACCCTAAACTTTTCCCTCACCCTAACACTAATCCTAAACCTAAATCTCACACTAACCTTAAACCTCACCCTAACCCTAACCCAACCACTCAGCCTAACCCTCATCCTAAGCCTAAATCTTAACCCAAACCTTCACCCTAACGCTAAACCTCACCCTAAAACGCATCTTCACCCTAAACCTCACCCTCACCCTAAACCTCAACCTAACCCGGACCCTCACCGTAACCGTAACCCTAACCCTAACCCTAAACCTCACACTAACCCTAAACCTAACGCTAACCCTAACCCTAGCCCTTACCCTAACCCTCATCCTAACTCTAAACCTTACCTGAACCCTCACCCTGACCCTAACCCTAACACTAATCCTCACCCTAATCCTAACCCTAATCCTAAACCTCACCCTCACAATAGTCCTCACCCTAACCCTAACCCTCACGCTCACCCTAACACTAATCCTAAGCCTTACCCTAAAACTCACCCTCACCCTCACCCTCACCCTCAGCCTAACCCTAACCCTAACTATAATCCTAAACCTAACCCTCACCTTCACACTCAACCTAAAACTTACCCTAACCCTAACACTAAACCTCATGCTCAACCTTACCCTAACCCTAACCCTAACCCAAACCCTCACCCAAAACCTTCCCCTCACACTAAACCTAACCTTCACACTAACCCTAAACCTAATCCTCACACTAAACCTAACCTTCACCCTAACCATAACCGACACACTAATCATAACCCTAACCCTACCGCAGTTTAACCCTCAGCCTAACCCTAAAACTAACACAAACCCTCACCCTAAACCTCACCCTAAACCTAACCCTCACCCTAACCCTCACCCTCAGCCAAATCCTAATCCTAACACTATTCCTTACCCTAACCCTCACCCTCACCCTCACCCTAACCATAACCCTAGCACTTAGCCTGTCCCTAACTGTAACCCTAACACTCACCTTCACCCTAATGCTAAACCTACAGCTAACCCTCACCCTAAACCTAACCCTCACCCTAACCCTATCCATCACCTTCACCCTCAAACCCACCCTCAACCTAACCCTAACCCTAACCCTAATCCTAACCCTAAAGCTCACTTTCACCCTCACCCTAACTCTAACCATAACCCTAACCCTAACTCATCCCTCACCCTCACCCTCACCCTAACCCTAACCCTAAAACTCACCCTAAGCCTCAACCTAACCTGAACCCTAACGCTAGCTTTCACCCTCACCCTAAACCTCACCATAACCCTTACCCTCACCCTAACCCTAACTTACCTAACCCTAAACCTCACCCTCACCCTCACCCTAAACCTAACACTAAATCTCACCCTGACACTAACCCTAACCTTAATCCAAACTCGATCCCACACCCTAACCCTAAACCTAACCCTCACCCTAACCCTCACCCACACTCTAATCCTCACCCTAACCCTAATCCTTACCTAACCAAAACCCTCACCCTCACCCTAACCCTCACCCTCACCCTCACAATCACCCTCAGCCTAACCCTACCCCTAACCTTCATCCTAACCCTCAATCTCACCCTCACACTAACCCACACCCTAACCATTACCCTCACCCTAACACTATCCCTAAACCTAACGCTCACCCTCACCGTCAGCCTCACCCTCAGCCTAACCCCAACACTAACCCTAACCCTCACTCTCACCCTCACCGAATCCCTCACCCTAAACCTTAACCTCAGCATAACCCTAACCCACACCCTCAGCCTAAACCTAACCCTAACCCTAATCCTAACACTAATCCTCACACTTACCCTCACCTAAAACTCACCCTTACCTTCAACCTCACCCTCATCCTCACCCTAATCCTAACAATAACCCTAACCCTAACACTATCCCTAACTCTAACCCTCACCCTAACCGTAACCCTCACCCTCACCCTAACCCTAACCGTCATGCTAACCCAAACCCTAACTCTTATATTAACCCTAAGCCTCAAGCTCACACTAACCCTCACTCTAATCCTAACACTAACCCTCACCCTCACCCTCAACCTCAGCCAAAACCTAACATTAACACTAATCCTAACCCTAACCCTCACCTTCACCCTCACCCTAACCTTAACCCACACCCTTACCCTCACCCTCACCCTCACCCTCAGTCAAAACCTAACACTAACCCTAACCCTAACCCTAATCCTCACCCTATTCCTAACCCAACCCAACCCCTCACCCTCACCCTAGTCCTCACCCTAACCCTCACACTAACCCTCAACCTAACCCTAACCCTAACCCGAACCCTTACATTAACCCTCACCCTAATGCTAACCCTAACCGTAACCCTCACCCTCATGTTAACACTCACCTTCACCCTAACCCTCACCCTAACCCTAACCCTAAACCACACACTAACCCTCACCCACACCCGAACACTCAACCTCACCCTAACTCTCTACTTCACACTCACTCTCATCCTAAGCCTAACCATAAACCTAAACCAAACCCTCACCCTAAACATCACCCTAACCCTAACCCTCACCCTAACCCTATCCCTAACCCTCAACCTAACCCTCACCCTCACCCTCACCCTGCCCCTAAACCTAACCCTAACCATAATCCTAAACCTAATCCTAAACCTAACCCTCTTCCTCACCCTCACCCTCATCCTAACCCTATCCCTAACCCTGACAATAACCCTCACACTCACCCTCACCCTAAACCTAACCCTAACCCCAACCCTAACACTAACACTAATCCTCACACTCACCCTAAACTTAACACCCACGCTAACCCTAACCCGCACCCTAACACTTATCTTCACCCTAACCCTACCCCTAACTCTAAACCTAACCCTCACACTAACCCTAACACTATCCCTCAACCTACCCTTCACCCTAACCCTAACTCTAAACTTGAACCTCACCCTAACCCTAACCCTAACCCTCACCCTCACCGTAACCCTCACCCTCACCATAACCCTAACCGACACCCTAACACTCACCCTAACCCTAACCCTAACACACACCCTAACCCTCATGCTAACCCGAACCCTCACCGTCACTCTAAACCTCACCCTAATCATTACCCTAAACCTAACCCTCACCCTAACCCTAAGCCTTACCTAACCAAAACCCTCACCCTCACCCTAACACTTACACTAACCCTCACCCTAGACCTGACCCTAAACCTAACCCTAACCCTCACCCTCACCCTCATCATCACCCTCAGCCTAAATCAAACCCTAACCCTAATCCTAACCCTCACCCTCACCCTAACCCTAACACTCATTCTCACCCTCGCTCTCACCCTGAACCAAGTCCTAAACCTAATCCTAAACCTAACACTCACCCTCATCTTAACCTTCACCCTAACCCTATCCCTCACCCTCACCCTCACCCTAACCCTCAGCTTAACCCTAATTCTAACCCTAACACTCACCCTAGCACTAACCCTCACCCTAAACCTCACCCTCACCCAAACCCTAACCCAAACACTTAGCCTCACCCTAACCATCAACCTAACCCTAATGCTAACCCTAACCCTCACCCTAACCCTCACCCTAACCCTAAACCTTACCTAACCGAAATCGTCACCATCACCCTCAACCTAACCCTCACCCTCACCCTTTCCGTCACCCTAACCCTAACCATAACCCTCACCCTCACGCTCACAATCACCCTCAGCCTAACCCTAACTCTAACCCTATTCCTAACCCTAAACTTCACCCTCACCCTAACCCACAACCTAAACATTAACCTCACCATAACACTAACCCTAAACCTAACCCTCACCCTCACAGTCAACCCCACCTTCAGCCTAACCCCAACCCTAACCCTAAACTTCATCCTCACCCTAACCCTCACCCTATTCCTTAACCTCACCTTAAGCCTAACCCTAACCCTCACCCTCAGCCTAAATCTAACCCTGACCCTAACCCTAACACTAACCCTGACCCTTACCCTCACCCTAAACCTCAACCTAACCCTCACCCTGACGCTCACCCTCACCCTAACCTAACAATAACCCTAACCCTAACCCTAACCCTATCCCTAACTCTAACCCTTACCCTAACCCTAACCCTAACACTACCCCTAAACCTAACCCTAAACCTCACCCTAACGCTAGCCCAAACCCTCACCTAACCTTCACCCTAACTCTAATATTAACCCTAAAACTCACCCTCACCCTAACCCTCACCCTAATCCTAACACTAACCCTCACCCTCAGCCAAAACCTAACCCTAACACTAATCCTAACCCTAACCCTCACCCTCACCCTCACCCTCACCCTAACCCTCATGCTTTTACCCTCACCCTCACACTCACCCTCAGCCAAAACCTAACACTAACCCTAAACCTAACCATAATCCTCATCATATTCCTAACCCAAACCCAAACACTCACCTCACCCTAGTCCTCACCCTGACCCTCACCCTAACCCTCACCCTCACCTTCCCACTCACCGTCACCCTAACCCTCACCCTAACCCTAACCCTAAACATCACCCTAACCCTAACCCTCACACTAACACTAACCCTAACCTTCAACCTCACCCTCACCCTCATCCTCACCCTCACACTCACTCTCAGCATAACCCCAACCCTAACCCTAACCCTAACCCTCACTCTCACCCTAACCCTCATCCTAATCCGTAACCTCACCTTAACCCTACGCCAAACCCTCACCCTTAGCCTAAACGTAACCGTAACCCTAATCCTAACACTAACCCTCACCCTTACCCTCACCCTAAACCTCTCCCTAACCCTCACCCTCACCCTCAACCTCACCCTAACCCTAACAATAAGCTTAACCATAACTCTAACCCCTAACCCTAACAATAAGCTTAACCATAACTCTAACCCTAACCCTAACCCTAACTCTCACACTAACACTAACCCTATCCCTAACCCTAACCCTAACCCTCACCCTAACCCAAACCCTAAACCTCACCCTAACCCTCACCCTAACTCTAACTATAACCCTAAACCTCACCCTCACCTTAACCCACACCCTAACCATTACCCTCACAATAAAACTAACCCTAAACCTAACCCTCACCCTCACCGTCGCCCTCACCGTCACCCTCACTCTCAGCCTAACGACAACCCTAAAACTAACCCTTACCCTAACCCTCACCCTAACTCTAATATTAACCCTAAACTTGACCCTCACCCTAACCTTCACCCTAATACTAACACCAACACTCACCCTCAGCCAAAACCTAACCCTAACAGTAATCCTAACCCTAACCCTCACCCTCTACCTCACCCTAACCCTAACCCTCACAGTTACCCTCACCCTCACCCTCACCCTCAGCCAAAACCTAAGCCTAACCCTAACACTAACCCTCACCCTAACCCTCACCCTAACCCTTAACCTCAAACTAACCCTAACCATAACTCTAATCCTCACACTAAACCTTACCCTCACCGTAACCATTACCCTCACCCAAACCCTAACCCTTACCCTAACACTCACTCTAAACCTAACCCTCACGTGAACCCTAATCCTACCACTCACCCTAACCCTCAGCCTAACCCTAACCCTAACCTTACCCTCACCCTAGCCCTCACCCTACCGCTAATCCTAACAGTCACACTCATCCTAACCCTCACCATAACACTCACGCTAAACCTAACCCTCACTCTCACAGTAATCCTCACCCTAAACCTTACCCTCACCATCACCCTAACCCTAACCCTATCCCTCACACTAAACCTAACCCTCACCCTAACCCTACCCCTCACCCTAACCCTAACCCTAAACCTCACTCTAACCCTAACCCTAAACCTAACCCTCACCCTAGACCTCACCCTAACCCTAACCCTCACCCTAACCATAACTCTAACCCTAACCCTCACCCAAACCTTCACCTTATCCCTAACTCTAACACTCACCCAAACCCTCACTGTAACCCAAATATTAACCCTAAACCTCATCATCACCCTAACCCTCAACCTAAACCTAAGCCTAACCCTCACCATCACACTCACCCTCAGCCAAATCCTAACCTTAAATCTAATCCTAACCCTAACCGTCACTCTCAACTTCACCCTAAACCAAACCCTAACCCTCAACTTCACCCTCACCCTAACCCTCACCCAAACACTCATTCCAAGCCTCAGCCTAACCCTCACCCTAAACCTAACCCTAACCCTCACCCTAACCCATACCCTAACCCTCATCGTAACCATAACCCTCACACTCACCCTAACCCACACATTCACCCTAACCCTAATCCTAACCCTAACCCTCACACTAACCCTAACCCTCACCCTAAACCTAACCCTAACCCTAAGCCTAACCCTCAGGCTAACCCTCATCCTAACACTAAACCTATCCCAAACGCTCACCCCAAACCTAAGCCTAAGCCTCATCCTAACACTTATCCTCACCCTAAACCTCACCCTAACACTAACCCTAACCCTAACCCTAACCCTCACCCTAACCCTCACCCTCACCCTAACCCAACCCAAACCCTAACCCTCAAACTAGCCGTCACCATAACCCTAGCCCTATCCCTAACCCTCACCCTAACGCTTACCCTCAACCTAACTGTAGCCCTAGATCTCACCCTAACCCTCTCCGTCACCCTAAACTTACCCCTCACCATAACCCTCACCCTAATCCTAACCCTTCACCCTCACCCTCAACCTCAGCCTAAACCTAAACCTAATCCTAACCCTAACCCTCACTCTCACCCTAACCCTAACCCTAAACCTAACCCTAACCTTAACCCTCACCGTAACCCTCACCCTCACCCTAACCCTAACCCTAAAATCTAACGGTTACCCTAAACCTCACCCTAACACTAACCCTAAACCTAACCCTCACACTAAACCTTACTCTTACGCTAAACCTAACCCTACCCATCACCCTAACCCTAACCCTAAGCCTAACACTAAACCTCACCATAACCCTAACCCAAACCCTCAACCTCACCCTAGGCCTCACTCTAACCCTAACCCTCACCCTAAACATGACCCTAACCATAAGTCTCACCCTAACCCTCACCATAAACCTAATCCTAAATCTCACCCTAATCCTCAACCTAAAGCTCACCTTAACCCTAAACCTCACCCTCACCCTAAACCTCACCCTAATGGTAACCCTATCCCTCAGCCTCACTCTCACCTTCACCCTGACCCAAGTCCTAACTCTAACGCTAAACCTAAATCTAACCCTAACACTCACCCTCACTCTAACACTAATCCAAACCCTAACCCTATTCCACACCCTCACCCTCACACTCAACCTAACCCAAACCGTACCCTAAAGCTAAGCCTAACCCACACCCTAACCCTAACCCTCACCCTAACCCTAACCCTAATCCTCACCCTATACCTAAACCTAACCCTAACCCTCACCCAAACACTAGACCTCACTCTAACCCTAACCCTCAACATCACACTCACCGTAACCCTAATGCTAACCCTCACCCTCACCCTCACCCTAACCCAAACCCTAATCCTCAACCTATACCTAAACCTAACCCTAACCCTCACCCAAACACTAGACCTTACTCTAATCCTCACCCTAATACTAACCCTATCTGTATCACTCATCCTAAACCTCACCTTAACCCTAACCTTCACTTTGACCCTAACCCTCACCCTTAACTTTCCCCTCACCCTAACACTAACCCTAAACCTAACTCTCACACTAACCTTAACCCTCACCCTAACACTAACCCAACCACTCAGCCTAACCCTCATCCTAAGCCTAAATCCTAACCCAAACCTTCACCCTAACGCTAATCCTCACTCTAACCCTCCCCTTCAGCCTAAACCTCACCCTCATCCTAAACCTCAACCTAACCCTTACCCTCAACCTAACCGTAACCCTAACCCTAACCCTAATCCTCACACTAACCCTAACCTTAACACTAACCCTAACCCTAGCCCTAACCCTAAGCCTCACCTTAACCCTAACCCTTACCCTAACCCTCACCCTAACCCTAACCCTAACCCTAAACCTCACCCTATTCCTAACCCTAATCCTAAACCTCACCCTCACAATAGTCCTCACCCTAAACCTAACCCTCACCCTCACCCTAGCCCTCACCCTAAACCTAAGCCTAATCCTAACCCTAAACCTCACCCTCACCCTCACCCTCAGCCTAACCCTAACCCTAACCATAATCCTAAACCTAACCCTCACCTTCACCCTCAACCTAAACCTTACCCTAACCCTAACCATAAACCTCACCTTCACCCTTAGCCTCACCCTAACCCTAACCCTAACCCTCACCCAAACCCTAACCCTCAAACTAAACCTAACCTTCACCCTAATCCTAAACCTAATCCTCACCATAAAATTAACCCTCACCCTAACACTTACCCTCACCCTAATCATAACTCTAACCCTACCCCTCAGTCTAAACGTCAGCCTAACACAAACCCTCACACTAACCCTCACTCTAAAATTAACCCTCACCCTCAGCTAAATCCTAAACCTAACACTAAAACTAACCCTAACGCTCACCCTCACCCTGACCCTAACCCTAACCCTAGCACTTACCCTGACCCTAACTCTAACCCTAACACTCACCTTCACCATAAAGATAAACCTACAGCTAACCCTCACCCTAAACCTAACCCTCAACCTAACCCTATCCCTCACCTTCACCCTCACACTCACCCTCAACCTAACCCTCACCCTAACCCTAATCCTAACCCTAAACCTCCCCTTCACCCTCACCCTAACCCTAACCCTAAGCCTAAACCTCACCCTAAGCCTCACCCTAACCCTAACCCTAACGCTAGCTCTCACCCTCAACCTAAACCTCACCATAACCCTTACCCTCACCCTTACCCTAACCCAAGGCCTAAACCTAACCCTCACCCTCACACTCACCCTCACCCTCACCCTAACCCTAACACTAAATCTCAATCACACACTAACCCTAAACGTAATCCTAACCCTCACCCTTACCCTCACCCTCACACTCAACCTAACACTAACCCTAACCCACAGCCTAACCCTAACCCTCAACCTAACCCTAAACCTAACCCTAAACCTCACCCTAACCCTATCCCAAACCCTCACCCTCACACTAACCCTCACCCTCAGCCAAATCCTAACACTAGTACTAATCCTAACCCTCACACTCACCCTCACCCTAACCCTAACCCTAACTCTCAACCTTACCCTCACCCTAACCTTAAGCCTCACCCTCACGCTCAACCTAACCCTAACCTAACCCAAACCCTAACAATTTCCCTCATGCTAACCCTAAACTTAACCCTCACCCTCACCCAGACCCTAACCCTAAACCTAACCCTAACTCCACCCTAACCATAACCTTAACCCTAATGCTAACCCTAACACTCACTCTCACCTTAACCCTCACGCTAAACCTTACCCTCACCCTAACCCTAACCCTAACCCTAACCCTCACACTAAACCTAATCCTCAAGCTAACCCTAAGCCTACCCCTCACCCTAGCCCTCACTCTAACCCTAACCTTAATCCTCAACCTCACCCTAACACTAATGCTAACTCCAACGCTCACACTCACCATAAACCTAAGCCAAACCCTAACCGTAACCCTTAACCTAACACTCAACCTAACCGTTACCCTAAACCTAAACCTTCACCTAAACCTCACCGTAAACCTAACCCTAACCCTAACCCTAACACTCACCCTAACAATCAACCTAACCCTTACCCTTACCCTCACCCTAACCCTAACACTCAAACTAATCCTAACCCTCACACAAACACTAACCCTAACCCTACCCCACAGCCTAACCCTCATCCTAACCCTAAACCTAACCCAAACCCTCACCGTAACCCTAACTGTAACCCTCAGCCTCAGCCTCAGCCTCAGCCTAACCCTAACCCTAATGCTAACCCTCAACCTCACCCTCACCCTCACCCTCAGCCTAACCCTCAGCCTCACACTAACCCTCACCCTAACCCTTACCCTCACCGTAACCCTAACCCTAACCCTCACCCTCAGCCTAACCCTAACCCTAACCCTAATCCTAACCCTTACCCTCACCCTCACCGTCACCCTAAAACTAAACCTAATCCTAATTCTCTCCCTCACCCTCACACTCAGCATAACCCTAACAATAACCCTAACCCTAATTCTAACCCTCACCATTTCCCTAACCCTAAACGTAACACTCACCCTAAACCTAACCGTTACTCTAAACCTCAGCCTCACCCTAACCCTAACCCTAACACTAACCCTAACCCTCACCCTAACCTAACCCGAAACTCAAGATACACCTAACCCTCACTCTCACTCTAACACTCACCCTAACCCTTACACTCACCCAAACCCTAACCCTAACCCTAAACCTCACACTAAACCTAACCATCACCCTAAATCTAACCCTACCCCTCACCCTAACACTCACCCTTACCCTAACCCTAACCCTCAATCTCACCCTAGCCCTAACCTTACCCCAATCCTAACACTCACCCTCAACCTAACCTTAAACCCAACCGTAGGCCTTACCCTTACCCAAAACCTAAACCTAACTCTATTCCTCACACTAAACCTAACCCTCACCCTAACTCTAATCCTACCCCTCACCCTAACCCTCACCCTTACCCTAACCCTAAATCTCACACTCACCCTAACCCTAATCTAACCCCTAATCCTAACACTCACCCTAAACTTAACCCTAAACATATCCCTGGGCCTCACCCTAACCCTCAGCTTAACCCTAATTCTAACCCTAACACTCACCCTAGCACTATCCCTCACCCTAATCCTCACCCTCACCCTAACCCTAACCCAAACACTTAGCCTCACCCTAACCATCACCCTAACCCTAATGCTAACCCTAACCCTCACTCTAATCCTCACCCTGACCCTTAAATTCAACCTAAACCTAATCCTAACCCTCACCCTCATCCTAAACTTCACCCTAACCATAAACCTCACCCTCACCCTTACCCTCACCCTGACCATTACCCTAATCCTACCCATAAACCTAACCCTCAACCTAACCCTAACCCACAGGTTAACCCAAACCAAACACTAACCTTCAAACTAACCATCAACATAACCATAACCCTAACCCTCACGGTCACACTAACCCTCACCCTAAACCTTACCCTCACCCTAACCCAAACCATAACCCTAACCCTAACCGTCACCCTCAACTTAACCCTACCCCTCGCCCTAACCCTAATCCTAACCCTTACCCTAACCCTAACCCTAAACCTAATCCTTACCCTAACCCTCACCCTCACCCTCACCCTCAGCCTAACCCTAACCCTAACCCTAACCTTCACAATCACCCTAACCCTAGCCCTCACCCTAACCCTAATACTAACCCTAACCCTAACCCTAATCCTAACCCTAACCCTCACACTCACCCTCACCCTCACCTTAACCCAACCCAAACCCTAACCTTCAAACTAAACTTCACCATAACCCGAAGCCTAACCCTAACCCTAACCATCACCCTAACCCTCACCCTCACTCTCACACTAACCCTACCCCTCACACTCACCCTAACACTAAACCTCATCCTAACCCTAACCCTCACCCTCACCCTCACCCTCACCTTAACCCAACCCAAACCCTAACCTTCAAACTAAACTTCACCATAACCCGAAGCCTAACCCTAACCCTAACCATCACCCTAACCCTCACCCTCACTCTCACACTAACCCTACCCCTCACACTCACCCTAACACTAAACCTCATCCTAACCCTAACCCTAACCCTCACCATCACCCTAGGCCTCACTCTAAACCTAACCCTCAACCTAAGCCTAACCCTAACCCTCACCTTCATTCTAACACTAACCCTCACCCTAACACTCACCCTCAACCTAAAACTCACCCTAACCCTTATATTCACCCTCCCCCTTACCCTAACCCTAACTCTAATCCTCACAGAAACCCTAAACCTAAACCTAAACCTAACCCTGATCCTAACCCTCACCCTAAACCTAACCCTAACCCTAATGCTCACCCTAACCCTAACCCTCACCCTAACCCAACCCTCAAACTAACCGTCACCATAACCCTAACACTAACCCTCACCCTCAGCCTAACCCTAACCCTAACCCTAATCCTAACCTTACCCTCACCCTCACCCTCATCCTAAAACTAAACCTAATCCTAATTCTCTCCCTCACCCTCACACTCACATAACCCTAACAATAACCCTAACCCTAACTATAACCCTCACCCTCACCCTCACCCTAACCCTCACCCTAACACTTACCCTCAACCTAACTGTAACCCTAGATCTCACCCTAACCCTCACCGTCACCTTAACCTTACCCTTCATCCTAACCCTCATTGTCACCCTAACCATCACCCTCACCCTCACCCTAAGCCTAAACCTAACCCTAATCCTAAACCTAACCCTCACCCTCACCCTCAGCGTAACCCTAACCCTAACAATAACCCTAAACCTAACCCTAACCCTAACCTTAACCCTCACCCTAAACCTCACCCTCACCCTAACGCTAACACTAACCCTAATGTTTACCCTAAACCTCACTTAACACTATCCCTAACCCTAACCTTCACACTAAACCTTACTCTCACGCTAAACCTAACCCTACCCATCACCCTAACCCTAACCCTGAGCCTAACACTAAACTTCACCCTAACCCTAATCCAAACGCTCAACCTCACCCTCAACCTCAACCTAACCCTAACACTAAATCTCAACCTCACACTAACCCTAACCGTAATCCTAACCCTCACCCTTACCCTCAAGCTCACCCTAAACCTACCCCTCACCCTAAACCTCATCCTAACCCTAACCCTAACCCTAAACCTATCCCTCACCCTAACCCTAACCCTCACCCTCAGCCTTCACCTAACCCTAATCTTAACCCTAATCATCACCCTCACGCTCACCCGAAACCTAACCCTAACCCTAACAATAACCCTAACTCTAGCCCCAACTCTAACCCTAATCCTAAACATCACCCTCACCCTATTGCTAACCCTAACCCTAACCTTAACCCTCACCCTAACCCTCACCCTCACCTTAACCCTAAACCCAAACTTAACTGTCACTCTAAACCTCACCCTAAAATTAACTCTAACGCTAACCCTCACACTAAACCTTAACCTCATGCTAAATCTAATCCTACCCATCACTTTAACCCTAACACTAAGCCTAACACTAAACCTCACCCTAACCCTAACCCAAACCCTCACTCTAACCCTAATACTCACCCTAACCATGTCCCTAACCCTAATGCTCACACTAACCCTCACTTTAACCCTAACCCTAAACCACACCCTAACCCTCACCCTAACCCTAAACTTAACTCTAAACCTCACCCTCACCCTAACCCTCACCCTAACCCTAATCTTCACCTTCACCCTAACCCTCACCCTAACTTTACCCTCAGCCTAACACTAACCCTAAACCTAACCATCACACTAACCTTAACCCTCACCCAAACCCTAACCCAAACACTCACTCTAACCCCCCCTAACGCTCAACTTCACCCTAAACCTCACCCTCACCCTAAACCTCAACCTAACCCTTACCCTCACCCTAACCCTAACCCTAACCCTAATCCTCACACTAACCCTAACCCTAACTCTAAACCTAACACAAGTCCTCACCCTAACCCTCACCCTAACCCTCACGCTAACCCTCACTCTAACCCTAACTCTAACCCTCACCCTAACCCTAACCCTAACCCTAAACCAAACCCTCACTCTAACTCACACCCTAACCCTAACCCTAACCCTCACCCTCACCCTGACTACCAAACTAACCCTTAGTCTCACCCTAACCCTCACCCTAACCCTCAACCTAAGCCTACCCCTAACTCTTACCCGCACCATAACCTTCACGATCATCCTAACCCTCACCCTAAACCTAACCCTCACCCAAACCCGAACCTTCAGTCTCACCCGAACACTTACCCACATCCTAACCCTCACCTTCACCTTAAATATCACCCTAAGCCAAACCCTAACAGTAACCCTCACCTTAACCTTCACTCTAACCCTCACCCACACCCTCACCCTCACCCTCACCCTAACGCTAAGGCTAACCGTCACCCTAACCCTAACCCTCAACCTCACCCTCACCTCACCCTCAGTCTAAACCTAAACTAACCCTAATCCTAACCTTAACCCTCACACTCACCCTCACCCTAATCCTAACCCTAACCCTCACACTAACCCTAACCCTCACACTCACCCTCATCCTCAGCCTAACTGTAACCCTAACCCTAATCCTAACTTTAAGCCTCACCCTCAACCTTACCCTAACCTTAACCCTCACCCTATCCCTCACCCTCATCCTAACCCTAAACCTAACCCTACCCCTCAGCCTAAACCTCACCCTAAACCTGACCCTAACCGTAATGATCACCCTATCCTCCCCCTCACCCTCACCATCACCCTCACCCTCACCCTAACCTTCACCCTCACCCTCAGCCTAACCCTAACCCTAATACTCACCCTTACACTCACCCTAACCCTATCCCTAAACCTTACCCTCACCCTCACCCTAACCCTCACCCTAAACCTAACTCAAATCCTAACCCTAACCCTCACATTAATCCTAAACCTCAACCTAAACCTAACACCTACACCGAATCCTAACGCTCACACTATCCCTCACCCTAACACTTACCCTCAGCCTAAACCAATCCTCACCCTAACACTCACCCTCAACCTCACCCTAAACCTAACCCTAACCCTAGTCCTCACCCTAACCTTAACCTCACCCTAACATTTACCTTAACCCTAACCCTCACACTAAACCTAATCCTCACCATAACCCTAACCCTAAACCTAAGCCCAACCCTCACCCTAACCCTCACTCTCACCCGAACCCTAGCCCTATCACTCAACCTAACCCTCACCCTAACCCTAACCTTCACCTTCACCAAAACCCTCACCCTAACTTTACCCTCAGCCTAACCCTAACCCAAAACCTAACCCTCACACTAACCTTAACCATCACCCTAACCCTAACCCAACCACTCACCCTAACCCTCACCCTAACACTCACTTTCACCGTAAAGCTCACCCTCAACCTAAACCTTAACCTCACCCTAACCCTAACCCTAACCCTAATCCTCACACTAACCCTAACTCTAACTCTAACCCTAACCCTATTCCTCACCCTAACACTCACCCTAAACCTCACCCTAACCCTCACTCTAACCCTAACTCTAACTCTCACCCTAACCCTAACCCTAACCCTAACATAAACCCTCACTCTAACCCTCACCCTAAACCTTACCCTAACCCTAACCCTTAGTCTCCCCTAACCCTCACCCTAAACCTAACCCTCACCCACACCCTAACCCTCAGTTTCAACCGAACACTTACCCACAAGCTAACCCTCACCCTCACAATAAATATCACCCTAAGATAAACCCTAACACTAACTCTCATAATAACCCTCACTCTAACCCTCAACCTCACCCTCACCCTCACCCTAACCCTAACCCTAAGCCTAACCCTCACCCTAACCCTAACCCTAACCCTCACTCTCACCCTCACCTCACCCTCAGTCTAAACCTAAATCTAACCCTAATCCTAACCCTAACCCTCAACCTCACCCTCACCCTAATCCTAACCCTAACCCTCACACTAACCCTAACCCTCACACTCACCCTCATCCTCAGCCTAACTGTAACCCTAAGTCTAATCCTAAACTTAACCCTCACCCTCACCCTCACCCTAACCCTAACCCTCACCCTAACCCTCACCCTATCCTTCACCCTCACCCTAACACTAACCCTAAGCCTAAACCTAACCCTACCCCTCAGCCTGACCCTCACCCTAAACCTAATCCTAACCCTAATCCTCACCCTATCCTCACCCTCACCCTCAACATCACCCTCACCCTCACCCTAACCTTCACCCTCACCCTCAGCCTAAACCTAACCCTAACACTCACCTTCACCCTCACACTAACCCTCACCCTAAACCTAACCCAAACCCAAACCCTAACCCTCAAATTAAACCTAACCCTCAAACTAAACCTAACTCTACACCTCAGCCTAACGCTCACACTACCCCTCACCCTAACCCTTCCCGTCACCCTAAACCAACCCTAACCCTAACCCTCACTCTCACCCTCACCCTCAGCGTAACTCTAACAATAGTCCTCACCCAAAACCTTCACCTCACCCTAACACTTACCCTAAACCTAACTCTCACACTAAACCTAATCCTCACCATAACCCTAACCTTACACTTCACAGTAACCCAAACCCTACACCTAACCCTAAACCTCACCCTAAACCTAAACCTAACCCTGACTCTCACCCTAGCCCTCACCCTAAACCTAAACCTAACACTCACCCTAAAACTCACCATAAACCTAACCCTCACTGTCACCCTAACATTCACCCTAACACTTACATTCACCCTAACACTAAGCCTAAACCTAACCCTAAACCTAACTCTCACCCTAACCCTAACCCTCACCCTAACCCTAACCCTAACCCTCATTCTAATCTTAACCTTTACCCTAACCCTAACCATAACCCTCAGCCCAACCCTCATCGTAACCCTAAACCTAACCCAAATCCTCACCCTTACACTAACCCTAACGTTAACTCTCACCCTAACAATAACCCTCACCCTCACCCTGGCCCTGAACCTAACCCTAACTCTAACCCTAATCCTAAACCTAAACCTCACCGTCACCCTCACCCTAATTCTAACCCTAACCCTCACCCTAAAACTTACCCTCACCCTAACCCTAACCCTAACCCTCATTCTAATCCTTACGCTCACCCTAACCATAACCATACCCCTCAGCCCAACCTTCATCCTAAACCTAAACCTAAACCAAATCCTTACCCTTACCCTAAGCCTAACCCTAAGCCTAAACCTAACCCTCACCCTCACCAAAACCCTAACACTCATCCTATTCCTAGCCCTCACCCTAACCCTAACCCTCACTCTAAACTTAACTCAAACACTTACCGTCACCCTAAACCTAACCCTAACCCTAACCCTAATCCTCACACTAACCCTACCCCTCAACCTAACCCTCACTCTAGCGCTTACCCTAACACTAACCCTAACACTCACCCTAACTCTAACCGTAACCATTACCCTCACCCTCACCATAACCCTCACCGTCACCATAACACTCACCCTAACACTAAAACTCACCCACACACTATCCTTCACCCTCACCCTCACCCTAACATTCACCATCACCCTAAACATCACCCTAACCCTAATCCTCACCCTAACCATAACCCTATCCCTAACCCTCACCCTAACCCTCAACCTCACCCTAATCCTCATCCTAGCCCTAACCATTACCAAACCGAAAACCTCACCCTCACCCTCAGCCTAACTCTTACCCTAGCCGTCATCCTAACCATAAACCTCACACTCACCCTCACCCTAACTCTAAACCTCACCCAAACCCTAGCCCTAACCCTAACCCTCACCCTCACCCTAAACCTAAACCTAAACCTAACTGTCACGCCAACGCTAACCCTAACACTATTGCTAACCTTAAACCTCTTTCTCACCCTAACCCTCACCCTAACCATCACCCTCAACCTAAGCCTAACCTTAACCCTAACTCTAACCCTAATCCTCACACTAAACCTAACCCTCAAGCTAAACTTAACCCTACCCCTCAGACTAACGCTCATACTAAACCTAACCCAAACCCTAACACTCAACCTAGTCCTTACTTTAACCCTAACCCTAACCCTCACCCTCAACCTAAACCTAATGCTAACCCTAACCCTAACCCTCACTCTCACCCCAACCCTAACCCTAAACCTAACAATAACACTCATCCTAACCCTCACCCTAACCCTAACCGTAACCCTAATCCTCACCCTCTCAGCCCAACCCTAACCCAAACCCTCACCCTCACCCTCAGCCTAACCCTAACTGTAACTGTAACCCTAAACCTAACCCTCAACCTAACCTTAACCCTACCCCTCAGCCTAACCCAATCCTAAACCTAACCCTCATCCCCCAGCCTCACCATGAGCCTAACCATAACCATAACCCTAACCCAAAGCCTCACCCTCACCCTAACCCTGAACCTCACCCTAAAACTAACCCTAGCCCTCAACCTAACACTTATGCTAACCCAAACCCTCACACTAAACCTAACCCTCACCCTAACCTTAGCCCTAACCCTCACCCTAACTCTAATCCTAACCCTCACCCTCACAATAGTCCTCACCCTAACCATAACCATAACCCTCACCCTCACCCTAAACCTAATGCTAACCCTAACCCTCACCCGCACACTAACCCTAACCTTAACCTTCACCCTAACCCTCACCCTAACACTAACCCTAACCCTAATGCTAAACCTGTCTCACCCTCACCCTAACCGTCACCCTAAACCTTAACCTCACCCTAACCCTAAACCTACCCCTCACCCTAACCCTAACCCTAAACCTCACCGTAACCCTAAACCTAACACTCACCCTCACCCTAACCCTCACCCTAACCCTAATCCTAACCCAAACTCTAACCCTAACCCTAATGCTAAACCTAACTCTCACCCTCACCCTAACCCTCACCCTAAACCTTACCCTCACGTTAAACCTAACCCTAACCCTAATCCTCACACTAAACCTAACCCTCAACCTAACGCTAAATCTAACCCTCAGCCTAACGCTCACACTAACCCTCACCCTAACCCTTAACCTCACCCTAACCTTAACCCTAATCCTCACCCTCACCCTCAGCGTAACACTAACCCTAACCCTCACACTCACCCTCACCCTAACCCTCAACCTAAACCTCACCCTACTCCTCAGCCTTACACTCACACTAACCCTAACCCTAAATCTAATCCTCACCCTATACCTCAACCTAACCTTAACCCTCACCCTCACACTTGTCCTCACGCTAACACTCACCCTAAACCTCACCCTTACCCTATCCCTACCCCTAACTCTCACCCTAACCCTCACCCTAACCCTCACCCTAACCGTAACCTAACACTAAAACCGCACCCTCACCCTAACCCTCAACCTAACCCTTACCCTCAGCCTAAACCTAACCCTAACCCTAAACCTCACTCTAAATATAACCCTAACCCTAACCCAATCTCTCAGCCTAACCCTCATCGTAACCATAAACCTAACCCAAAACCTCACCCTAAACCTCACCCTAACCCTAACCCTCACCCTAGCCCTAACCTTCAACTTCAGCCTCACCCTCACCCTCAACCTAACCCTAACCCTAACCATAATCCTAACCCTAACCCTCACTCTAACCCTCACCCTCACCCTAACCCTAAACCTCACCCTAACCCTAACCCAAACCTTCACCCTCACCCTAAACCTAACCCTCACCCTCACCATAACCTTAAACCTAACACTAATCCTCACACTAACCCTAACCCTAACCCTCACCCTAAACATCACCCTAATACTTACTCTAACCCTAACCATAACCGTAAACCTCACCCTAACTCTAACCTTAACCCTTACCCTCATCCTCACTGTAACCCTCACCGTCAAGGTAACACTCACCCTACCACTAACACTCACCCACACGCTAACCTTCACCCTCACCCTAACCCTAACCCTAAACCTAACCCTCACACTCACCCTCACCCTCACCCTTACCCTCACCCTAACCCTCACCCAAACACTAACCCTAACCTTAATCCTCACCCTCACCTTAAACCTAAACCTAAATCTAACTGTCATGCTAACCCTAACCTTAACCCTAATGCTAACCCTAAACCTCACCCTCAATCTAACCCTAACCCTCACACTAAACCTAACCCTCAAGCTAAACTTAACCCTACACCTCAGCCCAATGCTCATACTAACCCTAACCCAAACCCTAACATTCAACCTAGTCCTAAACCTAACCCTCACCCTCAAATTAACCATAATGATAACCCTAACCCTTACCCTACCCTTAACCCTCACACTAAACCTAAGAATAACCCTCAGCCTAACCTTCACCCTAACCCTAACCCTAACCCTAATCCTCACCCTAACCCTCACCCCAACGCTATCCCAAACCCTCACCCTCACCCTCACCCTAACCCTAACCTTCACATTAAACCTAATCCTCAACCTAACCGTAAACCTACCCCTCAGCCTAACCCTCACACCAAACGTCACCCCAACCCTTACCCTCACCCTAACTCAAACCTTAACCTAACCCTCACCCTCACCCTCAGCCTAACCCTAACCATAACCCTCACCCTAACCCTAATCCTAACCCTCACCCTCACAATAGTCCTCACTCTAACCATAACCCTAACCCTCACCCTCACCCTAAACCTAATGCAAACACTAACACTAACCCTAAACCTAACATTCACCCCAACCCTCACCCTAATTCTAACCTTAACCCTAATGCTATACCTAAGTCTCACCCTCACCCTAACCCTCACACTAAACCTTACCCTCACCCTAAACCTAATCCTACCCATCACCCTAAACCTACGCCTAACTCTAACCCTAAACCTCACCCTAACACTAAACCTAAACCTCACCTTCACCCTAGCCCTCACCCTATCCCTAATCCTAACACTAACCTTCACCATAACCCTCACCCTCACCCTAACTCTAACCCTAACCTTAATGCTAAACCTAGCTCTCAACATCAACCAAACCCTCACACTAAACCTAACCCTCAACCTAAACCTATACCTACCCCGCAGCCTATCTCTCACACTAAAGCTCAAACTAACCCTTACCCTCTCCCTAAACCTAACCCTAACCCTCACCCTCACCCTCACCCTCAGCATATCCCTAAGTCTAACCCTAACCCTAACCCTTACCCTCAACGTAACCCTCAAACTAAACCTCACCCTACCCCTCAGCCTTACACTCACACTAACCCTAACACTAACCCTAAACTTCACCCTAACCCTAACGCTAACCATAACCCTCACCCTCACCCTTGTCCTCATGCTAACGCTCACCCTAAACCTCACATTTACCCTAACCCTACCCCTAACTCTCACCATAAACCTCACCCTAACCCTAACTATACCCCTTAACCTCAACCTCACCCTAAACCTCAGCCTACCCTTACCCTGACCATAAACCTAAACCTAACCCTAACCCTCACTTAACCCTAACCCAACCTCTTAGCCTAACCCTCATCCTAACCTTAAACCTAACCTAAAACCTCACCCTAACCCTCACCCTGACCCTAACCCTCACCCTAAACCTAACCCTCACCCTCAGTCTCACTATCACCCTCAACCTATCCCTAACCCTAACCCTAATCCTAACCCTAACCCTCACCCTAACCCTCACCCTCACCCTAACCCTAACCCGATTGCTAACCCTCACCATAACCCTAAACCTCACCCTAACCCTAATCCAAACTTTCACCCTCACCCTAAACCTAACCCTCACCCTCACCCTAAACCTAACCCTAACCCTAATCCTCACACTAACCCTAACCCTAAACCTAATCCTCACTCTAACCCTAACCATAACCCTAACCCTCACGGTAATGCTAACCCTAACTCTAACCCTCACCCTCTCCTTAACACTAACAGTAACCCAAACTCTCAGCCTAACCCTAACCCTCACCCACACACTAACAGTAACCCTCACTTGAACCTGAACCCTCACCCCAACCCTCACCCTCACCCTAAACCTAAGCCTCAACCTCACCCTCACCCTCACCCTAATCCTCACTCAAAACCTAACCCTAACTCTCACCCTAATCCTAACCCTCACATGAACCCTCACTCTCACCCTAATCCTCACCCTAACCCTTACCTAAGCGAAACCCTCACCCTCACCCGCACCCTAACACTTACCCTCACCCTAGCCCTCACCCGAACCCTAATCTTAAACCTAATGCTCATCCTCACCCTCACAATCACCCTCAGCCTAACCCCAACCCTAACCCTAATCTTAACCCTAAACCGCATCCTTACCCTAACACTCACCCAAAAATTTACCCACACCCTAAACCTAACCATCACCCTCAGAGTCACCCTCAACCTCAGCCTAACTCTAACCCTAACCCTAACCCTAACCCTAACCCTCAACCTCAAACTAACCCTCACCCTAATCCTTACCCTCACCCTAACCCTAAACCTAACCCTAACCCTCACCCTCAGCCTAACCCTAACCCTAATCCTAACCCTAACCCTCACCCTCACCCACACTCTAAACCTCACCCTAACCCACACCCTCAACCTCACTCCCATCCTCACTCTCACTCTAACACTAACAATAACCCTAAGCATAACCCTAACCCTAACCCTAAAATTAACTCTTACCCTCACCATAACCATAACCCTAACCCTAACCCTAACCCTCACCCTAACCCCAAACCTAAGCCGCACCATCACCCTACCCTAACCCTAACCCTAAACATAACCCTCACGATAACCCTCACGCAAACACTCACGATAACCCTAACCCTCACTTTCATGCTAACACTCACCCTTACCCCTACCCTTACACTAAGCCTAACACTAATGCTAACTATAACCCTCAAACTAACCCTATCACTTTCCCTCACCCTAACTCTAACTCTAACCATAACTCTAACCCTCACCCTCACCCTCACCCTTAACCTAACCCTAACAATAACCCTAACCCTAACCCTAACCGTAAGTCTAACCCTAAACCTAACCCTAGCCCTAACCTTAAACCTCACCCTCACACTAACCCTAACCCTAAACCTAACACTCAGGATAACCCTAACCCTCAATCTCACTCTAACCCTCACCTTAACCCTAAACCTCACCCTGACCCTAAAGCTAACCCTAACCCTAACCCTCACTTACCCGAACCCTCACTCTCACCCTAACCCTCACCTAACCTTTACCCTAGCCCTCACCCCTACCCCTAATCCTAACACTCATCCACACCCTCACCCTCAGTGTACCCCTAACACTAACCCTAACCCTAACCCTTAACCTCACCCTAAACCTCACCCTAATCCTTACCCGAACCCTAACCCTAACCCTAACCCTCACCCTCAGCCTAAACCTAACCCTAACCCTAATCCTAACCCTCTCCCTCACCTAGCCCTCACCCTGTTCCTAATCCTAAGATTCACTCTCACCCTAACCATAACTTTCACCCTAACCTTCCCACTACTCCTATGGATAAACCCAAGCCTCACTCTAACCCTAACCCTCACCCAAACACTTACCCTCAACCTAACACTTACCCTAACGCTAACCCTCACTCTAAACCTAACCCTCAACCTAAACCTAACCCTACCCCTCACCCTAACCCTCATCCTAACCCTAAACTTAACCCAAACCCTCACCCTAACCCTAACCCTAAACCTAACCCTAACACTCACCCTCACCCTAGCGCTCACCCTAACCCTCACCCTAACACTAACCCTAACCCAAAACCTCACCCTCACCCTAACCCTCACACTAACCCTTAGAATCACCGTAAACCTAACCTTAACCCTAACCCTAACCCTGACCCTAACCCAAACCCTCACCTCAACCTCACCCTCAGCCTACCCTCACCCTAACCCTAACCTTAATCCTAACCCTAACACTCACCCTCACCCTCACACTAACCCTAACCGTAACCCTAAACCTAACCCTTACCCTAACCCTCACCCTAACACTAATGCTAACCCTAACCCTCACACTAACCCTCACCCTAACCCTAACCCTAACCCTCACCCTAAATCTAACCCTCACAGTCAACCTCAATCTCAGCCTAACCTTAAACCTAAGCCTAATCCAAACGCTTATCCTTAACCTCACCCTCACCCTAACCCTAACCCTAACCCTAAACCTAATCCTCACCCTAACCCTCACCCTAACACTAATGCTAACCTTAGCCCTCACCATCACACTCACACTAACCCTAACCCTAATATTAAACGTAAACATCACCATCACCCTAACAGTCACCCTAAACCTAAGCCTAACCCTCACCCTCAGGCAAATCCTAACCCTCAATCTAATCCTAACCCTAAACCTAACCCTCACTCTCACCCTAACCCTAAACCTCACCCTCACCCTTACCCTCACCTATACCCTAACCCTCACGCCAACCCTCACCCCAACCCTCACCTTAACCCTCACCCTAACCCTAATCCTAAATCTAACCCTTACCTCACCCTCACTCTCACCATAACCCTCACTGTAACCCTTAACCTCACCCTCACCCTAATCCTCACTCTAACCCTTATCGTCACTCTAACCCTAACCCTAAACCTAACCCTCACGCTAACCCTAACCCTCACCCTAACCCTAAACCTAACCCTCAGCCTAACCCTCATCCTAGGCCTAAACCTAAACCAAACACTCGCTCTAACCCTAAACCTAACCTAACCATAACCCTCACCCTAACTCTAACCCTAACTCTCACCATCTCCCTCAACTTAACCCTAACTCTAATCTTTACCCAAACCCCCACCCTCACCCTCAACCTAACTCTAACCCTAATCCTAAATCTAACTCTCATTCTCACCCTAGCCCTCAACCTACCCCTAATCCTAACACTCACCCTCACCCTAATCCTCACCCTAACCCTAACCCTAACCCTATCCCTAACCCAAAACCTCACCCTCACCCTAACTCTAACCCTAACCCTAACACTCACCCTCACCCTAACCCTAACCCTAACCCTATCCCTAAACCTCACCCTAACCCTAACCCTCAAACTAACAATCACCGTAACCCTAACACTAACCCACAACCTAACACTAACCGTAACCCTCACCATCACTCTAAACCTCACTGTAACTTTCACCGTCAGCCTAACACTCAACCTAACCTTAACCCTCATCCACAACCTAACCCTCGATCTCACCCGAAACCTCACCCTCACTCTAACCCTCACCCTCACCCTAAACATCACCTTAACCCTAACCATGACCCTCACCCTAACCCTAAAACTCACCCTAACCCTAATCCTCAACCTAAGCCTCAACCTCACCCTAAACCTCACCCATACCCTCACCCTCACCCCAATCCTAACACTAACCCTAACCCTAACCCTCACAATCACCCTCACCCTATCCCTCACCTTAACCTTTACACTCACCTTAACACTAACCTTAACTCTCACACTAAACCTAATCACACACTAACCCTAAACCTAACCCTAAAACTAACCCTCAACCTCACCCTCACCCTCAGCCTAACCCTAACCCTAACACGAATCCTAACCATAACACTCACCCTCACCCTCACCCTAAATCTAACCCTAACCTTAACTCTCAACCTAACCCTAAAACTCAACCCTCACTCTCACATTCACACTAACCCTAACCCTCACCCTAACCCTAAACCTAACCCTCAACCTAACCCTCATCCTAGGCCTAAACCTAAACCATACACTCGCCCTAACCCTAAACCTAACCTAACCATAACCCTCACCCTAACTCTAACCCTAACCCTCACCATCACCCTCAACTTAACCCTAACTCTAATCTTTACCCAAACCCCCACCCTCACCCTCAACCTAACTCTAACCCTAATCCTAAACCTAGCCCTCATTCTCACCCTAGCCCTCAACCTACCCCTAATCCTAACACTCACCCTCACCCTAATCCTCACCCTAACCCTAACCCTAACCCTATCCCTAACCCAAAACCTCACCCTCACCCTAACTCTAACCCTAATCCATTCACACTAACACTTACAATAACCCTAAACCTAACCCTAACCCTAACCCTACCTCTAACCCTCACCCTAACACTAACCCTAACCTTAACCCTCACCCTAAGCCTAACACTAAACCTCATCCTAATCCTAACCCTAACCCTAACCCTAACCCTAACCTTCACCCTAACACTCACGGTAACCCTAAACCTCACTCTCACCCTAACCCTAACCCTCACCCTAACCTTAACACTAACCATAACCCTAACACTCACACTTAACCTAACCCTCACCCTAACCCTAACCCTTCCCTTCACTCTAACCCTCACCTTTGTCTTAACACTAACCTCACCCTAATCTTAACACTAACCATAACCATAACCCTCACATTAAACCTAATCCTCTGCCTAAAACTAACCCTAACTCTCACTCACACACTCACCCCCACCCTAACCCTAACCGTAACCCTAACCCTCACCCTCAACCTCACCCTCAGCCTACCCTCACCCTAACCCTAAACCTCACAGTAAACCTTACCCTCACCCTAATCCTAACCCTACCCCTCACCTTAACCCTCACCCTAACCATAACCCTCACCCTCAACCTAACCCTTAATCTTACCCTCACCCTAACCCTAAATGTAAATCTAACCCTCACAATAACCCTACCCCTCAACCTAACCCTAACCCTATCCCTCAGCCTAAGCCTAAACCTAAGCCAAACCCTCAACCTAACCCTAAACCTAACCTTCAACCTCACCGTAACTCTAACACTAACCCTAAACCTAACTCTCACTCTCACGCTAAACCTCACCCTAACCCTTACCCCCAACCACACCCTAATCCTAACACCAAACCTAACCCTCACCCTAACCCTAACCCTACCAGTCACCCTAATCCTCACCCTCACCCTCACCCTAACCTTAATCCTCACCCTCACCCTAGCCCTCACCCTACCCCTAATCTTAACACTCACACTCACACTAGCTTTCGCCCTAACCCTCACCCTCACCATCACCAAAACCCTCACCCTCAGCCTCACCCTAACCCTAATCCTAACCCTAACCCTCACCCTAACCCTAAACCTCACCCTCAACCTCACCCTCAGCCTACCCTCCCCCTAAACCTAACCCTAATTCTAACCCTAAACTTCACCCTCACCCTCACACTAACCCTAACCTTAACCCTAAAACTAACCCTCACCCTAACACTCACCCTAGCACTAATGCTAACCCTAACCCTCACCCTAACCCTCACCCTAACCCTAACCCTAACCCTCACCGTAACTCTAACCCTCACTGTCACCCTCAATCTCAGCCTAACCATAACCCTAAGCCTAATCCATACCCTAAGCCTCACCCTCACTCTCACCCTAACCTTAATCCTAACCCTAAACCTAATCCTCACCCTAACACTAATGCTAACCCTAACCCTCACTCTAACCCTCTCTGTCACACTCACACTAAACCTAACTTGCACTCTCACCCTAACCTTCACCCTAACCCTTACCCTCACCCTAACGCTAACACTAATCCTAATCCTCACACTAAACCTAACCCTCATCCTAACACTAACCATACCCCTCACCCTAAACCTACCCCTAACCCTAACCCTCACCCTAGACCTCACCCTCACCTTAACCCTAACCCTCACCGTAATCCTCAGCCTGATGCTGTCCCTAACCCTAACCCTCATCCTAACCCTAATTATAACATTAAAACTAAACTTCACCATCACCCTAACCGTCACCCTAAACCTAAGCCTAACCCTCAGCCTCAGGCAAATCCTAACCCTAAATATAATCCTAACTCTAAACCTCACCCTCAATCTCACCCTAACCCTAACCCTCACCCTCAAACTTACCCTCACCTATACCCTAACCCTCACCCCAACCCTCACCCCAACCCTCACCTTAACCATCACCCTAACCCGAACCCTAAACCTAACCCTCACCCTCACCCTAACCATCACCGTAATTCTAACCCTCACCCTCACCCTAACACTCACCTTAACCCTAAAGCTACCCCTCAGCCTAACACTCATCCTAAGCCTAAACCTAAACCAAACCCCCACCCTAACCATAAACCTAACCCTAACCATAACCCTCACCATAACTCTAACCCTAACCCTCACCCTCACCCTCAACTTAACCCTAACCCCAACCCTAATCCTGACCCAAACCCTCACCCTCACCCTCAATCTAATTCTAACCCTAATCCTAAACCTAACCCTCATTCTCACCCTAGCCCTCAACCTACCTCTCATCTTAACACTAACCCTCACTCTAACCATCACCCTAAACCTAACCCTAACCCTATACCTAACCCAAACCTTCAACCTCACCCTAACTCTAACCCTAACACTCACCGTGAGTGAGTGTGAGCCTCAGCCTAACCCTAATCCTAACCCTATCCCTAACCCTCAACCTAACAATCACCATAACCCTAACACTATCCCACAAAATAACACTAACCGTAACCCTCACCCTCACTGTAACCCTCACCGTAACCCTCACCATCACCCTAACACTTAACCTAACCTTAACCCTCAACCACAACCTAACCCTCGACCTCACCCGAAACCTCACCCTCACTCTAACCCTCACCCTCACCCTAAACATCACCTTAACCCTAACCATCACCCTCACCCTAACCCTAAACCTCACCCTAGCCCTAATCCTCAACCTCACCCTAAACCTCACCCATACCCTCATCCTCACCCTAATCCTAACCCTTACCCTAAACCTAACCCTCACAATCACCTTCACCCTAACCCTCACCCTAACCTTTACATGCACCTTAACCCTAACTCTCAAACTAAACCTAATCTCACACTAACCCTCAACCTAACACTAAAACTAACCCTCAACCTCACCCTCACCCTCACCCTCAGCATAACCCTAACCCTAACACGAATCCTAAACATAACCCTCACCCTCTCCCTTACGCTAATCCTAACCCTAAGCTTAACTCTCATCCTCACCCTAAAATTCACCCTCAACGTCACATTCACCCTAACCCTAACAATAACCCTAAACCTAACCCTAAACCTAACACTAAACCTACCTCTAACTCTCACACTAACCCTAACCCTATACTTAAACCTCATCCTAACCCTAACACTAACCCTCACCCTAATCCTAACCCTAACCCTAACTCTAAACTTCACCCTAACACTCACGGTAAACCTAAACCTCAATCTCACCCTAACCCTCACCCTAACCCTTACCCTAACCTTAATCCTAACACTAACCATAACCCTAAACCTCACACTAAACCTAACCCTCACTCTAACCCTAACCTACCCTTCACTCTAACCCTCACCCTAACCCTAACCCTAACACTCACCCTCACCCTAACACTAACCCTAACCCTCACCTTCATCCTAGCCCTCACCCTAACCCTCACCTAACCCTAAACTTACCCTAACCCTAAACCTAACCCTATCCCTCACCCTAACCCTCACCCTAACCCTCACCCCAACCCTAACCCTCACCCTCATCCTAGCCCTCACCCTAACCCTCACCTAACCCTAAACCTACCCTAACCCTAAACCTAACCCTATCCCTCACCCTAACCCTCACCCTAACCCTCACCCCAACCCTAACCCTCACCCTTACCCTAACCCTCACCGTAATACTTAACCTCACCCTCACCCTAACCCTCACACTAACCCTGACACTCACTATCACACTCAACCTCACCCTCCCCTCACCCTAAACCTAACAATATCCCTAAACCTAACCCTAACCCTAAAATGAACCTTAACCCTCACCCTAAAACTCACAGTAACCCTAAACCTCACTCTCACCCTAACACTCACACTAAGCCTTACCCTCACGCTAATCCTACCCTAACCCTAACCCTCACGCAAAGCCTAACCCTCACCCTAACCTTAAACCTACCCCTCAGCCTAACCCTCACCCTAACCCTAATCCTAACACTAACCCTAAACCTAACCCTCACCCTCATCCTCACCCACACCTCAGCCTAACCCTAAACCTAACCCTAATCCTAACCCTAATACTCACCCTGACCCTCACCCTAACGCTTATCCTCACCATAACACTAACCCTAACCCTCACTCTCACCCTCAGCCTAACCCTAATCCTAATCCTAACACTCACCCTCACCCTAAACCTAACACTAACCCTAACCCTGTACCTCACCCTCACCATAACTCTAACAATAACCCTAAAGCTAACCCTAACCCTAAACCTAACCCTCACCCTAACCCTAACCCTAAACCTAACCCTCACCCTAACCCTAACCCTAAACCTAAACCTAACTCTCACCCTAATCCTAACCCAACCCTACCCCTAACCTTCACCCTAACCCTCACCCTAAAACTCATGATAACCCTAACCCTCACTCTCACCCTAACCCTCACCCTAAACCTTACCCTCACCCAAAACCTACCCCTAACCCTAACCATACACTAAACGTTACCCTCAGCCTAAATCTAAACCTACCATTCAACCTAACCCTCAACATTACCATAACCCTAACCCTCAGCCGCACCCTAAACATCAGCATAACTCTAATCTTAACCCTCAACCTACCTTCACACTAACACTCACCCTAACCCTAATCCTAACCCTAACCCTTAACCTAACCCTCACCCTAATCCTAACCCTATCCCTAACCCTCACCCTCACCCTTACCTTAACCCTCACCCTAACCCTTACTCTCACCCTAACGCTCACACTCCCCCTAACCCTAACACTATCCCTAACCCTCACACTAACCCTAACCCTCAACCTAAAAATAACCCCTAACCTCACCCTTACCATCGACCTAAAACTAACCCTAACTCTAATCCTAACCCAAAACCATACCCTCAAACTCAACCTAACTCTAACCCTAACACTAAACCTAACCCTCAGCCTCACACTCACCCTAGCCCTAAACCTAACCCTATGCCTAACCCTCACCCTAACCCTAACTCTCACCCTAACACTAACTCAAACCATCACCCTCATCCTAACACTAATCCTAACCCTAACCCAAACCCTCACCCTCACCCTAACTATAACCCAAACCCTAACCCTCACTCTCACCCTCACCCTCACCCTAACCCTAACCCTATCCCTAACCCTAACCCTAAACCTAACACTCACCCTAAACATAACCCTCACTGAAACCCTAACACACACCCTAACCCTAACCCTCAAACACACCCTAACCCTCACCATAATCCTCACCCTCACCCTAACCCTAACCCTCACCCTAAATATCACCCTATACCTAATCCTCACCCTAACCCTAACCCAAACTCTCACCCTAATCCTAACCCTCACCCTAACCCTAATCCTTACCTAACCGAAATCCTCACCCTCACACTCACCCACACCATAACCCTCAACCTCACCCTAGCCCTCACCCTAACACTTACACTAACCCTCACCATCACCCTCAGCCTAACCTAACCCTAACCCTAAACCCAATCCTAAACCTAACCCTCACCCTCACCCTAACCCATACCCTAAAAATTACCATCACCCTAACACTAAGCCTAAACCTAACCCTCAACCTCACCGTCACCCTCACCCTCAGCCTAACCCCAACCCTAAAACTAACCCTAACCTTCACCCTCACACTAGCCCTCACCCTAATCCTTAACCTCACCTTAACCCTAACCCTAACCCTCACCCTCAGCCTAAACCTATTCATAACCCTAATCCTAACACTAAACCTCACCATTACCCTCACCCTAAACCTCACTCTAACCCTGACCCTGACCCTGACCCTCACCCTAACCCTAACAACAACCCTAAACCTAACCCTACCCCTATCCCTAACTCTAACCCTCACCCTAATCCTAACCCTACCCCTATCCCTAACTCTAACCCTCACCCTAATCCTAACCCTACCCCTACCCCTAAACCTAACCCTCACCCTAACCCTCACGCTAAACCTCAACCAAACCCTCATCCTCACCCTCACCCTCACCCTCACCCTAATCCTAACACTAACTTTCAACCTTAGACAAAACCTAACCCTAACCCTAATCCTAACCCTAAGCCTCATCTTCACCCTAAACCTAACCCTCACCCTTACCCTCAACCTCACCCTCACCCTCACCCTCACCCTCAGTCAAAACCTAACACTAACCCTAACCCTAACCCTAATCCTCACCCTATTCCTAACCCAAACCCAAACCCTCACCCTCACCCTAGTCCTCCCCCTAACCCTCCCCCTAACCCTTACCCTAATCCTAACCCTAACCCTAACCCTTACCTTCACCCTCACCCACATGCTAACCCTAACCCTAACCCTCACCCTCACCTTAACACTCACCGTCACCCTAACCCTCAGCCTAACCCTAACCCTAAACCACACACTAACCCTCACCCTCACCCTCACCCTCACCCTCACCCTAACTCTCTACCACACACTCACTCTCACCCTAAGCCTAAACCTAACCCTAAACCTAAACCTAACCCTCACCCTAAACATCACCCTAACCCTAACCCTCACCCTAACCCTAACCCTAAACCTCAACATAACCCTAACCCTCACCATCACCCACCACCTCACCCTAAGCCTAACCCTAATCCTAACCCTAATTCAAAACCTAACCCTCTCACTCACACTCACCCTCATCCTAACCCTATCCCTAAAGCTCTCCCTAACCCTTATCCTCACCCTAACCCTACCCTTAACTCTAACCCTAACCCTCACCATAACCCTAACCCTCACCCTAACCCTAACACTACACCTCACCATAACCCTCACCCTAACCCTAACTCTAAACCTAACCCTCCCCCTAACCCTAAACCTAACCCTCACCATTACCCTAACCCTCACCGACAGTCTAACACACACGCTAACCCTAACCCTCACACACACCCTAACACTCACCCTAACCTGATCCCTCACCCTCACCCTAACACTCACCCTAAACATCACCCTATCCCTAACCCTCACCCTAACCCTAACCCTAACCCTCATCCTAACCCTCACCCTCACCCTCACCCTCACCCTAAGCCTAACACTAACCCTAATGATAAACCTAACCCTCTCCCTCACCCTCACCCTCATCCTAACCCTATCCCTAACCCTAACCCTAACCCTCACCCTCACCCTCACTCTAAACCTAACCATAGCCCTAACCCTCTCCCTAAAACTAATCCTCAGACTCACCCTAACCTTAACACTCACCCTCACCCTAACCTGCACCCTAACACTTATCCTCACCTTAACCGTACCCCTAAATCTAACCCTAACCTTCACACTAACCCTAACACTCACCCTAACCCTAACACTAACCCTCACCCTAACCCTAACTCTAAGCCTAAACCTCACCCTAATCCTAACCCTAACCCTCACCCTCACCATAACCCTCACCGAAACCCTAACACACAACCTTACCCTAACCCTCAAACACACCCTAACCCTCACCCTAACCCGAACCCTCACCCTCACACTAACCCTCATCCTAAACATCACCCTATACCTAACCCTCACCCTAACCCTAACCCTAACTCTCACCATAATCCTAACCCTCACCCTAACCCTAATCCTTACCTAACTGAAACACTCACCCTCACACTCACCCTCACCCTAACCCTCATCACACCCTAGCCCTAACCTTACACTAACCCTCACCCAAACCCTCAACATCACCCTCAGCCTAAACCTAACCCTAACCCTAACTCTAATCCTAAACCTTACTCTCACCCTCACCCTAACCTACACCCTAACCATTACCGTCAATCTAACACTTCCCCTAAACCTAACCCTCACCCTCACCGTCACCTTCACCGTCACCCTAACCCTTACCCTAACCCTCAACCTAACCCTGTCACTAACTCTATCATTAACCCTAAACTTCACCCTCACCCTAACCCACAGTCTAACCATTACCCTCATCATAACACTAACCTAAATCTAACCCTCAAACTCACTGTCACCCTCACTCTCAGCCTAACTCCAACCCTAACCCTAAACCTAACCCTCACCCTCACCCTAACCCTCACCCTAATCCTTAACCTCACCTTAATCTTAACCCTAACCCTCACCCTCAGCCTAAAGCTAACCCTAACCCTAATCCTAACACTAACCCTCACCCTTACTCTCAAACTAAACCGCACCCTAACCCTCACCCTCACCCTCACCCTCAGCCTAATCCTAAAAATAACCCTAACCCTAATCCTATGCCTATCCCTAACTCTAACCCTCCCCCTAACCCTAGCCCTACCCCTAACCCTAACCCTAAACCTCACCCTAACCCTCACCTTAACCCTAACCCTAACCCTCAACCTAACACTCACCCTCACCCTCACTCTCACCCTCACCCTAATCCTAACACTAATTTTCACCCTCAGACAAAACCTAACCCTAACACTAATCCTAACCCTAACCTCACCCTCACCCTTACCCTAAACCTAACCCTCACCCTTACCCTCACCTGCACCCTCACTCTCACACTCACCCTCAGTCAAATCCTAACACTAACCCTAACCCTAACCCTAATCCTCACCCTATTCCTAACCCAAACCCAAACCCTCACCCTCTACCTAGTCCTCCCCCTAACCCTCAACCTAACCCTTTCTCTAACCGTAACCCTAACCCTAACCCTTACCTTAACCATCACCCAAATGCTAACCCTAACCCTAACCTTCACCCTCACCTTAACACTCACCGTCACCCTAAACCTCAGCCTAAACCTAACCCTAAACCACACACTAACCCTCACCCTCACCCGAACCCTCACCCTCAACCTAACTCTCTACCTCATCCTCACTCTCAGCCTAAGCCTAACCCTAACCCTAAACCTAAACCTAAACCTCACCCTAAATATTACGCTAACCCTAACCCTCACCCTCACCCTCACCCTCACCCTCACCCTAAGCATAACACTAAACCTAATGATAAACCTAACCTTCTCCCTCACCCTCATCCTAACCCTATCCCTAACCCTAACCCTAACCCTCACCCTCACCCTCACCCTAAACCTAACCCTAACCCTAACCCTCACCCTAAAACTAATCCGCACACTCACCCTAACCTTAACACTCACCCTCACCCTAACCTGCACCCTAACACTTATCCTCACCCTAACCCTACCCCTAAATCTAACCCTAACCTTCACACTAACCCTAACATTCACCCTAACACTAACACTACCCCTCACCCTAACCCTAACTCTAAACCTAACCCTCACCCTAACCCTAAACCTAACCCTCACCCTCACCATAACCCTAACCGAAACCCTAACACACACCCTAACCCTAACCCTCAAACACACCCTAACCCTCACCATAAACCTCACCCTCACCCTCACCCTAACCATCACCCTTAACATCACCCTAACCCTAACCCTCACCCTAACCCTAACCCTACCTCTCATCCTAATCCTAACCATCACCCTAACCCTATTCCTTACCTAACCGAAACCCTCACCCTCAAACTCACCCTCACCCTAACACTCAACCTCACCCTAGCCCTCACCCTAACCCTTAAACTAACCCTCACCCTCACCTTAACACTCACCGTCACCCTAACCCTCAGCCTAACCCTAACCCTAACCACACACTAACCCTTACCCTCACCCGAACCCGAACCCTCAACCTAACTCTCTACCTCACCCTCACTCTCACCCTAAGCCTAACCCTAACCCTAAACCTAAACCTAACCCTCACCCTAAATATCATCCTAACCCTAACACTCACCCTAACCCTAACCCTAACCCTAATCCTAAACCTAACCCTCACCCTCACCCTAACCCACACCCTAACCATTACCATCACCCTAACACTAACCCTAAACCTAACCCTCACCCTCACTGTCACCCTCACCCTCAGCCTAACCCCAACCCTAACACTAACCCTAACCCTCAACCTAACACTAACCCTCACCCTAATCCTTAACCTCACCTTAAGCCTAACCATAACCCTCACCCTCAGCCTAAACCTAACACTAACCCTAATCCTAACACTAACCCTCACCCTTACCCTCACCCAAAAACTCACCCTAACCCTGACCCTCACCCTCAACCTCACCCTAACCCTAACAATAACCCGAAACCTAACCCTAACCCCATCCCTAACTCTAACCCTCACCCTAACCCTTACCCTACCCCTAAACCTAACAATAACACTCACCCTAACCCTCACCCTAAATCCAACCCTAACCCTCACTCTAACTCTAACATTAACCCTAAATTTCACCCTCACCCTAAGCCACACCCTAACCATTACCCTTACCATAACACTAACCCTAAGCCTAACCCTCAACCTCACCGTCATCCTCACTCTCAGCCTAACCCCAACCCTAACCCTAAACCTAACCCTCACCCTCACCCTAACCCTCACCCTAATCCTAACCCTGACCTTAATCCCAAACCTAACCCTCACCCTCAGACTAAATCTAACCTTAACACTAATCCTAACACTAACCCTCACCCTTACTCTCACCCTAAACCTCACACAAACCCTCACCCTCACACTCACCCTCAGCCTAACCCTAAAAATAACCCTAACCGTAACCCTAACCCTAACCCTAACTCTAACCCTCACCCTAAACCTAACCCTACCCCTAACCCTAACTGTAACCCTCACCCCAACCCTAACCATAACCCTCAACCTAACTCTCACCCTCACCCTTACCCTCACCTTCACCCTAATCCTAACACTTTCTTTCACCCTCAGACAAAACCTAACCCTAACACTAATCCTAACCCTAACCCAAACACTACCCCTCAGCCTAACCCTCATCCTAAGCCTAAAACTAAACCAAACCTTCACCCTCACCCTCACCCTATCTCTAACACTAACCCTAATCCTAACCCTCACCGTCACCCTAATCCTAACCGTACCCCTAAACCTCAAACTAAACCTAACCCTCTCCCTAAAACTAACCCAAAACCTCACCCTCACCCTCGCCCTATACCTAACCCTAACCCTAACCCTCACCCTAACCCTCACCCTAACACGCAGGATAACCGTATCCCTCACTCTCACCCTAACCTTCACCCTAACCCTTACCCTCACCCTAACCCTAACCCTAAAGCTAAACCTCAAACTATACCTAACCCTCACCCTAACGCTATTACTCATCCTAACCCTCACCCTAAACTTTACCCTCATCCAAACCCTAACCCTAACCCTACCACTCAAACTAAACCTAACAGTCACTCTAACCCTACCCCTAGCACTCACCCTAACCCTCATCCTAACTCTAACCCAAACCCTCAGCCTAACCCTAGCCCTCAGCCTAAAACTAATCCTAACTCTCACCTTCATCCTAACCCTAACCCTCACCATAACCCTAACCCTCACCCTGACCCTAACCCTCACCCTAACAATTACAACAAACCTCAACCTGACACTCAACCTAACCCTAATCCTAACCCTAACCCTCCCTCTCCACCTCCCCCTAAGCCTAACCCTAACCTTCACCCTAACCCTCACTATAACCATAATGCAAAACCTAATCCTCACCATAACCCTCACCGTTAACACACATGCTACCCCTAACCCTCACTCGCACCCTAACCCTCTCCATAACCCTAACCCTCACCCTAACCCTAACCCTAATCCTAACCCTCAAACTAAACCTAAACCTCACCCTAACCCTAACCCTACCAGTAACCCTAACCCTCACTCTAACCCTAACCCTAAATCTCACCCTAAACCTCACCATAACCCTAACCCTCACCCTCACACTCACTCTAAACCTCACCCAAATCCTTACTCTCACCCTAACACTAACCCTAACCTTCACCCTCAGCCTAAACCTAACCCTAATCCTAATCCTAACCCTAACCCTCACCCTTACTCTAAACCTCAGCCTAACCCTAAACTTCACCCTCACCCTCAACCTCACACTCACCCTAACACTAACCCTGAACCTCACCCTCAACCTCACACTCACCCTAACCCTAAAAATAACCCTAACCCTAACCCTAACCCTAACTCTATCCCTCACCCTAAAACTAACCCTAAACCTCACCCTAACCCTAACCCTAAGCCTAATCCTAAACCTCAACGTAAACTTCACCCTAACACCCAAGATAACCCTAACACTCACGCTCACCCCAACCCTCACCCTAACCCTTACTCTCACCCTAACCGTAACCCTAAACCTAACCCTAAGGTTCACACTAACCCTAACCCTCACACTATCCCTAACCCTCAAACTAACCCTAACCCTAAGCCTCACCCTCACTGTAGCACTAACCCTAACCCTCAACCTAACCCTCACCCTCACACTCACCCTCACCCTCAGCCAAATCCTAACACTAACATTAATCCTAACCCTCACCCTCACCCTCACCCTAACCGTAACCCTAACTCTCACCCTTACCCTCACCCTCACACTCACCCTCACCCTCAACCTAACCCTAACCTAACCCACACCCTAACCCTAAACCTCACACTAACCCTAAACCTAACCCTCACCCTCACCCTCAACCTAACCCTAAACCCAACCCTAACTCTCACCCTAACCCTAAACCTAACCCTAATGCTAACCCTAACCCTCACTCTCACCCTAACCCTCACCCTAACCCTTACCCTCACCCTAACCCTAACCCTAACCCTCACACTGAATCTAACCCTCAACCTAACCCTCAACCTACCCCTAACCCTAACCCTCACCCTAACACTCAACCTCACCCTAAACCTCACCCTCACGCTAAACCTCACCCTAACCCTTACGCTCACACTCACCCTAACCCTAAAACTAACCCTAATCCTCACAGTAACCCTAACCCGAAACCTAAACCTAGCCCTCATCCTAACTCTCACCCTAACCCTAACCCTAACCCTAACCCTCACCCTAACCCTAACCCTCATCCCCAACCTATCCCTAAGCCTAACACTAACTCTCACCCTAAACCTCACCCTAATACTTACGATAACCCTGACCCTCATACTCACCGTAACCCTCACCCTAACACTTACCTTCACGGTAACCCTAACCCTAAACCTCAAACTAACCCTAACCCTCACCCTAACCCTAACACTAACCCTCACCCTCACCCTAAACCTAATCCTCACCCTAACCCTAACCCTCACCCTAACACTCACACTAACTCTAAGCCTAACCGAAAACCTCACTCTCACCCGAACCCTCACCCTAATCCTTACCCTCAACCAAACCCCAACCCTAACCCTAACGCTCACACTAAACCTAACACTCACCGGAACCCTAATCCTAACACTCACCCTAACCCTCACCCTAACCCTAACCCTAACCCTCAGCCTCAACCTAGCCCTCAACCTACCCCTCATTCTAACACTCACCCTCATCCTAACCCTAACCCTCAACCTAACCCTAACTCTCAACCTCAGCCTCACCCTAACCCTCACGATAACCCTAACCCTAACCCTCACCCTCACCCTCACCCTAACCCTAATCCTAATCCTAAACCTAAACCTCACCCTCACCCTCACCCTCACCCTAACCCTAATCCTAATGCTAACCCTAACCCTCACCCTCACCCTCACCCTAACTCTAACCCTCACCCTCACACTCACCCTCAGCCAAATCCTAAACCTAAAACTAATCCTAACCCTAACCTGCACCCTCACCCTCACCCTAACCCTAACCCTAAACCTCAACCTCTCCCTCAACATAGCCCTCACCCTAACACTCATTCCAACCCTCAGCCCAAACCTAATCCTAACTCAAACCTTCACACTCACCCTCACTCTCACACTAACTCTCATCCTAACCCTCAAACTAACCCTAACCCTAACCCTAACCCTTACCTCACCCTATCCCTCACCCTAACCGTAACCCTCACCCTCACCCAAACCCTCACACTAATCCTTACCCTCACCCTATCCTTAATCCTAACCCTAACCCTCACACTAACCTTAACCCTCACCCTAACCCTAACCCTAAACCTCAGCCTAACCCTCATCCTAAAACTAAACCTAATCCAAACCCTCACTCTAACCCTAACGGTAACCCTCACCCTAACCCTTAACCTCAACCTAACGCTTAACCTAACCCTAAACCTCACCCTCACTCTAAACTTACGTCTAACCCTAACCCTCACACTAACCCTTATCCTCACCCTAAAACTCACCCTAATATTAACCCTAACCCTAACCCTCACCCTCACCCTCACCCTAACCCAACCCAAACCCTAACCGTCAAACTAACCGTCACCATAACCCTAACCCTAACCCTAAGCCTCACCCTCAAACTAACCCTCAACCTATGCCTTACCCTCACCCTAACTGTAGCCCTAACCCTAACCCTAACCCTCACACTCTCACCCTCAGCCAAATCCTAAACCTAACACTAATCCTATCCATGACCATCACCCTCACCCTAATCCTAACCCTAAACCTAACCCTAATTCTCACCCTTACCTTTACCCTCACCCTAACCCTCACCCTCACCCTCAACCTAACCCTAACCTAATCCACACCCTAACCCTAACACTCACCCTAACCCTAACCCTAACCCTAACCCTAAACCTCACCCTCACTCTATCCCTAACCCTAACACTAACTCTCACCCTAACCCTAATCCTAAGCCTCATCCTCACCCTAAACCTAACCCTAACACTAACCCTAACCCTCACACTTAACCTAAGGCTTACCCTAAACCTCACTCTTACCCTAACCCTCACCCTAATCATTACCCTCACCCAAACCCTAACCTTAACCCTCACACTAAACCTAACTCTCAACCTAACCCTATCCCTATCACTCATCCAAACCCTCACCCTAACCCTAACCTAACTCTAACCCTCACCCTAACCCTAACTCGCACCCTCACCCTCACCCTCAGCCTAACGGTAATCCTAACCCTAATGCAAACACTAAACCTCAGACTCACCCTAACCCTCACACCAACCCTTATTTCACCCTAAACCTAACCCTAACCCTCATACTAACCCAAACCCTATCACTCACCCTCATCCTAGCCCTCACCCTACCCCTAATCCTAACACTCACCCTCACACTAACCCTAACCCTCCACCTAACACTAACTCTCACAATCACCCTAACCCTCACCCTCAGCCTAACCCTAAACCTAACCCTAATCCTAACGCTAACACTCAACCTAACCCTAACCCTCACCCTAACCCTAACCCTCACCCTAATGCTAACCCTCACCTTAACCCTCACCCTAACCCTAACATTAACCCTAAACCTCACCCTCACCCTAATCGTCAGCTTAAACCTAACCCTAAACCTTACCCTCACCCTCACCCTCAGCCAAATCCTAACCCTAACACTAATCCTAACGGTAACCATCACCCTCACCCTAACCCTAACCCTCAAGCTAACCTTAACCTAACCCACACTCTAACTCTAACACTCACCATAAACCTAACGCTCACCCTCACACTAACCCTCAGCCTAACCATTACCCTCACCCTAAACCTAAACCTAACCGTAACCATCACACTAACCCTCATCCTAACCCTAACCCTAAACCTATCCCTCACCCTAACCTTAACACTTACCCTCACCCTCATCCTCAGCCTACATCTAACCCTAATCCTAACCCTAATCCTCACCCCCATCCTCACCCAAAACCTAACCCTAACCCTAACAATAAACCTAAACCTAACCCCAACCCTAACCCTAATTCTAAACATCACCCTCACTCTATCCCTAACCCTAACCCTAACCTTAAACCTCACCCTAACCCTCACCCTCAGCTTAACCCTAACCCCAAACCTAACCGTCATTCTAAACTTCACCATACAACTAACTCTAACCCTAACCCTGACACTAAACCTTACCCTCACGCTGAACCTAACCTTACCTATCACCTTAACCCTAACCCTAAGCCTAACACTAAACCTCACCCTAACCCTAACCAAAACCCTCACCCTCAACCAAGGCCTCACTCTAACCCTAACCCTCACCCTAACCCTGTCCCTAACCCTAACGCTCACCCTAACCCTAACCCTAACCCTAACCCTAAACCTCACCCTAAGCCTCACCTCTACCCTAACCTTAACTCTAAACCTCACCCTCACCCTAACCCTCACCCTAATGCTAACCCTAACGCTCACCCTCACCGTCGCTCTCACCCTGACCCAAGTCCGAACCCTAATGCTAACCCTAACCCACACCCTAAACCTAACCCTCACCCTAACCCTAACCCTAACCCTCACCCTCACCTTCACCCCAACCCTAACCCTAATCCTCACCCTATACCTAAACCTACCCCTGACCCTCACCCAAACACTAGCCCTCATTCTAACCCCAACCCTCAACCTCACCCTCACCATAACAGTAATGCTAACCCTAACCCTCACCCTAACCCTAACCCTAACCCTAAACCTAAGCCAAACCCTCACCCTAACCCTCAACCTCACCCTAACCCTAGCCCTATCCCTCACCCTAACCCTCACCCTAACCCTAACCTTCACCTTAACCCTCACTCTAACGTTACCCTCAGCCTAACACTAACCCTAAACCTAACACTTACACTAAACAACCCTCACCCTAACCCTAACCCAACCACTCACCCTAACCCTAACCCTAACCCTAACGCTCACCTTCACCCTAAACCTCACCCTCACCCTAAACCTCAAACTAACCCTTACCCTCACCCTAACCCTAATCCTAACACTAACCCTAAACCTAACTCTAAACGTAACCCTAGCCCTCACCCTAAACCCCACCCTAACCCTCATCCTAACCCTACCCCTAACCCTAACCCTCACCCTCACTCCATCCCTAACCCTAACCCTAACACTAACCCTAACCCTCACCCTAACCCTAACCCTCACCCTAAGCTTAACCCTCACCCTCACCCTCAACCTAACCCTAACCTAATCCAAACCCTAACCCTAAACTTAATCCTAACCCTAACCCTCAGCCTCACCCTCACCCTAACCCTAGTCCTAATCCTCACCCTCATTCTGACCCTAATGGTAACTGTAACCCTCACCCTCACTGTAACCTTAACCCTAAACCTAACCCTAAGCCTCCGACTAATCCTAACCCTCACCCTAACCTTAACCTTAAACTTCACCATAAACCTCACCCTCACCCTAAACCTCAACCTAACCCAAACCCTCACTCTCATCCTCACCCTCACCCGAAACCTAACCTTAAACCTAAACCTAACCCTAACCCTCAACTTCACCCTCACCCTCACCCTCAGCCTAACCCTAACCCTAAGACTAACCCTCAACCTCACCCTCACCCTCACCCTTATCCTAACCCTCACCGTCAACCTAACCTCAACCTAACCCTTACCCTCACCCTAACCTTAACCCTAACCCTTAACCTCAGCCTAAACCTAACCCTAAAACTAAACCTCACACTCACCCTGACCGAAAACCTAACCCTAACACTCTCCCTCACCCTTACCCTCACCATAACCCTAACAATAACCCTAATCCTAACCGGATCCCTAACCCTAACTCTAACCAACACTCTCACACTAAATCTAAACCTAACACTCACCCTAACCCTAACCCTAAACCTAAACCTAAACCTCAACCAAACCTTAACCCTATCTCTAACACTAACCCTAACCCTAACCCTCACCCTAACCCTCAACCTAAATCTCACGATAACCCTAACACTCACTCTCAGCTTAACCCTCACGCTAACCCTTACCCTCACCCAAACACTAACCCTAACCGTAACACTCACACTAAACCTAACCCTCACCCTAACTCTAACCCTACACCTCACCGTAACCCTCACCCATACCTTAACCCTAACCCTCACAGTCACCCTAGCCCTAATCTTACCCCTAATTGTAACACTCAACCTCACCCTAACCCTAAATCTAACCCTATCCCTAGCCATCACCCTCACCCTAACCCTCACCCTAACCCTAACCCTCAGGCTCACACTCACCCTAAACCTAACCCTAATCCTCACCTCACCCTGACTCTCTAACCCTCTAACCTTCACCCGCACCGTATCCTTCACGATCACCCTAACCCTCACCTGAAACCTAACCCTCACCCACACCCTAACCCTCAGTATCACCCGAACCCTTTCCCACACCCTAACCCTCAACCTCACCCTAAATATCACCCTAGGCCAAACCCTAACACTAACCCTCACCCTAACCCTCAACCTCACCCTCACCCTAACCCTAAGCCTAAACCTCACCATAACCCTAACCTTCACCCTCACCCTCACCCTAACCCTAACCCTAACCCTCACACTAACCCTAACCCTCACATTCACTCTCACCCTCAGCCTACCTGTAACACTAACCTTAATCATAACCTTTACCCTCACCCTCAACCTCACCCTAACCCTAACCCTAACCCTCATCCTCACGCTCACCCTAACCCTAACCCTAAACCTAACCATAACCCTAACCCTAACCCTCACATTAAACCTAACCCTCAACCTAAACCTAACCCTACACCTCAGACTACCACTCACACTACCCCTCACCCTAACCCTTACCCTCACCCTAAACCAACCCTAACCCTAACCATCACCCTCATACTCACCCTCACCTTTAGCCTAACCCTAACCCTAGTCCTCACCCTAACACTTAACCTCACCTTAACACTTTCACTAACCCTAACCCTCAGCTTAACCCTCATGCTAACACTAAACCTAACCCAAACCCTCACCCTAACCCTAACCCTCACCTTAACCCTCACCCTAACACTTAAACTCAGCCAAACCCTAAACCTAACCTTAATCCTAACCCTAACCCTCACACTCACACTCACCCTATCCCTAAACCTAAACCTCAACCTCATCCTAACCCTAAACCTAAACCTAAACCTTAAAGTAACCCTAAACCTGACCCTAACCCTCACCTTAAAACTCACGATAACCCTAACCCTCACTCTCACCCTAACCCTACCCCTCAACCTAACCCTCACACTTACCCTAACCCTAAAACTCACCCTCACCCTACCCTGACCTTACCACTAATTGTAACAATTACCCTCACCCTAACCCTAACCCTAACTCTAACCCTAGCCCTCACCCTCACCGTAACCCTCACTCTAACCCTAACTCTAACCCTCACTCTAACCCTAATCCTAACCCTAAACCTCACCCTCACTCTAAGCCTCACCCTAACCCTAACCCTAAACCTCACCCTCACCCTAACTCTCAAACTAACCCTTAGTCTCACCCTAACCCTCACCCTAAGCCTACCCCTAACCCTCACCTGCACCGTAACCTTCACGATCAGCCTAACCCTCACCCGAAACCTAAACCTCACCCACACCCTAACCCTCAGTCTCACCCAAACCCTTTCCCACACCATAACCCTCACCCTCACCCTAAATATCACCCTTAGCCAAACCCTAACTCTAACCATCACCCTAACCCTCAACCTCACCCTCACCCTCACCCTCACCCTTACCCTAAGCCTAAACCTCACCGTAACCCTAACCCTCACCCTCACCCTCAACCTAACCCTAACCCTAACCCTCACACTCACTCTCACCCTCAGCCTAACTTTAACCCTAACCCTAATACTAACCTTAACCCTCACCCTCACCCTCAACCTAACCCTAACCCTAACCCTCACACTCACTCTCACCCTCAGCCTAACTTTAACCCTAACCCTAATACTAACCTTAACCCTCACCCTCACCCTCACCCTAACCCTAACCCTAACCCTCACCCTCACCCTCACCCTAAACCTAAACCTAAACCTAACCCTAACCCTAACCCTAACCCTCACATTAAACCTAACCCTCAACCTAAACATAACCCTACACCTCAGACTAACACTCACACTACCCCTCACCCTAACCCTTACCCTCACCCTAAACCAATCCTAACCCTAACCCTCACCCTCACCCTCACCCTTAGCCTTACCCTAACCCTAGTACTCACCCTAAACCTTAACCTCACCCTAACACTTTCACTAACCCTAACCCTCAGCCTAACACTCATGCTAACACTAAACCTAACCCAAACCCTCATCCTAACCCTAACCCTAACCCTCACCTTAACCCTCACCCTAACACTTAACCTCAACCGAACCCTAACCCTAACCCTACACCTCACCCTCACTCTATACTTCACTCTAACCCTAACCCTCACCCTAACCCATACCCTCACCCTAAATCTCACCTTTACACTTTCCCTAAACCTAACCCTAACCCTCACCATAACCCTCACCCTCACCCTAACCCAACCCAAACCCTAAATCTCAACCTAACAGTCACCATAACCCTAACCCTAAACCGACCCTCACCCTCACCCTAACCCTCACCCTAACACTTACCCTCAACCTAACCGTACCCCTAACCCAAACCCTCACCCTTACCCTCACCCTAACACTTAACCTCAACCTAACCCTAACGCTAAACCTCACCCTCACTCTAAATTTCACTCTAACCCTAATCCTCACCCTAACCTTTACCCTTACCCTAACCCTCACCCTCACTTTAAACTTCACTCTAACCCTAACCCTCACCCTAACCTTTACCCTCACCCTAAACCTCACCTTTACACTTTCCCTAACCCTAACCCTAACCCTCACCATAACACTCACCCTCACCCTAACCCAACCCAAACCCTAACTCTCTAACCATCACCATAACCCTAACTGTAAACCGAACCCTCACCCTCACCCTAACCCTCACCCTAACACTTACCCTCACCCTAACCGTACCCCTAACCCTAACCCTCACCCTCAACCTAACCTTACCCCTCACCCTAACCCTCACCCTAACCCTAAACTAACCCTAACCCTCACCCTAACCCTAAATCTCAACCTCACCCTCACCCTCAGACTAACCGTTACCGTAACCCTAATGCAAACCCTAACCCTCACCCTCACCCTAACCCTCACCCTCACCCTAAACCTAACCCTAACCGTAACCCTCACTTTCACCCTAGTCCACACCCTAAACCTCACGCTAACCCTAAACCTAACCCTAACCCTCACCCTAAACCTCACCCTAACACTAACTCTAACCGTAACCCTCACCCTCACCCTGAACTCACCCTAAAACTTACACTCACCCTAACCCTAAACCTGACCCTAAACCTCACCCTAACCCTCATCCTAACCCTATCCCTCAAACAAACCCTAACCCTCACCCTCACCCTCAACCTAACCCTAACCCTAAACCTAATCCTAACTCTAACCCTCATCCTCAACCTCACCTGCACCCTACCTCTAACCCTAACCCTATACCTAACCCTCACCCTCATCCACACCCTACCCCTAACACTATCCCTAACTCTCACCCTAACACTAACCCTCATCCTAACCCTAACCCATCCCTCACCCTCAACCTAACCCAATCCCCAAACCTAACACATACCTTAAACCTCACCCTAACACTAATCCTTAAGCTAACTCTCACCCTAAACCTAAACCTCACCCTAACCCTTAACCTCACCCTAACACTTACCCTAACCCTAATCCTCACACTAACCCTAACTCTAACCCTAACGCTCATGCTAAAAGTAACCCTAACCCTAACCCTCACACTAATGCTAAACCTAACCCTAACCCTCACCCTCACCTTAACACTCAGCATCACCCTAACTTTCACCGACACCCTAACACACACCTTAAACCTAATCCTAACCCTCACCCTAACCCTAACCCTCATAAACACCCTAACCCTCACCCTAACCCCATCGACACTCTCACCCTAAACCTAAACCTCACGCTAAACCTCACTCACAGCCTAATCCTCACCCTAACCCTAATCCTTCCCTAACCAAAACCCTCACACTCACCCTCACACTAACCCTCACACTCAACCTTTCCGTCACCCTAACCCTAACATTAACCCTCACCCACATGCTCACAATCACCCTCAGCCTAACACTAACCCTAACCCTAACCCTAATCCTAACCCTAAACCTCACCCTCAACCTAACCCACAACTTAACCATTAAACTCACCCTAACCCCAACCCTAACCCTAACCCTAACCCTCACCCTCACCCTAAGCCTCACCATAATCCTTAACCTCACCTTAAGACTAACCCTAACCCTCACCCTCAGCCTAAAGCTAACCCTGACCCTAATCGTAACACTAACCCTCACCCTTACCCTCACCCTAAACCTCACCCTAACCCTCACCCTCACCCTCACCCTCACCCTCAGCCTAACCCTAACAATAACCCTAAACCTAACCCTATCCCTAACTCTAACCCTCACCCTAAACCTAACCCTACCCCTAACCCTAACCCTAAACCTCACCCTAACCCTCACCCTAACGCTATACCTAACCCTCAACCTAACTCTAATATTAACCCTAAACCTCACCCTCACCATATCCCTCACCCTAATCCTAACACTAACCCTCACGCTCATCCAAAACCTAACCCTAACACTAATCCTAACCCTAACCCTCACCCTCACCCTCACCCTCACACTCACCCTCAGCCAAATCCTAACACTAACCCTAAACCTATCCATAATCCTCACCATATCCCTAACCAAAACCCAAACCCTCACCCTCACCTTAGTCCTTACGCTAACCCTCAGCCTAACCCAAACCCTCACCTTCCCACTCACCGTCACCCTAACACTCACCCTAACCCTAACCCAAAACCACACACTAACTCTCACCCTCACCAGAACCCTCAACCTCACCCTAACTCTCAACCTCACACTCACTCTCAAACAAAGCCTAACACAAACCCTAACCCTAAAACTTATCCTCACACTAAACATCACCCTAACACTAACCCTAACCCTAACCCTAACCCTAACCTTCAATCTAACCCTCACCCTCACCCTCACCCTCACACTCACTCTCAGCATAACCCTACCCCTCACCCTCACATTATCCCTCACCCTAATCCGTAACCTCACCTAAATCTTACCCCTAACACTCACGCTTAGCCTAAACCTAAACCTAACCCTAATCCTAACACTAACCCTCACCCTTACCCTCACCCTAAACCTCACCCTAACCCTCACCCTCACCCTCAACCTCACCCTAACCCTAACAATAACCCTAAATCTAACTCTAACCCTAATCCTAACTCTCTTACACTAACACTAAACCTATCCCTAACCCTAACCCTAACCCTCACCCTAACCCTCATCCTAACACTAACCCTAACTCTATCCCTCACCTTAACCCTCACCCTAACACTAACCCTTACCCTAAACCATGCCCTCACCCTAACACTAACCCTAAACCTAACCCTCACACTAATCCTAACCCTAACCCTAACCCAAACTCTACCCCTCAGCCTAACCCTCATCCTAAGCCTAAACCTAAACCAAATCCTCAACCTCACCCTCAACCTAACTCTAGCACTAACCCTAATCCTAACCCTCACCGTCACCCTAACCCTAACTGTACCCCTAAACCTCAACTTAAACCTAACCCTAACCCTAAAACTAACCCAAAACCTCACCCTCAACCTAAACCTAACCCTAAACCTAACCCTCACCCTAACTCTCACGGTAACCCTCAACCTCACTCTAACACTCACCCTCACAACAAACCTCACCGGAACCCTAACCCTAACTGTAAACCGAACCCTAATCATCCCAGAACCCTAAACATAACCATAACCCTAATCCGAACCCTAACTATCACCCTAACCCTAACCCTAACCCTCACCCTCACCGTATACCTAACCCTAAACCTAACCCTAACCCTATCCCTCACCCTAACACTCAGGATAACCGTAACCCTCACTCTCACCCTAACCCTCACCCTAACCCTTACCCTCACCCTAACCCTAACGCTAACGCTAAAACTCACACTAAACCTAACCCTCACCCTAACCCTAATCCTCACCCTAAACCTAACCCTCACCCTCACCCTCACCCTAAACCTAACCCTAACCCTAACCCTAGCCCTCACCCTAAACCTCACACTAAGGCTAACCCTAAACCTCACTCTCACCCTAACCCTCACCCTAAACCTTACCCTCGCCCAAACCCTAACCCTAACCTTAACCCTCACACTAAACCTAACACTAACCCTAAGGCTAACCCTAAACCTCACTCTCACCCTAACCCTCACCCTAAACCTTACCCTCACTCAAACCCTAACCCTAACCTTAGCCCTCACACTAAACCTAACACTCACTCTATCCCTAACCCTACCACTCACCCTAATCCTCACCCTAACTCTAACCCAAACGCTCAACCTAACCCTAGCCCTCAGCCTACCCCTAATCATAACTTTCACCCTCATCCTAACCCTAACCGTCACCCTAACTCTAACCCTCACTCTGACCCTAACCCTCACCCTAACAATAACAACAAACCTCACCCTAACCCTCAACCTAACCCTAATCCTAACCCTAACCCTTCCCCTCTCCCTCACCCTAATCCTAAGCCTAACCTTCACCCTAACCCTCACCATAACGCTATTGCTTACCCTAATCCTCACCCTAAACCTCACTGTTAACAGTCATCCTAACCCTATCACTCACTAGCACCCTAACCCTCTCCATAACCCTTAATCTCACCCTAACCTTAACCCTAACCCTCAAACTAAACCTAAACCTCACCCTAACCCTAACCCTACCACTAACACTAACCCCAACCCTAAACCTCACCCTAACCCTAACCCTAATCGTAAACCTCACCCTAAACCTCACCATAACCCTCACCTTCACCCTCACACTCACTCTAACCCTCACCCAAATCCTTACTCTCACCCTAACACTAACCCTAAACTTCACCCTCAGACTAAACCTAACCCTAATCCTAATCCTAACCCTGACCCTCACACTTACTCTAAATCTCAAGCTAACCCTACTCTTCACCCTGACCCTCAACCTCACCCTGACCCTAACCCTAACCCTCACCCTCACCCTAACCCTCACCCTCAACCTAAACCTAACCTAATCCACACCCTAACCCTAACGCTCAAGCTAACCCTAAACCTAACCCTCACCCTAACCCTCACCCTAACCCTAAACCTAACCCTAAATCTCACCCTAACACTAACCCTAACCCTAATGCTAACCCTAACCCTCACACTCACCCTAACACTCACCCTAACCCTTACCCTCACCTAACCCTAACCCTAACTGTCACACTAAACCTAACCCTCAACCTAACCCTAAACCTACCCCTCACCCTAAGCCTCACCCTAAACCTTACGCTCACCCTCACCCTAACAGTGACCCTAACCCTAATCCTCACAGTAACCCTAACCCTAAACCTCATCCTAACCCTCACCCTAACCCTAACCCTCATCCCCAACCTATCCCTAAGCCTAACACTAACACTCACCCTAAACCTCTCCTTAATACTTACGATAACCCTGACCCTCATACTCACCCTAACCCTCACCCTAACCCATACCTTCACCATAACCCTAACCCTAACCCTAACCCTCACACTAACCCTAACCCTCACCCTAAACCTCACTCTCACCCTAACTCTTACCCCACAGAAACCCCAACCCTAACCCTAACCCTCACACTAAACCTAACCCTCACCGGAACCCTAAACCTACCACTCACCCTAACCCTAACCCTAACCCTCAGCCTTACCCTAGTCCTCAACCTACCCCTCATCCTAACCCTAACCCTAACCCTCAGCCTCTTCCTAACCTTAACCCTGAACCTAACCCTAACCCTCACCCTCACCTTAACCATCACGATAACCCTAACCCTCACCCTCAAAGTCACCCTCAGCCAAATCTTAAACCTAAAACTAATCCTAACCCTAACCTTCACTCTCCACCTCACCCTAACCCTAACCCTAAACCTCACCCTCACCCTCACACTAGCCTTCACCCTAACACTCATTCCAACGCTCAGCCCAAACCTAATCCTAACTCAAACCCTCACACTCACCCTCAGCCTCACACTAACTCTCATCCTAACCCTCAACCTAACGTTAACCCTAACCCTAACCCTACCTTCACCTACCGCTCACCCTAACCATAACCTTCACCCTCACCGTAAACCTCACACTAACCCTTACCCTCACACTAACCTTAACCCTCACCCTAACCATAACCCTCACCCTCACCCTAACCCTCACACTAACCCTTACCCTCACCTTCACCCTAACCCTCACACTAACCCTTAACCTCACCCTAACCTTAATCCTAACCCTATCCCTCACACTAACCTTAACCATCACCCTAACCCTAACCCTAACCCTCAGCCTAACCCTAATCCTCAACCTATCCCTAACCCTAACCCTAACCCTTATCCTCACAGGAGCCCTCACCCTAACCCTAACCCTAACCTCAACCTAACACTAATCCTAACCCTAACCCTCACACTAAACCTTACCCTCCCGCTAAACCTAACCCTACCCATCACTTTAACCCTAACCCTAAGCCTAACACTAAACCTCAACCTAACCCTAACCCAAACCCTCACCTTCAACCTAGGCCTCACTCTAACCCTAACCCTAACCCTAACGCTTTGCCTAACCCTAACCCTAACCCTCACCCTAACCCTAACCTTAACTCTAAACCTCACCCTTACCCTAAACCTCACCCTAACGCTAACACTAACGCTCACCCTCACCGTCGCCCTCACCCTGACCTAAGTCCGAACCCTAACGCTAACCCTAAACCACACCCTAAACCTAACCCTCACACTAAGCCTAAGCCTAACCCTCACCCTCACCTTAACCCTAACCCTAACCCTAATCCTCACCCTATACCTAAACCTAACCCTGACCCTCACCCAAACACTAGCCCTCATTCTTACCTTAACCCTCAACCTCACAATCACCATAACAGTAATGCTAACCTTAACCCTCACCCTCACCCTAACCCTAACCCTAAACTTAAGCCCAACCCTCACCCTAACCCTCACCTTCACCCTACCCCTAGCTCTATCCCTCACTCTAACCCTCACCATAACCCTAACCTTCACCTTCACCCTAAACCTTACCGTAACTTTACCCTCAGCCTAAAACTAAACCTTAACCTAAACCTCACACTAACCTTAACCCTCACCCTAATCCTAACCCAAACACTCAACCTAACCCTCACCCTAACACTCACCTTCACCCTAAACCTCGACCTAACCTTACCCTCACCCTAACCCTAACCCTAACCCTATTCCTCACACTAACCCTAACCCTAACTCTAACCCTAACCCTAGCCCTCACCCTAACTCTCACCCTCACCCTACCCCTAAACCTAAACCTCACCCTCACTATATCCCTAACCCTAACCCTAACCATCACCCTAACCCTAACCCTAACCCTCACCCTAACCCTAACCCTTACCCTAACCCTACCTCTAACCCGAACCCTTATCCTCTCTCTATCCCAAACCCTAACCCTCACCCTCACTATCATCCTCAGCCAAATCCAAAACCTAACACTAATCCTAACCATAACCATCACCCTCACCTTCACCCTCACCCTAACCCAACCCTAACCCTCACACTAAACCTAACCCTCAAGCTAAACTTAACCCTACCCCTCAGCCTAACGCTTATACTAACACTAACCAAAACCCTAACACTCAACCTAGACCTTAACCTTACCCGAACCCTAACCCTCACCCTCACCCTAACCCTAATCCTCACCCTATCCCAAAACCTAACCCTAACCCTCACACTCACCATTGTCCTCACGCTAACACTCACCCTAAACCTCACCCTTACCCTAACCCTGCCCCTAACTCTCAACCTAACCCTCACCCTAACCGTAACTCTAACCCTAAAACAGCACCCTCACCCTAACCCTCAATGTAACCTTTACCCTCAGCCTAACCCTAAACCTAACCCTAACCCTCACTCTAAATATAACCCTAACCCTAACGCAACCTCTCAGCCTAACACTCATCCTCACCCTAACGCTAACCCTCATCCTAAGCCTAACCCTCACCCTCAGCCTCACCCTCACCCTCAACCTAATCATAATCCTAACTCTAACCCTCACGCTAACCCTCAATCTCACCCTAACCCTAACCCTATCCCTAACCCTCACCTTATCCCTAAACCTCACCCTAATCCTAACCCAAATCTTCACCCTCACCCTAAACCTAACCCTCACTCTCACCATAGCCCTAACCCTAACCCTAATCCTCACACTAACCCTAACCCTAACCCTAACCCTAAACCTCACCCTAATCCTCAATCTAACCCTAACCATAACCCTAACCCTCAACCTAACTCTAACCCTAACCCTTACCCTCATCCTCACCATAACCCTCACCATCACCGTAACACTCACCCTCCCACTAACACTCACCCACACACTAACCTTCACCCTCACCTTAACTCTAACCCTAAACCTAACCCTCACACTCACCTTCACACTCACCCTCACCCTAACCCTAAACCTCACCCAAACCCTAACCCTAACATGAATCCTCACCCTCACCCTAAACTCAAACCTAAACCTGTCATGCTAATCCTAACCCTAACCCTAATGCTAACCCTAAACCTCACCCTCAACCTACCCTAACACTCACACTAAACCTAACCCTCAAGCTAAACTTGACACTACCCCACAGCCTAACGCTCATACTAACCCTAACAAAAACCCTAACACTCAACCTAGTCCTTAACATTACCCTAACCCTAACCCTCATCCTCAAGCTAACCCTAATGATAACCCTAACCCTTACCCTAACCCTAAACCTCACAGTAAACTTAAGAATAACCCTCATCCTAACCCTCACCCTCACCCTAACCCTAACCCTAATCCTCACCCTAACCCTCACCCCAACCCTACCCAAACCCTCACCCTCACCCTCACCATAACCCTACGCTAACCCTCACATAAACCTAAACCTCAACCTAACCCTAACCCTACCCGTCAGCCTAACCCTCACACGAACCGACACCCCAACTCTTACCCTCACCCTAACCCAAACCTAAACCTAACCCTCACCCTCACCCTTACCCTCAGCCTAACCCTAACCATAACACCCACCCTAACCCTAATCCTAAACCTCACCCTCACAATAGTCCTCACCCTAACCATAACCCTAACCCTCACCCTCACCCTAAACCTAATGCTAAACCTAACCCTCACCCTGACACTAACCCTAAACCTAATCTTCAACATAACCCTCACCCTAACTCTAACCCTAACCCTAATGCTAAACCTACGTCTCACCCTCACCCTAACACTCACCCTAAAACTTAACCTCACCCTAACCCTAACCCTACCCCTCACCCTAACCCTACGCCTAACCCTAATCCAAAGCCTCACCCTAACCCTAAACCTAACCCTCACCCTCACCCTCACCCTAAACCTAATCTTCACCCTAACCCTCACCCTAACTCTAACCCTAACACTAATGCTAAACCTAACTCTCACCCTCACCCTAACCCTCACCCTAAAACTTACCCTCACTGAAACCCTAACCCTCACACTAACCTAACCCTAACCCTAACCCGCAGCCTAACGCTCACACTAACACTCACCCTAACCCTTACCCTCACCCGAACCCGAAACCTAACCCTCACCTTCACCCTCACCCTCAGTGTAATCCTAACCCTAACCCTCACCCTAAACTTAACCCTCACCCTCAACCTAACCCTCACCCTCACCTTAACCCTAACACAATCTCTCAGCCTAACCCTCATCCTAACCTTTAGCCTTACCCAAAACCTCACCTTAACCCTCACACTAACCCTAACCCTCACCCTCAGCCTCACCCTCACCCTCAACCTAAACCTAACCCTAACCCTAATCCTAACCCTAACCCTCACCCTAACCCTCACCCTCACCCTAACCCTAACCCTACCCCTAACCAACACCATAACCATAAACCTCACCATAACCCTAACCCAAAACTTCACCCTCATCCTAAACCTAACCCTCACCCTCACCCTAACCCTAACCCTAACACTAATTTCACACTAAACCTAACCCTAACCTTAACCCTAAACCTCACCCTAATCCTCACTCTAACGCTAACCATAACACTAACTCTCACCCTAACTCTAACCCTAACCCTTACCCTCATCCTCAACGTAACCCTCACCGTCACCGTAACACTCACCCTACCACTAAAACTCACCCACAACCTAACCTTCACGGTCACCCTAACCCTAACCCTAAACCTCACCCTCACACTCACCCTCACCCTCACCCTAACCCTAAACCTAACCCTCACCCAAACCCTAAACCTAACCCTAACCCTCACACTAAACCTAAACCTAAACCTAACTGTCACGCTAACCGTAACCCTAACCCTAATGCTAACCCTAAACCTCACCCTCAACCTAACCCTAACCCTAACCCTAACCCTCACACTAAACCTAACCCTCAAGCTAAACTAAACCTTACCCCTCAGCCTAACACTCATACTAACCCTAACACAAAGCCTAACACTCAACCTAGTCCTTACCCTTACCCTAACCCTAACCCTCACCCTCAACCAAACCCTAATGATAACCCTAACCCTCACCCTAACTCTAATCCTCACCCTAACCCTAAACCTAAAAACCTAACGCTCACACTAACACTCACCCTAACCCTTACCCGAACCCGAACCTGAAACCTAACCCTAACCCTCACCCTCACCCTCAGTGTAACCCTAACCCTAAGCCTCACCCTTACCCTCAACCTAACCCTCAAACTAAACCTCACCCTACCCCTCAGCCTAACATTCACACTAACCCTAACCCTAACCCTAACCCTAATCTTCACGCTATTCCTAACCCTAACCATAACCCTCACCCTCACCCTTGTGCTCATGCTAACCCTCACCCTAACCTTAACTCTAACCCTAAACCTCACCCTCACCCTAACCCTCAACCTAACCCTTACCCTCACCCTAACCCTAAACCTAACCCTAAACCTCACTGTAAATATAGCACTAACCCTAACCCAATCTGTTAGCCTAACTCTTATCCTATCCCTAAACCTAACCCAAAACCTCACCCTAACCGTCACCCTGACCCTAACCCTCACCGTAACCCTAACCCTCACCCTCATCCTCACTATCACCCTCAACCTAACACTAACCCTAACCCTAATCCTAACCCTAACTCTCACCCTAACCCTCACCCTCACCCTAAACCTAACCCGATCCCTAACCCTCACCATAACCCTAAACCTCACCCCAACCCTAACCCAAACTTTCACCCTCACCCTAAACCTGACCTTCAACCTCACCTTAACCCTAACCCTAAACCTATTCCTGACACTAACCCTAACCCTAAGCCTAACCCTAATCCTCACTCTAACCCTAACCATAACCCTAACCCTCACGCTAATGCTAACAGTAACCCTAACCCTAACCCTGACCATCAGCCTAACCCTGACCCTAATCCTAACCCTAACCCTCACCCTAACCCTCACCCTAACCCTCACCCTAACCCACACCCTCACACTCACCCTCACCCTCACCCTCACTCTAACACTAACAGTAACCCTAATCCTAACCCTAACCCTAACTCTTAACCTCATCCTAACCATAACCCTAACCCTAACCCTAACCCTCACCCTAACCCCAACCCTACGCCGAACCCTCAAGCTACCCTAACCCTCACCCTAAACATAACCCTCACGATAACCCTCACGCAAACACTCACGATAACCCTAACCCTCACGTTCACACTAACACTCACCCTAACCCTTAACTATACCCTAACCCTAACAATAATGCTAACTCTAATCCTCACACGAATCCTATCACTTTCCCTCACCCTAACTCTAACCCTAACCCTAAACCTAAACCTCACACTCACCCTCACCCTTACCCTAACCCCAAAAATAACCCTAACCCTAACCCTAACCCTAATTCTAACCCTCAACCTAACCCTAACCCTAACCTTAACCCTCACCCTCACCCTAACCCTCACGCTAACCCTAACTCTCAGGATAACCCTAACCCTCACTCTTGCCCTAACCCTCACCTTAACTATTAACCTCACCCCAAACCTAACCCTAACCCTAAGCCTCCCACTAACCCTAACCCTAACCCTAACCTGAAACCGAACTGTAACCTAAACCCTAAACCTCACCCTGACCCTAAAGCTTACCCTAACCCTAACCCTCACACTAACTCCCACATTAACCCTAAGGCTTACCCTAACCCTCACTCTCACCCTAAACCTCCCCCTAACCCTTACCCAAGCCCTCAACCTACCCCTAATCCTAACACTCACCCACAACCTCACCCTCAGTGTACCCCTAACCCTAACCCTAACCCTCAACCTCAACCTAACCCTCACCCTAATCCTTACACGCCCCCTAATGCTAACCCTAAACCTAACACTCGACCTAATCCTCCCAATAACACACAATGTAACCCTAACCCTCACTCTCACCCTAACCCTCACCCTAATGCTTACTCTCAACCTAACCCTAACCCTAAACCTAACCATAACCCTCATACTAACCCTAACCCTCACCCTTATCCAAACCCTCACCCTAATCCTAAACCTCACTCTCACCCTAACCATAACCCTCACACTAAACCTACCCCTCAACCTAACCCTAAGCCTACCCCTCTTCCAAATGCTCACACTAACCCTAACCCTAACCCTAATCCTCACCCTATCCCTAACACTAACACTAACCCTTTCCCTCACCCTAGCCCTCACCCTTACCCTAAACCTAACCCTAACCTTAACCCTCACCCTCAACCTTGCCCTAACCTTACCCCTAATCCTAACAGTCAACCTCACCCTAACACTAATCCTAACCCTAACCCTCACCCTCACCCTAACCCTCACCCTAACACTAACCCTAAAATTAAACCTGACCCTAACCGTCACCCTAATCCTAAACCTATCTCTAACCCTCACCATAACCCTCACCCTAACACTAACCCAAACCCTAACCCTTAGCCTCACCCTAACCCTCACCCTCACCCTCACCCTTAGCCTCACCTTAATCCTCAACCTTACCCTAAACCTGACCCTAACCCTAGCCATCACCTTCAACCTAATCCTCACCCTAACCTTAATCTTAACCCTAACCCTCACCCTCACCCTCACACTAACCCTAACCCTAAACCTAACGCTCACCCTAACACTAACCCTAACCCTAAACCTCACCCTCACCCTAACACTCACCCTAAACCTCACCCTCACCCTTGCCCTAACCTTACCCCTAATCCTAACACTCACCTTCACCCTAACCCTAAACCTAACCCTAACGCTAATCCTAACCCTCTCCCTCACCTAGCCCTCACCCTATCCCTAATCCTAAGACTCACTCTCACCCTAACCCTAACTTTCACCCTAACCTTCCCACTATTCCTATGGATAAACCCAACCCTCACTCTAACCCTAACCCTCACCCAAACCCTTATCCTCACCCTAACACTTACCCTAAACCTAACCCTCACACTAAACCTAACCCTCACCCTAAACCTAACCCTACCCCTCACCCTAACACTCATCCTAACCCTAAACTTAACCCAAACCCTCACCCTAACCTTAAACCTAACCCTAACCGTAACCCTCACCCTAGCCCTCACCCTAACCCTAATCCTAACCGAAAACCTCACCCTAACCCTCACACTCAACCTCACCCTAAGCCTCACCCTATCCCTCACCCTAACCCTAAAACTAATCCTAACCTTCACCCTTACCCTCACCCTCAGCCTAACCATAACCAACACTCTTAACCTAAGCCTAATCCTCACCCTCATTCTAACTCTGACCCTAACCCTAACCCTCACCCTAACCCTCCCAATAACACAATAACCCTAACCCTCACTCTCACCCTAACCCTCACCCTAGCACTTACTCTCAACCTAAACCTAACCCTAAACATAACCATAACCCTCATACTAACCGTAACCCTCACCCACACCCAAATCCTCACCCTAACCCTAACCCTCACCCTCACCCTAATCCTAACCCTCACACTAAACCTAACCCTCAAACTAACCTTAAGCCTAGCCCTCAGCCTAATGCTCACACTAACCCTAACCATAACCCTAATCCTCAACCTATCCCTAACCCTAACCCTAACCCTAGCCCTCACCCTAGCCCTCACCTTAACCCTAACCCTAACCCTAACCCTCACCCTCACCCTTGCCCTAACCTTACCCCTAATCCGAACACTCACCCTCACCCTAACCCTAAACGTAACCCTAAATCTCACCCTCACCCTAACCTTCATCCAAACACTAATCTGAAAATTAAACCTCACCCTAACCCTCACCATAACCCTAAACCTAACTAACCCTCACCCTAACCCTCACCCTAACACTAACCCAAACCCCAACCCTTACCCTCAACCCTAACCCTCACCCTCACCCTAACACTTAGCCTCACCGTAACCCTCACCCTAACCCTAAACCCAACACTAACCCTAGTCCTCACCCTCACCGTAATCCTCACCCTAAACTTAACTGTAACCCTAACCCTCACCCTAACCCTCACACTAACCCTAACCCTAACCCTAATCCTCACCCTAACACTAACCCAACCCTAAACCTCACCCTCACCCTAACCCTCACCCTAACCCTCAGCCTCAGCATTGCAATAACCTTATCCCTAATCCTAACACTCACCCTCACCCTAACCCTAAACCTAACCCTAACCCTCACCCTCAACCTAACCCTCACCCAAAACCTAACACTAAAATTAACCCTCAAACTAACCCTCACCGTAACCATAAACATAACTCTAACCCTCACCATAACCCTCACCCTAACACTAACCCAAACGCTAACCCTTACCCTCACCCTAACCCTGAGACTCACCCTAACCCTTAGCCTCACCCTAACCCTCACCCTCACCCTTGCCCTAACCTTACCCCTAATCCTAACACTCACCCTCACCCTAAACCTAAACCTAACCCTAACCCTCACCCTCACCCTAACCCTCACCCAAACCCTAATCCTAAAATTAACCCTCACCCTAACCCTCACCCTAACCCTAAACGTATCTCTAACCCTCACCCTAACCCTCACCCTAACACTAACCCAAACCCTAACCCTTACCCTCACCCCAACCCTCACCCTCACCCTAACCCTTGGCCTCACCCTAACCCTCACCAATACCCTAACCCTAACCCTAAACCTAGCCCTCCCCCTCACCCTAATCCTCACCCTAAACTTAACCGTAACCCTATAGTTCACCCTAACCCTCACACTAACCCTAACCCTATCCCTAACCCTAACCCTAACACTAACCCTAACCCTAAACCTCACCCTCAACATAACCCTCACCCTAACCCTTAGAATCACCCTAAACCTAACCCTAACCCTAACCCTAACCCTCATCCTCACCCTCACCCTGTCTAAACCTAAACCTAACCCTAACACTCACCCAAACCCTCACCCTAACATTAAGCCTAACCCTCACCCTAACCCTAACCCTCACCCTCATCCTCAGCCTAACACTAAACCTAACCCTATTCCTAACCCTAACCCCCACCCTCACCCTCACCCCCACCCTAACCCTAACTGTAACCCTAACCCTCACCCTCAAACTCACCCTCAGCCTACGGTCACCCTCACCCTAACCCTCACACTAAACCTTACCCTCACCCTAACCCTAACCCTCATCCTCACCCTCACACTAACCCTAACCCTAACATTAAACCTAAACCTCACCATCAACCTAACGGTCACCCTAAACCTTAGCCTAACACTCACCCTCAGGCAAATTCTAACCCTCAATCTAATCCTAACCCTAAACCTAACCCTCACTCTCACCCTAACCCAAACGCTCACCCTCACCCTTACCCTCACCTATACCCTAACCCTCACCCCAACCTTCACCTTAACCCTCACCCTAACCCTCACCATAACCCTAAATCTCACCCTCACCCTAACCCTCAGCCTAAAACTTATCGTCACTCTAACCCTAACCCTAACCCTAACCCTCACATTAACCCTAACCCTCACCCTAACCCTAAACCTACCCCTAAGCCTAACGCTCATCCTAGGCCTAAACCTAAACCAAACCCTCACCCTAACCCTAACCCTAACCCTAACCATAACCCTCACCCTAACTCTAACCCTAACCCTCACTGTCACCCTCAACTTAACCCTAACCCTAACCCTAATCCTTACCAAACCTCCACCCTCACCCTCAACCTAACTCTAACCCGAATACTAAACCTAACACTCATTCTCACCCTAGCCCTCAACCTACCCCTAATCCTAACACTCACACTCACCCTAACCCTCACCCTAACCCTAAACCTAACTCTATCCCTAACCCAAACCCTCACCCTCACCCTAACTCTAACCCTAACCCTAACCCTCAGCCTCACCCTCACTCTAACCCTAACCCTATCCCTAACCCTAACCCTCAACCTAACCCTCACCATAACCCTAACCCTAACCCACAACCTAACACTAACTGTAATCTTCACCCTCACCCTAACCCTCACCGTAACTCTGACTGTCACCCTAATACTCAACCTAACCTGAACCCTCACCCACACCCTAACCCTCGACCTCACCCGAAACCTCATACTCACTCTTACCCTAACCCTCATCCTAAACATCACCTTAACCCTAACCATCACCCTCACCCTACCCTAAACCTCACCCTAACCCTAATCCTCAACCTAATCCTCAACCTCACCCTAAACCTCACCCATACCCTCACCCTCACCCTAATCCTAACCCTAACCCTAACCCTAACCCTCACAATCACCCTCACCCTAACCCTCACCCTAACATTTACACTCACCTTAACCCTAACCCTAACTCTCACACTAAACCTAATCTCACACTAACCCTTAACCTAAACCTAAACCTCAACCTCAAACTCACCCTCACCCTCAACCTCAGCCTAACCCTAACCCTCACATGAATCCTAACCATAACCCTCATCCTCACCCTTACCCTAATCCTAACCCTAACCTTAACTCTCACCCTCACCGTGAAACTCGCCCTCACCCTCACATTCACCCTAAAACTTACAATAACCCTAAACCTAACCCTAACCCTAACCCTACACTACCTCTAACCCTCACCCTAACACTAACCCTAACCTTAACCCTCACCCTAAGTCTAACACTAACCCTCACCCTAATCCTAACCCTAACCCTAACCCTAATCGTAACCTTCACCCTAACACTTACGGTAATCCTAAACCTCACTCTCACCCTAACCCTCATCCTAACCCTTAACTTCACCCTAATCTTAACACTAACCATAAAACTAACCCTCACACTAACCCTAAACCTAACAGTAACCCTCACCCTAACCCTAACCCTAACCCTCACCCTCATCCTACCCCTCACCCTAACCCTCACCCTAGCCCTAAACCTACCCTAATCCTCAGCCTAACCATAACCCTAACCTTAACCATATCACTCACCCTAACCCAAACCCGAACCCGAACTCTAAACCTAACCCTCACCCTCACCCTAACCCTCACATTAACCCTGACCCTCACCTTAACCCTAACCCTAAACCTAACCCTCACCCTAACACTCACTGTCAGCCTAACTCTAACCCTAACACTTATCCTTACCCTCACCCTCACCCCTACCCTAACCCAAACCCTAACCCTCACCCTCAGCCTCACCCTCACCCTAACCCTAACCCTCACCGTAATCCTCACCCTGACCCTATCCCTAAACCTAACCCTCATCCTAACCCTCACAATAACTATAACATTAAACCTAAAGTTCACCACCACCCTAACCGTCACCCTAAACCTAAACCTAACCCTCACCCTCAGGCAAATTCTAACCATAAATCTAATCCTAACCTTAAAATTCACCCTCACTCTCACCCTAAACATAACCCTCACTCTCACCCTAACCCTCAACTATACAATAACCCTCACCCCAACCCTCACTTTAACCCTAACCCTAACGCTAATCCTAAACCTAACCCTCACCCTCACCCTCACCCTAACCCTCACTGTAATCCTAACCCTCACCATCACCCTAACCGTCACCCTAACCCTCAAACTACCCCTCAGCCTAACACCCATCCTAAGCCTAAACCGAAACCAAACCCTCACCCTAACCCCAAACCTAACCCAAACATAACCCTTACCCTAATCCTAACCATAACCCTCACCCTAACCCTAACCCTAACCCTCACCCTCACCCTAAACCTCATCCTCACCCTCACCCTAAACCTAAACCTAAACCTCACCATAACCCTAACCCTCTCCCTAACCCTAACCCTAACTCTCACCCTCACCCTCACCCCCACCCTAACCCTAACCCTCACCCTCAACCTCACCCCCAGCCTACCCTCACCCTAACCCTAACCCTCACACTAAACCTTACCCTCACCCTAACTATAACCCTACCCCTCACCATAACCCTCACCCTCACCCTAACCCTAACCCTCACCCTAAGCCTTAATCTTAACCTCACCCTAACCCTAAACGTAAATCTAACCCTCACACTAACCCTACCCCTCAACCTAACCCTAACCCTATCCCTCAGCCTAATCCTCATCCTAAGCCTAAACCTAACCCAAACCATCACCCTAACCCTAACCCTAACCCTAACCCTCTACTTCACCGTAACTCTAACACTAACCCTAAACCTAACTCTCACTCTCACCCTAACCCTCACCCTACCCCTTAATCCCAACCAAACCCTAACCGTAACCCTAACCCTCACACTAAACCTAACCCTCACCCTAACCCTATCTCTACCACTCACCCTAATCCTCACCCTCACCCTCACCCAAACCCTAACACTCCCCCCTCACCTTAGCCCTCACCTTACCCCTAATCCTAACACTCACACTCACCCTAGCCTTCGCCCTAACCCGCACCCTCACCCTAACTCTAACCCTCAACCTCACCCTCACCCTAACCATAGTCCTAACCCTAACCCTCAACCTAACCCTAAACCTCATTCTCAACTTCACCCTCAGCCTACCCGCACCCTAACCCTAACCCTAATCCTAACCCTAACCCTCACCCTAGCCCTCACACTAATCCTAACCCTAACCCTAAAACTAACCCTCAACCTAACCCTCACCCTAACACTAATTCTAACCCTAACCCTCACCCTAACCCTCACCCTAACCCTAACCCTAATCCTCACCCATAAACCTAATCTTCACCCTAACACTAATGCTAACCCTAACCCTCACTCTAACCCTCACACTCACACTCACACTAACCCTAACTTCACTCTCACCCTAACCTTCACCCTAACACTTACCCTCACCCTAATGCTAACCCTAATCCTAATCTTCACACTAAACCTCACCCTCACCGTAACCCTAACCATACCCCTCATGCTAAACCTACCCCTAACCCTAACCCTCATCCTAGACCTCACCCTCACCCTAACCGTAACCCTCACTGTAATCCTCAACCTGACCCTATCCCTAACCCTAACCCTCATCCTAACCCTCACAATATCTATAACATTAAACCTAAAGTTTACCATCACCCTAACCGTCACCCTAAACGTAAGCCTAACCCTCACCCTCAGGCAAATCCTAACCATAAATCTAATCCTAACCTTAAAACTCACCCTCACTCTCACCCTAACCCTCAACTATACACTAACCCTCACACCAACCCTCACTTTAAACGTAACCCTAACCCTAATCCTAACCCTCACCCTCACCCTCACCTCACCCTAACCCTCAACCTACCCCTCAGCCTAACACTCATCCTAAGCTTAAACAGAAATCAAACCCCCACCCTAACCCCAAACCTAACCCTAACCATAACCCTCACCCTAACTCTAACCCTAACCCTCACCCTCAACTTAACCCTAACCCGAACCCTAATCCTGACCCAAACCTTCACCCTCACCTTCAATCTAACTCTAACCCTAATCCTAAACCTAACCCTCATTCTCACCCTAGCCCTCAACCGACCCCTAATCTTAACACTCACCCTCAACCTAACCCTCACCCTAAACATAACCCTAACCCTATCCCTAACCCTTAACCTCACACTCACCCTAATCGTAACCCTAACCCTAACCATAACCCTAAACTTAACCCTCACCCTCAACCTAACCCTAACTATAACCCTAACGGTAACCCTCACCCTAACCCTCACCCTGACCCTAACACTGACCCTAACGCTAACCCTCACCCTCAACCAAACCCTAACTATAACCCTAACCGTAACCCTCACCCTAACCCTCACCCTACCACTCATGCTAACACTAAACCTCACTCTCTACCTAATCCTCACCCTAACCCTAACCCTAACCCTGACCCTCACACTACACATAAGCCTCACCCTAACAATAACCCTACCCCTCACTCTAAACTTCACCCTAACCCTATCCCTAACCCTCACCCTAAATTAACCCTCACCCTCACCCTAAACCTCACCCTCACCCTAAACCTAACCATAACCCTCACACTTACCCTAACCCTCACCCTATCCCTAAAACTACCCCTCAGCCTAACCCTCATCCTAACCCTATACCTAAGCCTCTCCCTCACTCTAAACCTTACCCTGAACCTTACACTCACCCTCACCCTAATCCTCACACTAACGCTAAGATTCACCCTAACCCTAAGCCTTACCCTCAATTTCACCCTCAACCTCACCCTAACCCTAGCCCTAACCCTAATCCTCACCCTAACCCTGACGTTCATTCTAACCGTCACCCTAACCTAAACCTACACCTCACCCTAACCCTCACCTTAAACCTAACCCTACCCTCACCCTAACCATAACCATAACCATAACCCTCACACTCACCCTTGCCCTCGCCCTAACCCTAATCCTAACCCTAACCCTCACCCTAAACCTAACCCTCACTCTTACCCTAAGCCCCACCCTAACACTAACACTAACCCTAACACTTACCCTCATGCTAACCCTCACCATAACCCTAACCCTCACCCTAACCCTCACCCTAACCCTCACCCTAAACCTCACCATCACCATTAACACTTACACTGACCCTCACCCTAACCATCACACTAACCCTCAACCTCACCCTAACCCTAAACTTAACCCTCACCCTCAACCTCACCCTCACCCTCAACCTCACCCTCACCCTAAGCCTAATCCTAAACCTAACCCTAATCCTAACCCTAACTCTCACCCTCATCCTCACCCTAATCCTGACACTAACCCTCACACACACACTTACCCTCAACCTCATCGTAACCCTCACACTAACCCTACCCTCACCCTAACCCTAACCCTCACCCTCACCCACACCCTCAGCCTAACCTTAACCCTACCCCTCAGTCTAACTCTCACCCTAACCCTAAACCTAACCCTAACCCTCACCCTGACCCTCACCCTAACACTCATGCTGACACTAACCCTCACTCTAACCCTAATCCTCACCCTAACTGTAAACCTAACCCTAACAAACGCACTACACCTAAGCCGCACTCTGACCCTAAACCTACACCTCACCATAACACTCACGCTAACCCTAACTCTCACCCTCACCCTAGCCCTCACCCTAACCCTAATTCTAACCCGAACCCTCACCTTAACCCTCTCCCGCACCCTCACCTTAATCCTCACCCTCTCCCTAACCCTCACCCTAAACCTAACCCTAACCCTAACCCTAAACCTCACCCTAACCCTCACCCTCTCCCTAAACCTCACCCTAAACCTAACCCTAACCCTAAACCTAACCCTCACCCTAACCCTCACCCTAACCCTAACCCTAACCCTCATAATCAGCCTAGCCCTCTCCCTAACCCAAACCATAACCCTAAGCCTCATCCTCAACCTAACCCTAATGCTAATCCTAACCTTCACCCTCACCCTAACCCTTTCCCTAACACTTACCCTCACCCTAAACCTAAACCTCACCCTCACCGTAACCCTCAACATAAACCTTACCCTCACCCAAACCCTCTCCCTAACCCTAACCCTAACCGTAATGCTAACTCTACCCTTCAACCTCACCCTAACCCTCAACCTAACCCTTACCCTCACCCTAACCCTAACCCTAACACTAACCATAACCCTCATACTAACCTTAACCGTCACCCTAGCCCTAACCAAATCCCTCAGCCTAACCATCATCTTAACCCTAAACCTAACCCTAACCCTCACCCTCACCCAAACCCGAACCTTAACCCGAACCCTAAACCTCACCCTCACCCTCACCCTAACAATCACTCTAACCCTTAGTCTCACCCTAAACCTCACCCTAACCCAAATCCTCACCCTAACTCTCACCCTCACCCTAGCCCTCAGCCTAATTCTAATCCTAAACCTATCCTTCACACTAACCCTAACAATAACCCTCACCCTGAACCTCACCCTCACCCTAACCCTAACCTTAACCCTAACCCTAAACCTCAACCTAACCCTAAACCTAAAACTCACCCTTACCCTAACCCTAACCCTAACCCTCACCCTCACTCTAACCTTCACCCTAACCCTTACCCTCACCCTAACCCTAACCCTCAACCTCACCCTAACCCTCACACTAACCCTAAAACTCACCCTAACCCTCACCCTCACCCTCAGCCTAACCCTAACCCTACGCCTAATCTTCACACTAAACCTATCCTGCACCCTAACCCTAAACCTCCCTCTCACCTTAAGGCTCACTGTAAACCTAACCCTAAACCTCACCCAAGCCCTCGCCCTAACACTAATCCTAACCCTAACCCTCACCTTAACCCTAAATCTCACCCTAACTCTAATCCTCACTCTCACCCTATGCAGAACCCTCACCCTAACCCTAAATCTTAGCCTCACCCTAAACCTCACCCTAACCCTAACCCTAATCCTAACCCTCAGCCTAACACTCACCCTAACCCTAACCTTAACCCTAACCCTCACCCTCACCCTAACCCTCACCATTAACCCTTACCCTCACCCTCACCCTAACCCTCACACTAACCCTAAAGCTCACCCTACCCTATACTTAAACCTCACCCTCACCGTCACCCTCAGCCTAACCCTAAACCTAACCCTAATCCTAAAACTAATTTTCAACCTCAACCTCACCCTAACCCTAACCCTCACCATCACCCTCATCCTAACACTAACACTAATCCTAACCCTCACCCTCAACCTAATTCTCATCCTAACCCTAACCCTCACCCTAAACCTCACCCCCAACCTAAACCTCACCCTAAGCCTCACCCTCACCATAAGCCTAACCATGAAACTAACCCTAATGCCCTAACAGTCACCTCATCCTAGCCCTCACCCTAAGCCTGATCCAAAACCTCACCCTCACCCTCACCCTCACCCTAACCATCACTCTAACCCTTACCTTCACCCAAAACCTAAACCTATCCCTAACGCTAACCCTCACCCTAACCCTCATCCAAAACCCTAACCCTAAACCTAACCCTCACCCTAATGCTCACACTAAACCTTACCCTCACCCTAACCCTAACTGTCACCCTAACCCTAACCCTCACTCTCAGCATAACCCTCACCCTACACCTTATCCTCACCTTAACCCGAAACCTAAGCCTAATGCTCACACTAACGCTAACCCTCAACTTAACCCTAAACCTATCCCTCATCCTAACCCTCATCTTAACCCTAAACCTAACACAAACCCTCACCCTAATCCTAACCGTAACCCTAACCCGCACCCTAACCCTAATCCTAACCCTCAACCTCACCCTAAACCTAACCCTATCCTTAACCATAACACTAACCCCAACCCTCACCCTCAACTTCATCCTAACTCTAACACTAACCCTAAACCTAACTCTCACCCTCAACCTCACACTATCCCTCACCCTAACACTTACCCTCACCCTAACCTTAACCCTATCCCTAACACTCACCCTAACCCTCACCCTAACCCTAAACCTCACAATAACCCTACGCCTAACCCTCATCCTAAACCTCATCCTAACCTTAACCATAACACTCACCCTAACCCTTACCCAAACCCTAACCCGCACCCGCACCCTCACTCACACAATAACCCTCAGTCTCAAAGGAACCCTCACCTTCACCCTAACACTCACTTTCACCCTAAACGTTACCCTAACCCTAACCCTCACCCTCACCCTAACCCTAAACTTAACCCTAACCCTAAACCTAACCCTCACCGTCACCCTCAACCTCAACCAAACCCTAACCCTAAACCTAGTCGTCACCCTCACCTCACCCTAACCCTAACTCTAACCCTCTCGCGAACTCTCACCCTCACACTAACCATAAACATCACCCTCAGCCTAAACATCACCCTAAAACTAACCCTCTCGCTAACCCTAACCCTAACCTTCAACCTAACCCTGACTCTCACCCTAGCCCTCAACCTCACCCTGATCCTCACCCTAAACCTAACCCCAACCCTTACCTTAACCCTACCACTCACCATCACCCTCATTCGAACCCTCACACTCACCCTAGCCCGCACCCTCACCCAAACCCTAAACCTCACCCTCACCCTCAACCTTACCCTAAACCTAACCCTAACCTTCACCCTAAAACTAACCCTCACACTAAATGTAACCCTCACCCGAACCCTATCCCTAATCCTCACAGTTACCCTAACCCAAACTCTAAACCTCACCCTAACCCTCACCCTAACCCTTACCTTCACCCTAACCCTAACCCTCACCCTAACCCTCACCCTAACCCTCACCCTAACACTAACCCTCACAATAACCCTAACCCTATCCCTCGTCCTAACCCTCATCGTAACCCTAACCCTAACACTCACCCTAATCCTTACACTAACCCTAACCCTCACCCACACCCTAACCCTAACCATCACCCTAATCCTCTCCCTAAACCTAAACCTCATGCACACCCTATCCCTCAGTCTCACCCGAACCCTGACCCTCAGCCTAAACCTCAAACTCACCCTAAATTTCACCCTAACTGTAACCCTCACCCTAACCCTAAGCCTAGCACTCAACCTAACCCTAACCCTCACCAATACCCGCCCCTTCAACCACAGCCTAACCATAAACCTAACCCTAACCCTTACCTGCACCATCAACCTAACCCTCACCCTAACCCTAAACCTAACCCTAACTCTCAACTTAAACCTAACCATCACCCACACCCTAAACCTCAGTTTCACCTTCACCCTCAACCTCACCATCACCCTAACCCTCACCTTAACCCTAACCCTAACCCGAACCCTAACCCTAACCCTCACCCTCACCCTCACCCACACCCTAACCCTCACTCTCTCCCGAACCCGAACCCGATCCCTAGCCTTCATACTAACAATAACCCTAAACCTATCCCTCACCCTCACCATAAGCCTAACCTTAACCCTCACCCTCACCCTCACCCTAACCCTAACCCTCAACCTCACCGTAAATTTCACCCTAACACTAACACTCACCCTAACCCTAACAATAACCCTCACCCTAAACCTAACTCTCATCCTAACCTTCATGATCACCCTGATCCTCACCCTAACCCTAACCCTAACCCTTACCCTAACCCTCAACCTCATCCTCACCCTCACCCTAACCCTCACGCTCAGCCTAGCCCTCACCCTATCCCTAAACCTAACCCCAACCGAAAACGTCACCTCATCCTCACCCTCACCCTCAACATAACCCTAACCCTAAAATTAATCCTAAACCAAACACTCACCTTAACCCTCAACCTAACCCTTACCCTAACCCTAACCCTAAACCTCAACCTCAGCCTCACCCTCAACCTAACCCTAACCCTAACAATCACCCTAACTCTCACTCTAACCCTAAACCTAACCCTCACCCAAAACATAACCCTCAGCCTAAACCTTATCCTCAACCTAAACCTAACCCTAACCCTAACCCTCACACTAACCCTAACCCTCACACTACCCTAACGCTACCCCTCAGCATAACCCACATCCTAAACCTAAACCTAATCCAAACCCTCAACCTCACCCTCACGCTAACCCTCACCCTCAACCTAGCCCTCAGCCTAAACCTAACCCTAACCCAAAACGTCACCCTCACACTCAACCTCAACCTAACCCTAACCCTAACCCTAATCCTAAACCTAACCCTCACCCTCACCCTAAACCTAACCCTTACCTTAACCCTAACCCTAACCCTCACACTTACCCTAACCCTCACCCTACCCCTAAACGTACCCCTCAGCCTAACCCTCATCCTAACCCTAAACCTAACCCTCTCCCTTACACTAAACCTCACCCTAACCCTTACCCTCACCCTCACCATAATCCTCACACTAAACCTAACATTCACCCTAGCCCTAACCCTCACCCTCACCCTGAACCTCACCCTCATCCTAACCCTAACCCTAACACGCATGCTAACCCTAACACTTACCCTCACTCGAACACTCACCCTCATCCTTCCCCTCACCCTAACCCTAACCCTAACCATCACACTAAATCTAAACCTCACCCTAACCCTAACCCTACCCCTGAGCCTATCCCTAACCCTAACCTTAACCCTAACCCTAATCCTCACCCTAACCATCTCCCTAACCCTTACCTTAATACTAATTCTCACCCTATCCCTAACCCTAACCCTAACCCTCATCCTCAGCCTAGTCCTCAACCTAACCCTCACGCTAACCCTAACCATAACCCTAAACCTCACCCTAACCCTCACACTAACCCTAACTCTAACCGTAACCCTCACATTAACCCTGACCCTCACCCTAACCCTTACCCTCACCCTAAACCTAAACCTAACCCTAACGCTCACGTATCCCTCAAACAAACCCTAACCCTCATCCTCAACTTCACCCTCACCCTCAACCTAACCCTAAACCTAACCCTAACCCTAACCCTAACCCTCACCCTCACCCTCACCCTAACCCTAACCCTAAGCCTCAACCTCACCCTAACCCTAACACTAAACTTCACAATAACCCTAACCCTCACCCTAATCTTAAACATCACCCACACCCTAACCCTAACCCTAACCCTAACCCTCACCCTAACCCTAACTCTAACCCTAACCCTCACTCTAACACTCAGGTTAACCCTAACTTTCACTCTCACCCTAACCATAACCCTAACACTTACTCTCACCCTAAAACTAACCCTAACCCGACCCACACACTAAATCTTACCCTCACCCTAACCCTAACACTACACCTCACCCTAACTCTAACACTAACCCTAACACTAAACCTCACCCTAAGCCTATCCCTAACCCTCACCCTCACCCTAACCCTAGGCCTCACTCTAACACTAACCCACACCCTAACAAAAACCCTAACCCTAACCCTCACCCTAACCCTCACCCTAACCCAAACCTAACCCTCACCCTAAACCTCACCCTAACACTAACATTAACCCTAAACCTCACCCTCACCCTAACCCTCACCCTAACCCTAAACTTAACCCTCATTCTCATGCTCGCCCTCACCCTGACCCAAGACCTAACCATAACCCTAATCCTAAACCTAACCCTCACGCTCACCCTCAGCCTCACCCTAACCCTAACCCTAACCCTAGCCCTCACCCTCACTCTCACCCTCACCCTAACCATTACCCTAACCCTAAACCACACACCAACCATAACCCTCACCCTAACCTTAACTCTAATCCTCACCCTCACCCTAAAGCTAACCCTAATCCTCACCCTATCCCTAACCCTAACCCTAACCCTTACTCTCACAGGAGCCCTTACCCTAACCCTAACCCAAAACCTCACCCTCACAGTAACACTAATGCTAACCCTCACCCTCACCGTAACCCTAACCATAACCATAACCCTCACCCTAACTCTCCCTAACACTTACCCTAACTCTATCCCTCACCCTAACCCTCAACCTACCCTAACCCTCACCCTAATCCTTGCCCTCCCCCTAACACTAACCCTAAACCTAAACCTCACACTAACCATAACCGTAACCCTAAAACAAATTCTACCCCTCAGCCTAACCCTCATCCTAAGCCTAAACCTAAACCAAACCCTCACATTAACCCTAACCCAAACCCTAACCCTAACCCAAACCCTAACCCTCACCCAAATCCTAACCCTAATCCTCCCCCTCCCCCTCACCGCAATCCTAACCCTAACATTCACCCTAACCCTCACGATAACCCTAATGCTAACCGTAATCCTCACCCAAACCGTCTCCGTTAACACTCCTGCTATCCCTAACCCTCAATCTAACCCTAACCCTCTCCCTATCTCTAAACTTCACCCTAACACTAACCCTAACCCTAACGCTAAACCTCACAATAAACCTAAACCCCATCCTAAACCTAACCCTACCTCTAACCATAATACTAAACCTCAACCTCACCCAAACCCTAACCATAAATCTCAACCTAAAACTCACCCTAACCCTAACACTCACCCACACACTCACTCTAACACTCAGGCTAATTCTTACCCTAACCCTAACCCAAACCCTTACCCTCACCCTTACCCTAAACCTCACCCTAAGCCAAAACTTCAACCTAACTCTCAACCTCACCCTCACCCTAACCCTCACCACCCTCATAACCCTCAACCTCACACACACCCTAACCCTAAAATAACCCTAACCATAACCCTAATCCTAACTCTAATCCTCAACCTAACCCTAACCCTAACCCTAAGCCTCACCCCAAACCTAACCCTCACCCTCATCCCACCCTCACCCTCAGCATAAACCTAAACCGAAATCGAAACCTAACCCACACCCTAACCCTCACCCTAACACTCACGATAACCCTAACTCTCACTCTCACCCCAACACTCAACCTAACCCTTACCCTCACCCTAACCCTAACCCTAAAATTAACCGTAACCATCACACTAGCCCTAACCCTCACCCTACCCTAACCCTCACCCTCAACCTAACCCTAACCCTCACCCTAACCCTAATCCTAACCATTAACCCTAACCCTAATCCTAACCCTAACCCTCACCCTCACCCTCTCTCTAACCCTAACCCTGACCCTCACCCTCAACCTAAACCTAACCTTAACCATAAAACTAACCCTCACCCTAACCCTAACCCTCACACTCACCCTAACCCTAATCCTAACCGTCACCCTACCCCTCACCCTAACACTCACGATAACCCTAACCCTCACTCTAACCCCGACCCTCACGCTAACCCTTACCCTCACCCTAACCCGAACCCTAAACCTAACCCTAACCCTCACACTAACCCTAACCCTCACCCTATCCCTAACCCTCACCCTAAACCTAATCCTAAGCCTCACCCTCACCCTAGCCCTAACCCAAACCCTCACCCTAACCCTAACCCTAATCCTCACCCTCACACTCATACTCACCCTCAGCCAAATCCCAACACCAACACTAATCCTATCCCTTACCCTCACCCTCATCCTAACCCTAACCCTAAGTCTCACCCTTACCGTCACACTCACCCTAACACTCACCCTCACCCTAAACCTAACCCTAACCTAATCCACACCCTAACCCTAACCCTCATGCTAACCCTAAACCTAAACCTCACCCTCAGCCTCACCCTCACCCTAACCCTAAACCTAACCCTAACTCTATCCCTAATGCTAACCCTAACCCTCATTTCACCTAACCCTCACCCTAACCCTTACCCTCACTGTAACCCTTACCCTAACCCTAACCCTCACACTAAACCTAACCCTCAACCTAAACCTTAACCTATCCCTCTCCCTACCACTCACCCTAACCCTAAACTTAATCCTCAACCTCACCCTAACCCTGATGCTAACACTAACCCTCACCCTCACTCTAAACCTAACCCAAACCCTAACCATAACCCTTACCCTAACCCTCAACCTAACACTAACTGTAAACCTAACCCTCACCCTAAACCTCACCCTAAACCTAACCCTAACCCTAACACTCACCCTCACCCTAACCCTCACCCTAAACCTTACCCTCATCCTCACCTTAACCCTAACCCTAACCCTCACACTAAACCTATCCCTCACACTAACCCTAAACCTACCCCTCAGCCTAACCCTCATCCTAACCCTAAACCTAACCAAAAACCCCACCCTAACCCTAACCCTCAACCTCACCCTCACACTCACGCTCAGCCTAAACCTAACCCTAACTATAATATTAACCCTCAACCTCACCCTCACCCTCACCCTCAGCCTAACGTTCACCCTCAACCTAACCCTCACCCTAACCCTTACCCTCACCCTAACCCTAACCCTAACCCTCACACTCAGCCTAACCCTAACCCTAACCCTAATACTAAAACTTACACTCACCCTCACCATCACCCTAAACCTAGCGCTAATCCTAATTCTCTCCCTCACCCTCACACTCAGCATAACCCTAACAATAACACTAACCCTAACCCTAACCCTAAATCTAACCCTCATCCTATCCATAACCCTAAACATAACCCTCACCCTAAACCGAACCGTTACCCTAAACCTGAACCTCACTCTAACCCTAACGCTAACACTAACCCTAAACCTCACCGTAACCCTCACCCTAAAACTCACGATAAACCTAACTCTCACTCTCACTCTAACACTCACCTTAACCCTTACACTTACAAAAACACTAACCCTAAACCTAAACCTCACACTAAAACTAACCCTCACCCAAACTCTAACCCTACCCCTCACCCTAACACTCACCCTTACCCTAACCGTAACCCTCAATCTCACCATAGCCCTAACCTTACCCCAATCCTAACACTCACCCTCACCCTAACACTAAACCTAACCCTAGCCCTCACCCTCACCCTAACCCTCACCATTACCCTAACCCTAAACTTCACCATCACCCTAGCCCTAACCTTACCCCTAATCCTAAAACTCACCCTCACCCTAACCCAAACACTTAGCCTCACCCTAACGATCACCCTAACCCTAATGCTAACCCTAACCCTCACCCTAACCCTCACCCTAACCCTTAAACTCAACCTAACCCTAATCCTAACCCTCAAGCTCAGCCTAAACTTCACCCTAAGCGTAAACCTCACCCTCAGGCTTGACCTCACAATAACCCTCACCCTAAAGCTAACCATAACCCTAACCCTTAACCTAAACCTCAACCTTACCTTAAGCCAATCCAAAACCTAACCTTCAAACTAACCATCACCATAACCATAACCCTAACCCTAACCCTCACCATCACCCTAACCCTAACCCTAAACCTTACCCTCATCCTAAACCTAACCATAACCCTACCCCTAACCCTCACACTCAACCTAACCCTACCCCTCACCATAACACTAATCCTAAACCTAAACCTAACCCTAACCCTAACCCTAAACCTAACCATAACCCTAACCCTCACCCTCACCCTCAGCCTAACCGTAACCCTAACCCTTACCCTCACCCTCACCCTAACACTAATCCTCACCCTAACCCTAATCCTAACCCGAACCCTAAACCTCAACCTAATCCTAATCCCAAACCTAACCCTCACCCTCACCCTCTCCCTAACCCTAACCCTAACCCTAACCCTCACCCTCACCCTCAACCTAACCCTAACCCTTACCCTAAAAATAACCCTCACCCTAAACATAAACCTCACACTCACCCTAACCATAACCCTAACCGTCAAACTAACCCTCAGCCTATCACTCACGTTAACCCTAACCCTCATTCTCACCCTAACCCTCACCCAAAACCTTAACCTCACTGTAACCTTAACCCTAACCCTAACCCTCACACTAAACCTTACCCTCATCCTCACACTAACCCTACACCTCAACCTAACCCTAACCCTAACCCTAACACTAAACCTCATCCTAACCCTAACCCTAACCCTAACCCTCACACTAAACCTTACCCTCATCCTCACACTAACCCTACACCTCACCCTAACCCTAACCCTAACCCTAACACTAAACCTCATCCTAACCCTAACCCTAACCCTTACCATAACCCTAGGCCTCACTCTAACCCTAACCCTAACCCTAACTCTCAACCTAACCCTCACCCTAACCCTCACCCTCACCCTAACCCTCAACCTCACCCTAAACCTCACCCTAACCCTTAAACTCACCCTCACCCTAACCCTAACGCTAACCCTAACACTAACCCTAATTCTAAACCTAACCCTCTCCCTCACTATAACCCTCACCGACACCCTAAAACTCACCCTAACCCTAACGCTCACACACACCCTAACTCTCACCCTAACCCGAACCCCCACCCTCCCCCCAACCCTCACCCTAAACATCACCCTAAACCTAACCCTCACCCTAACCCTAACCCTAACCCTCACCCTAAATCTAACCCTCACCCTAATCCTTACCCACACACTAATACTCAACCTAACCCTAATTCTTACCTAACCCTAATCCTCATGCTCAACTTCACACTCACCCTAACCCTCACCCTCACCCTAGACCTCATACTAACCCTAACCTTAACCCTCAACTTCACCCTCACCATCCCCCTCAGCCTAATCCTAACATTAATCCTAATTCTAAACCTAACCCACACCCTCACCCTTACACACACCCAAACCATTACCCTCACCCTAACACTAACCTTGAAACTAACCCTCACCCTCTCCATCACCCTCACTCTCAGCCTAACCCCCACCCTAATCCTAAACCTAACACTCACCCTTACCCTAACCCTCACCCTAATCCTTAACCCCAACTTAACCCTAACCCTCACCCTCACCCTCAGCCTAAACCTAACCCTAAACCTAATCCTAACACTAACCCTCACCCTTACCCTCACCCTAAACCTCACCCTAACCATCACCCCCACCCTCATCCTCAGCCTCACCCTAACCCTAACAATAACCCTAACCCTAACCCTAACTCTAATCCTAACCCTAACTCTAACTCTCACACTAACCCTAAACCTACCCCTACTCCTACCCCTAAACCTCAACCTAAACCTTACCCTAACCCTAACCCTAACCCTCACCCTAACCCTCACCCTAACTCTAACATTAACCCTAAACCTCAACCTCAGTTTAACCCTCACCCTCACCCTCACCCTCAGCCAATACCTAACTATAACACTAATCCTAAACCTAACCCTCACCCTTACCCTCACTGCCACCCTAACACTAACCCTAACCCTCACCCTTACCCTCACCCTCACCCTCAGCCAAAACCTAACACTAAACCTAACCCTAACCCTAATCCTCTCCCTATCCCTAACCCTAACCCAACCTGTAACCTCACACTAGTCTTCAACCTAACCCTAACCCTAACCCTCACCCTTATCCTAACCCTAATATTAACCCTAACCCATACCCTCACCTTAAACCTAATCCTAACCCTAAACCTAACCCTAACCCTAACCCTCACCCTAACCATTACCCTCAGCCTAACCGGAACCCGAACCATAACCCTCACACTAACCTTAACCCTCACCCGAACCCTAAACCTACCTCTCAGCCTAACACTCATCCTAACCTTAAAACTAACCTAAACCCTCACCCTCTCCCTCACACTCACCCTCAGCCAAAACCTAACACTAATCGTAACCTTAAACCTAATTCTCACTCTATCCCTAACCCTAACCCTAAACCGCAGCCTCACCATAACCATAACCCTATCCCTCACCCTCACTCTCACCCTAACCCTAATCCTCACCTTAACCCTGACCCGAACCGTAACCCTCACTAACCCTAACCCTCACCCGAAACCTAACTCTACCCCTCAGCCTAATACTCATCCTAAACCTAAAACTAACCTGAACCCTCACCCTCACCCTCAACCTCACCCTAACCCTAACCCTCATCCAAGCCCTCACCCTAACCCTAACCCTAACCCTAACCCTCACACTAATAACACTAACCCTAACCCTAAAGCTCACCCTCACCCTAACGCTCAAACTAACCTTTAGCCTCACTCTAACCCTCACCCTAACCCTCACCCTAACCCTACCCCTAACCCTCACACTCACCCTAAACTTCACCATCACCCTAACCCTCACCCTAAACCTAACCCTCAAGCACACCCTAACCCTCAGTCTCACCCGAACCCTTACCATCACCTTAACCCTCACCCTCACGCTAAACATAACCCTTACCCAAACCCAAACACTAACCCTCACCCTAAGGCTCACCCTAACACTTAGCCTCACCTAGCCCTCACTCTAACCCCAACCCTAACCCTAAAGTCACCCTCACATCACCCTCACCCTAAACCTAAGCCTAACCCTCATCCTAAGCCTAATCCTCACCCTCACCCTCACCTCAACCTCAGCCTAACCCTAAACCTAACCCTAATCCTAACCCTAATCCTCACCCTCACCCTCAGCCTAAACCTAACCCTAACCCTCACACTCACCCTCACCCTCAGCCTACATGTACCTCTAACCCTAATCCTAAACTTAACCCTCACCTTCACCCTAACCCTCAACCTAACCCTAAACCTAACCCTAACCCTAACCCTCACCCTAACCAATACCCTTATTCTAATGCTAACCCTAACTCTCACACTAACCGTAACCCTCACCCTAACCTTTACCCTGACCCTAACCCTCACCCTAACCCTAATCCTAACCCAACCACTAAACCTCACCCTAACCCTCACCCTCACCCTAACCCAACCCAAAACCCTAACCCTCAAACTGTCACCATAACCCTAAACCTTACCCTAACCCTCACCCCCACCCTAACCCTCACCCTAACCCTAAGCCTCACCCTAACCCTAACCCTAAACCTCACACTCAACCCAACCCTATCACTCACCCTAACCCTCATCCTAACCCTAAACCTAACCCTAAAACTAGCCCTAAACCTATCCCTCACCCTAACTCTAACCCTAAACCTCAGCCTAAACCTCACCTTAACCTAACCCTAACCTTAATCCTCACCCTATCCTCACCCTCACCCTCACCGTCACCCTCACCCTCAGCCTTACCCTCTCCCAAAGCCCAACCCTAACCCTCACCTCACCCTAACCCTAACCATAACCCTAACCCTACCCCTCAACCTCCCCCTCCCCCTAACCCTTACCCTAAACCTCATAATGACCCTAACCCTCACCCTAATCTTAAACATCACCCTCACCCTAACCCTATCCCTAACCCTAACTCTAACCCCCACCCTAACCCTATCGCTAACCCTAACCCTCACTCTAACACTCACGTTAACCCTAACCCTCACTCTCACCCTAACCCTCACCCTAACCCTTACCCTCACCCTAAAGCTAACCCTAACCCATATCCACACACTAAACCTTACCCTCACCCTAACCCGAACCCTACACCTCACCCTAACCCTAACACAAACCCTAACACTAAACCTCAAACTAAGCCTATCCCTAACCCTGACCTTCACCCTAAGCCTCACTCTAACACTAACCCTCACCCTAACACTCACCCAAACCCTAACCTAATCCTCACCATCACCCCAACCCTAACCCTAACCCTCACCGTAAACCTCACCCACACCATAACATTAACCCTAAACCTCACCCTCATCCTAACCCTCACCCTAACGCTAACCCCAACCCTCATTCTCACCCTCACACTCACCCTAACCCAAGTCCTAACCCTAACCCTAATCCTAAACCTAACCCTCACCCTCACCCTCACCCTAACCCTAACCCTATCCCTCACCCTCACCTTCACCCTTACCGTAATCCTCATCCCAAACCTAACCCACACCCCAAACCTAACCCTCACCATAACCTTAACTCTAAACCTCACCCTCACCCAAACCCTAACCCTAATCCTCACCCTATCCCTAACCCTAACCCTAACCCTTACCATCACAGGAGCCCTCACCCTAACCCTAACCCTAAACCTCACCCTCACAGTAACCCTAATGCTAACCCTAACCCTCACCCTAACCCTAACCCTAACTCTAACCCTCACCCTAACTCTCCCTAACACTAACCCTAACTATATCCCTCACCCTAACCCTCACCCTAACCATAAGCCTCACCCTGAATCTTGCCTTCACCCTAACACTAACCCTAAACCTAACCCTCACACTAACCCTAAACCTAACCCTAACCCAATCATTACCCCTCAGCCTAACCCTCATTATAAGCCTAAACCTAAACCAAACCCTCATATTAACCCTAACCCAAACCCTAATCCTCACCCAAAACCTAACCCTAACCCTCACCCTCACCCTCAGCCTAACTCTAACACTAACCATAATCCTAACACTCACAGTTACCCTAACCCTGACCCTATCCCTAACCCTCAACCTAAACCTAACCCTCACTCTAAAACTAACCCAAAACTTCACCCTCACCCTAAACCTAACCCTAAACCTAACCCTCACCCTTACTCTCACCTTAACCCTTTCCCTCACCCTATACCACCCCCTCCCCCAAACCTCACTCTAACCCTTAAACTCACCCTAACCCTAACCCAAACCGTAAACCTAAACTTAATCCTCCCCAAAACCCTAACCCAAACCATAACCCTAATACTCCCCCTAACCCTCACCCTAACCCTAAACCTAACCCTAACCCTCAACCTCACCCTATACCTAACCCTAACCCTAACCCTAACTCTTACCCTTACCCTAACCCTAACCCTCACCCTCACCCTTAACCTAAACTTAATTTAACCCAAACCCTAACCCTCACCCTAAACCTTACCCTCCCCCTCCCCCTCATCCTAACACTAAAACTCAGACTAACCCTAACCCCACCCCAACCCTAAAAATAAACCTAACCCTAACCCTAACCATAACCTTAACTCTAACCCTCAACCTAAGCCTAACCCTAAACCCAACCCTAATCCAAACCCTAACCCTGACCCTCACCCTCACCCTAACCCTAAGCCTCAGACTAACCCTAACCCTCACTCTCACCTGAACCCTCACCATAACCCTTACCCTCACCCTAAACCTCACCCCAAAGCTAAACCTCACACTAAACCTAACCCTCACCCTAACTCTAATCCTCACCATAACCCTAAACCTAACCCTCACCCTCACCCTAAACTTAATCCAAACCCTCACACTAAACGTCACCCTAACCCTAAGGCTAACCGTAAACCTCACTCTCACCCTAACCCTCACCCGAAACCTTACCCTCACCCAAACCCTAACCCTACCCCTAACCCTCACACTAAACCTAACACTCACCCTAACCCTAACCCTACCCCTCTATATAACCCTGACCCTAACTTTAACCCAAAACCTCACACTCACCCTAGCCCTCACCCTACCTAACACTCATCCTCATCCTAACCCTAATCCTCACCCTAAACCTAACCCTCACCCTTACCCTAACTCTCACCCTAAACCTAACACTAACCCTTACCCTAATCCTCAACCTAACCCTAATCCTAACCCTAACCCTCCCGCTCCCCCTCACCCTAATCCTAACGCTAACCTTAGCCCTAACCCTCACCATAACCCTAACCCTAACCCTCAATCACACCCTAACCCTCACACAAACCCTAACCCTCACCCTAACACTTACCCTAACCCTAACCCTAAGCCACGCACTAAACCTAAACCGCACCCTAACCCTAACCATACCTGTCACCCTAACCCTAACCCTTAATCTCACCCAAACCCTAACCCTAAATCTCACCATAAACCTCACTCTAACCCTAAAACTCACCTACACACTCACTCTAACCCTCAACCTAATTCTTACCCTCACCCTAAACCTAACCCTAACCCTCACCCTTTCCCTAAACCTCACTCTAACCCAAAAATTAACCGTCACCCTCCACCTCACCCTCACCCTAACCCTAACCCTCAGCCTCAGCCTCAACCTCACACTCACCCTAACCCTAAAATAACCCTAATCTTAACTCTAACCCTCATCCTAACCCTAACCATAACCCTAACCCTCAACCTAACGCTAACCCTAACACTCACCCTCAGCCTAAACCTAAACCTAATCCTAACCCTCACCCTAACCCTCACCATAACACTCACCATAACCCTAACTCTCACTCTCACCCCAAACCTCACACTAAACCTTACTCTCACCCCAACCCTAACCCTAACCCTAACCCTAACAGTCACACTAACCCTAACCGTAACCCTAACTCTCACCCTTACTCTCACCCTCACCCTCACCCTCACCCTAAGCCTAACCCTTACAATAACCCTAAACCTAACCCTAAACCTAACCCTCACCCTAACCCTAATCCTAAACCTCAACCTCACCCTCACCCTAACTTTAACCCTAACCCGCATGCTAACCCTAACCCTAATGCTAAACCTAAACCTCACCCTCAGCCTAACCCTCACCCTAAACCAAACGCTCACACGAACCCTAACCCTAACAATAACCCTAAAACTATCCCTAACCCTAACCCTAAAACTAAACCTAACCCTCACTCTCACCCTCAACCTAACCCTAACCTAACCCACACCCTAACCCTAACCCTCATGCTAACCCTAAACCTAACCCTCCCCCTCCCCCTCAGCCTCACTCTAACCCTAAACCTAACCCTAACCCTCACCTTAACCCTAACCCTAACCCTAACCCGCACACTAATCCTCACCCTAACCCTAAACCTAACCGTTACCCAATCCTAGCCCTCTACCTAACACTAACCCTAACCCTCACCCTCACCCTAACCCTCACCCTAATCCCTGGCCTCACCCTAACCCCACCCTGACCCTAACCCTAACACTGACACTGACCCTTACCTTAACCGTCACCCTAACCCTCACCCTAACCCTAACCCTAACTCTCACCTGAAACCTAACCCTCACACATACCCTTACCCTCAGTCTCACCTGAACCCTCACTCACCCTAACACTCACCCTCACCCTAAACATTAACCTAACTTTAACCCTAACACTAACCCTCAGCCTAACCCTCATCCTAATACTTAGCCTCACCATAAACCTCACCCTATCCCTATACCTAACCCTAAACCTAACCGAAAACCTCACCCTCACTCTCGTCCTCATCCTAACCCTCACAGACACCCTAGCCCTCAACCTCACCCTAACCCTAACCCTTAACCTCACCCTCAGCCTAACCCTAACCCTAACCCTAATACTAACACTCACCTTCAACCTCACCCTCACACTAAGCCTAACCCTCACCCTCACCCTAAACCTCACCCTAAGCCTTACCCTCACCTTAAACCTAACCCTAACCCTCACCCTCAACTCTACCCCTAACCCTAACCTGAACCCTAAGCCTCAACCTCACCCTCACCCTAAGCCTTACCCTCACCCTCACCCTCACCGAAACACAAACCCTAACCATAAAACTCACCCTAACCCTAACCCTAAACTTCAACCATTCCCTAACCCTAACCAGAACCCTAACCCTAACCTTCACCCTAACCCTCACCCTAAAACTCAGGATAGCACTAAGCCTCACTCTCATCCTAACCCTCACCCTAAAACTTACGTTCACCCAAACCCTAACCCTAACCGTAATCCTCACACTAAACCTAACCCTCACCCTAACTCTAACCATACCTTTCACACTAACCCTCACACATACCCTAACCCTAAACCTCACCCTCACCCTAGCCCTAACCTTACCCCTAATCTTAACACTCACCATAACCTTAACCCTAACCCTATCCCTGGGCCTCACCCTCACGCTAACACTCAGCTTAACCCTAATTCTAACCCTAACACTCACCCTAATACTAACCATAACCATAAACCTCACCTTCACTCTAAACCTAACCCAAACACTTAGCCTCACCCTAAACATCAACCTAACCCTAATGCTAAACTTAACCCTTACCCTAACCCTCACCCTAACCCTTAAACTCAACATAACACTAATTCTAACACTCACGCTCACCCTATACTTCACCCTAACCGTAAACCTGACCCTCACCATTGCCCTCACCCTAACCTTCACCGTAACCCTAACCATAACCTAACCCTCAATCTTACCCTCACATTTACCTTAACCAACCCAAAACCTAAACTTGAAACTAACCATCACCATAACCCTAACCCAAACCCTAACCCTCACCTTCACCCTAACCCTCAACCTAAACCTTACCCTCACCCTAACCCTAACCATAACCCTAACCCTAACACTAAACCTAACCCTAAACCTAACCCTCACCCTCACCCTCACACTCAGCCTAACCCTAGCCCTAACCCTAACACTCATTCTCACCCTAACCCTACACCTCACCCTAACACTAAACCGAACCCTAATCCTGACCATAATCCTAACCGTAACTCTCACCCTTACAGTCTCCCTAACCCTAAACCGAAACATAACCCTAACCCTCACCATCACCCTCAACCTAACCCTAAACCTAAACCTAAAAATAAGCCTCTCTCTAACCCTAACCCTCATATTCACCCTTTACCATAACCCTAACCGTCACCCTAAACCTCACCCTAACACTCAAATTAACCCTAACCCTCACTCTCAGCCTCACCCTCACCCAAAAACTAACCCTCAATGTAACACTAACCCTAAACCTTATCCTCATCCTCACCCTAACCTTACCCCTCACCCAACCCTAACTCTAACCCTAAAACTAAACCTCATCCTAACCCTAACCCTAACCCTCACCATCACCCTAGGCCTCACTCTAAACCTAACCCTCAACCTCAACCTAAAACTAACCCTCACCCTCACTCTAACCCTAACCCTTACCCTAACCGTCACCCTAACCCTCACCCTCACCCTAACCCTCACCCTCACCCTAACCCTTACACTCACCCTCACCCTAACCCTAACCGCAACCCTAATCCTCACAGTAACCCTAACCCTAAAATTAACCCTAAACCTCATCCTAACCCTCACCCTAACCCTAAACTTAACCCGAACCTTCACCCTAACCCTATCACTAACCCTCATCCCCAACTTAACCCTAAGCCTAACACTAACACTCACCCTAACCCTCACCCTAACACTTACAATAACCCTAACCCTCACTCTCACCCTGACCCTCACCATAACCCTAACCCTAACCCTAATCCTCATCCCAAATCTAACCTTACCCTAACCCTTAGCCTCACCCTAAACCTAACCATAATCCTCACACTCTACCTAACTCTACCCCTCAACCTAACCCTAATCAATAACCATAAACCTAACCCTAAACCTAACCCTAAACTTAACCCTCAAAGTAACCCTAACCCTAAACCTAATCCTCAACCTATCCTCACCCTCACCCTCACCCTCAACCTCACTCTCACCCTCAACCTCACCTTCACCCTAAACCTAAACCACACACTCACCCTCAGCCTAACCCTAACCCTAATCCTAATCCTAACCCTCATCCTCACCCTAACCCTAACCCTAACCCTAAACCTATACCTAACCCTAACCCTCACCCTCACCTTCACCCTAACCATAACCCTAAACCTCACAATAACCCTAAACCTCACCCTAATCTTAAACATCACCCTCATCCTAACCCTAACCCTAACCCTAACCCTATCCCCCACCCTAACCCTAACCCTAACCCTCACTCTAACACTCATGTTAACCCTAAACCTCACTCTCAACCTAACCCTCAATCTAACCCTTACCCTCACCCTAACCCTAACCATAATGCTAAACCTCACACTAACCCTAACCCTCACCCTTAACCTAATCCTCACCGTAACCCCAACCCTAACCCTCACCCTAAACCTAACCCTCACCCTCACACTAAACCTAACCCTACCCCCCGCCCTAACTCTAAGACAAACCCTTACCCTCACCCTAGCCCTCACCCGACCCCTAATCCTAACACTCACACTCATCCTAACCCTAACCCTCACCCTAACCCTAACCCTCACCCTCACCTTAACACTCACCCTAACCCTAACACTAACCCTCACCGTAACCCTCAACCTAACCCTAATCCTAACCCTAACCCTCCCCCTCCCCCTCACCCTAATCTTAAACCTCACCTTCACCCTAACCCTCACCATAACCCTAATGTAAACCTAATCCTCACCCAAACCCTCTCCGTTAACACTCACGCTAAACCTAACCCTCAATCTCACCCTAACCCTCTCCCTAACCCTAACCCTCAACCTAACACTAACCCTAACCCTAACCCTAACCCTCAAACTAAACCTAAACCTCACCCTAACCCTAAACCTACCAATCACCCTAACCCTAACCCTAAAACTCACCCTAACGCTAACCCTAAATCTCACCCTAACACTCACCCACACACTCACTCTAACCCTCACCCTAATTCTTACCCTCACCCTACCCCTAACTTTAACCCTCACCATTACCCTAAACCTCATCCTAAAACCAATCTTCACCCTCACACTCAACCTCACCCTCACCCTAACCCTAACTCTCACTCTCACTCTCAAACTCACACTCACCCTAACCCTAAAATAACCCTAAATCAACCCTAATCCTAACTCTAACCCTCACCATAACCTTAAGTCTAACCCTCACCCTCACCCTCACCCTCAGCCTAAACCTAAACATAAACCTAACCCTCACCCTCACCCTAACCCTCACCGCAACACTCACGCTAACCCTAACAGTCACTTTCACCAAAACCCTCACCTTAACCCTAACCTTCACCCTCAACCTAACCCTAACCCTAATTCTAACCCTAACCCTAACCGTCACCCTCACCCTAACCCTAACCCTCAAACTCACCCTCACCGTAACACTTATTCGAACTCTCAGCCTAATCCTAATCCTAACGCAAACACTCACACTAACCCTCACACTCACCCTAACCCTCACCCTAACCCTAACCCTGACCCTAACCCTCAGCCTAACCCTAATCCTAAAACAAACCCTCACACTCACCCTCATCCTCACCCTAACCCTCAATCTAACCCTCAACCTAACCCTAAACCTAACCCTCAACATATCCCTCAACCTAACGCTCACCTTCACCCTAAATGTTACACTAAACCTTACCCTCACCCTAACCTTTATCCTAACCCTAACCCTCACACTAACCCTAAACCTCTCCCTAAACCTAACCCTAATCCTCAGACGAACCCTCAACCTAACACTAAGCATAACACAAACCCTCAACCTAACCCTCACCCTCACCCTCAGCCTAAACCTAACCCTTAACCCTAATACTAACCCTCAACCTCACCCTCACCCTTACCCTCAGCCTAACCCTCACTCTCACCCTAACCCTCACCCTAGCCCTTACCCTCACCCTAACCGTAACCCTAACCCTCACACTCAGCCTAACCCTAACCCTAACCCTAATGCTAACCCTTACCTCAACCTCACCCTCACCCTAAAACTAACCCTAATCCTAATTCTCTCCCTCACCCTCACACTCAGCATAACCCTAACAATAACCCTAATCCTAACCCTAACCCTAAATCTAACCCTCACCTTATCCCTAACCCTAAACATAACCCTCACCCTAAACCGAACCATTATCCTAAACCTTAACCTCACCCTAACCCTAATTCCTAACACTAACCCTAACCGTCACTGTAACCCTCATCCTAAAACTCACGATAAACCTAACCCTCACTCTCACGCTAACACTCACCCTAACCCTTACACTCACCCAAACCCTAATCCTAACCCTAAACCTCACACTAAACCTAACCCTCATCCTAACTCTAACGCTACCCCTCACGCTAACACTCACCCTTACCCTAACCCTAAACCACACTCTCACCCTAGCCCTAACCTCACCCCAATCCTAACACTCACCCTCACCCTAACCTAAACATAACGCTAGCCCTCACCCTCACCCTAACTCTAACCCTAACCCTAACACTCACACTAATCCTCACCCAAACCCTAACCCTAACCGTAACCCTCACCCTAACCCTCAACCTAACACTAACCCTAACCCTAATCCTCACCCTCACCCTCTCTCACCCTAACCCTTAGCCTCACCCTAACCCTCACCCTAACCCAAACCCTAACCCTAACACTCACCCTCACCCTCACCCTAACCCTAACCCTCACCCTCACCCTAAACCTCACCCTAACCCTCACCCTAAACCTAACCCTAAACCTCACCCGAAACCTAACCTTCACCATCATCCTAACCCTCACCCTAAACATAACCCTCACCCCTAACCTTATCCTCAGTCTCACCCGAACCCTCACCCTAACCCTCACGCTCACCCTAGCCCTCATCCTAAGCCTAACCCTAACCCTCACCCTCACCGTCAGCCTAACCCTAACCCTATCCCTAACCCTAATACTAACCCTCACCCTCACCCTCACCCTTAGCCTAAGTCTCAGCATCATTCTAACCCTCACCGTAAGCCTTACCTTCACCTTAACCCTAACACTAACCCTCACCCTCACCCTAACCCTAAAAATAACCCTAACACGAACCCTAACCCTAATCCTAAACATTAACCTCATTCTAACCCTAACAGTAACCCTAACTTTAACTCTCACCCTAACCCTCACCCTCACCTGAACCCTAACCCTAAACCTAAACCTAACCATCACCCAAACCCTCACCTTAACCCTATTCCGAACCCTAACACTCACCGTAACCCTCACCGTAACCCTAACATTAACCCTAAACCTCATCATCACTCTAACCCTCACCCTAAACCTAAGTCTAACCCTCACCCTCAGCCAAATCCTAACCCTAAAATTAATCCTAACCCTAACCGTCACCCTCACCCTCACCCTAACCTAACCCTAACCCTCAAACTCACTCTCACCCTAACACTCATTCCAACCATCAGCCTAATCCTAATCCTCACCCAAACCCTTACACTCACCCTAACCCTATCCCTAACCCTAACCCTAACCCAAACCCTAACCCTAAACCAAAACCTCATCATCACCCTAACCCTCACCCTAAACCTAAGCCGAACTCTCACCCTCACCCTCAGCCAAATCCTAAACCTAAAACTAATCCTAACCCTAAGGGTCACCCTCATGCTCACCCTAACCCTAACCCTAACCCTCAACCTCACCCTCAACCTAACCCTCACCCTAAAACTCATTCCAACCCTCAGCCTAACCCTAAACCTAATCCAAAACCCTCACACTCACCCTAACCTTCATCCTAACCCTCACCCTAACCCTCAATCTAACACTAATCCTAACCGTAACCCTCAACCTCACAATATCCCTCAGCCAAACACTTATTCTCACCCTAAACCTAACCCTAACCCTAACCCTAACCCTCACACTAAACCTAACCCTCACCCTAAACCTAACCCTACACCTCAGCCTAATGCTCAGACTAACCCTAACCCTAACCCTAATCCTAACCCTATCCCTAACTCTAACCCTAACCTTCACCCTCACCCTAGTTCTAACCCTAACCCCAACCCTAATCCTCACCCTCTCCCTAACCCTAATGCTAACTCTAACCCTCACCCTCACTGTAACCTTTACCCTAATCCTAAACCTAACCCTAACCCTAAACCTCACCCTAACACTAACGGTCACGCTCACCCTAACCCTAACCCTAATCCTAACCCTAACCCTCAGCCTCATCCTCACCATAAACCTAACCCTAACCCTCTCCCTCACCCTCACCCTCACCATAATACTAACATTAACCCTAACCCTAAACCTATCCCTAACCCTAACTCTAACACTCACGCTCACCCTAACCCTAAACCTAACCCTCACCCTAACCCTAAACCTAAAACTAAACCTCAACCAAACCCTAACCCTAACTCTAACCCTAACCCTGACCCAAACCCTCACCCTAAAACTCATGATAACCCTAACACTCACTCTCAGCCTAAAAATCACCCTAACCATTACCCTCACCCAAACCCTAACCCTAACCATAACTGTCACTCTAAACCTCACCCTCACCCTAACTCTAAACCTACACCTCACCTTAGCCCTAAACTTACCCCTAATCCTAACATTCACCCTCATCCTAACACTAATCCTAACCCTAGCCCTTGCCTTCACCCTCAACCTAATCCTCACACTAACCCTAACCCTAACCCTCACAATCACCCTCACTCTAAAACTAACCCTAACACTAACCCTCACCCTAACACTAACCATATCCCTAACTGTCGCCATCACCCTAACCCTCACCGTAACCCTTAGCCTCACCCTAACCCTCACCCTAACCTTAACCCTAACCGTCACCCTAGCCCTAAACCTAACCCTAAACCTGACGCTCACCCTAACCCTCACCCTAAACCTCACCCTAACCCTAACCCTAACCCTCACCATAACCCTAACCCTCACCCTATCCCTAAACCTAACCCTAACCCTAAACCTCATGCTCACCCTAACCCTAACCCTATCTCTAAACCTAACCCTAACCCTAACCCTCACCCTAAAACTCACTACAACCCTAACACTCACTCTCAGCCTAAATCTCATCCTAACCGTTACACTCACCCAAACCATAACCCTAACCATAACCCTCACAGTAAACCTAACCCTCACCCAAACTCTAACCCTACACCTCACCCTAACCCTGATCTTACCCCTAATCCTAACACTCACCCTCACCCTAACGCTAACCCTAACCCTAGCCCTAGTCTTCACCATCACCGTAACCCTCACCCTAACCCTAACCCTAACCCTTACCCTAACACTCACTCTAAACCTAAACCTAAAACTAACGCTCACCCTAACACTAACCCTAAACTTAACCATCACCATCACCATAAACCTCACGCTAACACTTACCCTCACCCTAACCCTCACCCTAACCCTCACCCTAACCCTAACCCTAACCCTAAGCCTCACGATAACCCTAACCCTCACTCTCAACCCAACCCTAACCCTAATCCTTACCCTCACCCTAACCCTAACTGTAACCCTAACCCTCACACTAACCCAAACCTTCACCCTATCCCTAACCCTCACCCTAACCTACCCCTAAGCCTCACCCTCGCCCTAGCCTTAACCCTAACGCTCACCCTAACCCTATCCCTAACCTTCACCCTCACCCTCACCCTCAGCCTAACACTAACCCTAAACCTAACCCTCACCCTAACCCTAAACCTCACTCTAACCCTAAACCTAACCCAACCATCACCCAAACCCTCACCCTAACCCTATTCCTAACCCTAAGACTCACCCTAACCCTCACCCTAACCCTAAACCTCACCCTAACCCTAAACCTAACCCTAAACATCACCCAAACCCTCACCCTAACCCTATTCCTAACCCTAACACTCACCCTAACCCTCACCGTAACCCTAACATTAACCTTAAACCTCATCATCACCATAACTCTCACCCTAAACCTAAGCCTAACCCTCATGCTCACCTTCACCCTCAGCCAAATCGTAACCCTAAAACTAATTCTAACCCTAACCTTCACCCTTACCCTCACCCTAACCCTAACCCTTACCTTCAAACTCACCCTCATCCTAACCCTCACCCTAACACTCATTCAAACCCTCAGCCTAACCCTAATCCTAACCCAAACCCTCACAGTCACCCTCACACTCAGACTAACCCTCACCCTAACCCTCAACCTCACCCTAACCCTAACCCTAACCCTCACCCTAACCGTAACGCTCACCCTCACCCTAACCCTCACACTAACCCTCATCCTAACCCTAAACATAACCCTAACCCTAACCCAAATCCTAACCCTAACCCTCACCCTCACCATCACCCTCACCCTAACCCTAACCGTAACAATAACCCTAACCCTAATCCTAAACATCCCCCTATCCCTAACCCTAACACTAACACTAACACTAACCTTAACTCTCACCCTAACCCTCATCCTCACCTTAACACTAACCCTAAACCTAACCATCACCCTAAACCTCACCCGAACAGTCACCCTAACCCTAACCCTCAAACTAAACCTTACCCTCATGCTAAAACTAAACCTACCACTCACCCCAACCCTAACCCTAAACCTAACACTAAACCTCACCCTAACCCTAACCCAAACACTCACCTTCAGCCTAGGCCTCACTCTAAAACTAACTCTCACCCTAACCCTGACCCTAACCCTAACCCTCACCCTCACCCTAACCCTATCCCTCACTCTAACGCTGACCCTAACCCTAATGTTCACCTTCACCGTAACCCTCACACTAACTTTACCCTCACCGTAACACTAACCCAAAACCTAAGCCTCACACTAACCTCCTCACCCTAACCCTAACCCAGCCACTCAGCCTAAACCTCATCCTAAGCCTAAATCGTAACCCAAACCCGCACGCTAACTCTAAACCTATCCCTCACACTCACCCTCAACCTAAACCTAATCCTAACCCTAATCCTAACCCTAACCCTCACCCTAACTCTAACACTAACCCTAAACATAAGCATCATCCTCACCCTCACCCTAACCCTAACACTAACCCAAACCCTCTCCCTAACCCTAACCCAAACACTCACCTTCAGCCTAGGCCTCACTCTAAACCTAACCCTCACCCTAACCCTGACCCTAACCCTAACCCTAACCCTAACCCTCACCCTCACCCTCACCCTAACCCTATCCCTCACCCTAACCCTCACCCTAACCCTAACGTTCACCTTCACTGTAACCCTCACACAAACTTTACCCTCACCCTAATACTAACCCAAAACCTAAGCCTCACACTAACCTTAACTCTCACCCTAACCCTAACCCAGCCACTCAGTCTAAACCTCATCCTAAGCCTAAATCCTAACCCAAACCCGCACGCTAACTCTAAACCTATCCCTCACCCTCACCCTCAACCTAAACCTAATCATAACCCTAATCCTAACCCTAACCCTCACCCTCATCCTCACCCTAACTCTAACACTAACTCTAACCTTAAACATCATCCACACCCTCACCCTAACCCTAACACTAACCCAAACCCTCACCCTAAACCACATCTTAACCCTCACCTTCACCCTAAACCTCACCCTCACCATAAATCTCAACTTAACCCTTACCCTCACCCTATCCCTAACCCTAACCCTAACCCTAATCCTCACACTAACCCTAACCCTAACTCTAACCCTAACCCTAGCCGTCAACCTACCCCTCACCCTAACCTTCACCCTCAACCTAACACTACCCCTAACCCTATCACTCACCCTCACTCTATCCCTAACCCTAACACTAACCCTCACCCTAACCCTAAACCTAACCCCTAACCCCCCCTAAACCTAACCCTAATCCTAACCCTCACCTTAACCCTAACACTCACACTAAACCTAAGGCTAAACCTAAACCTCACTCTCACCCTAACCCTCACCCTAACCATTACCCTCACCCAAACCCTAACCCTAACCCTAACCCTCACACTAAACCTAACCCTCACCCTTACCCTAACCCTACCACTCACCCTAACCCTCACCCTAACCCTAACCCTAATCCTCACACTCACCCTGGACTTCACCCTACCCCTAATCCTAAAATTCACCCTCATCCTAACCCTAACCCTAATCCTCACCCTAAAACTCACGATAACCCTAACACCCACTCTCACCCAAACCCTAACCCTAACGGTAACCCTCACACTACACCTAACCCTCACTCTAACTCTAACATTACACCTCACCTTAACGCTCACACTGACCCTAACCCTAACCCTCACCTTAGCCCTAATCTTACCCCTAAACCTAACACTCACCCTCACCCTAATCCTAAACCTAACCCTATCCCTATCCCTCACCCTCAACCTAACCCTCACCCTAACCCTAACCCTAACCCTAACCCTCACCCTCACTTTAACCCTAACCCTAACACTACCCCTCACCCTAACCCTCATCCTAACACTAACCGTAACCTTAACCCTCACCAGCACCCTAACCCTCCCCCTAACAATTAGCCTCACCCTAACCCTCACCCTAACACTAACCCTAACCCTCACCCTCACCCTAAACCAAACACTAACCCTAACCCTAACACTCACCCTAAACTTCACCCTAAACCTCAGCCGCACCCTAAATTCACCGTCACCCTAACCCTCACCCTAAACCTAACCCTCACCCACACCCTAACCCTCAGTATCACCTGAATCCTCACCCTCACGCTAACCCTCACCCTCACCCTAAACATTACCGTAACCCTAACCCGCACCCTAACCCTCACCCTAACCCTTAGCCTCACCCTAACCCTCACCCTACTCCTAAACCTAAACCTCACTATAACCCTCACCCTAACCCTACCCCTCACCCTAACCCTGATCCTAACCCTAACCCTAACCCTAAACTTAACCCTTACCCTAACTCTCACTCTCACCCTCACCCTCAGTCTAAACCTAATGCTAATACTACCCCTAACCCTCAACCTCACCCTCACCCTACCTGTAACACTAACCCTAACGCGCACCCTAACCTTAACCCAAACCTTAAAATAAACCTAACCCTAACAGTAACTCAAATCCTACATATCACTCTCACCCGAACCCTAACCCGAACCCGATCCTTAACCCTCACCCTAACCCACACCCTCAACCTAACCCTAACCTTACCCCTAACCGTCACCCTAACCCTCACCCTAACACTCACGTTAAACCTCACCCTCACTCTCACCCTAACCCTCACCCAAACCCTTACCCTCACCCTAACACTTACCCTAACCTTAACCCTCACACTAAACCTTACCCTCACCCTAATCCTAACCCTAACCCTCACACTAACCCTAACACTAAACCTCATCCTAACCCTAACCCTAACCCTCGCCCTCACCCAAGGCCTCACTCTAAACCTAAGCCTCATGCTAACCCTCACTTTAATACTAACCCTCACCCTAAAACTCACCCTAACCCTAAACCTAACCCTAAACCTCACCCTAACACTAACATTAAGACTAAACCTCACCCTCACACAAACCATCACCCTAACCGTAACACTAACCCTCACCCTCAAACTTGCCACCACCCTGACACAAGTCCTAACCCTAAACCTAACCCTCACCCTCACCCTCACCCTCACCCACACCCTAAGCCTAACCCTAACACTAACCCTAACCCTCACCCTCACCCTAACCCTAACCCTATCCCTAACCCTAACCCTCAACCTAACCCTAAATTTCACCTTCATCCTAACCCTCACCCTAACTTTACCCTCACCCTAACACTAACCCAAAACCTAACCCTCATACTATCCTTAACCTTCACCCTAAACCTAACACAACCACTCAGCGTAAACCTCATCCTAAGACGAAATCCTAACCCAAACCCTCATCCTAACTCTAAACCTAACCCTTACACTCACCATAACCCTAAACCTAACGCTAAACCTAATCCTCATACTAACCCTAACCCTAACTCTAACCCTAACACTAGCCATCACCCTAACCCTCACCAAAACCCTACTCCTAACCCTAACCCTCACCCTCACCCTCACCCTCACCCTAACATTCACTCTCAGACTCACCTTCAGCCTAACCGTAACCCTAATCCTAATCCTAACCCTCACCCTAACCCTCACCTTAACCCTAATGCTAACCCTAACCCTCACCCTACCCCTCACCGTAACACTCACGCTAACCATAACCCTCACTCTCACTGTAAACCTCACCCTAACACATATCCTCACCCTAACCATAACCCTATCCCGGACACTAAACATAACCCTCAACCTAAACGTACCCCTCAAACTAACCCTAACCTTAAACCTCACCCTCACCGTAGACCTCACCCTAACTCTAAACCTCACATTCACCCTAACCCTAAACCTAACCATCACCCTAACCCTAAACCTAAACATCAACACAACCCTAACCCTATCTCTAAACCTAACCCTAACCCAAACCCTCACCCTAACCCTCACCCTAAAACTCACGATAACCCTAACACTCACTCTCAGCCTAAATCTCACCCTAACAGTTACCCTCACCCAAACCCTAACCCTAACCATAACCCTCACACTAAACCTATCCCTCACCCTAACTCTAACCCTACACCTCACCCTAGCCCTAATCTTACTCCTAATCCTAACACTCACCCTTAACCTAACGCTAACCCTAACCCTAGCCCTAGACTTCACCCTCACCCTAACCTTCACCCTCACCCTAACCCTAACCCTCACCCTCACTCTAAACCTAACCCTAACACTAACCCTCACCCTAACCCTCACCCTAACAATAACCCTAACCTTAATCGTTACCATCACCCTAACCCTCACCCTAACCCTTAGCCTCACCCTAACTGTCACCCTAACCCTAACCCTAACCTCACCCTAACCCTAACCCTAACCTAACCCTAATGCTCACCCTAACCCGCACGCTAACCCTAAACCTAAGCCTCACGATAAACCTAACCATCACTCTCAACCCAACCCTCACCCTAATCCTTACCCTCACCGTAACCCTAATCCTAACCCTGACCCTCACACTAACCCTATAACCCTCACCCTATACCTATCCCTCACCCTAACCCTAACCCTAAGTCTCACCCTCACCCTAGCCCTAACCCTAACGCTCACCCTAACCCTCACCCTCACCCTCACCCTCACCCTCAGCCTAAACTTAAGCCTAACACAAATCCTAACCCTAACCCTCACACTCACACTCAACCTCAGCCTAACCGGAACCCTAACCCTACTCCTAACCCTAACACTCACCCGCACCCTCACCCTAACCCTAACCCTAACCCTAAACCTATCCCTCACCCTAACCCTCACCCTAACCCTAACCCTCACCCTAACCCTAACCCTAACCCTCACCCTAACCCTAACCCTAACCCTAACCCTAACCCTAACCATCACCCCACCCTCACTCTAACCTATTCCTAACCCTAACACTGACGCTAACCCTCACTGTAACCCTAACATTAACCCTAAACCTCATCATCACCCTAACCCTCACCCTAAACCTAAGCCTAACCCTCATGCTCACCTTCACCCTCAGCCAAATCGTAAGCCTAAAACTATTCCTAACCGTAACCGTCACCCTCATCCTCACCCTAACCCTACCCCTTACCCTCAAACTCACCCTCACCCTACCCCTCACCCTAACACTCATTCCAACCCTAAGTCTAACCCTAATCCTAACCCAAACTGTCAAAATCACCCTCACACTCATCCTAACCCTCAACCTCACCCTAAACCTAACCCTAAACCTAACCCTCAACCTATCCCTCACCCTAACCGTAACCCTCACCCTCACCCTAAACCTCACACTAACCCTTATCCTCACCCTAACCTTAATCCTAACCCTAACCCTCACACTAACCCTAACCCTAACCCTAAACTTCAACCTCACTTTCACCCTAATCCTAACCCAAAACCTCAAAATGACCCTAAACCTCACCCTAATCTTAAACATCACCCTCACCCTAACCCTAACCCTAACCCTATCTCTCACCCTTACCCTCACCCTCACCCTAACCCTCACCCTCAACCTAACCCTAACCGAACCCACACCCTAACTCTAACACTCACCCTTAACCTAACCCTAACCCTCACCCTCTCACTCACCCTAAACCTAAACATAACACTCACCCTAAACTTAACCCTAACCCTAATGCTAACCCTAACGCTCACCCTCACCCTAACCCTCAGCCTAACCCTTACTCTCACCCTAAACCTAACCCTAAACCTAACCCTAACCCTCAAACTAAACCTAAACTTAACCTAACCCTAACCCTACACCTCAGCCTAATGCTCAGACTAAACCTAACTCTAACCCTAATCCTCACCCTATCCCTAACCCTAACCCTAACCTTCACCCTCAACCTAGCCCTAATCCTAACCCTAACCCTAATCCTGACCCTCACCCTAACCCTAATGCTAACTCTAACCCTCACCCTCACTGTAAGGATTACTCTAATCCTAAACCTAACCCTCACACTAACCCTCACCCTAACATTAAAGCTCATCCTAACCCTAACCCTAACCCAATCCTAACCCTAATCCTCAGCCTCACCCTCACCGTAAATGTAACCCTAACCCTCTCTCTCACCCTCACCCTCACCATAACCTTAACAAAAAACCTAACCCTATCCCTACCTCTAACTCTAACCCTCACCCTCACCCTAACCCTAAACCTAACCCTCACCCTAACCCTAAACCTAAACCTAAACCTCAACCAAACCCTAACCCTAACTTTAACCCTAACCCTAACCCAAGCCCTCACCCTAACCCTCCCCCTAAAAGTCACGATAACCCTAACACTCAGTCTCAGGCTAAATCTGACCCTAACCCTTAACCTCACTCAAAACCTAACCCTAACCCTATCCCTAGCCCTCACCCTCACCCTAACCCTCACCCTAATCCAAAACCTATCCCTAACCCTCACACTCACCCTCACCCTAAACCTAACCCTAACACTAACCCTCAACTTAACCCTCACCCTAACACTAACACTAACCTTAACCCTCACAATCACCCTCACCCTAAGCCTAACCCTAACCCTAACCCTAACGTTCACCCTAACCCTCACCCTAACCCTCAACATAACCCTAACCCTAAGCCTAACCCTCACACTAACCCTAACCCTCACCCGAAACCTAACCCTAACCCTCACCCTCACCCTCAACCTCAACCTCAGCCAAATACTAACACTAACACTAATCCTAACCCTCACCCTCACCTTCAACCTAACCCTAACCTAACCCACACATTATCCATAACCCTCATGCTAACCCCAAACCTAATCCTCACCCTAACCTTCACCCTAAACCTAAACTTAACCATAACCCTAAGCCAAACACTAATGGTAACCCTAACCCTCATTCTCACCTAAACCTCACCATAACCATTACCCTCACCATAACCCTAAGCTAACCTTAACCGTCACATTAAACGTAATGCCCAAACTAACCCTAAACCTACGCCTCACCCTAGCCCTCACCCTAACCCTAACCCTAACCCTCAACCTCACCCTAGCCCTCACCCTACCCCTAATCCTAACACTCACCCTCATCCTCACCGTAAACCTAATTCTAACCCTCACCCTAACCATAACCCTCACCCTCACATTCAACTTCAGCCTAACCGTAACACTGACCCTAATCCTAACCCTAACCCTCACCCTCACCCTCACCCTAACCCTAACCCTAAACCTAATCCTCAACCTAACCCTCACCCTAACCCTAAAGTTAAGCCTCACGATAACCCTAACCCTCACCCTCACCCTCACCCTAAACCTAACCCTAACGCTCACCCTAACCCTATCCCTCACCCTCACACTCACCCTCAGCCTATCTGGAACCCTAACCCTAATCCTAACCCTAACCCTCACCCTCATCCTCACCCTAACCCTAACCTTAAACTTAACCCTCAACCTAACCCTTACCCTAACCCTAACCCTCACCATAACCCTCACCGTAACACTCATGCTAACCCTAAACCTCACTCTCACTGTAACCCTCTCCCTAAACCTCACCCTCACCCTAGATCTCACCCTAACCCTAAGCCTAACACTAACCGTCACCCAAACCTTCACCCTTATCCTATCCCTAACCCTAACACTCACCCTAACCCTCACTATAACCCTAACATTAACCCTAAACCTCATCATCACCCTAACCCTCACCCTAAACCTAAGCCTAACCCTCACGCTCACCCTCACCCTCAGCCAAATCCTAACCCTAAAACTAATCCTAACCCTAAAAGTCACCCTCACCCTCACCCTAAACCTAACCCTAACCCTCAAAATCACCCTCACCCTAGCCCTCACCCTAACACTCATTCCAACCCTCAGCCTAACCCTAATCCTAATCTAAAACCTCAAATTCAACCTCACACTCACCCTAACCCTCACCCTCAACCTAAAGCTAAGCCTAACCCTAATCCTAACCCAAACCCTCACACTCACCCTCAACATCACCCTAAGCCTCACCATAACCCTCAACCTAACCCTAACACTAACCCTAACCCTAACCCTCAACCTATCCCTCACACTAACCATAACCCTCAACCTCACCCTAACCCTCACACTAACCCTTACCCTCACCCTAACCTTAACCCTAACCCTAAACTTCACACTAAACCTAACCCTGACCCTAACATTAACCCTAATACTCAGACTAACCCTCTACCTAACACTAAACATAACACAAACTTTCACCCTAACCCTAACCCTTACCCTAACCCTCACCCTAACACTTAAACTCAACCTAACCCTAACCCTAACCCTCACCCTAACCCTCCCCCTCATCCTAACCCAACCCAAACCCTAACCCTAAAACTAACCGTTACCATACAGCTAACCCTAACACTAACACTCACCCTCACCCTAACCCTCACCCTAACCCTTACCCTCACACTAACCATAGCCTTAACCCTAACCCTAACCCTCACCCTCACCCTAACCCCAACTCTTACCCTAACCCTCATCCTAACCCTAACCCTAACCATAAACCTAACCTTCACCCTAACCCTCACCCTCACCCTCACCCTCAGTCTAAACCTATCCCTAATCCTAACCCCAACCCTCACCCTCACCCTCACCCTAAACCTAACAATAACCCTAACCCTAACCCTAACCCTAATCCTAAATATCACCCTCACCCTAACCTTAACCCTAACCCTAACCTTAACTCTCATCCTAACCCTCTCCCTCATCTTAACCCTAACCCTGAACCTAACCATCAGCCTAAACCTCACCCTAACACTCAAACTAACACTAACCCTTACACTAAACCTTACCCTCACGCTAAACCTAACCCTAACCCTCACCCTAACCGTGACCCTATGCCTAACACTAAACCTCACCCTAACCCTAAACCAAACCCTCACCCTCAGCCTAGGCCTCATTCTCACCCTAACCCTGACCCTAACCCTAACGCGCAGCCTAATCCTCACCCTAAGCCTAACCTTAAACCTCCCCCTAATCCTGACCCTAATCCTAACCTTAACCTTAAACTTCACCCTCACACTAACCCTCACCCTAACGCTAACCCTAACCCTCACCCTCACCGTCGACCTCACCCTAACCCATGTCCTAACCCTAACGCTAACCCTAACCCACACACTAAACCTAACCCTCACACAAAACCTAACCCTAACCATCACCCTCACCCTCAACCCAATCCTAAACCTAATCCTCACCCTATCCCTAAACCTAACCCTAACCCTCGCCCAAACACTAACCCTCACTCTATCCCTAACCCTCACCCTCACCCTAAACTTAAACTTAACCCTAAACCCAACCCTCATTCTAACCCTCACCCTCACCCTAACACTAAACCTATCCCTCTCCCTAACCCTCACCCTAACCCTTACCTTCACCTTCACCCTAACACTCACCCAAATTTTACCCTCACCCTAACACTAACCCAAAACCTATCCCTCACATTAACCTTAAACCTCACCCTAACCATAACCCAACCACTCAGCCTAAACCTCATCCTAAGCCTAAATCCTAACCAAAACCCTCACCCTAACTCTAATCCTAACCCTCACCCTCACCCTCACCCCTCACCCTAACCCTAACACTAACCCAAACATTCACCCTAACCCTCAACCTAACCCTCACCTTCACCCTAAACCTCACCCTCACCATAAACCTCAACCTAACCTTTACCCTCACACTAAACCTAACCCTAAACCTACTCCTCAAACTAAACCTAACGCTAACACTAAACCTAATCCTAGCCCTCACCCTAACCCTCACCCTAACCATCATCCTAACCCTACCCCTACCCCTAACCCTCATCCTCACTGTATCCCTAACCCTAACCCTAACCCTCACCCTATCCCTAACCCTAACCCTCACAATCACACTAAACCTAACCCTAATGCTAAAACTAACCCTCACCCTAAACCTCACCCTAACCCTAATGCGAACCCTAACCCTCACCCTAACACTCATCGTAACACTCACACTAACCCTAACCCTCACTCTCACCGTAACCCTCACCCTAACCCTTACCATCAGCCTAAACCTAAACCTAACCCTATCCCTGACACTAAACCTAATCCTGACCCTAACCCTACCCCTCACCCTAACCGTAACCCTAAACCTCACTCTAACCCGAACCCTAAACCTCACCCTCACCCTAGACCTCACCCTAACCCAAACCCTCACCTTCACCCTAACCCTAACCCTAACCCTAAGGCTCACCCTAACCCTCACCCTAAGCCTCACCCTAACTCTAACCCTAACATGGTAACCCTAACCCTCACTCTCACCCCAACCCTCACCCTAACCCTTACCCTCACCCTAACCCTAACCCTAACCCTACTCTTCAAACTAACCCTAATGCTAACTCTAAACCTAACCATAGCCCTCACCCTAAACCTCACCCTAACCTTCACCCTAACACTACCCCTAACCCTAACCCTCACCCTCACTCTATCCCTAACCCTAAACCTAATCCTCACCCTAACCCTAACTCTAACTCTCACCCTCACCATAAACCTAACCCTAACACAAAACCTAACCCTCACCCTAACACTAATGCTAACCCTAACCCTCACCCTAACACTCATCGTAACACTCACATTAACCCTAACCATCATTCTCACCGTAACACTCACCCTAAGCCTTACCCTCAGCCTAAACCTAACCCTAAACCTATCCCTGACACTGAACCTAATCCTCACCCTAACCCTACCCCTCACCATAACCATAAACTTAAACCTCACTCTAACCCTCACCCTAAACCTCACCCTCACTCTAGACTTCACCCTAACCCTAATCCTCACCCTCACCCTAATGCTAACCCTAACCTTAACCTTAACGCTCACTCTAACCCAAACCCTAACCCTCACACTAACTCTAACCCTAACACTCACGGTAACCCTAACCCTCATTCTCACCCCAACCCTCACCCTAACCCTTACCCTCACCCTAACCCTAAGCCTAACCCTAACCCTCACACTAACCCTAACCCTCACCTTATCCCTAACCCTCACTCTAACCCTAAACCTAAGCCTCACCCTCGCCCAAGCCCTAACCCTAATGCTCACCCTAACCCTCACCCTAACCTTGACCCTAACCCTCACACTCACCCTCACCCTCAACGTAACCCTAACTCTCACCCTTATCCTCAACCTCACCCTATCCCTCACCCTCACCCTCAACCTAACCCTAACCTAACCCACACCCTAACCCTTACCGTCATGCTAAACCTAAACCTAATCCTCACCCTCACCCTCACCCTAACCCTAAACTTAAACCTTACCCTCACCTTAAGGCTAAGCTTAACCCTAATGCCAACCCTAACCCTAATTCTCACCTAACACTCACCCTAGCCCTCACCCTAACCCTAATCTTAATCCTCAAACTCACCCAACCCTAATGCTAATTCTAACCCTCACCCTCACCATAACCCTAACCCAAACCCTAGCCCTAACCCTTACCCTAACCCTCAACCTAACCCTGACCCTAAACCTAACACTCACCCTAAACCTCACCCTAAACCTAACCCTAACCCTAACTCCCACCCTCACCCTAACCCTCAACCTAACCCTAGCCTCACCCTAACCCGAACCCTAACCCTCAACCTAACTCTAACCCTCACCCACAGCCTAACCCTAAACCTAACCCTAATCCTAATTCTATCCCTCACCCTCACACTCAGCATAACCCTAACAATAACCCTAACCCTAACCCTAAATCTAACCCTCACCCTATCCCTAACCCTAAACAAAACACTCACCCTAAACTGAACCATTACCCTAAACTTCAACCTCACTCTAACCCTAACAGTAACACTAACCATAACCCTCACCGTAACCCTCACCCTAAAACTCATGATAAACCTAACCCTCACTCTCACTCTCACACTCACCCTTATCCTTACACACACCCATTCTCTAACCCTAACGCTAAACCTCACACTAAACCTAACCCTCACCCTAACTCTAACAATACACCACGCCCTAACACTCACCCTTACCCTAACCCTAAACCTCACTCTCACCCTAGCCCTACCTTTACCCCAATCCTAACACTCAACCTCACACCACACCTAAACCTAACCCTAGCACTCACCCTTACCCTAACCCTAATCCTAACACTAAACCTCATCCTAACACTAACCCTAACCCTCAACATCACCCTAGGCCTCACTCTAACCCTACACCTTCAACCTCAACCTAACCCTAACCCTCACCCTCACTCTAACCCTAACCCTAACCCTAAACCTCACCCTAACCCTCACCCTCATCCTAACCCTCACCCTCAACCTAAACCTCACCCTAAACCTTACGCTCACCCTCACCCTCACCCTAACCCTAACCCTAATCCTCACAGTACCGCTAACCCTAAACCTCACCCTAACCCTCATCCTAACCCTCAGCCTAACCCTAACCATAAACCTAACCCTCACAATAACCCTAACCCTAACCCTCATCCCCAACCTATCCCTAAGCCTAACACTAACCCTCACCCTAATCCTCACCCTTAACACTTACAATAACACTAACCCTCACCCTAATCCTTACTCTCACCGTAACCCTAACCCTTACCCTAACCCTCACACTTACCCTAAACCTCACCCTACCCTAACACTAACCCTCACCCTAAACCTAACCCTCACCCTAACCCTAACACTCACACTATCCCTATGGCTAACCCTAAACCTCACTCTCACCCAAACCCTCACCCTAAAACTTACCCTCACCCAAACCACAACCCTAACCCTACCCTATACCTAACCCTAACACTCACCCTCATCCTGACCCTAACCCTCACGCTTACCCTAACCCTCAACATCACCCTAACCCTCAGGAGAACCCTTAACCTAACCCTAACCCTCACACTCACGCTAACCCTAACCCTAACCCTCACCCTCACCCTAACCCTCACCCTAGCCCTCACCCTAACCCTAATCCTAACCCTCACCATCACCCTCAGTCTAACCCTAACCCTAACCCTAAAACTAAACCTCACCCTCACCCTCACCATCACCCTTAGCCTAACCCTCACCCTCACACTAACCCTCTACCTAAGCCTTACCCTCACCTTAACCCTAACCCTAACCCTCACCCTCAGCCTAAGACTACCCCTAAAACTAATCCTAACCTTAAGCCTCAACCTCACCCTCACCCTAAGCCTTACCCTCACCCTCAGCCTAACCCTAACCCTAACCCTTATTCTAACCCTAAACCTAAACCTAACCCTAAACCTCACACTAACCCTAACGCTCACCCTATCCCTAACCCTACCCCTCATCCTACCCCTCATCCTAACCCTTACCCTAAACCTAGCCCTAACTCTAACCCTCACCCTAACCCTAACCCTAACCCTAACCCTAAACCTCACCCTAACCCTAACCCTAACCCTAAACCTCAACCAATCCCTAACCCTAACCCTAACCCTAACCCTAACTTTCACCCTAACTCTCACCCTAAAACTCACGATAACCCTAATCCTCATGCTCACCTTAACCCTCACCCTAAACCTTAAATTCACCCAAACCTTAACCCCAATGGTAATCCTCACACTAAAGCTAAACCTCACCATAACTCTAACCCAAAACCCTCACCCTAACCCTCACCCTTAACCTCAAACTCATCTCAGCCCTAACCATACCCCTAATCCTAACACACCCTAACCTTAACCCTAACCCTATCCCTGGGCCTCACCCTCACCCTAACCCTCAGCTTAAAACTAATTCTAACCCTAACACTCACCCTAATACTAACGCTAACCCTAATTCTCACGCTCACCCTAACCCTAACCCAAACACTTAGCCACCCTAACCATCACCCTAACCCTAATGCTAACCCTAACCCTCACCCTAACCCTAACCCTAACCCTTATACTCAACCTAACCCTAATCCTAAACCTCGCCCTCACCCTAAATATCACCCTAACTGTAAACCTCACAATCACCCTTGCCCTCACCCTAAACCTCACCCTAACCCTAACCATAACGTTAACCCTCACCCTCACCTTAACCCAAAACAAAACCTAACCTTCAAACTAACCTTCACCATAACCCTAACCCTAACCTTCACCATCACCCTAACAATCACCCTAAACTTTCCCCTCACCTAACCCTAACCCTAACCCTAACCCTAACCCTAACCCTTATACTCAACCTAACCCTACCCCTCACCCTAACCCTAATCCTAACCCTAACTGTAAACCTAAACCTAACCCTAAGACTAACCCTCACCCTCACCCTCAGCCTCAGACTAACCCTAAGCCTAACCCTAACCCTCACCCTCACACTAACCCTACCCCTCAATCTAACCCAAATCCCAACCCTAACCCTAACCCACACACTAAACCTAACCCTCACCGGAACCCTAATACTACCACTCACCCTAAACCTCACCCTAACACAAACCCTAACCCTCACCCTCACACTAGCCCTCAACCTACCCCAAATCCTAAAACTCACCCTCATCCTAATCGTAAACCTCACACTATCCCTAACCCTCACCCTCACCTTAACCCTCACGATAACCCTAACACTAACCCTGACCCTCACCCTGACCCTAACCCTAATCCTAAGCCTAACCCTAACCCTCACCCTCACCCTCACTCTAAACCTTACCCTAACCCTAACCGTAACCCTAACCCTCACTCTCACACTCACCCTCGGCCTAACCGGAACCCTAACCCTAATCCTAACCCTAAACCTCACCCTCACCCTCACTCTCAACATAACCATAACACTAAACCTAACCCTCACACTAACCCTCACCCTAGCTCTAATGCTAAACCTAACCCTCACACTAACCCTCACTGTAACACTCACGCGAACCCTAACACTCACTATCATCGTAAACTTCACCCTAACCCTTACCCTCACCCTAACCCTAACCCTAACCCTAACCCTATCCCTGACACTAAACCTAACCCTCACCCTAACCCTACCCCTCGCCCTAACCTTAAACCTAAACCTCACTCTAAACCTAACCCTAAACCTCACCCCAACCTAGACCTCACCCTAACCCTAACCCTAACCCTAACCCTCACCCTAACCCTAATCATAACCCAAACCCTCACACTCACCCTCACACTCACTCTAAACCTAACCCTGACCCTCACCCTGACCCTAACCCTAATCCTAACCCTAACCCTAACCCTAACCCTCAACCTATCCCTCACCCTAACCGTAACCCTCACCCTCATCCTCAAACTATCCCTCACCCTAACCGTACCCCTTACCCTCGCCCTAACCCTAACCCTCACCCTCACCTTCACCCTCATCTTAACCCAACCCAAACCCTAACCTTCAAACTAACCGTCACCATAAACCTAACCCTAACCCTAAACTTCACCCTCACCCTAACCCTCACCCTAACCCTTTCCCTCACCCTAACCATAGCCCTAACCCTAACCCCACCCCTCACCCTAACCTCATCCTAACCCTAACACTAACACTAAAACTAACCCTCACCCTAACCCTAAACCTCAGACTAAACCTAACCCTAATCCTAACCCTAACCCTCACCCTCACCCTCACACTAACCTTAACCCTAACATTAACCCTAACCCTAACCCTAACCCTAATCCTAAAAACCACCCTTACCCTAAACCTTACCTTAACTCTCACCCTAACCTTCACACTCACCTTAACCATAACCCTGAACCTAACCATCAACCTAAACCTCACCCTAACACTCACCCTAACCCTCAACCTCAAACTAAACCTTACCCTCAGGCTAAACTTAACCCTACCCTTCACACTAACCCTAACCCTATGCCTAACACTAATCCTCACCCTAACCCTAACCCCAACCCTCACTCTCAGCCTAGGCCTCATTCTCACCCTAACCCTGACCCTAACCCTAATGCTTAGCCTAACCCTCAGCCAAACCCTAACCCTTACGTCACACTAACCCTAACCTTACCACTCACCCTAATGCAAACCCTAACCCTATCCCTAAACCTCACCCTCACCCTAGCCCTCACCCTACCCCTAATCCTAACACTCACCCTCATACTAACCCTAACCCTCACCGTAACACTAACACTAACAATCCCCCTAACCCTCACTCTCAGCCTAAGCCTAAACCTAAACATAATCCTAACCCTAACACTCATCCTAAACCTAACCCTCACCCTAATCCTCACCCTAACCCTAACCTAACCCTAACCCTCACTCTAACCCTAATTCTCACCTTCACCTTCACCCTCAGCCTAACCCTAACCCTAACCCTAATGCAAACCCTAACCCTCACCCTCAACATAACCCGAACGCTACCACTCACCCTAACCCAAACCCTAACCTATCCATAAACCTCACCGTCACCCCAGCCGTCACCCTACCCCTAATACTAACACTCACCCTCATACTAACCCTTACCCTCAACCTAACACTAACCCTAAAAATCACCCTAACCCTCCCCCTCACCCAAACCTTCACCCTCACCCTAAATCTCACCGTAACCCTTATGCTCACCCCCACCCTAAACCTAAGCCTAACCCTAATCCTCACAGTAACCCTAACTCTAAACCGAACCGTAAACCTCATCCTAACCCTAACCCTAACCCTAACTTTAACCCTAACCCTCACCCTAACCCTAACCCTAACCTTCATCCCCAACCTATACCTAATCCTAACACTAATCCTAAACCTTACCCTCACCGTAACCCTAACCCTAACCCCCACACTAACCCTAACTCTCACACTAAACATAATACTTACCCTCACCCTCACCCTAAACCTAACCCTCACCCTAACCCTAACCTTCAACCTAACACTCACACTAACCCTAAAGCTAACCCTAAACCTCACTCTCGCCCTAACCCTCACCCTAAACCTTACCCTCACCCAAACCCCAACCCTAACCCTAACCCTCACACTAAACCTAACCCTCACGAGAACCCTAATCCTACCACTCATCTTAACCCTCACCTTAACCCAAACCCTAACCCTCACCCTCAACCTAGCCCTCACCCTACCCCTAATCCTAACACTCACCCTAATCCTAAGCCTAACCCTGACCCTAACCCTAACCTTAACCCTCACCCGAAAACTAAATTTAACCTTCACCCTAACCCTCACCCGAAACCTAACCCTCACACATACCCTTACCCTCAGTCTCACCTGAACCCTCACCCTCACCCTAACACTCACCCTCACCTTAAACAATACCCTAACCTTAACCCTAACACTAACCCTCAGTCTAGCCCTCACCCTAATCCTTAGCCTCACCCTAAACCTCACCCTAACCCTAACCCTAACCCCAAACTTAACCCAAACCGTCACCCTCACCCTCGCCCTCACCCTAACACTCACACTCACCTTAGCCCTCACCCTAACCCTAAACCTAACCCTCACTCTCACCCTCAGCCTAACCCTAACCCTAAACCTAATACTAAACCACAACCTCACCCTCACCGTCACCCTTAGCCTAACCCTCACCCTCACTCTAACCCTCATTCTAAGCCTTACCCTCACCTTAGCCCTAACCTTAACCCAAACCCTCAGCCTAACGCTACCCCTAACCCTAATCCTAACCCTAAGCCTCAACCTCACCCTCAACCTAAGCCTTACCCTCACCCTAACCCTCACCCTAACCCTAACCCTAACCCTAACCCTAACCCTAAACCTCACACTAACCCTAACGCTCACCCTATCCCTAACCCTACCCCTCATCCTAACCCTTATCCTAACCCTAACCCTAACCCTAACCCTAACTCTAACCCTCATCCTTACCCTAACCGTAACCCTAAACCTCACCCTAACCCTAACCCTAAACCTCAAGCAATCCCTAACCCTAACCCTAACAATAACCTTCACCCTAACCCTTACCCTAAAACTCACGATAATACTAACCCTCACTCTCATGTTAACCCTCACCCTAACCCTTACATTCACCCAAATCCTAACCCTAACTGTAATCCTCACACTAAACCTAAACCTCACCACAATTCTAACCCTACCCCTCACCCTAACCCTCACCCTTACCCAAACCCTTAACCTCAAACTCACCCTAGCCCTAACCTTACCCCTAATCCTAACACTCACCCTAACCTTAACCGTAACCCTATTCCTGGGACTCTATCTCACCCTAACCCTCACACTAAAACTTACGCTCAACCTAACCGTAGCCCTAACCTTAACCCTAATCCTCACAGTCACCCTAACCCTACCCCTCACCCTAACCCTCATCCTAACCCTAAACCTAACCCTAAACCTAACCCTCACCCTAACCATGACCCTCACACTCACCCTCACCCTCAGCCTAAACACAACCCTAATCCTAACCCTAAACTACACACTCACCCTCAGCCTAACCCTAACCCTTACAATAACCCTAACCCTAACCCTAATCCTAAATATCACCCTCACCCTAACCCTAACCCTAACCTTATGTCTCACTTTAACCCTCACCCTCATCTTAACCCTAACCCTAAACTTAACCATAATCCTAAACCTTACCCTAACACTAACACTAACCTTACCCTCACGCTAAACCTAACTCTACCATTCACCTAACTAAACCTAACTCTACCACTCACCGTAACCCTAACCCTAAGCCTAACACTAAACCTCACCCTAACCCTCACCCAAACCCTCAGCCTCAGCATAGGCCTCACTCAAACCTTAACCCTCAACCTAACCCTGACCCTAACCCTAACACTCACCATAACCCTCACCCTCACCCTAACCCTAACCGAATCCCTCATCCTAACCCTCACCCTAACCCTAACTTTCACCTTCACCCTAACCCTCACCCTAACTTTACCCTCACCCTAACACTAACCTAAAACCTAACCCTCATACTAACCTTAACCCTCACCCTAACCCTAACCCACCCACTCAGCCTAAACCTCATCCTAAGCCTAAATCCTAACCCAAATCCTCACCCTAACTCTAAACCTAACCCTCACACTCACCCTCAACCTAAACCTAACCATAACCCTAATCCTAACCCTAACCCTCACCCTCACCCTCACACTAACTCTAACCCTAACCCTAACCCTAAACCTCAGCCTCACCCTCAACCTCACCCGCACCATCACCCTAACACTAACACTACCCCAAATCCTCACCCTAACCCTCACCGAGACTCTCACCTTCACCTTAAACCTCCCCCTCAACCTAAACCTCAACCTAACCCTTACCCTCACCCTAACCCTATCACTAACACTAATCCTCACACTAACCCTAAGTCTAACTCAAACTCTAACACTAGCTCTCGCCCTAACCTTCACCCTAAACCTCACCCTAACTGTACCTCTAATCCTAACCCTCACCCTCACTCTATCCCTAAACCTAACCCTAACCCTCACCCTCACCCTCACCCTCACCCTAAACCTAACCCTAACCCTAACCCTAACCCTCACACTAACACTCACACTAAACCTAAGGCTAACCCTAAACCTCACTCTCACCCTAACCCTCACCCTAACCATTACCCTTTCCCAAACCCTAACCCTAAACCTAACCCTCACATTAAACCTAACCTTCACCCTAAACCTAACCCTACTACTCACACTTACCCTCACCCTAACACTAACACTAATCTTCACCCTCACCCTAGCCCTCACCCTACCCTTAATCCTAACACTCACCTTCATCCTAACCCTAACCCTCACCCTAACCCTAACCTAGACCTAACCCTCACCCTAACCCTAATTCTAACCTTCACCCTCACCCTCAGCCTAACCGTAACTCTAACCCTAATGCAAACCCTATCCCTCACCCTCACCCTAAAACTCACCCTAACCCTTACCTCACCCTAACTCTAACCCTACCACTCACCCTAACCCAAACCCTAAACCTATCCATTACCCTCACCCTCACCCTAGCCCTCACCCTACTCCTAATCCTAACACTCACCCTCATACTAACCCTAACACTCACCCTAACCCTAACCCTCAACCTAACCCTAACCTTTACCCTAACACTAACCATAACCCTCACCTGAACCCTCACCCTAACACTAATATTAACCCTAAACCTCACCCTCACCCTAACCGTCACACTAACCCTAACCCTAAACCTCACCCTCAACCTCACCCTCAGCCAAATCCTAGCCCTAACACTAATCCTAACCATAACCATCACCCTCACACTCATTCTAACCCTAACCCTAACCCTAACTCTCACCCTTACCCTCACCCTCACCCTAACCCTCACCATCAACCTCAACTTAACTCTAACCTAACCCACACCCTAACTCTAACACTCACCTAAAACCTAACCCTAACCCTCACCCTCACCCTCACCCTAAACCTAACCCTAACACTCACCCTAAAAACATCCATAAGACTAACCCTAACATTAACCCTCACCCTCACCCTAACCCTCAGCCTAACCCTTACTCTCACCCTAAACCTAACCCTAACCCTCAAACTAAACCTAACCCTCATCCTAACCCTAACCCTACCCCTCAGCCTAAGGTCAGACTAAACCTAACCCTAACCCTAATCCTCACCCTATCCCTAACACTAAACCTAACCTTCACCCTCACCCTAGCCCTAACCCTAACCCTTACCCTAATCCTAACCCTCACCCTAAAACTCACGATAACCCGAACACTCACTCTTAGCCTAAATCTCACCCTAACCCTTACCCTCACACAAACCCTAACCCTAACCGTAACCCTCATACTAAACCTAACCCTCACCCTATCTCTAACCCTACACCTCACCGTAAACCTCACACTTAACCTAACCCTAACCCTCACCCTCACCCTAACCCTAAACTTACCCTAATCCTAACACTCACCCTCACCCTAACACTAATCCTAAACCTCTCCCTACCCTTTCACCCTCACCCTAACCCTCACCCTAACCATAACCCTAACCATAACCCTCATCCTCACCCTCACGCTAAACCTAACCTTAACACTAACCCTCACCCTAACCCTCACCCTAACACTAACCCTAACCTTAAGCTTGACCATCACCCTAAAACTCACCCTAAACCTTAGCCACACCATAACCCACACCATAACCCTAAACCTAACCCTCACCCTCACAATAAACCCTAACCCTAACACTTACCCTAACCCTCACCCTAACCCTCACCCTAAACCTAACCTTCACCCACACTCTAACCCTGTCTTACCTGAATCCTCACCCTCACCCTCACCCTAAAGAACACCCTAAACCTAACCCTGAAAATAACCCTCACCCGAACCCTCACCCGAACCCTTAGCCTCACCCTAACCCTCACCCTACCCCTAACCCTAAACCTCACCCTCACCCTCACCCTAACCCTAACCCTCTCCCTAACCCTCATCCTATCCCTAACCCTAAGGTTTAGCCTAACCTTACCCTAACTCTCACCCTCACACTCACCCTCAGCCTAAATCTAATCCTAATCCTACCTGTAACCCTCACCCTCACCCTCACCCTCACCCTAACACTAACACTAACCCTGACCCTCATCCTCACCCTCACTCTAACCCTAACCCTAAAAATAATCCTAACCCTAACCCTAGCTCTAATCCTAAACATCACCCTTACCCTAACCCTAACCTGAACCCGAACCTTAACCCTCACCCTAACACTCACCATCACCCTAACCCTAACCCTAACCTTAACTGTCACCCTAACCCTCTCCTTAACACTCACCGTAACCCTAACTGTCACTCTCACCATAACGCTCACCCAGACCCTTACCCTCATCCTAACACTTACCCTAACCTTAACCCTCACACTAAACCTTACCCTGACCCTAATCCTAACCCTACACCTCACACTAACCTTAACACTAAACCTCATCCTAACCCTAACCCTAACCCTCACCCTCACCTTAGGCCTCACTCTAACCCTAACCCTCCTGCTAACCCTAACCCTAACCCTAACCCTCACCCTAACCTTAAACCTAACCCTAAACCTCACCCTCACACAAACCATCACCCTAACCCGACCCTAACCCTCACCCTCAACCTTGCCCTCACCCTGACCCAAGTCCTAACCCTAACATTAACCCTAACCATATCCCTCATCCTCACCCTCATCCTCACCCTAACCCTAACCCAACCCTAACCCACATCCTAACCCTAACCCTCACCCTAACCCTAACCCTCACCCTCACCCTAACCCTAACCCCAATCCTCACCCATCCCTAACCCTAACCATAATCCTCACCCTCACACTAGACCTCATCCTAACTCTAACCCTAAAGCTCACCCTCACCGTAACCCTACTTCTAAACCTAATCCTCACTCTCACACTCATCCTAACCCTAACCCTAAATCTAACCCTAAACGTAACCCTCACTCTCACCGTAACCCTCACCCTAAACCTACCCTCAGCCTAACCCTAACCCTAACCCTATCCATGACTCTAAACCTAACCCTCACCTTAAACCTACCCCTCACCCTAACCCTAACCCTAACGCTAACCATCACCCAAATCCTCACCCTAACCCTATCCCTAACCCTAACATTCACCCTAACCCTCACTGTAACCCTAACATTAACCCTAAATCTCATCATCACCCTAACCCTCACCCTAAACCTAAGGCTAACCCTCACCCTCACACTCAACCTCAGCCAAATCCTAACCCTAAATCTAATCCTAACCCTAACATTCACCCTCACCCTCACCCTAACCCAAAACCTAACCCTAAACCTCAACCTCACGCTCAGCCTAACCCTCACCCTAACACTCATTCCAACCCTCAGCCTAACCATAAGCCTAACCCAAAGCCTCACATTCACCCTCACCCTCACCCTAACCCTCAACCTAACCCTAACTCTAACCCTAAGCCTAACCCTCACCCTCGCCCTAACCACAACTCTCACCCTCACCCTAATCCTCACACTAACTCTTACCCTCACCCTAACTTTAATCCTTACCCTAACACTCACACTAACCCTAACCCTCACTCTCTAACCCTAACCGTAACCCTAAGCCTAACCCTCATCCTAACCCTAAACCTCACCCTAGCACTAACCTAACCCAAACCCGAACCCTCACCCATATCCTAACCCAACCCAAACACTAACCTTCAAACTCACCGTCATCATAACCCTAACTCTAAACCTAACACTCACACTCACCCTAACCCTTACCCTAACCCTTACCCTCACCCTAACCGTAGCCCTAACCTTAACGCTAACCCTGACCCTCATCCTAACCCTACCCCTCAACCTAACCCTCTTCCTAACCGTAAACCTAACCCTAACCCTAACCGTGACCCTCACCCTCACCCTCAGCCTAAACATAACCCTAATCCTAACCCTAAACCTCACACTCACCCTCACCCTAACCCTAACGCTAATAATAACCCTAACCCTAACAGTAACCCTAATCCTAAACATCACCCTCAACCTCACCCTAAACCTAACCCTAACCTTAACTCTCACACTAACACTCACCCTCATCTTAACCCTAACCCTAAACCTAACCATCACCCTAAACCTCACCCTAACACTAACCCTAACCCTAACCCTCAAATAAAACCATTACCCTCACTCTAAACTTAACAATACCACTCACCCTAATGCTAATGCCAAGCCTAACACTAAACCTCACCCTAACCCTAACCCAAAACCTCAGCCTCAGCCTAGGCCTCATTCTAACCCTAACCCTCATCCTAACCCTCTCCCTAACCCTAACGCTCACCCTAACCCTCACCCTAACCCTCTCCATAACCCTAACCCTAAACCTCACCCTAACCTTAACCCTAAACGTCACCCTCACCCTAACCCACAACCTAAAGCTAACCCTAACCCTCACCCTCACCATCACCCTCACCCGGACCCAAGTCCTAAACCTAAGGTTAACCCTAACCCACACCCTAAACCTAACCCACCCTAAACCTAACCCTAACCCTCACCCTCACACTTACCCTAACCATAACCCTAATCCTCTCCCTATCCCTAAACCTCACCCTAACCCTCACCCAAACACTAGCCCTCACTCTAACCCTAACCCTCAACTTCACCCTCACCGTAACCCTAATGGTAACCCTAACCTCACACTAAACTGAAACTTAACCCCCACCCTAAGCCCTCACTCTAACCCTCACCCTCACTGTAACTCTAACCCTATCCCTCACCCTTACCCTCACCCTAACCCTACCTTTCACCTTCACCCTAACTTTACCCTCACCCTAAAACTAAACAAAAACCTAAACCTCATACTAACATTAACCCTCACCCTAATTTTAACCCAACCACTCAGCCTAAACCTAATCCGAAGCCTAAATCCTAACCCAAACCCCCACGCTAAATCTAAACCCAACACTCACCCTCACCGTCACCCCAACTCTAACAATAATCCTAACCCTAAACCTCACCCTCACCCTCACCCTCACCATCACCCTAACCCTAACACTAACCCAAATCCTCACCCTAACCCTCACCCTAACCCTCACCTTCACCCTAATCCTCACCCTCGCTGTAAACCTCAACCTAAACCTTACCCTCACCCTAACCCAAACCCTAAACCTAACTCTAACCATAATCCTCACACTAACCCTAAACCTAACTCTAACCCTAACCCTAGCCCTCAACCTAAACCTCACGCTAAACCTTACCCTAACTCTACCCCTAAACCTTTCCCTCACGCTCACTCTATCCCTAACCCTAACCCTAACCGTAACCCTCATCCTCACCCTAAACCTAACCCTAACCCTAACACTACCCCTCATCCTAACGCTCACCCTAACCCTAAAGCTAACCCAATCCCTCACCCTCACCCTCACCCTAACCCTCACCTTCACCCTCACCCTAACCCTAACCCTAAAACTCACCCTCACCCTCATCCTCATCCTCATCCTCAGCTTAACCCTAACCCTAACCCTAATACTAAGCCTCAACCTCACATTTACCCTCACCCTCAGCCTAACCCTCAACCTCACTCTGACCCTCACCCTAACCCTTACCCTCAGCCTAACCCTAACCCTAACCCTAACCCTCACCCTCGGCCTAACACTAACCCTAACCCTAATTCTAACCCTTACCCTCACTCTCACCTTCACCCTAAACCTAAACCTAATCCAATTCTCTCCCTCAACCACACACACAGCATAACCCTAAAAATAACCCTAACCTATCCCTAACCCTAAAGCTAACCCTTACATTATCCCTAACCCTAAACCTAAACCTCACCCTAAACCTAACCCTTACCCTAAACCTCAACCTTACCCTAACCCTAACCCTACCCCACAACCTAACCCTCACCCTTACCCTAACCCTAACCCTCACTCTCACCCTAGCCCTAACCTTACCCCAATCCTAACACTCACCCTCACCCTAATCCTAAACTTTAACCTAGCCCTCACCCTCACCCTCACCCTAACCCTCACCCTCACCCAAACCCTCAACCTCACCCTCAACCTCACCTTAACCCTTAGCGTCACCCTAACCTTAACCCTAACCCTAACCCTCACCCTCACCCTAACCCTAACTCTAACCCTCATTCTAACCCTAACCCTAACCGTCATCCCCAACTTAACCCTAAGCCTAAACCTAACCCTAGCGCTAACCCTCAACATAACACTTAAGATAACCCTAACCCTCACTCTCACCCTAACCCTCACACTCACAGTAACCCTAACCCTAACCCTAACCCTCACAGTAACCCTAACCCTCACACTAACCCTAACACTAACACTCACCCTCAACCGAAACCTAACCCTAAACCTAAACCTAACCCTAATCCTCACCCTAACACTCACACTAAACCTAAGGCTAACCCTAAACCTCATTCTCTCCCTAACCCTCACCCTAACCCTTACTCTCACCCAAACCCTAACCCTTACACTAACACTCACACTAAACCTAACCCTCACCGGAACCCTAATCCTAACACTCACCCTAACCCTCAGCCTAAGCCTAACCCTCAACCTAGCCCTTACCCTACCACTAATCATAACACTCACCCTCATCCTAACCTTCACCGTAACACTCACGCTAACCCTACACCTCAGCCTAACCCTCACCGTAATCCTAACCCAAACCCTAATCCTCAACCTATCCTCACCCTCACCCTCACACTCACAGTCACCCTCAACCTCACCTTTACCCTCATCCTCAACCTAACCCTCACCCTCTCCCTCAACCTAACGCTAACCCTAATCCTAACCCTAAACCTCACCCTCACCCTCACCCTAACCCTAACCCTAAACATAACCCTATACCTCATCCTCACCCTCAAACTCACCCTTAACCCTAACCCTCACCCTCACACTAGACCTCATCCTAACCCTAACCCTAAACCTCACCCTCACTGAAACCCTAGTGCTAACTCTAATCCTCACCCTCACCCTCACCCTAACCCTAACCCTAAACCTCAACCTAATCCTCAACCTAACCCTAACCCTCACCCTAACACTAAACATAACCTAACCCTCACAATAACCCAAACCCTACCCCTCAGCCTAACCCTCAGTGTAAGCCTAAACCTAACACATCCCTCACCCTCACCCTAACCCTAACCATAACACTCACCTTAACCTCAAAACTAACCCTCACAATCACCCTCAAACTAACTCTAAAACTAAAGCTAACCCAACACCTCTCCCTCACCCTCACCCTCACCCTAAACCTAACCCTAACCCTAACACTCACCCTAACCCTAACCCTCACACTAAACCTAAACATAACCCTCACTGTCACTCTAACCCTAACCCTAACCCTAACCATCTCCCTAATCCTCACCATAACATTCACCCTCACCCTAATCCTCACCCTCACCCTAAACCCCAGCCTAAACCTCACCCTCACACTAACCTTAACCTTAAAACTAACCCTAACCTTCACCATAACGCTAACCCCAACTCAAACCCTCACACTAATCCTAACCGTAACCCTAACCCTATCCCTAAACCTAACCCTCATCCTAACCCTAACCCTAACCCAAACCCTCACACTCACCCTATACCTAAGCCTAACCCTAACCCTCACCCTAACCAGCACCCTAACACTCATGATAACCCTAACCCTGACTCTCAGCCTAACCCTCACCCTAACCCTTACACTCACCATAAGCCTTACCCTAACCCTCACACTAACCCTAACCCTCACCCTAAACCTAACCCTCATGCTAACCCTAATCCTAACCTTCACCCTCAAACTAAACCTAACCCTAACCCTAACGCTAACCCTAACCCACAACCTCACCCTAGTCTTTACCCTAACCCTAACCCTAACCCTCACCCTCACCCTAACCCTAATGCTAACCCTAACCCTTAACCTCACACTAAATCTGAACCTAACCCTAACCCTCACCCTAACCCGAACCCTCACACTAACCCTAACCCTCACACGAACCCTAACCCTACCCGTCAGCCTAACACTCTTCCTAACCCTAAACCTAACCTCAACCCTCACCTCACCCTCATTCTCACCCTCAGCCAAAACCTTACACTAACCCTAACCTTAAACCTAATCCTCACCCTATCCCTAACCCTAACCCTAAACCACAACCTCACCCTAGTCCTCACCCTAACCCTAACGCTAACCCAAACCCTCACCTTCACCCTCACCCGAACCCTCACCCGAACCCTACACCTACCCCTCAGCCTAAAACTCATCCTAAACCTAAACCTAACCTAAACCTCACCCTCACAATCACCCTAACCTAACCCTCAGCCTAGCCCTCACCCTAACCCTATCCCTAATCCTAACACTAACTCTCACACTAACAATATCCCTAACCCAACCCTGACCTTAAAACTGACCCGCACACTAACCCTCACCCTAACCCTAACCCTAACCCTAACCCTAAACCTCAACCTAATCCTCAACCTAACATTAACCCTCACCCTAACACTAACCATAACCCTAACCCTCACCCTCACCCTTACCCTAACCCTAAACCTCAACCTCACCCTAACCATAAACCTAAACCTAACACTAATCCTAAACCTCACCCTAAAATTCACCCTAAAACTCATGATAACCCTAACCCTCACTCTCACCCTAAAACTACCCCTCACCCTCATCCTCACCCTTAACCTAACCGTAAGCCTCACCCTCTCTCTAGTCCCAACCCTACCCCTAATGCTAACAATCACACTCACCCTAACCCTAACCCTAACCCTAAACCCTTACCCTAATCCTCACTCTAACCCTAAACCTAACACTCACCCAAACTCTAACTCTAATCCTAACCCTCACCCTAACCCTAACCCTCACCATCACTCTCACCCTCACCCTAACCCTCAAACTATCCCTTAGTCTCACCATAACCCTCACCCTAACCCTCACCCTAACACTACCCCTAACCCTCACCCACACTCTAACCTATACCATCACCCTAACCCGAACCCTAAACCTAACCTTCACCCACACCATAACCCTCAGTCTCTCCCGAGCCCTTACCCTCACCCTAACCCTCACCCTCAACCTAAACATCACCCTAACACAAACCCTAACGCTAACCCTCACCCTAACCCTCACCCTAACCCTTAGCCTCACCCTAACCCTCACTCTAACCCTAAACCTAACCCTAACCCTCATCCTCACCCTCAACCTCACCCTAACCCTAAGCCTAACCCTCAACCTAACCCGAACCCAAACCCGAACCCTCACCCAAAACCTAACCCTAACACTCACTGTAAACGTAACCCTAACCCTAATGCTAACCCTAACGCTCACCCTCACCCTAAGCCTCAGCCTAACCCTGACTCTCACCCTAAACCTAACCCTAATCCTAACCGGAACCCTTACACTAAACCTAAACCTCACCCTAACTCTAACCCTACACCTCACTGTAACCCTCACACTTACCCTAACCCTAACCCTCACCCTCACCCTAGCCCTAATCTTACCCCCAATCCAATCAATCACCCTCAAACTAACCCTAACCCCAACCCTGTCCCTAGCTCTCACCCTCACCAAAACCCTCACCCTAACCCTACCCCTAAACTTACCCTCACACTCAACCTCACTCTAACCCTAACCGTGACACTAACCCTCACCCTAACCCTTAGCCTCAACCTAACCCTCACGATAACCCTAACCCTAACCCTAACCCTCACCCTAACCCTCACCCTAACCCCCACCCTAACCCTAACCCTAACCCTCACCCGCACCCTAAATTCACCATCACCCTAACCCTCAGCCTAAACCTAACCTTCACCCACACCCTAACCCTCAGTCTCACCCGAATCCTCACCCTCATGCTAACCCTCACCCGCACCCTAAACATCACCCTAACCTTACCTTGAAACTAACCCTCACCCTAACCCTCTCCCTAACCCTTAGCCTCACCCTAACCCTCACCCTAACCTTAACCCTAAACCTCACCCTCACCCTAACCCTAACCCTACCCCTCACCCTACCCCTCATTATAACCCTAACCCTAAACCTAAACCTAACCCTTACCCTAACTCTCACCCTCACCCTCAGCCTAAAGTTCATCCTAATCCTACCCCTAACCCTCAAGTTCACCCTCACCCTAACACTAACACTAACCCTAACCCTCATCCTCACCCTAACCCTAACTCTAATCCTAAAAATAACCCTAACCCTAACCCTAACTCTAATTCTAAACATCACCCTCACCCTAACCCTAACCCAATCACGAACTTTAACCCTCACCTTACCCTCACCCTCAACCTAAACCTAACCCTAATTCTAACCATCATCCTAACACTCATGTTAACCCTAACCCTAACCCTCATTCTCACCCTAACCCTCACCCAAACCCTTTCCTTCACCCTAACACTTACCCTAATCTTAACCCTCACAGTAAAACTTACCCTCGCCTGCACCCTAACACTAAACCTCATCCTAACCCTAACCCTAACCCTCATCCTCAGACTAGGACTCACTCTAAACCTAACTCTCATACTAACCCTAAACCTAACCCTAACCCTCACCCTACCCCTAACCCTCACCCTAACCCTCATCCTAACCCTAACCCTAACTCTAAACCTAGCCCTCACCCTAGCCCTGACCCTCACCCTCACCCTAACCCTCAGCCTAATCCTAACCTTAACTCTCACCCTAACACTCACCCTCACCTTAACCCTAACCCTAAACTTAACCATCACCCTAAACCTCACCCTAACACTAACCCTAACCCTAACCCTCACACTAAACCTTACCCTCATGCTAAAATTAACTCTACCACTCACCGTAACCCTAACCCTAAGCCTAACACTAAACCTCACCCTAACCCTAACCCCAACCCTCACCCTCAGCCTAGGTCTCACTCTAACCCTAACGCTCACTCTAACCCTGAGCCTGACCCTAACCCTAAACCTCACCCTAACCCTCATCCTAACCCAAACTTAATCTAAACCTCACCCTCACTTTAACCCTCACCATAACGCTAAACCTAACCCTCACCCTCACTGTCGCCCTCACCTGACCAAGTCCTAACCCTAACGCTAACCCTAACCCACACCCTAAACCTAACCCACCCTAAACCTAACCCTAACCTTCACCCTCACCCTCAGACTAACCGTAACCCTAATCCTCACCCTATCCCTAAACCTAACCCTAACCCTCACCCAAACACTAGCCCTCACTCTAACCCTAACTCTCAACCTCAACCTCACCGTAATCCTAATGCTAACCCTAACACTCACCCTAACCCTAACTTTCACCGTCACCCTAACCCTCACCCTAACTTTACCCTCACCTTAACACTAACCTAAAACCTAACCCTCCTACTAACCTTAACCTTCACACTAACTCTAACCCAGTCACTCCGCCTAAACCTCATCCTAAGCCTAAATCCTAACCCAAATCCTCACCATAACTCTAAACCTAACCCTCACCCTCACCCTCAACCTAAACCTAACCATAACCCTAATCCTAACCCTAACCCTCACCCACACCCTCAGGCTAACTCTAACACTAACCCTAAACCTAAACCTCACCCTCACACTCAAACTCACCCTAAACCTAACAATAATCCAAACCTTCACCCTAACCCTCACCCTAACCTTCACCCTAACCCTCACCTTCACCCTAAACCTCACCCTCACCCTAAACCTCAACCTAACACTTATCCTCACCCTAAACCTAACCCTAACCCTAACCCTAATCCTCACACTAAACCTAACCCTAATTCTAGCCCTAACCTTAGCCCTCGCCTTAAGCCTCAACCTAAACCTCACCCTAACTCTACCCCTAACCCTAACCCTCACCCTCTCTCTATCCCTAACACTAACCCTAACCCTCACCCTCACCCTCAACCTCACCCTAAACCTAACCCTAACCCTAACCCAAAACCTCACCCTAACACTCACACTAAACCTAAGGATAACCCTAAACCTCACTCTCACCCTAACCCTCACCCTAACCATTATCCTCACCCAAACCCTAACCCTAACACTAACCCTCACACTAAACCTAAACCTCACCCTCACCCTAACCCTACCACTCACCCTAACCCTCACCCTGACCCTATCCCTAATCTTCACCCTCACCCTAGCCCTCACCCTACCCCTAATCCTAATACTCACCCTCATCCTAACCCTAACCCTCACCCTTACCCTCACCCTAACCCTAACCTTGACCTAACCCTCACCCTAACCCTAATTCTAACCTTCACCCTCATCCTCAGCCAAACCGTAACCCTAACCCTAATGTAAAACCTATCCCTCACCCTCACCCTAAAACTCACCCTAACCCTTACCTCACCCTAACTCTAACACTATAACTCACCTTAACCCAAACCCTAACCCTATCCCTTACCATCACGCTCACCCTAGCCCTCACCCTACCACTAATCCTAACACTCACGCTCATACTAACCCTAACCCTCACCCTAACACTATCCCTCACAATTACACTAATCCTCACCCTCAACCTAACCCTAAACCTGACCCTAATCCTAACCCTAACACTCAGCCTAAACCTAAACCAAACCCTCAGCTTAACCCTCACCCTAACCCTAACATTAACCCTAAACCTCACCCTCAACCTAACCCTCACCCTAACCCTAACCCTAACCATCACCCTCAACCTCACCCTCACCCTCACCCTCAGGTTAATCGAACCCTAACACTATTCCTAACCATAACCCTCACCTTCACCCTCACCCTCACCCTAACCCTAACCCTACGTCGCACCCTTACCCTCACCCTCAACCTAACCCTCACCCTCACCCTCAACCTAACCCTAACCTAGCCCACACCCTAACACTAACACTCACCTTAACTGTAACCATAATCCTCACCCTAACCCTCACCCTAAACCTAACCCTAACACTCACCCTAATCCTAATGCCAACACTAAAGCTCACCCTCAACCTAACCCTCAGCCTAACTCTTACTCTCACCCTAAACCTAACCCTAATCCTAACCCTAACCCTCACACTAAACCTAACTCTCAACCTAACCCTACCCCTACCCCTCAGCCTAAGCTCAGAGTAACCCTAAACCTAACCCTAATCCTCACCCTATCCCTAACCCTAACCCTAACCTTCATCCTCACCCGAGCCCTTACCCTAACCCTAACCCTCACTCTAAAACTAACAATAACCCTAACACTCACTCTCAGCCTAAATCTCACCCTAACCCTTACCCTCACCCAAACCCTAACCGTAACCCTCATACTAAACCTAACCCTCACCCTAACTCTAACACTACACCTCACTGTAAACCTCACACTTAACCTAACCCTAAACCTCACCTTAACCCTAGAACTAATCTTAAGACTAATCCTAACACTCAAGTTCACCCTAACCCTAACCCTAACCCTCTCCCTAGACCTCATCCTCACCCTAACCCTAACCCTAACCCTAACACTCATCCTCACCCTCACTCTAACCCTAACCCTAAAACTAACCCTCACCCTAACCCTCACCCTAACACTAACCCTAACCTTAACTTTCATCATCACCCTAAACCTAACGCTAACCCTTAGCCTCACCCTAACCCTAACCCTAACACTAACCCTCACCCTAAACCCTAACCCTAACCCTCACCCTAACCCTCACCCTAACCCTAACCCTAATCTTGACCCTCACTGTATCCCTCACCTTACCCCTAATCCTAACATTCACGCTCATACTAAGCCTAAACCTCACCCTAACCCTCACCCTAACCATAACCTAGATATAACCCTCAGCCTAACCCTAATTCTCACCTTCAGCCTCACCCACAGCCTAACCATAACCCTAACCCTAATGCAAACCCTAACCATCACCCTCAACCTAACCCTCACCCTAACACTTACCTCATCCTAAACCGAACCCTACCAGTAAACCTACCCCAAACCCTAACACTATCCCTAACCCTCACCCTCACCTAGCCCATACCCTACCCCTAATCCTAACATTCACCCTCATAATAACCCTAACCCCTCACCCTAACACTCTAACCCTCACAATCACCCTAACACTCACCCTCAGCCTAAGCCTAACCCTAACCCTAATCCTAACACTAACACTCAGCCTGACCCTAACCCTCAGCCTAACCCTAACCCTCAATCTAACCCTAACCCTAACCCTCACCTTAACCCTCACCCTAACCCTAACATTAACCCTAAACCTCACCCTCACCCTAACCGTCATCCTAACCCTAACCCTCACCCTCACCCTCACCCTCACCCTCAGCCAAATCATAAAACTAACACTAATCCTAAGCATAACCATCATCCTCACCCTCACTCGAACCCTAAACCTAACCCTAACTCTCAAACTTACCCTCACCCTCACCCTAACCCTCACTCTCACCCTAAACCTAACCCTAACCTAACCCACACCCTAACTCTAACACTCACCCTAACCCTAAACCTAACCCTCACCCTCACCCTCACCCTAAACCTAAACCTAACCCTCATCCTCACCTTCACTCTAACCCTAACCCAAACACTAACCTTCACCCTAACCCTCACCCTAACACTAACCCTAACATTAACCCTCACAATCACCCTAACCCTCACCCTAACCCTTAGCCTCACCCTAACCCTCACCCTAACCTAACCCTAATCCACACCTTCACATTAACCATAACCATAACCCTAACCCTTACCCTAATCCTCAGCCTAACCTTAACCCAAACGCTGTCCATCACCCTAATCCTTACTCTAACCCTAACCCTCACCCTCAACCTAAACCTCACCCTAATCCTAACCCTAACCCTCACCCTAACACTAAACATAACCTCACCCTCACACTAACCCTAAACCTCACCCTAACCCTAAACCTACCCCTCAGCCTAACCCTCATCCTAAGTCTAAACCTAACCTATCCCTCACCCTAGCCCTAACCCTAACCCTAACACTCAACTTAACCCTAAAGCTAACCCTCACCCTCACCTTCAACCTAACTCTAACCCTAACCCTAATCCTAACCCTAACCCTCACCCTAACTCTAAAACTAACCCTAACCCTAACCCTCTCCCTCACCGTCACCCTCACCCAAACCCTAACTATATCCCTAACCCTCACCCTAACCCTATCACTCACCCTAAACCTAAACCTAACCCTCACCTTAACGCTAACCCTAACCCTAACCCTAACTCTCACCCAAACCCTAACTCTAACCCTCACCCGCACCCTAAATTCACTGTCACCCTAACCCTAACCCTAAACCTAACCTTCACCCACACACTAACCCTCAGTCTCACCCGAAATCTCACCCTCAGGCTAACTCTCACCCTCACCATAAACATCACCCTAACCCTAAACCTGAAACTAAAACTCACCCTAACCCATATTCTAACCCTTAGCCTCACCCTAACCCTCACCCTAACTCTAACCCTAAACCTCACCCTCACCCTCACCCTAACCCTACCCTTCACCCTACCCCTCATCCTATCCCTAACCCTAACCCTAAAACTAACCCTTACCCTAACTCTCACCCTCACCCTCAGCCTAAACCTAATCCTAATCCTACCCCTAACCCTCATCCTCACCCTCACCCTAATACTAACACTAACCCTAACCCTCATCCTCAACCGCACCCTCACCCTAAACCTAACACTAAAAATAAACCTAACCCTAACTCTAACTCTAATCCTAAACATCACCCTCACCCTAATCCTAACCCGAACCTGAACCTTAACACTAACCCTAACCCTCACCCTCACCCTAACCCTAACCCTAACCCTAACCCTCACCCTAACCCTCACCCTAACACTCACGTTAAGCCTCACCCTCACTCTCACCCTAACCCTCACCCAATCCCTTATCTTCACCTTAACACTTACCCTAACCTTAACCCTCACACTAAACCTTACCCTCACCCTCACCCTAACCCTCCTCTCACACTAACCCTAACACTAAACCTCATCCTAACCCTTACCCTAACCCTCACCCTCAACCTAGGCCTCACTCTAACCCTAACCCTCATGCTAATCCTAACCCTAACCCTAACCCTCACCCTAACCCTCACCCTAACCTTAAACCTAACCCTAAACATCACCCTAACCCTCACCCTAACCCTAACATTAACCCTAAAACTCACCCTCACAGAAACCATCACCCTAACCCTAACCTTAACCCTCACCCTCACCCTTGCCCTCACCCTGATCCAAGTCCTAACCCTAAACCTAATCCTAACCCTCACCCTCACCCTAACACTAATCCTAACCCTATCCTTCATCCTCACCCTCACACTCAACCTAACCCTAACCCAACCCTAACCCACACTCTAACCCTAACCCTAACCCTCACCCTCACCCTAACCCTAACCCAAATCCTCACCCATTCCTAACCCTAACCCTTACCCTCACCCTCACACTAGACCTCATCCTATCCCTAACCCTAAACCTCACCCTCACGGTAACCCTACTGCTAAACCTAATCCTCACCCTAACTCTAACCCAAATGCTGTCCATCACCCTAATCGTCACTCTAACCCTAACACTCACCCTCACCCTAAACCTCACCCTAACCCTAACCTTAAAACTAATACTCACGCTATCCCTAACCCTAACCCTAACCCTCACATTAACAATAAACCTAACCCTAAAACTAAACCTAACTCTAACCGGCAACTTAACCCTAACCCTAATCCTAACCCTCACCCTCACCCTAAACCTCAACCTCACCCTAACCCTAAACATAAACCTAACACTAACCCTAACCCTCACCCTAACTTCAACTTAAAACTCACGATAACCCTAACCGTCACTCTCAGCCTTACCCTACCCCTCACCCTAAACCTCACCCTTACCCTAACCCTAACCCTCACCCTCAACCTAGCCCTAACCCTACCCCTAATGCTAACAATCACCCTCAACCTAACCCTAACCCTAACCATAACCATAACCCTAGCCCTCACCCTCACCCTAACCCTCACTCTAACCCTAAACACTCACCCTAACCCTAACCCTAAACTTAACCTCACCTTAACCCTCGTCCTAACCCTAACGCTAACCCTCACCCTCACCATCACCCTAACCCTCAAACTAACCCTTAGTCTCACCATAACCCTCATCCTCCCCTTAAACATCACCCTAACCCAAACCCTAACACTAACCCTCATCCTAAACCTCACCCTCAACCTTAGCCTCACTGTAACGCTCACCCTAACCCTAAACCTAATCCTCAACCTCAACCTCACCCTAAACCTCACCCTAACCCTAACCCTAACCATAACCCTCACCCTCACTACACCCTCAGCCTAAACCTAAACCTAACCCTAATCCTAACCCTAACTCTCACCCTCACCCAAAACCTAACCCTAACCCTCACCGTCTCCCTAACCCTAACCCTAACCCTCACAATAACCCTAAACCTAACCCTAATCCTAAACATCACCCTCACCCTAACCCTAACCCTAACCCTAACCTTAAACCTCACCCTAACGCTCACCCTCACCCTAACCCTAACCCTCGCCCTAACACTCTCGTTAAACCTAACCCTCACTCTCACCCTAACCCTCACTCTAACCCTTAGCCTCACCCTAAAACTTCCCCTAACCCTAACCCACACACTAAACCTTAACCTCACCCTAACCCTAACCCTACATCTCACCCTAACGCTAACACTAAACCTAACACTAAACCTCAACCTAAGCCTATCCCTAACCCTCACCCTCACGCTAGGCCTCACTCTAACACTAACCATCACCCGAACACTAACCCTAACCCTAACCCTCACCCTAAAACTAACCCTAACCCTAACCTTCACCCTAAACCTCACCCTAACCCTAACATTAACCCTAAACCTCGCACTCACCCGAACCCGAACCCTAACCCTAACCCTAACCCTCATTCTAACCCTCACCCTCACCATAACCCTAACCCTATCCCTCCCCCTCACCCTCACCCTAACCCTTACCCTTACCCTAACCCACACCCGACCCCAACCCTCACCCTATACTTAAAGCTAAACCTCACCCTCACCCTAACCCTAACCCTAATCCTCACCCTATCCCTAACCCTAACCCTAACACGTACCCACAGAGGAGCCCTCAAACTAACCTTAACCCTAAACCTCATCCTCACAGTAAACCGAATGCTAACCCTAACCCTCACCCTAACCCTAACCCTAACCCTAACCCTAACCCTCACATTCACCCTATACCTAAGCTTAACCCTAACCCTCACCCTAACCCTCACCCGAAAACTCACAATAACCCTAACTCTCATTCTCACCCTAACCCTCACCCTAACCCTTACACTCACCCTAGCCCAAACCCTTACACTAACCCTAACCCTCACCCTAACCCTAAACCTCACGCTAACACTCACCCTCACCCAAAACCTAATCCTAACCCTAACCCTAACACTAACCCTAAACCTAACCGTCATCCACCACTTATCCCTAAGCCTAACCCTAACCCTAACCCTAACCCTCAACCTAACACTTACAATGACCCTAACCCTCACTCTCACCCTAACACTCACTCTAACCCTTACCCTCACAGTAACCCTAAACCTAACCCTAACCCTCACACTAACCCTAACACTCACCCTCACCCTCACCCGAAGCCTAACCCTAACCCTAACCCTAATCCTCACCCGAACACTCACACTAAACCTAAGGCTAACCCTAAACCTCATTCTCTCCCTAACCCTCACCCTAACCCTTACTCTCACCCAAACACTAAACCTTATCCTAACCCTCACACTAAACCTAACCCTCACCGGAACCCTAATCCTACCACTCACCCTCAGCCTAACCCTAACCCTAACCATCATCCTCACCCTAGCCCTCACCCTACCCTTAATCCTAACACTCACCCTCATCCTAACCCTCACCTTAACACTCACGCTAACCCTAACCCTCACCCTCACCGTAACCCTAACCCTTACCCTCTCCCTAACCCTAACCCTAACCCTATCCCTGACACGAAACCTAAATCTCACCCTAACCCTACCCCTCACCCTAACCCTAACCCTAATCCTGACTCTAACGCTAACTCTAAACCTCACTCTAAACCTCACTGAAACCCTAATATTAACCCTAACCCTCATCCTAACCTTAACCCTAAACCTCAACCTAACCCTAACCCTCACCCTCACCCTCACCCTAAGCCTAACCCTAACCCTAACCCTAACCCTAATCCTAAACCTAACCCTTTCCCTCACCCTCACCAATACCCTAACCCTATCCCTAACCCTAACCCTAAACCTCACCCTCACTCTGACCCTAACCCTAACCCTAACCCTCACCTAAAACTAATCCTCACACTCACCCTAACCTTAACACTTACCCTCATCCTAACCCTCACCCTAACCCTTATCTTCACCCTAAACCTACCCCTAATTCTAAACCTAACCCTCACCCTTACCCTAACCCTCACCCTAACCCTAACACTACCCCTCACCCTAACCCTCACCCTAACCCTAACTCTAAACCTAACCCTCACCCTCACCCTAACCTTAACCCTCACCCTCACCGTAACCCTCACCAACACCCTAACACTCATCCTAAACCTAAACCTAACCCTCACCCTAACCCTAACCCTCACACACACCATAACCCTCACCCTAAACCGATCCCACACCCTCACCCTAAACCCAACCCTCACTCTAAACCTCACCCACAGCCTAATCCTCATCCTAACCCTAATCCTTACCTAACGGAAACCCTCACCCTCACCCTCACCCTTACCCTCACCCTCACCCTTTCCCTCACCCTAAACCTATCCCTAACCCTCACCCTCACGCTCACAATCACCTTCAGCCTAACCCTAAACCTAACCCTAATCCTAACCCTAAACCTCACCCTCATCCTAACCCACAACCTAACCATTAATCTCACCCTAACACTAACCCTAAACCTAACCCTCACCCTCACAGTCAACCTCACCCTAAGCGTAACCCCAACCCTAACCCTAACCCTCATCCTCACCGTCACCCTAACCCTCACCCTAATCCTTAACCTCACCTTAAGCCTAACCCTAACCCTCACTGTCAGCCTAAAGCTAACCCTTACCCTAATCCTAACACTAACCCTGAACCTTAACCTCGTCCTCAACCTCACCCTAACCCTCACCCTCACCCTAACCCTAACAATAACCATAACCCTAACCCTACCCTATCCCTGACTCTACCCCTCACCCTAACCCTAACCCTACCCCTATACCTAACCCTAAACCTCACCCTAACCCTCACCCTAATGCTAACCCTAACCCTCACCCTAACTCTAATATTAACCCTAAACCTCACCGTCACCCTCACCCTCACCCTAATCCTAACACTAACCCTCACCCTTAGCCAAATCCTAACCCTAACACTAATCCTAACCCTAACCCTCACCCTCACCCTAACACTCACCGTTTTACACTCACGCTCACACGCACCCTCAGCCAAAACCTAACACTAACCCTAAACCTAATCATAATCCTCACCATATTCCTAACCTAAATCGAAACACTCACCTTCACTCTACTCCGCACCCTAACACTCACCTAACCCTACCCCTAAACCACATACTAACTCTCACCCTCACCGGAAACCTCACCCTCACCCTAACTCTCAACCTCACCCTCACTCTCTCCCAAAGCCTAACACAAACCCAAACCCTAACCCTAACCCTCACCCCCAACTAACCGTCACCCAAAACTTACCCTCACCCTAACCCTAAACCTAACCCTCACCCTCAACCTAAACCTCACCGTAAACCTTACCCTCACTATATCCCTAACCTTAACCCTCAAACTAAAACTAACCCTAACCTTAACCCTAACCCTCACCCTCAACCGAACCCCAACCTAACCCTTACCCTTACCCTAACCCTAACCCTAACCCTAACCCTCACCTTCAACCTAACCCCACCCTAAACCTTACCCTTACCCTAACCCTAACCCTCACACTAACCCTAACCCTCACCCTAACCCTAACCCTACCCCTCAGCCTAACCCTCATCCTAACCCTAAACCTAACTCAAACCCTCACCCTCACCCTCACCCTCACTCTAAGCCTCACCCTCACCCTAGCCCTCACCCTCTCCCTAACTCTAACCCTTACCATTACCCTCACCCTCACCCTCACTCTCAGCCTAACTCTAACTCTAACCCTCATTCTAACCCTCACCCTCAACCTAAAACTCACCCTAACCCTTACCCTCACCATAACCCTAACCCTAAACCTCCCCCTCAGCCTAACCCTAACCCTAATCCTAACCCACACCCTCACCCTCATCCTTACCCTAAACCTAATCCTAACCCTAAGCCTCTCCGTCAACCTCACCCACACCATAACCTTAACCTAAACCTAACCCTAAACCTAACCTCACCCACACTATAACCTTAACCTACACCTAACCCTAAACCTAACCCTAACATTAACTCTAACCTTCAACCTAACCCTACCCTCATCCTAACCCTCATCCTAACCCTCATCCTAACCCTCACCCTAAATCTAAGCCAAAACCTCACCCACACCATAACCTTCACTGTCACACTAACCCTCACCCTAAACTTAACCTTCACCCTCACCCTAACCCCACCTTAGCCTTACCCTTACCCTAAACCTAACCCTAACCCTAACACTCACACTAACCCTAACCCTCACCCTAACCCTAACCCTACCCTACAACCTAACCCTCATCCTAACTCTAAACCTAACCAAAACCCTCACCCTCACCCTCACCCTCACCTTAAGCCTAACCCTCATCCTAGCCCTCACCCTCTCCCTAACTCTAACCCTAACCACCACCCTCATCCTCACCCTCACTCTCAGACTATCTCTAAACCTAACCCTCATTCTAACCCTCACCCTCACCCTAAAACTCACCCAAAACTTTACCCTCACTCTAACCCTAACCCTAAAACTCCCCCTCAGTCTAACCCTAACCCGAATCCTCATCCTAACCCTAACCTTCAGCCTCTCCCTCACCCTCACCCTAACGCTAACCCTAAACCTCACCCTAAACCTAACCCTCACTCAAACCCTCACCCTAACCCTAAGCCTAACTCTAACCCTAAACCTCACCCAAACCCTAACCCTCACCATCACCCTCACCATAACCCTCATGCTCACCCTAGTCCTCACGCTAATCCTAACACTAACACTAACCCTAACCCTCACCCTCACCCTCAGCCTAACCCTAACCCTAACCCTACTCCTATCCCTAACCCTCACCCTCACCCTGACCCTCACCCTAAACCTTAACCTCACCCTCAACCTAACCCTAACCCTAACCCTAACCCTAACAGTAACCCTCACCCTCAGCCTAACCCTAACCCTAATCCTATCCCTAACCCTCACCCTCACCCTAACACTCACCCTAACCCTTAACCTCACACTAACCCTAACCCTAACCCTAACCATAACCCTAACAATAACCCTAACCCTCACCCTCAACCAAACCCTAAGTATAACCCTAACTGTAACCCTCACCCTAACCCTCACCCTACCACTCAAGCTAATCTTAACCCTCACTCTCACACTAATCCTCACCCTAACCCTAACCCTAACCCTCACACACACTACACCTAAGCATCACCCTAACCCTAACCCTACCCCTCACCCTAAAACTAACCCTCACCCTCACCCTAAACCTCACCCTAACCCGAAACCTAATCCTAACCCTCACACTTACCCTAAGCCTCACCCTACCCCTAACCCTACCCCTCAGCCTAACCCTCATCCTAACCCTAAACCTAAAACTCTATCTCACTCTAACCCTCACCCTAACCCTTCCCTCACCCTCACCCTAATCCTCACAATAACGCTAACATTCACCCTAACCCTAACCCTCACCCTCACCCTGACCCTAACCCTAATCCTAACCCTAACCCTAACACTAATGCTAATGCTAACCCTTACCAGCACGCTAACACTCACCCTAAACCTTACCCTCACCTTAACCCTAACCCTAACCCTCACACTAAACCTAACCCTCACCCTAACCCTAACCCTACCCCTCAGCCTAACTGTCACCCTATCCTTAACCCTCACCCTAATCCTCACCTTATCCCTAATTCTAACCCTAACCCTCAACCTCACCCTAGCCCTCACCCCAACCCTAACCCTAACCCTAACCCTCACCCTCACCCTAACGCTAATGTTAACCCTAAACTTCACCCTCACCCTAACCATCACCCTATCCCTTACCCTCACCCTAACCCTAAGCCTCACACTCACCCTAACACTCACCCCAAAACTTACTCGCACCGTAACCCTAATGCTAACACTAAAATTCACACTCAACCTAACCCTCACCCTAACCCTTATCCTCACCCTAACCCTAACCCTCAACCTCACCCTAACACTCACACCATCCCAAAACCTCAACCTAACCCTAAACCTCACACTAAACCTAATCCTCACCCTAACACTAACCCAACCCCTCAAACTCACTCTCACCCTAAACCTAAACCTAACCCTCACCCTAACCCTAAACCTGACCCTCACCCTAGCCCTCACCCTAACCCTAATCCTAACCCTAACCCTCACCCGAACCTTAATCCTCACCCTAACCCTAACCCTAACCCTAACCCTTACACTCTCCCTAGCCCTCAACCTAACCCTAATTTAAAGAGCTGCATGCAGCCGCACCTGGAAGATTGCACCGGCTTCCACCCTCCGCCTTCCCGATGGCGAGTGCTCTCTGTGGTAAACAACTCGTTATATGGCTAAGGCAAAGAATCTGGCTTGCTTTCGAGCACGTGAACCTATTCGTGGTTCCCTCGTGGCGTATCAGGGATTGCTACCCAGTGGGTACTTAAGGCTGTGGGGAATTCTCCCCGGGGTTGGGGTCAGAAGATTACTCAAAGGTCCTGAATAAACTGCAGAGAGAAGAGCTTAGTGTCGCGTCTTCCTTGCTGGTCGAGGCGGTCGCAACACCCTAAACCTAACCCTCAATTTCAATCTCAAACTCACCATCAGCCTAAGCCTAGCCCTAACCCTAATCCTAACCCTAACCCTCACCCTAACCTTGACATTCACCCTAAACATTACCCTCGCCCTAACCCTAACCCTAACCCTAACCCTCACCCTAACCCTAAACCTACGCCTCACCCTAACCCTCACCCTAAACTTAACCCTAACCCTCACCCTAACCCTAACCATAACCCTAACCCTCACACTCACCCTTGCCCTCACCCTAACCCTAATCCTAACCCTAACCCTCACCCTAAATCTAACCCTCATTCTCACCCTAAGCCCCACCCTAACACTAACCCTAACCCTAACACTTTCCCTCATGCTAACCCTCACCATAACCCTAACCCTCAACCTAAACCTCACACTAAACCTGACCCTAACCCTAAACCTCACCCTCACCCTAACCCTCACCATTAACACTTAGAATGACACTCACCCTAACCATCACACTAACCCTAAACCTCACCCTAACCCTAAACTTAACCCTCACCCTCAACCTCAGCCTCACACTAAGCCTAATCCTAAACCTAACCTTAACCCTAACCCTAACTCTCACCCTCACCCTCACCCTAAACCTGACCCTAACACTCACACACACCATTAACCTCACCCTCATCCTAACCCTCACACTAACCCTACCCTCACCCTAACCCTAAACCTCAGCCTCACCCACACCCTCAGCCTAACCTTAAGCCTACCCCTCAGTCTAACGCTCACCCTAACCCTAACCCTCACCCTAACTCTCACCCGAACACTCTCACTAACACTAACCCTCAATCTAACCCTAATCCTCACCGTAACTCTAAACCTAAACCTAACAATTACACTAAACCTAACCTAATCTGACCCTAAACCTACACCTCACCCTACCACTTACCCTAACCCAAACCCTAACCCTCACCCTAACCCTAACCCTCACCCTCATCCTAGCCCTCACCTTAACCTGAATTCTAACCCTACCCTCACCTTAACCCTCTACTGCACACTCACCCTAACCCTCGCACTCTCCCTAACCCTCACCCTAAACCTAACACTAACCCTAAACCTAACCCTCACCCTAACCCTAACCCTAACCCTCACCCTCAGCCTAGCCCTCTCCCTTACCCTAACCCTAATCCTAACCCTCATCCTCACCCTAAACCTAATGCTAATCCTAACCTTCACCCTCACCCTAACCCTCTCCCTAACACTTACCCTCAACCTAAACCTAAACCTCACCCTCATCTTAACCCTCACCATAACCCTTACCCTCACCCTAACCCTAACCCTAACCCTAATGCTAACCCTACCCCTCACCCTCACCCTAACACTCAACCTAACCCTTACCCTCACCCTAACACTAACCCTAAAACTAACCCTAACCCTCATACTAATCTTAAACCTCACCATAGCCCTAACCCTATCCCTAAGCCTAAACATCATCCTAACCCTAAACGTAACCCGAACCCTCACCCTAACCCGTACCCAAACCCTAACCCGAACCCTAAACCTCACCCTCATCCTCACCCGAACCATGACCCTAACCCTTAGCCTCACCCTAAACCTCACCCTAACATTAATCCTCACCCTAACCCTCACCCTCACCTTCACCCTCAGACTAATTCTAATCCTAAATCTATTCCTCACACTAACCCTAACCTTCACCCTCACCCTGAAAATCACCCTCAACTTAACCCTCACCTTAACCTTAACCCTATCCCTAAACCTCAACCTAACCCTAAACCTAACACTCACACTTTCCCTAACCCTAACCCTAAACCTAACCCTCACTCTAACCCTCACCCTTAACCTAAACCTAACCCTAACACTCACCCTCACTCTAACCCACACCCAAACCCTTACCCTCAACCCTAATCCTCAACCTCACCCTAACCCTCACACTAACCCTAAAACTCACCCTAACCCTCACCCTCACCCTCAGCCTAACCCTAAACCTAACCCTAATCTTCACACTAAACCTATCCTGCACCCTAAGCCTAAACCTCCCTCTCACCCTAACCCTCACTCTAATCCTAACCCCAAACCTCACCCTAGCCCTCACCCTAACACTAATCCTAACCCTAACACTCACCCTAACCCTAAATTTCACCCTAACCCTAACCCTCACTATCACCTTATGCCAAACCATAACCCTAACCCTAAACCTTTCCATCATCCTAAACCTCACACTAACCCTAACCCTAATCCTAACCCTCACCCTAACCCTCAACCTAACCCTAAACTTAACCCTAACCCACACCCTCACCCTAACCCTCACCATTAACCCTTACCCTCACCCTCACCCTAACCCTCGCACTAACCCTAAACCTCACACTACCCCTATACTTAAACATCACCCTCACTCTCACCCTCACCCTCAGCCTAAGCCTAAACCTAACCCTAATCCTAAAAACAACCCTCAACGTCACTCTCACCCTATCCCTAAACCTCACCTTCACCCTCATCCTAACACTAACACTAATCCTAAACCTAACCCTCACCCTAACCCTCACCCTAACCCTAACCTTAACCCTAACCCTCACCCTCACAATAACCCTTATCCTAACCCTTACACTTGCCCTTACCCTTAACCCTCACACTAACCCTAACCATACTCCTCAGACTAATGTTCACCCTAACCCGAACACTAACTCTAATCCTCACCCTATCCCTAACCCTAAACTTAACCCTCACCCTCACCTTAGCCCTCAACTTAACCCTAAACCTAACCCTAACCATCACACTCACCCTAACCCTCACCCACACCCTGACCCTCAGCCTAAACCTAAACCTACCCATCAGCCTAACCCTCATCCTAACCCTAAAACTAACCCTAAACCTCATCCTAAACCTAACCCTAAACCTAACCGTAACCCTCACACTCAATCTCACCCTAACCCTAAACCTAACCCTCACCCTCAGATTAACCATCACCCTCACCCTAATCCTCACCCTAACCCTTACCCTCACCCTAACCCTTACCCTAACCCTCACACTAAACCTAACCCTCAACCTAACCATAACCCTAATACTAACCCTAACCTTCACCCTCAAACACACGCTCAGCCTAACCCTAACCGTAACCCTCAGCCTAACGCTCACCCAAACCCTAATCCTAACCTTAACCCTCACCCTAACCCTAACCCTCACCCTAAACCTTACCCTAATCCTAACCCTATCCCTAATCCTAACCCTAACCCTAACCCTAACCCTCACCTCATCCTAGCCCTCACCCTAACCCTGATCCGAACCCTAACCCTCAGCCTCATCCTAACCCTCAGCTTAACCCTTACCCTCACCCGAAACCTAACCCTAACCCTAACGATAACCCTCACCCTAACTCTCACCCCAACCCTAACCCTAAACATAACCCTCACCCTAATGCTCACACTAAACCTTACCCTCACCCTAACCCTGTCACCCTAACCCTAACCCTCACTCACAGCATAACCCTCACCCTAACCCTTACCCTCAACTTAACCCGAAACCTAAGTCTAACCCGCACACTAACCCTAACCATCAACCTAACTCTAAACTTTTCCCTCATCCTAACCCTAAACCTAACCCAAACCCTCACCCTAACCCTAACTGTAACCGTAACCCGCACCCTAAACTTAATTCTAACCCTCAACCTCACCCTAAACCTACCCCTATCCCTAACCATAATACTAACCATAACCCTCACAATCAACCTCACCTTAACTCTAACACTAACCCTAAACCTAACTCTCACCCTCACCCTCAACCTAACCCTTACCCTCACCCTAACCCTAAACCTAAACCTAACCCTCACCCTAATCCTCACCCTAACCCTCACCCTAACCCTAACCCTCACAATAACCCTAACCCTATACCTCATCCTAACCCTCATCCTAAACCTAACCCTAACGCTAACCCCAACCCTTACCCTAACCCTAACCCTCACCCACACCCTCACCCTCAGCCAAACCCTAACCCTAATGCTAAGCGTCACCCTCACGTCACCCTTACCCTAATCCTAACCCTCACGAAAACTCTCACCCTCAACCTCACCCTAAACATCACCCTCAGCCTAAACATCACCCTAAAACTAACCCTCTCCTTAACCTTAGCCCTAGCCTTCACCCTAACCTCTCTCACCCTAACCCTCACCCTCACCCTGATCCTCACCCTAACCCTAACCCTAAACCTTATCTTAACCCTACCCCTCATCATCACCCTCAAACTCACCCTTAACCTAAACCTAACCCTAACTCTCACCCTAAACCTAACCCTCACACTAAAGGTAACCCTCACCCGAACCCTATCCCTAATCCTCACCCGAACCCTAACCCAAACTCTAATTCTCACCCTAACCTCACCCTAACCCTTACCCTCACCCTCACAATACCCCTAACCCTTACCCTCACCCTAACTCTCACCCTAACCCTCACCCTAACCCTAATCCTCACAATAACCCTAAGCCTATCCCTCATCCTATACCTAACCCTAACCATCACTCTAATCCTCTCCTTAAACCTAACCCTCACCCACACCCTAACCCTCAGTCTCACCTGAACCCTGACCCTCAGCCTAAACCTCAACCTCACCCTAAATATCACCCTAACTCTAACCCTCACCCTAACCCTAAGCCTAACACTCACCTTACCCTAACCCTCACCATCACCCTCCCCCTCACCCCCTGCCTAACGCTAAACCTAAACCTAACGCTCACCTGCACCCTAACCCTAACCCTAACCATAACCCTCACCTTAAACCTAACCCTAACCCACAACATAAACCTCAGTTTCACCTTCACCCTCAACCTCACCCTCACCCTAAGCCTCACCTTAACCCTAACCCTAAACCGTACCCTTATCCTAACCCTCACCCTCACTCACACCCACACCCTAACCCTCAGTCCCACCCAAACCCGAAACGGAACCTAGGCCTCACCCTAACACTAACCCTAAACCTAACTCTCACCCTCATCCTCACCTTAACCCTAACCCTAACCCACACCCTCAACCTAACCCTAACTCTAAACCTAACCCTCATTCTAAACCTCACCCTCAACCTAAACTTCACCCTAACCCTTACCCTCACCCTAACCCTAACTATAAATCTCCCCCTCAGCTTAACAACTAACCCTAATCCTAACCAACAAACTCACCCTCACCCTCACCCTAAACCTAACCCTAACCCTAACCCTCTCCCTCAACCTCACCCTCACCATAACCCTAACAATAACCCTAAGCCTAACCCTAACCCTAAATCTAGCCCTCAACCTAACCCCAACGCTCAACCTAAACCTCATCCTAACCATAAACCTAACCCTCATCCTAACCCTAACCCTAACTTTCAGCTTAACCCTCATCCTAACCCTAAACCTAACCCAAACCCTCACCCTCACCCTCACCCTAAGCCTCACCGTCACCCTAGCCCTCACCCTCTCCCTAACTCTAACACTAACCATCACCCTCACCCTCACCCTCAATCTCAGCCTAACTCTAAACCTAACCCTGATTCTAATCCTCACACTCACCCTAAACCTAAACATTAACCTTTACCCTCACCCTAACCCTAACCCTAAACCTCCCCCTCAGCCAAAACCGAACCCTAATCCTAACCCACACCCTCACCCTCACCCTCACCATAAACCTCACCCTAATCCTAACACTCTCCCTCAACCTCACCCTCACCATAACCCTAAAAATAAACCTAAACCTAAACCTAAGCCTAAGCCTAACCTACACCCTGACGCTCACCCTCATCCTAACCCTAACACTAACACTAATGCTAACCCTAACCCTTACCCTCACTCTAACACTCACCCTAACCCTAATCCTAAGCCTAACCCTAAAACTAACCCTAACCCTCACACTACACCTAAGCCTCACCCGAACCCTAAATCTACCCCTCACTCTAAACCTCACCCTATCCCTAACCCTAACCCTAATCCTAAACCTAAACCTTACCCTCACCCTAAACCTCACCCTAACCTTAAACCTAACCTTAACCCTCACACTTACCCTAACCCTCACCCTACCCCTAACCCTACCCCTCAGCCTAACCCTCATCCTAACCCTAAACCTAACCTTCTCCCTCACACTAACCCTCACCCTAACCCTTACTCTCACCCTCACCATAATCCTCACACTAATCCTAACATTCACCCTTACCCTAACCCTCACCCTCACCCTGAACCTCACCCTCATCCTAACCCTAACCTTAACACGAATGCTAACCCTAACCCTTACCCTCACTCTAACACTCAACCTAACCCTTACCCTCACCCTCAACCTAACCCTAACCCTAACCCTCAACGTAACCCTAACCCTAACCCTCAGCCTAACTGTCACCCTTACCCTAACCCTAACCCTAATCCTCACACTATCCCTAACTCTAACCCTAACCTTCACTCTCACCCTAGCCCTCAACCCAACCCTAACACTAACACTAACCCGTACCCTCACCCTAACGCTAATGTTAACCCTAAACTTCACCCTCACCTTATCCTTCACCCTAACCCTTACCCTCACCCTAACCCTAAACCTCACCTCACCCCAACGCTAATGTTAACTCTAAACTTCACCCTCACCCTAACCCTCACCCTAACCCTTACCCTCAACCTAACCCTAACCCTCACCCTCACCCTAACACTCACCCAAAACCTTACTCGCACCGTAACCCTAATGCTAACACTAAACTTCACCCTCAACCTAAACCTCACCCTAACCCTTATCCTCACCCTAACCCTAACCCTAAACCTCACCCTAACCCTCACACGAACTCAAAACCTCAACCTAACCCTAACCCTCACACAAAACCTAACCCTCACCCTAACCCTAACCCCACCCCTCATCCTCAACGTCACACTAAACCTAAACCTAATCCTGAACCTAACCATAACCCTCACCCTCACCCTAGCCCTCACCCTAACCCTACTCCTAAACCTAAACCTCACCCGAACCCTAATCCTCACCCTAACCATAACCCTCACTCTCAACTTAAGCTTCACCCAAACACTAACCCTAACCCTTACACTCGTCCAAGCCCTCAACCTAACCTAACCCTAACCCTCAATTTCACCCTCACCCAAAACCTCTGCCTAACCATAGCACTAAGCCTAATCCTCACCCTAACCCTAACGCTCAACATAACCCTTACCCTCACCCTCACCCTAACCCTAACCCTAACCCTCACTCTAAACCTTAACCTACCCTCACCCTAACCCTCACCCTAAACCTAACCCTAACCCTCACCCTAACCCTAACCATAACCCTAACCCTCACGTTCACCCTTACCCTCACCCTAACTATAACCCTAACCCTAACCCTCACCCTAACCCTAACCCAAAACCTCAGTCTCACCTTAAACCTCTCCCTAACCCTAACCCTCACCCTAACCATAAGCCTAACTCTAACCCTAAGCCTCACCCTTACCCAAACCCTCACCCTCACCCTCACCCTAACCCTCATCCTCATCCTAGTCCTCACCCTAATCCTAACCCTAACCCTTACCCTCACCCACACCCTCAGCCTAACCCTAACCCTAAACCTAATCCTGTCCATAACGCTCACCCTCACACTAACCCTCACCATAAACCTTAATCTAACCCTAATCCTAACCCTAACCCTCACAAGAAACCTAACCCTCATCCTAACCCTAAAACTGCCACTCACCCTAACCCTCACAGTCACCCTCATCCTAACCCTAAACCTAACCATAACCCTAACAATAATCCTAACCCTAAACTTCACCCTCAACCTAAACCTAAATATAACCCTAACGGTAACCCTCACCCTAACCCTCACCCTACCACTCACTCTAAAACTCACCGTAACCATAACTCTAACCCTCACATTAAACCTAACCCTCACCCTAAACCTATCCCTACCCCTCACCTAACTGTCACCCTAATCTTAACCCTAACCCTAATCGTCACCTTATCCCTATTTCTAACCCTAACCCTCAACCTCATCCTAGCCCTCACACCAACCCTAACACTAACCCTAACCATCACACTCACCCTAATGCTAATGTTAACCCTAAACTTCACCCTCACCCTAAACCTCACCCTAACCCTTACCCTCACCCTAACCCTAAGCCTCAACCTAACCCTAACCCTCACACTAAACCTAACCCTCACCCTAACACTAACACAACCCCTCAACCTAACCCTCACCCTAAACCTAAACCTAACCCTCACCCTAACCCTAAACATGACCCTCACCCTAGCCCTCACCCTAACCCGAACCTGAACCCTAACCCTCACCCTAAACCTAACCCTCAATCTCACCTTCACCCTCACCCTAAACCTAACCTTAACCCTAACCCTCAATTTCACCCTCACCCTCACCCTTAGCCTAACCCTAGCCCTAACCCTAATATTAACCCTAACCTTCACCCTAACCCTGATGCTCACCCTAAACCTTACCCTCACCCTAACCCTAACCCTAACCCCCACCCGAACCCTAAACCTACCCCTCACCCTACCCCTCAGCCTAAACCTAATGCTAACCCTCACCCTCACCCTAACCGTAACCCTAACCCTCACACTCACTCTTGCCCTCACTCTAACCCTAATCCTCTCCCTAACCCTCACGCTAAACCTAACCCTCACTCTCACCCTAAGCCCCACCCTAACCCTAAACATAACCCTAACAGTTACCCTCGTTACCCATAATCCTAATCCTCACCCTAACCCTCATGCTAACTCTCACCCTAAACCTACCACTAACCCTCACGCTAACCCTCACCCTAAACCTACCCCTAACCGTAAACCTCCCCCTCATCCTAACCCTCACCATTAACACATACACTGACCCTCAACCTAACCCTAACCCTAACACTAACCCTAACCCTCATACTAAACTTAACCCTCACCCTAGCCCTTACACTATCCCTCAGCCTAACCATCATCTTAACCCTAAACCTAACCCTAACCCTCACCCTAACCCTAACCCGAACCCTAAAACTCACCCTCACCCTAACCATCAGCCTAACACTTAGCCTCACCCTAAAATTCACCCTAACCCTCACCCTCACTCTGAACCTCACCCTCACGCTAGCCATCACAATAACCTGAACCCTAACCCTAAATCTCAACCTAACCCTAACCCTAACCCTCACCCTTACCCTAACCTAACCCTAACCCTCACCCACACTCTAACTCTCACCCTAACCCTCACCCTCACCCTACCCCTCACCCTAAACCTCACCCTACCCCTATACTTAAACCTCACCCTCACCCTCACCCTCAGCCTAACCCTAAACCTAACACTAATCCTAAAATTAACCCTCAACCTCACCCTCAACCTAACCCTAACCCTCACCGTCACCCTCATCCTAACACTAACACTAACCCTAACCCTAACCCTAACCCTCACCCTAATTCTCATCCTAACTCTAACCCTCACCCTAACCCTCACCCTCAACCTATACCTCACCCTAACCCTTACCCTCACCCTAACCCTAACCCAACACTAACCCTAATGCTCACACTAACACTACCCCTAAAGCTAACTCAAACCCTCACAATAACCGTCACCCTAACATTTACCCTTGCCCTTACCCTAACCCTCACACTAACCCTCAACCTCACCCTCACACACAACCTCAGCCTAACCCTAACCATACTCCTCAGCCTAAGGCTCACCCTAACCCTCATCCTCACCCTAGTACTAACCCTAATCCTAACCCTAAACCTAACCCTCACCCACACCCTCAGCCTCACCCTAACCCTATACCTAATCCTATACCTAACCCTCCCCCTCACACTAACCCTCACCCTAACCCTTAACCTCACCCTAATCCTAACCCTAACCCTAACCCTCACAATAAACCTAACCCTCATCCTAACCCTAAACCTGCCACTCACCCTAACGCTCACCGTCGCCCTCATCCTAACCCTAAACCTAACCATAACCCTAACAATAACCCTAACCCTAACCTTCACCCTAACCTAACCCTAAATATAACCCTAACGGTAACCCTCACCCTAACCCTCACCCTGGCCTTAACACTGACCCTAACGCTAACCCTCAACCAAAACCTAACTATAACCCTAACCGTAACGCTCACCCTAACCCTCACCCTACCACTCACCCTTAGCCTAACCCTAATCCCTCACAGTACACCTAAGCCTCACCCTAACCCTAACCGTACCCCTCACTCTAAAACTCACCCTAACCATAACCCTAACCCTCACACTAAACCTAACCCTCACACTAAACCTAACCCTCACACTCAACCTAAACCTCACCGTAACCCTAACCCTAACCCTTACACTTACCCTAACCCTCACCCTACCCCTAACCCTACCCCTCAGCCTAACCCTCATCATTACCCTAAACCTAACCCTCACCCTCACTCTAACCCTCACCCTAACCCTTACCCTCACCCTCACCCTAATCCTCACACTAACGCTAACATTCACTCTAACCCTAACCCTCACCCTCACCCTGACCCTCACCCTCATCCTAACCCTAACCCTAACACTAATACTAACCCTAAACCTTACCCTCACCCTAACACTCACCCTAAACCTTAACCTAACAGTAACCCTAACACTAACCCTCACATTAAACCTAACCCTCACCCTAAACCTATCCCTACCCCTCAGCCTAACTGTCACCCTAATCTTAACCCTAACCCTAAACGTCACCTTATCCCTAATTCGAACCCTAACCCTCAACCTCACCCTAGCCCTCACCCCAACCCTAACACTAACCCTAACCCTCCCCCTCACCCTAACGCTAATGTTAACCCTAAATTTCACCCTCACCCTAAACCTCACCCTAAACCTCACCCTAACCCTTACCCTCACCCTAACCCTAAGCCTCAACCTAACCCTAAACCTCACACTAAACCTAACCCTCACCCTAACACTAACCCAACCCCTCAACTTCACCCTCACCCTAAACCTAAACCTAACCCTCACACTAACCCTAACCCTGACGCTCACCCTAGCCCTCACCCTAACCCTAATCCTAACCCTAACCCGAATCTGAACCCTAATCCTCAACCTAACCCTAACCCTCACTGTCACCTTAACTATCACCCTAACCCAAACCCACAATTTCAGCCTCACCCTCACCCTCAGCCTAACCCTCATCCTAACCCTAAACCTAACCCTAACCCTCATCCTAACCTTAATCCTAAACCTTACCGTATCCCTAACCCTCACCCTCACCCTGACCCTGACCCTCAGCCTAACCCTAAACCAAACCCTCATCCGAACCCTAAACCTCACATTCACCCTCACCCTAACCCTAACCCTAACCCTCACCCTCAGCCTAACCATCAACCTCACCCTAACCTCACCCTAACCCTAACCCTAACTCTAACCCTAACACTCACACTAAACCTAACCCTCAACCTATCCATAACCCTAACCCTAACCCTTACCTTCACCCTCACACACACGTTCAGCGGAACCCTAAATGTACCCCTCAGCCTAACACTCACCCTAACCCTAATCCTAACCTTAACCCTCACCCTAACCCTATCCCTCACCCTAACCGTTATCTCATCCTAACCCTAACCCTAATACTAACCCTACCTTCACACTAAACCTAACCCTCAAACTAACCATAACTCTACTCCTTAACCTAACCCTCACACTAAACCTAAAACCTACCCTCACCCTAACCCTAACCCTAACCCTAACCCTCACCTCATCCTAGCCCTCACCCTAACCCTGATCCGAACCCTAACCCTCACCCTCACCCTAACCCTCGCCCTAACCCTTACCCTCACCTGAAACCTAACCCTAATCCTAACGCTAACGCTCAACCTAACCCTCACCCAAACCCTAACCCTAAACCTAACCCTCACCATAATGCTCACACTAAACCTTACCCTCAACCTAACCCTAACTGTCACCCTAACACTAACACTCACTCTCAGCAAAACCCTCACCCTAACACTTACCCTCACCTTAACCCAAATCTTAAGCCTAACCCTCACACTAACCCTAACCCTCAACCTAACCCTAATCCTATCCCTCATCCTAACACTCATCCTAACCCTAAACCTAACCCAAACCCTCACCGTAACCCTAATCGTAACCTTAACCCGCACCCTAACCCTAATCCTAACCCTTAACCTCACCCTAAACCTAACCCTATCCATAACCATAATACTTACCCTCACCCTCAACCTCACCCTAACTCTAACACTAACCCTAAACATAACTCTCACCCTCAACCTTACCCTATCCCTCACCCTAACCCTTACCCTAACCCTAAACTTAACCCTAAACCTAACCCTCACCTTAACCCTCACCCTAACCCTCACCCTAACCCTAACCATCACAATAACCCTAACCCTATCCCTCATCCTAACCCTTATCCTATTCCTAACCCTAACACTCACATTAACCCTTACCCTAAACCTAACCCTCACACGCACCCTCACCCAAACCCTAACCTTCAGTCTACCCGGAACCCTCACCCTCACCCTAAAACTCACTTTCACCCTAAACATTACCCTAACGCTAACCCTAACCTTAAGCCTCACCCTAATCCTAACCCTCACCCTCACCATCACCCTCATCCAAACCCTAACCCTAAACCTAAGCATCACCCTCACCTCAGCCTAACCCCAACCCTAACCCTCACGCAAAATCTTACCCTCACCCTCACCCTAAGCATCACCCTCGGCCTAAACATCACCCTAAAACTAACCATCTCCCTAACTCTAACCCTAACCTTCACCCTAACCCTAACACTCACCCTAACCCTCACCCTCACCCTGATCCTCACCCTAACCCTAACCCTAAACCTTACCTTAACCCTACACTTCACCATCACCCTCACCCAAATCCTCACACTCACCCTAGCCCTCACCCTAACCCTAAACCTAAACCTAAACCTCACCTCACCCTCACCTTTACCCTAAAACTTACCCTAACCCTCACCCTAAACCTAACTCTCATACTAATGGTAACCATCACCAGAAACCTATCCCTAATCCTCACCCTTATGCTAACCAAAACTCTAAACTTCACCGTAACCCTCACCCTAACTCTTACCTTCACCCTCACCCTAACCCTCACCTTAAACCTAACCCTCACAATAACCCTAACCCTATCCCTCATCCTAACCCTCATCCTAACCCTAACCCTAACCTTCACCCTAATCCTCTCCCTAAACCTAACCCTCACCTACACCCTAACCCTCAGTCTTACCCGAACCCTGACCCTCAGCCTAAACCTCAACCTCACCTTAAATATCACCCTAACTCTAACCCTTACCCTAACCTTAAGCCTAACACTTACCCTATCCCTAACCCTCACCATCACCCTCCCCCTCACCCACTGCCTAACCCTAAACCTAACCCTATCCCTCACCTACACCATCAACCTAACCCTTACCCTAACCCTCACCCTAACCCTAACCCTCACCTTAAACCTAACCCTCACCCACAGCCTAAACCTCCCTTTCACTTTCACCCTCAAGCTCACCCTCACCCTAACCCTCACCTTAACCCTAACCCTAACCCATACCCTAACCTTAACCCTCACCCTCAACCTCACCCACACCCTAACCCTCAGTCTCACCCGAACCCGAACCCTAGCCCTCACCCTAACACTAACCCTAAACCTAACCCTCACCCTCACTCTCACCCTAACCCAGAACCTCAGCCTCACCATAACCCTAATGCTAACCCTAATCCTCACCCTCACCCTCACTCTAACCCTAACCCTCACCCTCACCCTAACACTAACCCTCACCCTAACCCAACACTCATCCTAACCTTCACGGTCACCCTGATCCTCACCCTAACCCTAACTCTAACCATCAGCCACATCCTCACCCTCACCCTAGCCCTCACCCTAACCCTAAGCCTAACCCTAACCCAAAACGTCACCCTCAACATAACCCTAACCCTAAAACTAAACCTAACCCTCACCTTCACCCTCAACCTAACCCTTACCCGAACACTAACCCTAAATCTCACCCTCACCCTCACCCCAACCCTAACCCTAACCCTCACCATAACCCTAACCCTAACCCTTACCCAAAACCTGACCCTCACCCTAAACCTTACCCTCACCCTCACCCTAACCCTAACCCTCACACTAACACTAACCCTCACACTACCCTAACGCTAACCCTCAGCCTAACCCTCGTCCTAAACCTAAACCTAACCCAAACTCTCAACCTCACTCTCATTCTAACCCTCACCCTCAACCTAGCCCTCAACCTAACCCTAAACCTAACCCAAAACATCACCGTGACATTCACCCTCAACCTAACCCTATCCCTAACCCTAAACCTAAACCTAACCCTCACCCTCACCCTAAACCTCAACCTAACCTTAACGCTAACCCTAACCGTCACCCTCACCCTAAACCTCAACCTAACCTTAACCCTAACCCTAACCCTAACCCTACACCTAACCCTACCCCTCAGCCTAACCCTCATCCTAAACCTAAACCTAACCCTCTCCCTCATTCTAACCCTCACCCTAACACTTACCCTCACCCTCAACCTAATCCTCACCCTAACCCTAACATTCATCTTAACTTTAACTCTCACATTTTCCCTGACCTACACCCGCATCCTAACCCTAGCCCTAACACTAATGCTAACCCTAACACTCACCCTCACCCTAACCCTACCCCTAACCCTCACCCTCACCGTAAATTTCAATCCGAACCCGAAACCTAACACTAACCCTCACCCTAAACCTAACTCTCATCCTAACCTTCCCGGTCACCCTGATCCTCCCACTAACCCTAATACTCACCCTACCCCTAACACTCACTCTCAACTTAACCCTCACCCTAACCCTAACCCTACCCCTAACCTTTACACTAGCCCTAGCCCTCAACCTAACCCTAACCCTAACCCTCAATTTCACCCTCACCCTCACAATCAGCCTAACCCTAGCACTAACCCTAATCCTAACCCTAACCCTAACCTTCACTCTAACACTCACCCTAACCCTTACCCTCACGCTAACCCTAACCCTAACCCTAACCCTCACACTAAACCTAAGCCTCACCCTAACCGTAACCCTACCCCTCAGCCTAACTGTCACCCTAACCTTAACCCTAACCCTAATCCTCACCTTATCTCTAACTCTAACCCTAACCATCATTCTAAGCCTCACCCTCACCCTAAACCTCAACCTAACCTGTACCCTCACCTCAACCCTAACCCTAAACCTCCCACTCAGCCTAACCCTAAACCTAATCCTAACCCACACCCTCACCCTCACCCTCACCATAAACCTAACCCTAAACCTAACCCTCTCCCTCAACCTCACCCTCACCATAACCCTAAAAATAACCCTAAACCTAACCCTAACCCTAACCCTCACACTCACCAAGACCCTAACCCTCATTCTCACCCTAACCCTAACACTAATGAGAACCCTAACCCTTACCCTCACTCTAACACTCAACCTAACCCTAATCCTAACCCTAACCCTAAACCAAACCCTAACCCTTACACTACACCTAAGCCTCACCCTATCCCTAACCCTAACCCTCACCCTAAACCTAACCCTTAACCTCACCCTAAACCTCACCCTAACCTTAACCCTAACCCTAACTCTCACCCTACCCCTAACCCTACCCCTCAGCCTAAACCTCATCCTAACCCTAAACCTAACCGTCTCCCTCACACTAACCCTCACCCTAACCCTTACACTCACCCTCACCCTAATCCTCAAACTAACCCTAACATTCACCCTAAACCTAACCCTCTCCCTCACCCTGACCCTCACCCTCATCCTAACCATAACCCTAACACTAATGCTAACCCTTACCGTTACCCTCACTCTAACACTCAACCTAACACTTACGCTCACCCTAACCCTAACCCTAACCCTCACACTAAACCTAACCCTCACCCTAACCTTCAGCCTGTCACCCTAACCTTAACCCTAACCCTAATCCTCACCCTATCCCTAAATCTAACCCTAACCTTCATCCTCACCCTAGTCCTCACCCCACCCCTAAAACTAACCCTAACCTTCACCCTCACCCTTACGCTAATGTTATCCATAAACTTCACTCTCACCCTAACCCTCACCCCAAAATTTACCCTCACCCTAACCCTAACCCTCACCCTCACCCTAACGCTTATGTTAACCCTAAACTTCACCTTCACCTTAAGCCTCACCCCAAACTTTACCTTCACCCTAACCCTAACCCTCACCCTCACCCTAACGCTAATGTTGACCCTAAACTTCACCCTCACCCTAACCCTCACCCTCAACCTAACCCTAACCCTCACCCTCACCCTAACACTCACCCTAAAACTTACTCCCACTGTAACCCTAATTCTAACACTAAACTTCACCCTCAACCTAACCCTCACCCTAACCCTTATCCTCACCATAATCCTAACCCTAAACCTCACCCTAACCCTCACACAAACTCAAAACCTCTACCTAACCCTAACCCTCACACTAAACTTTACCCTCACCCTAACCCTAACGCTAACCCTCAACCTCACCATCACCCTAAACCTAAACCTACCCTGACCCTAACCATAACCCTCACCCTCACCCTAGCCCTCACCCTAACCCTACTCTTAACCCTAAACCTGACCTGAACCCTAATCCTCACCCGAACCCTAAGCCTCACTCTCACCTTAACCTTCACCCTAATCCAAACCCTAACCCTTACACTCGTCCTAGCCCTCAATCTAAACCTAACCCTAACCCTCAATTTCACCCTCACCCTCACCCTCTGCCTAACCCTAGCCCTAACCCTAATCCTAACCCTAATCCTCACCCAAACCATAAAGCTCACCATAACCCTTACCCTCACCCTAACGCTAACCTTAACCCTAACCCTCACTCTAAACCTAACCCACACCCTAACCCTAAACCTACCCTCACCCTACGCCTCACCCTAAACCTAACCCTAACCGTCACCCTAACCGTAACCATAACCATAACCCTCACACTCATCCTTGCCTTCACCCTAATTCTAATCCTAACCCTAATCCTCACCCTACCCCTAACCCTCACTCTAACCCAAAACCTCACTCTCACCCTAAGCCCCACCCTAACCCTAAACCTAACCCTAACACTTACCCTCATGCTAACCCTCACCATAACCCTAACCCTCACACTAAACCTCACTCTAAACCTAAACCTAACCCTAAAACTTACCCTCACCCTAACCCTCACCATTAACACTTACACTGACCCTCACCCTAACCATCACACTAACCCTAAACCTCACCCTAACCCTAAAAACCCTCACCCTCAACCTCACCCTCACCCTCAGCCTAACCCTAAAATTAACCCTAATCCTAACCCTAACCCTCACCCTCACCCTCACCCTAACCCTGACCCTAACCCTCACACTCACCTAAACACTAACCCAAACCCTCACCCTCACCCTAATCCTCATCCCAAACCTAACCTTCACCCTCTCCTTCACAATCACCCTAACGCTAACCCTAAACCTCACCCTAACCCTAAGCCTAACTAGTACCCTAAACCTCACCCTAAACCAAACCCTCACCCTCACTCTCACCCTAAACCTCATCCTCACCCTAGTTCTCACCCTAATCCTAACCCTAACCCTCACCCTCACCCTCACCCTCAGCCTAACTCTAACCCTAACCCTAATCCTATCCCTAACACTCACCCTCACCCTAAACCTCACGCTAACACTTAACCTAACGCTAACATTCACCCTAACCCTAACCCTCACCCTCACCCTCACCCTCACCCTCATCTTAACCCTAACCCTAACACTAATGCTAAACCTAACCCTTACCCTCACACTAACACTCACCCTAAACCTCAACCTCACCCTAACACTCACCTCAAACCTTACTCGCACCGTAACACTAATGCTAACACTAAACTTTACCCTCAACCAAACCCTCAACCTAACCCTTATCCTCACGCTAACCCTAACCCTCAACCTCACCCTAACCCTCAAACAAACCCAAAAACTCAACCTAACCCTAACCCTCACCCTAACACTAACACAACCCTTCAACCTCTCCCTCACCCTAAACCTAAACCCTAACACTGACCCTCACCTTAGCCCTCACCCTAAACCTAATCCTAACCCTAACCCTTGACTGAAACCTAATCCTCACCCTAACCCTAACCCTCACTCTCACCTTAACCCTTACCCTAACCCTAACCCTAACCCTAACACTTACACTCGCCCTAGCCCTCAAACTAACCCTAACCCTAACCCTCAATTTCACCCTCAGCCTAACCCTAGCCCTAACCCTAATCCTAACCCTAATCCTCACCCTAACGCTAAACCTACCCCTCACTCTACCACTCACCCTAAACTTAACCCTAACCCTCACCCTAACCCTAACCATAACCCTAACCCTCACACTCACCCTTGCCCTCACCCTAACCCTAATGCTAACCCTAACCCTCACCCTAAACCTAACCCTCACTCTAACCCTAACCCTCACTCTCATCTTAAGCCCCACCCTAACCCTTACACTTACCCTCACCATAACCCTAACCCTTACCCTAACCCTCACCCTAACCCTCACCCTAAACCTTACCCTAACCCTAAACCTCACCCTCACCTTAAACCTCACCATTAACCCTTACACTGACCCTCACCCTAACCCTCACACTAACCCTAAACCTCACCCTAACCCTAAACTTAACCTTCATCCTCAACCTCATCCTTACCCTCAGCCTCTCCCGAGACCTAACCTAATCCTAACCCTAACTTTCACCCTCACCCTCACCCTAAACCTGACCCTAACCCTCACAGACACCCTTACCCTCACCCTCATCCTAACCCTCACACTAACCCTAACCCTCACCCTCACTGACACCCTCAGCCTAATCTTAAGCCTACCCCTCAGTCTAACACTCACCCTAACCTTAACCCTAACCCTAACCCTCACCCTAACACTCACGCTAACCCTAACCCTCACCCTAACCCTGACCCTAAAACTAACCCTAACCCTCATACTAATCTTAACCCTCACCCTAGCCCTAGCCCTAACCCTCAATTAACCATTATCCTAACCCTAAACCTAACCTTAATCCTCACCCTAACCCTCACCCTCACCTTAGCCCTCAGCCTAATTCTAATCCTAAACCTATCCCTCTCCCTAACCCTAACCCTCATCCTCACCCTGAACCTCACCCTCACGTTGAACCTCACCCTAACCTTAACCCTAACCCTAAACCTCAACCTAACCCTAAACCTATCCCTCACCCTCACCCTAACCCTAACCCTAACACTCACCCTCACTCTAACCCTTACCCTCACCCTAACCCTAACACTCAACCTCACCCTAAACCTCACACAAACCCTAAAATTCACCCTAACCCTCACCCTCACCCTCAGCCTAACCCTAACCCTAACCCCAATCATAATCCTAACCCTCACCCGCAACCTAACCCTCCCCATAACCCTTACCCTCACCCTAACCCAAACCATAACCCTAATCTTCACACTAAACCTATCCTGCACCCTAACCCTAAACGTATCTCTCAACCTAACCCTAACCCTAAACCTAACCCTAACACTCACCCTAACCCTAACCCTAAACCTCCCACTCACCCTAGCCCGCAACCTAACCCTAACCCTCACCCTAACCCTAACCCTCACAATAACCCTAACCCTAAGTGTCACCCTTACCATAATCCTAACCCTAACACTACCCTTCACCCTAACCCTCACCCTAAAGCATACTCTAAACCTCACCCTAAACCTAACCCTAACCCTCACCATCACCCTAGCCCTATCCCTAACACTAATCCTAACCCTAACCCTCACCCTAAAACTAAATCTCACCCTAACCCTAACCCTCATTCTCACCCTACGCCGAACCCTAACCCTAACTCTGAAACTTACAATCACCCTAAACCTCACCCTAACCCTAACCCTAATCCTAACCATCACCCTAACCCTCACCCTAACATTAACCCTAACCCTCACCCTTACAATAACCCTGGCTGTTAACCCTTACCCTCACCCCAACCATCACAATAACCCTAAACCTCACCCTACCCCTAACCTTAAACCTCACCCTCACCCTCAAACTCACCATCAGCCTCACCCTATACTTAACCCTAATCCTAACCCTAACCCTCAAACTCACCCTCACCGTAACCCTAACCCTAACCCTCACCCTCAACCTACACTTTACCCTAACCCTTACCCTCTCCCTAACCATAACCCTAACACTAGCCCTAATGCTCACACTAACACTACCCCTAAAGCTAACCCTAACCGTCACAATAACCCTCACCCTAACACTAAACCTAATCCTCACCCTATCCCTAACCCTACACCTAACACTAACACTCACCCTAGCCCTCACCTTAACCCTAAACCTAACCCTAAACCTCACCCTCACCCTCACCCTCAGCCTAACCCTAACCCTAACCCTAATCCTAACCCTAACCCTCACACTCACCCTCACCCTAACCCTAACCATAAACCTTAACTTCCCCCGAACCCTAACCCGCTCCCTAACCCTCACACTAAACCTAAACCTCAATTTAACCATAACCATAACCCTAACCCGAACATTCACCGTCACAGACACGCTCAGCCTAACCCAAACCGCACCCCTCAGCCTAACGCTCACCATAATCCTAATCCTAACCTTAAGCCTCACCCTAACCCTAACCCTCACGCTAACCCTTATCCTCATACTAACCCTAACCCTAATCCTAATGGTAACCCTCATCCTCACCCTTACCATAACCCTCACCCTAACACTCATGCTAACACTAACCCTCACTCTAACCCTAATCCTCACCCTAACTCTAAACCTAACCCTAACAAACACACTAAACCTAAGCCGCACTCTGACCCTAAACCTACACCTCTCCCTAACCCTCACCCTAACCCGAACCCTAAACCTCACCATAACACTAAATCTCACCTTCATCCTAGCCCTCACCCTAACCCTAATTCTAACCCTAACCCTCACCTTAACCCTCTCCCCCACCCTCACCTTAACCCTCGCACTCTCCCTAACCCTCACCCTAAACCTAACCCTAACCATAACCCTCACCCTAAACTCACCCTAACCCTAACCCTAACCCTCACCCTCAGCATAGCCCTCTCCCTAACCCTAAACCTAACCCTAACCCTCATCCTCACCCTAAGCCTAATGCTAATCCTAACCTTCAACCTCACCCTAACCCACTCCCTAACACTAACCCTCACCCTAAACCTAACCCTCACCCTCACCATAACACTCACCATAACTCTTACCCTCACCCTCACCCTAACCCTCACCATAATATTAACCCTAACCCTAATGCTAACCCTACCCCTCAAACTCACCCTAACCCAAAACCTAAAACTTACCCTCACCCTTACCCTAACCCTAACACTAACCCTAACCCTCATACTAACCTTAACACTCACCCTAGCCCTAACACTATCCCTCAGCCTAACCATCATCCTAACACTAAACCTAACCCTAACCCTCACCCTAACCCTAACGCGAACCCTAACCCGAACCCTAAAACTCACTCTCACCCTAACCATCACCCTAACACTTAGCCTCACCCTAAAACTCACCCTAACCCTAATCCTCACCTTAACCCTCACCCTCACCCTAGCCCTCAGCCTAATTCTAATCCTAAACCTATCCCTCAGCCTAACCCTAACCCTCACCCTCACCCTGAACCTCACCCTCATGCTAGCCCTCACAATAACCTGAACCCTAACCCTAAACCTCAACCTAACACTAACCCTCACCCTTACCCTAACCCTCACCCTCACTTTAACCCACACCCTAACCCTTACCCTCACCATAACCCTAACCCTCAACCTGACCCTAACCCTCACACAAACTCAAAACCTCACCCTAACCCTAACCCTCACACTAAACCTAACCCTCACCCTAACCCTAATCCTACTCCTCAACCTCACACTCACCCTAAACCTAAACCTAACCCTGACCCTAACCATAACCCTCACCCTCACCCTAGCCTCACCCTAACCCTACCACTCACCATAACCCTTACCCTCACCCTAACCCAAACCCTAACCTTTACTCTAAACCTAAGCTCACCCTAACCCTAAACCTGCCCTCAACCTAACCCTCACCCTAAACCTAACCCTAACCCTAACCCTCACACTCACCCTTGCCCTCACCCTAACTCTAATCCTAACCCTAAATGAAAACCTAACCCTAATCCTCACACTAACCCAAACCCTCACTCTCACCCTAAGCCCCACCCTAACCCTAACCCTAACCCAAACCCTCACCATAACCCTATCCCTCACACTAACCCTCACCCTAAACCTAACCCTAACCCTAAACCTCACCCTTACCCTAACCATCACACTAACCCTAAACCTCACCCTAACCCTAAACTTAACCCTCACCCTGAACCTGACCCTCACCCTCAGCTTAACCCTAAACCTAACCCTAATCCTAACCCTACCCCTCACCCTCACCCTCACCCTAACCCTTACCCTAAACCTCACACTCACCCTAACACAAACACAAACCCTAACCCTCTCCCTAATACTCATCCTAACGCTAACCTTCACACTCTCCCTCACCCTCACCCTAACGCTAAACCTAAACCTCACACTAACCCAAACCCTCACCCTCACCCTCAGCCTAACCCTAACCCTAACCCTAACACTAATCTTCACACTAAACCTATCCTGCACCCGAACCCTAAACCTACCTCTCACCCTAACCCTCAACCTAAACCTAAACCTAACCCTCACCATATCCCAAACCCTAACCCTAAAACTCCCACTCACCTTAGCCCGCAACCTAACCCTAACCCTCACTCTAACCCTAACCCTCACAATAACCCTAAACCTAACTGTCACCCTGAAAGTCACCCTTACCATAACCCTAACCCTAACCCTAACCCTCACCCTAAAGCTAACCCTAAACCTCACCCTAGCCCTCCCCCTAACACTAATCCTAACCCTAACCCTCACCCTAAAACTAAATCTCACCCTAACCCTAATCCTCACTCTCACCCTACGCTGAACCCTAACCCTTATCCTCACCCTAAACTTCACACTAACACTAACCCTAATCCTAACCCTCACCCTAACCCTCACCCTAACCATAACCTTAACCCTAACCCTCACCCTCACCCTAACCCTCAACATTAATCCTTACCCTCACACTCACCCTAGCCCTCAGACTAACCCTAAACCTCACGCTACCCCTAACCTTAAACCTCACCCTCACCCTCACCCTCACTCTCAGCCTAACCCTAAACCTAACCCTAATCCTAAAACTAACCCTCAACCTCACCCTCACCCTAACCCTAACCCTCACCTTCACCCTCATCCTAACACTAACACTAACCCTAACCCTAACCCTCACCCTAATTCTCATCCTAACCCTAACTCTCATCCTAACCCTCACCCTCAACCTAAACCTCACCCTAACCCTTAACTTCACCCTAACCCTAACCCTAACCCTAACACTACCCCTAATGCTCACACTAACACTTCCCCTAAATCTAACCCTAACCCTCACAATAACCCTCACCTTAACCCTTACCCTTGCCTTTACCCTAACCCTCACACTAACCCTAACCCTCACCCTCACAAACACCCTCAGCCTAAACCTAACCATACTCCTCAGCATAACGTTCACCCTAACCCTAACGCTAACACTAATCCTCACCCTATCCGTAACCCTAAACCTAAACCTCACCCTCACCCTAACCCTCACCCACACCCTAACCCTCACAGTAACCCTAACCTCACTCTAACCCTAACCCTAAACCTCCCATTACACCTAAACCTCAACCTAACCGTAACCCTTACCCTAACCCTAACCCTCACCCTCACACACATGCTCAGCCTAACCCTAAACGTAACCCTCAGCCTAACGTTCACCCTAACCCTAATCCCAACCTTAACCCTCAACCTAACCCTAACCCTCACCCTAAGCCTTCCCTCATCCTAAACCTAACCCTAGTCCTAATCCTAACCTTCACACTAAACCTAACCCTCAACCTAAACATAACCCTACTCCTCAACCTAACCCTCAGCCTAAACCTAAAACCTACCCTCATCCTAACCCTAACCCTAACCCTAAACCTCACCTCATGCTAGCCTTCACCGTAACCCTGATCCAAACACTAAACCTCACCCTATCCCTAACTGTCACTATCACCATAACTCTCACCCTAACCCTTACCCTCACCCGAAACCTAACCCTATTCCTAACGCTAACCCTCACCCTAACACTCATCCTAACCCTAACCCTAAACCTAACCCTCACACTAATGCTCACACTAAACGTTACCCTCATGCTAACCCTAACTGTCACCCTAACCCTAAACCTCACTCAGCATAATCCTCAACCTAAATCTTACCCTCACCTTAACCCGAAACCTAAGCCTAACCCTCACACTAACCCTAACCCTCAACCTAACCCTAAACCTATCCCTCATCCTAACACTCATCCTAACGCTAAACCTAACCCAAACCCTCACCCTAACCCTAACCATAACCCCAATCCACACCTTAACCCTTATCCTACCCCTCAACCTCACCCTAAACCTAACCCTATCCCTAACTGTAATACTAACCCTAACCCTCACCCTCAACCTCATCCTAACTCTAGCACTAACCCTAAACCTAACTCTCACCCTCACCCTCACCCTATCCCTCACCCTAACCCTTAACCTTACCCTAACCCTAACCCTAAGCTTAACCCTCACCCTAACCCTCACCCTATCACTCACCCTAAACCTAACCCTCATAATAACACTAACCATATCCCTCATCCTAAACCTAACCCTAACACTCACACTAACCCTTACCCTAACCCTAACCCTCAACCGCACCCTCACCCACACACTAACCCTCAGTCTCACCGGAACCCTCCCCTTCCCCTAACACTCACTTTCACCCTAAACATTACCCTAACCCTAACCCTCACCCTCACCCTCACCCTCACCCTAACCCTAACCTTAACCCTCAACCTAACCCTAAGCCTCACCCTCACCCTCACCCTCAGCCAAACCCTAACCCTAAAACTAAGCATCACCCTCACCTCACCCTAACCCTAACCCTAACCCTCACTCGAACTCTCACACTCACCCTCACCCTAAGAATCACCCTCAGCCTAAACATCACCCTAAAACTAACCCTCTCCCTAACCCTAACCCTAACCTTCACACTAACCCTAACTCTTACCCTAACCCTCACCCTCACCCTGATCCTCACCCTAACACTAACCCTAACCCTTACCATAACCCTACCCCTCAACATCACCCGAACCCTCACACTCACCGTAGCCTTCACCCTCACCTTAACCCTAAACCTAACACTATACCTCACCCTCACCTCACCCTTACCCTAAACCTAACAGTAATCCTCAGCCTAACCCTCACCCAAACCCTAACCCTAACCCTAACACTCACCCTAACCCTTACCCTAACCCTAACCCTCACCCGCAACCTAACCCTAACCGTTAACCCAATCCTCTCCCTAAACCTAACCGTCACCCACACCCTAACCCTCAGTCTCACCCGAACCCTGACCCTCAGCCTAACCCTCAACCTTACCCTCAATGTCACCCTAACTCTAAGCCTCACCCAAACCCTAAGCCTAACAATCACCCTAACCCTAACCCTCAACATCACCCTCCCCCTCACCCACAGCCTAACCCTAAACCTAACCATAACCCTCACCTGCACCATCAAACTAACCCTCATCCTAACCAGAACCCTAACCCTAAACCTCACCTTAAACCTAACCCAAACCCACACACTAAACCTCAGTTTCACCTTCACCCTCAACCTCACCCTCACCCTAACCCTCACCTTAACCCTAACCCTAACCCGTACCCTAACCCTAACACTCACCCAAACCCTCACCCACACCCTAACCCTCAGTCTCATCCGAACCAGAACCAAAACCCTAGCCCTCACCCTAACACTAACCCTAAACCTAACCCTAAACCTCAACCTCACCCTAACCCTAACCATAAACCTCACTCTCACCCTCACCCTCACCCTAACCCTAACCCACACCCTCACCCTAACTCTCATCCTAAACTTCATGGTCACACTAATCCTCACCCTAACCCTAACAATAACCCTTACCCTAACCCTCAACCTCATCCTCACCCTCACCCAAACCCTCACTCTCAGCCTAGCCCTCACCCTAACCCTCACCCTAATCCAAAACCTCACCCTCACCCTCACCCTCAACCTAAACCTAACCCTAAAACTAATCCTAACCCTAACTCTCATCTTCAACCTCAACCTAACCCTTACCCTAACCCTAACCCTAAACCTCAACCTCACCCTAACACTAACCCTATCCCTAACCCTCACCCTAACCCTAACCCTCACCTTCACCCTCAACCTAACCCTTACCCTAACCCTAAACCTAAACCTCACCCTCACCCTCACCCTCACCCTCACCCTAACCCTAACCCTCACCCTAACCCTCACCCTAACCCTAACCCTCAACCAAAACCTAACCCTCACCGTAAACCTTACCCTTACCCTAACCCTAACCCTCACACTGACCCTAAACCTCACACTACCCTAATGCTACCCCTCAGCCTAACCCATATCCTAAACCTAAACCTAACCCAAACCCTCAACCTCACCCTCACGCTAACCCTCACCCTCAACCTAGCCCTCACCCTAACCCTAAACCTAACCCAAAAGGTCACCCTCACACTCACTCTCAATCTAACCCTAAACCTAACCATAATCCTAAACCTCAGCCTCACCCTCACCCTAAACCTCACCCTAACCTTAACCCTAACCCTTACCCTCACACTTACCCTAACCCTCACCCTACACCTAACCCTACCCCTCAGCCTAACCCTCATCCTAAACCTCTCCCTCACTCTAACCCTCACCCTAACACTTAACCTACCCTCACCCTAATCCTCACACTAACCCTAACATTCAAGGGAACACTAACCCTCCCCATCACCCTGACCCTCACACTCATCCTAACCCTAACCCTAACAATAATGCTAACCATAACCCTGACCCACTCTCTAAAACTCACCCTAACCCTTAAACTCACCCTAAACCTAAACCTAACCCAAACCCTCACACTAAACCTAATCCTCACCCTAATCCTAACCCTCACTCTCACCCTAACACTAACCCTAACCCTCACCCTAAACCTAACCCTCACCCTCACCCTAAACCTCACCCTAACCCTAACCCTAACCCTAACCCTCACACATACCCTCACACATACCCTAACCCTCACCCTACCCCTAACCCTACCCCTTAGCCTAACCCTCATCCTAACACTAAACCTAACCTTCTCCCTCACTCTAAACCTTACCCTCACCCTCACCCTAATCCTCAAACTAATGCTAACATTCACCCTAACCCTAACCCTAAAACTAATGGTAAACCTAACCCTTGCCCTCACTCTAACACTCAACCTAAACCTTAACCTCACCCTAACCCTAACCCTAACCCTCACACTAAACCTAACCCTCACCCTAACCCTAACCCTAACCCTCAGCCTAAACCTCAACCTAACCTTAACCCTAACCCTAATCCTCACCCTATCCCTAAATCTAACCCTAACCCTCAACCTCACCCTAGACCTCACCCCAACCCTAACGCTAACCCTAACCCTCACCCTCACCCTAACGCAAAAGTTAACCCTAAACTTCACCCTCACCCTAAACCTCACCCTAACCCTTACCCTCACACTAACTCTAATCTCACCCTCACCCGAACACTCACCCAAAACCTTACTCGCACCGTAACCCTAGTGCTAACACTAAACTTCACCCTCAACCTAACCCTCACCGTAACCCTTATCCTGACTTTACCCTAACCTCAACCTCACCCTAACCCTCCCACGAACCCAAAACCTCAACCTAACCCTAACTCTCACCCTAACACTAACACAACCCCTCATCCTCACCCTCACCCTAAACCTGAACCTAACCCTCACACTAAACCTTACACTGACCCTCACCCTAGCACTCACCCTAACCCTAATCCTAACCCTAACCCTAACCTGAACCCTAATCCTCACTCTAACCCTAACCTTCACTCTCACCTTAACCCTCACCCTAACCCTAATACTAACACTAACCCTAACCATAACCATAACCCTCAAACTAGTCCTCAATCTAACCCTAACCCTAACCCTCAATTTCACCCTCAGCCTAACCCTAACGCTAACCCTAATCCTAACCCTAATCATCACCCTAACCCTTACTCTCACTTGAAACCTAACCCTAACCCTAAACCTCAACCTAACCCTAAACCTACACCTCACCCTAACCCTCACCCTAAACCTAACCCTAACCCTCACCCTAACCCTAACCCTAACCTTAACACTCCCACTCAACCTAGCCCGATACCTAACCCTAACCCTCACCCTAACCCTAACCCTCACAATAACCCTAACCCTAACTCTCACCCTAAGTGTCACTCTTACCCTAATCCTAACACTAACCCTACCCCTCACCCTACCCCTCACCCTAAAGCTAACCCTAAAACTCACCCTAACCCTAATCCTAACCCTAACCCTCAACCTCACCCTAGCCCTTGCCCTAACACTAATCCCAACCCTAACCCTCACTCTAAACCTAAATCTCACCCTAAACCTAAACCTCACTCTCACCCTACACCCAACACTTACCCTAACCCTAAACCTTACAATCACTCTAAATCTCACCCTAACCCTAATCCTAATCCTAACCCTCACCCTAACCTTAACTCTAACCCTCACCCTAATCCTAAACCTAACCATTAACCCTTAACCTCACCCTCACCCTAACCCTCACAGTAACCCTAAACCTCACCCTACCCCTAAGCATAAACCTCACCCTCACCCTCACCCTCACTCTCAGCCTAACCCTAAACCTATCCCTAACCCTAACCCTACCCCTCAACCTCACCCTCACCCTAACCCTAACCCTCACCTTAACCCTCATCCTAACACTAACACTAACCCTAACCCTAACCCTCACCCTAATTCTCATCCTAACCCTAACCCTCATCCTAACCCTCACCCTCAACCTAGACCTCACCCTAACCCTTACCCTCACCCTAACCATAAACCTGACACAAACCCTAATGCTCACACTAACACTTCCCCTAAAGCTAAACCAAACCCTCACAATAACACTCAGCCTAACACTAAACTTAATCCTCACCCTATCCCTACCATTAAACCTAAACCTCACCCTCACCCTAGCCCTCACCTTAACCCTAAATCTAACATTAACCCTCACCCTCACCCTAACCCTCACCTACACACTAACACTCACAATAACCCTAACCCTCACCCTAACCCTAAACCTACCCCTCAGCCTAACCCTCATCCTAACCCTAAGCCTAACGCTAACCCTCATCCTAACCCTAACTGTAAAACTAACCCTAACCCTCACCCTCACCCTCACCCTCAGCCTAACCCTAACCCTAATACTAATCCTAAAACTAACCCTCACACTCACCCTCACCCTAACCCTAACCCTAACCGTCACCCTCACCCTAACCATCACCCCCACCCTAACCCTCACCCTAAACCTTACCCTAACCCTAACCCTAACCCTCACACTAAACCTAACCCTCAACCTAACCATAAACCTAACCCTAACCCTAACCTTCACCCTCACAGAAACTCAGCCTAACCCTAACCCCACCCCTCAGCCTAAAGCTCACCCTAACCCTAATCCTAACTTTTACACTCACCCTAACCCTAACCCTCACCCTAAACCTTACAATCATCCTAACCCTAACCCTAATCCTAACCCTAACCTTCACACTAAACCTAACCCTCAACTCAACCTAACCATAACCCTACTCCTCAACCTAACCCTCACCCTAAACTTAAAACCTACCCTCACCCTAACCTTAACCCTTACCCTAACCCTCACCTCATCCTAGCCCTCACCCTAACCCTGATCCGAACCCTAACCCTCACCTGAACCCTAACCATCACCCTAACCCTAACCATCACCCTCACCCTATCCCTCAGCCTAACCATTACCCTCACCCGAAACCTAATCCTAACCCTAACGCTAACCCTCACCCTAACTCTCACCCTAACCCTAATCCTAAAACTAACCCTCACCCTAATGCTCACACTAAAACTTATCCTCACCCTAACCCTAACCGTCACACTATCCCTAACCCTCACTCTCACCATAAACCTCACCCTAACTCTTACCCTCACCTGAACCCGAAACCTAGGCCTAACCCTCACACTAACCCTAACCCTCAACATAACCCTAAACCTATCCCTCATCCTAACCCTTAACCTAACCCAAACCCTCACCATAACCCTAACCGTAACCCTAACCCACACCCTAACCCTAACCCTAACCCTCAACCTCACCCTAAACCTAACCCTATCCCTAACAGTAAAACTAACTCTAACCCTCATCCTCAAGCTCACCCTAACTCTAACAATAACCCTAAACCTGTCACCCTCACCCTCACCCTATCCCTCACCCTAATCCTTAAGCTCAACCTAACCCTAACCCTAACACTCACTCTAACCCTTACACTTACCCTAACCCCAGCCAAACACTAGCCCTCAAACTAACCCTCACCATAGCTCTTACCCTCACTCTAACCCTAACCCTAACACTCACACTCACACTAACCCTACTCCTACCCCTCACCCTAACCCTCATCCTAAACCTAAACCTATCCCTAAATCAAACCCTAACCCAAACCATCACCCTCTCCCTCACCCTCAGCCTAACCCTAACCCTAATCCTAACACTAACCCTCAACCTCACACTCACCCTAACCATAACCCTAATCCTAACCCTCCACCTCAAGCTCACCCTCACCCTTACCCTAAACTTCACACTAATTCTAACCCTCACCCTAACGCTTACCCTCACCTTATCCCTCAGCTTAACTCTAATCCTAACACTAACCCTAACCCTAACCCTAAAACTAACCCTCTACCTAACCCTAAACCTAACCTTCACCCTAACCCTAACTCTAACCCTAACCCTCACCCTCAACCTGATCCTCACCCTAACCCTAACCCCAACCCTTACCTTAACGCTACCCCTCACCATCACCCTCCCCCGAACCCTCATGCACACCCTAGCCCTCACCCTCACCCTAACCCAAAACCTAACCCTAAACCACACCCTCACCCTACCCTTACCCTAAACCAAACCCTAAACCTCACCCTAAACCTAACCCTCACACTAAAGGTAACCCTCACCCGAACCCTATCCCTAATCCTCACCCTTACCCTAACCCGAACTCTAAACCTCACCCTAACCCTCACCCTAACACTTACCCTCAGGCTAACCCTAACCCTAACCCAAACCATCACCCTTACCCAAACCCTAACCCAAACCATCACCCTTACCCTAACCCTAACCCTCACCCTAACCCTAACCCTCACAATAACCCTAACCCATAATAACCCTCATACTAACCCTCATCCAAACCCTAACCCTAACACTCACCCTAACGCTTACCCTAACACTAAACCTCACCCGCACCCTCACCCACACCCTAACCCTCAGTCTCACCGGAACCCTCACACTCAACCTAACACTCACTTTCACCCTAAACATTACCCTAACCCTAACCCTCACCATCACCCTCCCCCTCCCCCACAGCCTAACCCTAAACCTAAACCTAACCCTCACCTGCACCGGCAACCTAACCCTCACCCTAACCCTAACCCTAACCCTAACTCTCACCTTAAACCTAACCCTCACCCACACCATAAACCTGAGTTTCACTTTAACCCTCAACCTCACCCTCACCCTAACCCTCACCTTAACCCTAAACCTAACCCGTACCCTAATCCTAACCCTCACCCTCACCCACACCCTAACCCTCAGTCTCACCCGACCCCGAACCTGAACCCTAGCCCTCACCCTCACAATAACCCTAAACCTAACCCTCACCTTTACCCTCACCCTAACCCTAACCCTCACGCTTACCCTAAATTTCACCTTAACACTATCCCTCAACCTAACCCTAACCCTAAACCTAACTCTCATCCTAACCTTCAAGGTCAACCTGATCCTCACATTAACCCAACCCTAACCCTTACCCTAACCCTAAACCTCATCCTCACGCTCAACCTAACCCTCATGCTCACCCTAGCCCTCACCCTCACCCTAACCCTAACCCTAACCCAAAACGACACCCTCACCCTCACCCTCAACCTAACCCTATCCCTAAAACTAAAACTAACCCTAATCCTCACCTTCACCCTCAACCTAACCCTTACCCTAACCCTAAGCCTTAACCTCACCCTCACCTTAACCCTAACACTAACCCTAACCGGAACTCTCACCCTAACCCTCACCCTAACCCTAACCTTCACCTTCACCCTCAAACTAACCCTTACCAAAACCCTAACCCTAAACCTCACCCTCAACCTCACCCTCACCCTAACCCTAACCCTAATCCTAACCCTCACCCTAAATCTCACCCTAATCTTAAGCTTAACACTCACCCTAACATTCACCCTCACACTCACCCTAACGCTAACCCTCACCCTCAACCTAACCGTCACCCTAAACCTTACCCTCAACGTAACCCTAACCCAAACCCTAACCCTCACACTAACACTAACCCTCACACTACTCTAACGATACCACTAGCCTAACCCTCATCCTAAACCAAAAACTAAACCAACCCTCAACCTCACCCTCAACCAAGACCTCAACCTAACCCTAAACCTAACCCAAAATGTCACCCTCACACTCACCCCCAACCTAACCCTAATCCTAACCCTAACACTCACCTTCACCCTCAACCTAACCCTTACCCAGCCCTGACCCTAAACCTCACCCTCAACGTCACCCTCACTCTAACCCTAACCCTCACACTAAACCTAACAGTCACCCTAAACCTAACCCTATTCCAACCAAACCCTAAGCCTAAACCTAACCCTAACCCTCACCCTAACCCCAACCCTAACCATAACACACACCCTAAACCTCATCCTAACCCTAACCTAACCCCCACCCTCAACTTAAACCTCACCCGAAACCTTACCCTCATCATAACCCTAAACCTAACCCTCAAACTAAAACTAACCCTCACCCTATACCTAAAGCTACCCCTCAGCTTAACACTCATCCTAAATCTAAACCTAAACCAAATCCTCACCCTCACCCTCACCCTAAACCTCACCCTCACCCTAGCCCTCACCCTAAACCTAACCCTAACCCTCACCCTAACCCTCAGCCTAACCCTAACCCTAACCCTAACCCTCACACTAAACCTCACCCTAACCCTAACCCTAACCCTCACCCGCACTCTAAACCCACCATAACTCTTACCCTTAACCTAACCCTAACCCTAACCCTAACCCTCACACTAACCCTAACCCCCACCCTAACCCTAACCCTACCCTTAAGCCTAACTCGCATCCTAACCCTAAACCTAACCCAAACGCTCACCCTCACCCTCACCCTCACCCCAAGCCTCACCCTCACCCTAGCCCTCACCCTCTCCCTAACTCTAAACCTAACCATCACCCTCACCCTCATCATCACTCTCAGCCTAACTCTAACCCTAACCATCATTCTAACACTCACCCTAACCCTAACCCTCTCCCTCAACCTCACCCTCACCATAACCCTAACAATAACCCTAACCCTAATCCTAACCCTCATCCTCAACCTCACACTCACCCTCACCCTAAATTTCACACTAAATCTAACACTCACCCTTATCCCTCACCCTAACCCTTAGCCTCACCCTAAACCTCACCCTATCCCTACACCTAACCCTAACCCTCACACTCACCCTAACCCTTACTGTAACACTAACCTTCATCCTCATCCTAACCCTCACCCTAACCCTAAGCCTAACCCTCACCCTCACCCTAACCCTAACCCTCACCCTCAACCTCACCCTCACCCAATCCCTAACCCTCAGTCTCACTGGAACCCTTACCCTCACTCTAACACTCACTTTTACCCTAAACATTACCCTAACCCTAACCCTCACCCTCACCCTCACCTTCAGCCAAATCTTAACCCTAAACCTAAGCATCACCCTCACCTCACCCTAACCCTAACACTAACCCTCACGTTAACTCTCACCCTCACCCTCACCCTAAAAATCACCCTCAGCCTAAACATCACCCTAAAACTAACCCTCTCCCGAACCCTAAGCCTAAATTTCACCCTAACCATAACTCTCACCCTAACCCTCACCCTCACCCTGATCCTCACCCTAACACTAACCCTAACACTTTCCTTAAAGCTACCCCTCAGCATCAACCTCACTTGAACCCTCATACTCACCCTAGCCCTCACCCTCACCCTAACCCTAAACCTAAACCTAAACCTCACCCTCGCCCTCACCCTTACTCTAAACCTAAACCTAACCCTCACCCTAAACCTAAGCCTCAAACTAAAGGTAACCCTCACCCGAACCCTATCCCTAATCCTCACCCTTACCCTAACCGAAACACTTAACCTAACCCTAACCCTCACCCTAACCCTTACCCTCACCCTCACCCTAACCCTAACCCTAACCCTCACCCTAACTCTCACCCTAACCCTCATCCTAACCGTAACTCTCACAATAAACCGAAACCTATCCCTCATCCTAACCTTCATCCTAACCCTAACCCTAACAGTCTCCCTAACCCTTACCCTAACCCTAACACTCACCTGCACCCTAACCCTAACCATCACCCTAAACCTAACCCTCACCCACACCCTAACCCTCAGTCTCACCCGAACCCTGACCCTCAGCCTAAACCTCAACCTCACCATAAATATTACCCTAACTCTAACCCTCACCCTAACACTAAGCCTAACACTCACCCTAACCCGACCCCTCACCATCACCCTCCCACTTACCCACAGCCTAACCCTAAACCTAACCCTAACCCTCACCTGCGCCGTCAACCTAACACTCACCCTAACCCTAACCATAACCCGAATCCTCACCATCACCCTCCCCCTCACCCACAGTCTAACCCTAAACCTAACCCTAACCCTCACCTGCACCGTCAACCTAACCCTCCCCCTAACCCTGACCTTAAAACTAACCCTCACCCACACCCTAAACCTCAGTTTCACCTTCACCCTCAACCTCACCCTCACCCTAACCCTCACCTTAACCCTAACCCAAACCCGTACCCTAACCCTAACCCTCATCCTCACCCTCACACACACCCTAAATCTCAGTCTCACCCAAACCCGAACCTGATACCTAGCACTCACCCTAACACTAACCCTAAACCTAACTCACAACCACACCCTGACCCTAACCCTAACCCTAACCCTCACCCTCACCCTAACCCTAACCCTAACCCTCACACTCACCCTAAATTTCACCCTAAGAGTAACCCTCAATCTAACCCTAACACTAACCCTCAACCTCATCCTCACCCTCAGCCTAAACCTCACGCTCACCCTAGCCCTCACCCTAACCCTAACCCTAACCCTAACCCAAAACGTCACCCTCAACCTCACCCTCAACTTAACCCTAACCCTAAAACTAATCCTAACCCTAACCCACACCTTCACCCTCAACCTAATCCTTACCCTAACCCTAACCCTAAACCTCGCCCTCACCCTAACGTTAACCCTAACCCTAACCCTCAGCCTAACCCTCACCCTAAACCTAACCCTCAACTTCACCCTCAACCTAACCCTTATCCTAACCCTAAACCTAAACCTCACCCTCACCCCCACCCTCACCCTAACCCTAACCCCAGCATCAACCTAAACCTCACCCAAAACCTTACCCTCACCCTCACCCTCACCCTAACCCTCACACTAACCCTAACCTTCACAGTACCGTAATGCTACTCCTCAGCCTAACCCTCATCCTGAACCTCACCCTCACCCTGACCCTCACCCTCACCCTCACCCTAACCCTCACCCTCAACCTAGCCCTCACCTAACCCTAAAACTATCCCAAAACGTCACCCTCACACTCACCCTCAACCTAACCTTAACCCTAATCCTAATCCTAAACCTAACCCTCAACTTCACCCTCAACCTAACCCTTACCCAGTCCTAATCCTAAACCTCACCCTCAACGTCACCCTCACCCTAACACTATCCCTAATCCAACCTAACTCTAACCCTAAACCTCACACTAACCCTCACCCTAACCATAACCCACACCCTAAACCTCACCCTAAACCTAACACTAACCCTAACCCTCAAACTAAAACTCACCGTAAACCTTACCCTCACCATAAACCTAACCCTAACCCTCAAACTAAAACTATCCCTCATCCTAACCTTAAAGCTACCCCTCAGCTTAACCCTCATCCTAAACCTAAACCTAAACCAAACCCTCAACCTCAATCTCACCATAAACCTCACCCTCACCCTAGCCCTCACCCAAAACCTAACCCTAACCATCACCCTAACCCTCAGCCTAACCCTAATCCTAACCATAACCCTAACACTAAACCTCACCCTAACCCTAACCCTAACCCTCATCCTAACCATAACCCCACTCTAACCCTTACATTTACCCTAAACTCTAACCCTAACCCTAACCCTCACACTAAACCTAAACCTCACCCTAACCCTAACCCTACCCCCCAGCCTAACCCTCATCCTAACCCTAAACCTAACCCAAACCCTCACCCTCACCCTCACCCTCACCCTAAGCCTCACCCTCACCCTAGCCCTCACCCTCTCCCTAACTCTAACCTTAACCATCACCCTCACCCTCACCCTCACTCTCAGCATAACTCTAACCCTAACCCTCATTCTAACCTTCACCCTCACCCTAAACCTCACACTAAAGGTAACCCTCACCCGAACCCTATCCATAATCCTCACCCTTACCCTAACCCTAAATCTAAACCTCACCCTAACCCTCACCCTAATCCTAACCCTAATCCTAACCCTCACCCTAACCTTAACCCTAACCCTAACCTTAACCCTCACCCTAACGCTAGCCCTCAACCTAACCCTCACACTCACCATCAACCAAATCCTAAGGCTAACACTAATCCTAACCCTAACCCTTACCCTCACCCTTGCCCTAACCCTAAACTTCACCCTAACCCTAAGCCTAACCCTAATGCTGAACCTAACCCTCACCCTCACCCTAACCCTCACCCTAACACTTACCTTCACCCTAACCCAAACCCTAACCCTCACCCTTACCCTAACACTAACCCTAACGCTAAACCTCACCCTAACTCTAAACCTAACCCTCACCCTCACCCTAACCACAATCCTAAACCTAACCCTCACCTAACCCTAAGGCTAACCCTCACCCTAAACTTCACCCTCACCCTAAACCTCACCCTAACTCTAACCCTGACCCTCAACCTAACACTCATCCTAAGCCTAATGTTAACCCTAAACCTAACCTCACCCTAACCCTACCCCTCACCCTATCCCTCACCCTCACCCTCAACCAAATCCTAAGGCTAACACTAATCCTTACCCTAAACCTTACCCTCACCCTCGCCCTAACCCTAAACCTAACCCTAAATCTCATCCTAACCCTAAGCCTAATCCTAATGCTGAACCTAACCCTCACCCTCACCCTAACCCTTACCCTTACCCTAAGCCTAAACCTAACCCTAACCCTCACACTAAACCTAACCCTCAAACTAAACCTAACACTACCCCTCAGCCTAAAGCTCACACTAACCCTAATTCTAACCCTAATCCTCACCCAATCCCTAACCCTAACCCTAAACCTCACCCTCAACCGAGTCTTCACCCTAATACTGAACCTAACACTTACCCTCACCCTAACACTAACACTAACCCTAACCCTCACCTTCACCCTAGTCCTCACCCAAACCCTAACCCTAACCCTCACCCTCAGCCAAACCCTAACACTAACACTAATCCTAACCCTAATACTCAACCTCAATCTCACCCTATCTTAACCCTAAACCTAACCCTCACCCTAATTCTAACCCTAACCCTCACCCTCAACCTAACCCTAACCCTAAACCTAAACCTAAACCTCATCCTAACCCTAACCCTCACGCTCAACCTAACCCTAACTCTAACCCTCACCCACACCCTCACCCTCACCCCAATCCTAAAACTAACCCTAACCCTCATCCTCACCCTAACCGTCAACCTCACCGGAACCCTCAACCTAGCCCTCACCCTAAACCTTACCCTCACCTTAACACTTACCCTAACCCTAACCCTCACACTATACCTAACCCTCACCCTAAACCTAACCCTACCCTCACTCTAACCTTAACCCTAAACCTACCCCTAAACCTCACCCTATACCTAAACCTAACCCTCAAACTTACCCTATCCATCAACCTAACCCTAACCCTAACTCTCACCCTAACCCTCATTCTAACACTCACGATAACCCTAACCCTCACTCTCAACCTAACCCTCACCCTAACCCTTACCCTCACCCTAAACCTAACCCTAACAATCACCTTCACCCTAAACCTCACCCCAACCCTAACAATAACCCTAACCCTAACCATAACCATAACCTTAACTCTAACCCTCAACCTATCCCTAACCTAACCCTCACCCTCACCCTAACCCTAACCCTCACCCTCACTCTAAGCGTAGCCCAAACCCTAACCCTCACCCTAACCCTTACTCTAACACTCACGATAACCCTAATCCTCACTCTCACCCTAAACCTCACCCTAACCCTTACGCTCAACTTAACCCTAACCCTAAACCTCATACTAATTCTAACTGTCACCCTAACATTAACCCTCACCCTAACCTTAACCCAAACCCTCACCCCCACCCTAAAACTAAACCTAACCCTAATCCTCACCCTAATACTCACCCTAACACTCACCCTAACCCTAACCCTCCCCCTCACCCGAAACCTCCCCCTCACCTTAACCATGACTCTCACCCTAAACATCACCCTAATCTAACCCTCACGCTAAACCTAAAACTAACCATCATCATATCCCTCAAACTCACCCTCTCCCTCAACCTAAGCCTAACTCTAACCCTCACGCAAACCCTAAACCTAACCATAACCCTAACCCTCACCCTCACCCTCTCCCTCACCCTAAGTCTAACACTAAGCCTAACCCTAATCCTAAAGCTAACCCTCTCCCTCACGCTCAACCTAACCATATCCCTTAACCCGAACCCGAACCCGAACCCTCACCCTCAACCTAACCCTCCCCCTAACACTCACACTAACCCAAACACTTACCCTAACCCTAACCCTACACCTCACCCTAACCCTAACCCTAACCCTTACCCTCACCCTCACGCGAAACCTCACCCTTACCCTAACCCTCAACCTTACCCTAAACATAAACCTAACCCTAACCCTCACCCTAAATCTAACCGTAAACCTCATCCTTACTCCACCCCTCACCCTAACACTAACACTAACTCTCACCCTAACCCTCACCCTAACACTCACGATAACCCTAACCCACACTCTCACCCTAACCATCCCCCTAAACCTTACCCTCACCCTAACCCTAACCCTAAATCTAAGCCTCACCCTAACCCTAACCGTCATCCTCATCCTAAACCTAATGCTAACCCTCACCCGAACCCTCACCCCAACCCTAACAATAACCCTAAACGTAACCCTAACCATAAACTTAACTTTAACCCTCAACATAACCCTAACCCTAACCCGAACCCGAAACCTAACCCTAACCCTCACACTCACCCTAACCCTAACCCTAACCCTAACCCTCACCCTAACCGTCACGCTAACACTCACGATAACCCTAACCCTCACTTATACCCTAAACCTCACCCTAAACCTTACTCTTACTCTAACCCTAACCCTAAAGCTCACACTAACCCTAACCCTCACCCTCACCCTAACCCTAACCCTAACCCTAACCTTTACCCCCACACTAAACCTAAACCAAACCCTAATCCTCACCCTAATCCTCACCCTCACCCTAACCCTAACCCTGACCCTCACCCTAACACTTACCTTCACCCTAACCTTAACCCTAACCCTAACCCTCACTCTCACCCTAAACATCACCCTAATCCTAACTCTCATGCTAACCATAAACCTAAACATCACCCTAACCCTCACCCTCACTCTCTCCCTCACCCTAAGCCTAACCCTAAACCTAACCCTAAACCTAAACCTAACCCTCTCCCTCACCCTCACCCTAAACCTATCCCTTAAACCTAACGCTCACCCTCACCCTCAGCCTAAACCTAACCCTAAACCTAACCCTCACGCTAAATCTAAACCTTACCCTCACCCTATCCCTAACATTCACCCTCACACTAAGCCTCCCCCTAACCCTTATCCTCACCCTAACCCTAACCCTAACGCTAAACCTAACCCTAACCCTAACCCTAAACCTTAACCTCACCCACACCCTAACCCTCAGTCTCAACCGAACCCGAACCCGAACCCTAACTCTCACCCTTAAACTAAGCCTAACCCTCACCCTAAACCTAACCCTCACCCTCAACCTGACCCTCAAACTCAGCCTAACCCTAAACCTAACCCTAATCCTAATGCTAACACACACACTTACCCTCACCCTCACCCTCACCCTAATCCTAAACCTCACCCTACTCCGAACCCTCACCCTAACCCTCATCCTAACCCTAAACCTATCCCTAAATCAAACCCTAACCCAAACCCTCACCCTCTCCCTCACCCTCAGCCTAACCCTAACCCTAATCCTAACACTAACCCTCACCCTCACTCTCACCCTAACCCTAAACCTAATCCTAACCCTCACCCTCAACCTCAACCAACCCTCACCCTAACCCTAACCCTAACAATAACTCTAACCCTAACCCTAAACCTAACACTCAACCTTACCCTCACCCTCACACTCACACTCACCCTCTACCTAACCCTCACCCTCAGCCTAACCCTAACCCTAACCCTAACTCTCACCCAAACACTCACCCTAACACTCACGTTAACCCTAAACCTCACCCTCACCTAACCCTCACCCTCACCCTTAGCCTCACCCTAACCCTAAACCTAATCATAACCCTAATCCTTATGCTAACCCTCACCCTAGCACTAACCCTAACCATAACCCTAACCCTCACCCATACCCACAACCTCACCTTAACCCTCAGTCTAATCCTATCCATAAACATTATTGTAACCTAACCCTCACACTCACACTCACCCTAAACCTAACTCTAAACCTAACACTCACCCTCACCCTCACCATAACCCTAACCCTAACAATAACCCTAAACCTAACCCTAACACTAACCCTAAACCTAACCTTCACCCTAAGCGTAATCCTAACCCTCACCCTCACCCTAACCCTAAACCTAACCCTAACCCTCACCCTCACACTAGCCCTCACCCTAACACTCTAACCCTAACCCTCACTCTCACCCTAACCCTCACCCTAACCCTAAGCTCACCCTAACACTAACCCTAACCCTAAACCTAACCCTCACAGAAAGCCTAAACCTCACCCTAACCCTAAACCTACCCCTCAGCCTAACCCTCAACCCTAACCCTAACCCTAACCTTAAAACTCACTCTAAAATTAATGCTAACCCTAACCCTCATCCCCAACCTAACCTTCACCCTAAACCTAAACCTAATCCTAACCCTCACCTAGCCCTTAACCTAACTCTTACCCTAGCCCTCAGTCTAACCCTAACACTAACCTTAACGCTGACCCTAACGCTAACCGTAACCCAAAGCCAAATTCTCACCCTAACCGTCACCGTCATCCTAACACTCACCTAACCCTAACCCTCACCCACACCCTAACCCTCACCCTCACCAAAACACTCATCTTCACACTAACCCTCACCCAGCACTTTTCCTCACCCTAACCCTAATCCTAACACTCACACAAACCCTAACCCTCACCCTAAACCTAACCCTCTCCCACACCTTATCCCTCAGGCACACCGGAACCATCACCCTCAACCTAATACTCAACCTCACCCTAAACATCACCCTAACCCTAACAATCACCCTAACCAAAAATCTAACCGTCACCCCAACCCAAACCTCACCCTAACCCTCACCCTCACCCTAAACCCAATCTGAAACCTTACCAAACCGAAACCCTCACCCTCACCCTCAACCTCACCCTAAACCTCACCCTAACACTTACACTCGCCCTAACCCTAAACCCTAAACCTCAGACTAACCCTAACACTAACCCTAAACCTAGCACTCACACTAAACCTAAACCTCACCTTAACCCTAACCCTACCCCTCAGCCTAACCCTCACCCTAACTCTAAACCTAATCCTCACGATATCCCTAACCCTATCCCTAAAACTCACCCTCACCCTAGCCCTCACCCTAACACAAACCCTAAAATTAAACCTCACCCTAAAAGTAATGGTAACCCTAACCCTCATCCTCAACCTAAACCTCACCCTAACCCTAACCCTAATCCTAACACTCACCCTTACCCTAAACCTAACCCTCACCCTAGCCCTCACTGTAACCCTAACACTAACCCTAACTCTCACCTTACCGCTAACCCTAACTCAAACCCAAACCCTCACCCTAACCCTCACCGTCATCCTAACACTCACCTAACCCTAACCCTCACCCACACCCTAACACTGACCTTCACCAAAACATTCACCCTCACACTAACCCTCACCCTAACACTTTTCCTCACCCTAACCCTAACTCTAACACTCACACAAACCCTCACCCTCAGCCTAAACCTAATCCTCTCCCACACGATAAGCCTTATCCACACCTGAAACATCACCCTCACCCTAACACTCAACCTCACCCCAAACATCACCCTAACTCTAACACTCACTCTAACCCTAAACCTAACCCTTACCAAACCAAAACCCTCACCCTCACCCTCACCCTAAGCCTCACCCTAACCCTAACCCTCACCCTTAACCTCACCCAAACCCTAAACCTTACCCTAACAATAACCCTAACACTAAACCTAAACCTAAACCTCACCCTAAACCTAACCCTAAACCTCACCCTCAATCTCACCATAACCCTAACCCTAAGCCTAACAATAACCCTAAACCGAACCCTCATGCTAACCCTAACCCTAAACCTAACAATAACCCTACCCTAACACTAAACCTAATCCTAACCCTCACCCTAACACTAACCCTAATCCTAACCCTTACCCTAACCATTATCTTAACCCTAACCCTCACCCTCACAATCACCCTAAACCTAACCCTAAACCTAACCCTTACCCTCACCCTCACCCTAACTATAACCCTAACAATAACCCAAACCCTAACCCTAAACCTAACAATAACCCTCACCCTCACCCTAACCCTAACCCTAATCCTAAACCCAACCCTAACCCTCACCCTAACCCTAACCCTCACCCCAAACCTAAACCTAAACCTAACCCTATACCTAACCTGAACCCTCACCCTCAACCTAACCCTAACCCTAAACCTAACACGCACACTCATCCCCACCTTCACCCTAACTCTATTCCTAACCCTAACCCTAACCCTCACCCTTACCTCAACCTCACCCTCTCCCTCACCCTAACTCTAACCCTAACCCTCACGCTAACCCTAACCCTAACCCTAATGCTAACCCTGACCCTCACCCCAGCCCAACCCTTAAACTCAACCTCAACCTCACCATCACCCTCACCCTAATCATCACCCTAACCCGAACCCTTAAGCTAACTCTAACCCTAACCTTCACCCTAACCCTAACCCTCACCCTAAACCTCACCCTAATCCTAACTCTTACCTAACCGAAACCCTCACCGTAACCCTGACACTAACCCTCAGCCTAATCTTAACCTTAACCGTTATCTTAACCCTAACCCTCACCATCACACTCACCTTAAACCTAACCCTAACCCTAACACTCAATCTCACCCTTACCCTCACCCTAACCCTAACCCTAACAATAACCCTAACCTAACCCTAACTCTCACCCTAAACCTCACTATCATCCTAACCCTCACCCTGATCCTAACTCTCCCCCCACCCTAAGCCTCCCCTTCACCAAAACCCTCACCTGACCCTAACCCTCACCCTCACCCAAATTATCACCCTAAATCTAACCCTTCACCTAACCCTAAACATAACCCTCACCCTAACCATAAACCTAAACCTCACACTAACCCTAACCCTCACCCTAAACCTAACCCTAACCCTAACCCTCACCCTCACCCTCAACCTAATTCTAACCCTAACCCTAATAGTAACCCCAACCCTAAACATAAACCTAAACCTAACCCTCACACTAAATCTAACCCTCACCCTAACACTACCCCTACCCCTAACTCTAACCCTAACCCTAACCCTCACCCTCATCTCACCCTAACCCTAAAACTAACCCTAACAATAACTCTAACCCTAAATCTATACCTAAACCTCACCCTAACCCTAACCCTAAACCTCACCTTCAATCTCACCCTAACCCTAACCCTAAGCCTAAAAATAACGCTAACCCTAACCGTAACCCTCACGCTAACCCTAACCCTAAACATAACAATAACCCTTCCCTAACCCTAAACCTAATCCTAACCCTCACCCTAACCCTAACCCTAATCCTAAACCTTACCCTAACCATTATCTTAACACTAACCCTCAACCTCACAATCCCCCTAACCCTAACCCTAACCCTAAACCTCACCCCCACCCTCACCCTAACCCTAACCCAAACAATAACCCTAACTCTAACCCTAAACCTAACACTAACCCTCACCCTCATCCTAACCCTAAACCTAATCCTAAAACTAACCCTAACCCTCAGCCTCACCCTAACACTCACCCTAACCCTAACCATCACCCCAAACCTAACCCTAACCCTAAAACTAAACCTAACCCTAACCCTCACCCTCACCCTCACCCTCACCCTAACCGTAACCCTAATCCAAACCCTTACCCTAACCATTATCTTAACACTAACCCTCAACTTCACAATCACCCTAACCCTAAACCTAAACCTAAACCTTACCCTCACCCTCATCCTAACCGTAACCCAAACAATAACCCTAACTCTAACCCTAAACCTAACACTAAGCCTCACCCTCATCCTAACCCTAAACCTAATCCTAACCCTAACCCTAACCCTAACGCTCAGCCTCACCCTAACACTCACCCTAACCATAACCCTCACCCCAAACCTAACCCTAACCCTAACCCTAAACCTAACCCTAAACCTCACCCTCACCCTCACCCTCACCCTAACCCTAACCCTCACCCTCACCCTCACCCTCACCCTAACCCTAACAATAAACCTAACCATAACCATAACCCTAACCCTAACCCTCACCCTCACCCTCAACCTCACCCTCACCCTAAATCTAACCCTAACCCTCACGCTAACCCTAACCCTAAACCTAATGCTAACCCTAACCCTGACCCTCACCCTCACCCTTACCCTCAACCTCACCCTCACCCTCACCCTCAACCTAATCATCACCCTAAACCTAACCCTTAACCTATCCCTAAGCCTAACCTTCACCCTAACCCTAACACTCACCCTAAACCTCACCCTAAACCTAACCCTTACCTAAACAAAACCCTCACCCTCATCCTCACCCTAACCCTCATGCTAAGCTTAACCCTAACCATTATCTTAACCCTAACCCTCACCATCACACTCACCTTAAACCTAACCCTAACCGTAACACTCAACCTCACCCTTACCCTCACCCTCACCCTAACCCTAACAATAACCCTAACCGTAACCCTAACCCTAACCCTCACTATCATCCTAACCCTCATCCTAACACTATCACTCACACACACCCTAACCCTCACCCTCACCCTAATCATCACCCTAACCCTAACCCTTAACCTAACCCTAAACTGAACCATCACTCTAACCCTAACCCTAATAATAATCCTAAATCTATCAATAACCCCAAGCCTAACACTCACCCTAACCCTAATCCTCACCCTAACCCTCAACCTAACCCTAACCCTAAACCTCACCCTCACCATATCACTAAACCTTACCCTAACCCTTACCCTCACCCTAGCCCTCACCTTACAATTCACGCTAAACCTAACCCTCACTCTCACACTAACACTCATTCGAAACCTTACCCTCAACCTAACCCTAACCCTAAACCTAACCCTAAAGTTCACACTAAACCTAACACTCACCCTCATCCTAAACCTAACCCTAGCCCTAACCCTCACCCTCACCCTAACGCTAAGCCTAATGCAAACCCTAACCCTCACCCTCACCCTAACCCTCATCATACTCCTTACCCTCACCCTAACCCTAAAACTAATCCTAACTTTAACCCTTACACTAACCCTAAGCTTCACCCTCACCCTAACCCTAAACCTAACACTAATCCTCACCCATACACTCAACCTCACACTAACCCTCAGCCTAATCCTAACCCTAACAATTATCATAACAATAAAGGTCACCCTCACACTCACCCTAAACCTAACCCTAACCCTAACCCTAACTCTAACCTTCACCCTCACCCTAACCTTAAACCTAACAATAACCCTACACCTAACCCTAACCCTAATCCTAATCCTCACCCTCACCCTCACCCTAACCTTAACCCTAACCTTAACCCTAATCCTAACCCTAACACTAACCCTAAATCTAACCCTCACCCTAAACCTAAACCTAAACCTCACCCTCACCCTAACCCTAACTCCAACCCTAACCCTCAACTTCAGAGTAGCCCTCACCCTAAAACTCACTCTAACCCTAATCCTCACATTCACCCTAACACTCACCCTAACCCTAACCTTCACCCTAATCCGAACTCTAAACCTAACCCTCACACTAAACCTAAACTTCACCCTTACACTAAACCTACACCTCAGCCTAACCATCACCCTAACCATAACCCTAACCCTCACCATATCCCTCACCCTATCCCTAACACTCACCCTCACCCTAACCCTTCAGCTAACTCTTACCCTAGACCTAAGTATAACCCTAAGACTAACCCTAACCCTCACCCTAACGCTAACCCTAAACCAAACACAAATCCTCACCCTAATCTTCACCGTCATCCTAACACTCACCTAACCCTAACCCTCACCCACACCCTAACACTGACCCTCACCAATACACTCACCCTCACACTAACCCTTACGCTAACAATTTTCCTCATGCTAACCCTAACCCTAACACTCACACAAACCCTAACCCTCACCCTAAACCTAACCCTCTCCCACACCTTAACCTTCACCCACACCTGAAACATCACCCTCACCCTAACACTCAACCTCACCCTAAACATCACCCTAACCCTAACACTCACCGTAACCCTAAATCTAACAGACACCCTAACCCAAAACCTCACCCTAACCCTCACCCTCACCCTAACCCCAATCCTAAACCTTACCTAACCGAAACCCTCATCCTCACCCTCACCCTCACCCTAAAGCTCACCCTAACCCTAACCCTAAACCTCAGACTAACCCTAATCCTAACCCTATACCTAACCCACACACTAAACCTAAACCTCACCCTAACACTAAACCTATCCCTCAGTTTAACCCTCACCCAAACCCTAAACCTAATCCTCACCATATCCCTCACCCTATCCCTAACACTCACCCTCACCCTAGACCTCACCCTAATCCAAAACCTAAAATTAAACCTCACCCTAAAAGTAATGCTAAGCCTAACCCTCATCCTCACCCTAACCCTAACCTTAATCCTAACCCTCACCCTAACCCTAAAACTAAACTCACCGTAGCCCTCACTCTAACCATAACACTAACCTTTACCCTCACCCTAACGCTAACCCTAACCCAAACCCAAACCCTCACCCTAAACCTCACCATCTTCCTAACACGCACATAATCCTAACCCTCACCCACAGCTTAAACCTCACCCTCACCAAAACATTCACCCTCACACTAACCCTCAACCAAACACTTTTCCTCACCCTAAACCTAACCCTAACACTCACACAAACCCTCACCCTCATCCTAACCCTCAACTTCACCCTAGCCCTCACCCTAACCCTAACCCTAACCGTCACCCTAACCCTCAGCCTAACCCTAACCCTAACCCTAGCCCTCACACTAAACCTCACCCTAACCCTAACCCTAACCCTAACCCTCACAGAACCCTCATACTCACCCTAACCCTAACCCTAACCCTCACCCTAAACCTAATCCTAACCCTAACCCTAACCCTCACCCTAACCCTAACCCTAACCCTAACCCTCACATTAAACCCAACCCTCACCCTAACCCTAACCCTAACCCTCAGCCTAAAACTAACCATAATCCTCATCCTCACCCTATCCCTCACCCTAACCCTAACACGCTCACCCTACGCCTCAAATTAACCCTTACCATAACCCTAAACCTCACCCTAAAACTAATACTAACCCTAACACTCACCCTCACCCTAACCCTCACCCAAACACTTACCCTCATCCTAAACCTATCCCTCACAATAACCCTAAACCTCACCCTAATCCTATCCCTACCCCTGAGCCTCACCCTCATCCTAACCCCAATCCTAACCCTAACCCTCACCCTAACCCTAACCCCAACCCTCACCCTCACCCTAACCCTAACCCTCACCCTCACCCTCAACCTCACCCTCAGCCTAGCCCTAACCCTAACCCTAATCCTAACCCAAAACCTCATCCTCACAATCACCCTAAGTCTAACCCTAACCCTAAACCTCACCTTCACCCTAAACCTAACTCTAAACCTAGCCCTCACCCTAAACATGACCCTAAGCCTAAGGCTAACTCGAACACACACCCTCACCCTAAAACTCACCCTAACCTTTACACTCACCCTAACCCTAACCCTAACCTTAGCACTAATCCTCACACTAAACCTAACCCTAACCCTAATCCTCACCCTAAAACTCACCCTAACCCTAAACCTTACCTTATTCCTCAACCTAATGCTAACCCTAACCCAAACCCTCACCCTAACCCTAAACGTCACTGTCACGCTAACCCTCACCCTATCCCTAATCCTCACCCACACACTAACCCTCACACTCACCCGAAACCTCACTGTCACCCTAAACCTCATCCTCACCCTAAACATCACCCTAACCCTAACCCTCAACCTAACCCTAACCCTAACTCTCACCCTAACCCTCACACTCACCTTCACCCTCAACCTCACCCTAACCTTTACCCTCACCCTCACCCTAACCCTCACCCTCACCCTAAGCCTCAACCTAACTCTAAACCTCACCCATACCCTAACCTTCTCCCAAACCCTCACCCTCACCCTCACAGTAACCCTCAATCTAGCCATAAACATCACAGTAACCCTAAACTTAACCTTAAGCCTAACACTCACCCTGACACTAACACTAATGCTAACCCTAATACTCACACTAACCCTAACCCTCACCCTAAACTTCACCCTAAACCTCACCCTCACCCTAACCCTAACCATAAACCTTACCTAACCCAAACCCTCACCCTCAACCTCCCCCTCACCCTAACACTCACTCTAACCCTAACAGTCATGCTAACCCTAACATAAACCCTAACCCTAACCCTCACCTTCATCCTAACCCCAACCCTCACCCTCACACTAACCATAATGTTAACCCTAATCTTCACACTAACCAAAACCCTCACCCTACCCTCACATTAAACCTTACCCTAACCCTTACCCTCACCCTAACCCTAACCCTAAACCTAACTCTAACATTCACACTAAACCTAACCCTCAACCTAAACCTAACACTCACCCTCATCCTAAACCTAACCCTAACCCTAACCCTCACACTCACACTCAACCTCACCCCCACCCTCACCCTCACTCTAACTCTAACCCTAAACCTCACACTAACCCTAACCATAAGCCTAAAGCTAACCTTAAACCTCACCCTCACCCTAACCCTCACCATAACCCTTACCCTCACCCTAATTTTAAACCTAATCCTGACCCTAACCCTTACACTAACCCTAACCCTCACGCTATCCCTAAACCTAACCCTAACCCTAAAACTCACCCATACCCACAACCTCACCCTAACCCTCAGCCTAATCCTAACCCTAACCATTATAGTAACCCTAACCCTCACACTCACACTCACCCTAAACCTAACTCTAAACTTAACCCTCACCCTCACCCTAACCCTAACCCTAACAATAACCCTAAACCTAACCCTAACACTAACCTTATCCCTCACCCTAACCCTAATCCTAACCCCCACCTTCACCCTAACACTAACCCTAACCTTCAACCTCACACTAGCCCTCACCCTAACACTCACTCTAAACCTAACCCTCACTCTCACCCTAACCCTCACCCTAACCCTAATCCTAACCCTAAACCTAAGCTTTAGACTAAACCTAAACCTCACCCTAACCCTAAACCTACCCCTCAGCCTAACCCTCACCCATCCCTAACCCTAATCCCCACCATATCTCTCACCTTATCCCTAACACTCACCCTCACCCTAGGCCTCACGCTAAGCCAACACTAACCTTAAACCTCACCCTAAAATTAATGCTAACCCTAACCCTCATCCTCACCCTAACCCTCACTCTCAACCTAACCCTCACCCTAACCCTAACTCTCACCCCAAACCTAACCCTAACACTAACCCTAACCCTATCCCTCACCCTAAACCTAATCCTAACCCTCACTCTCACCCTAATACTAATCCTAAACCTAACCCTCAAACTTACACTAGCCATCACCCTAACACTCACTGTAAACCTAACCCTCACTCTCACCTTCACACTCACATTAACCCTAACCCTAAACCTAAACCTAACCCTCAGATTAAACCTAAACCTCACCCTAACCCTAAACCTACCCCTCAGCCTAAGCCTCACCCTAACCCTAAACCTAATCCTCACCATATCCCTCACCTTATCCCTAACACTCACCCTCACCCTAGCCCTAACCCTAACCCAAACATTAACTTTATACCTCACCCTAAAATTAATGCTAACCCTAACCCTCATCCTCACCCTAACTCTCACCCTCACCCTAACCCTCACACTAACCCTAACCCTCACCCCAAAATAACCCTAACACTAACCCTAAACCTAAACCTAACCCTCACACTCACCCTACAACTATCCCTAACTCTAACCCTCATACTCACCACCCCCCTCACCCTAACCCTAAACCTAGACCTAACCCTAACCCTAGCCCTACCCCTCTCCCTCACCTTCAACCTCACCCTCACCCTAACTCTAACCCTAACCCTAACCCTAATGCTAAACCTAACCCTCACCCTCACCCTCACACTTACCCTCAACCTCACCCTCACCCTCACCCTAATCATAACCCTAACCCTAACCCTTAACCTAACCCAAACCCTAACCTTCACCCTAACCCTAATCCTCACCCTAAACCTAACCCTTCCTAAACAAAACCCTCACCCTCACACTAACACTCATCCTAATCTTAACCCTAACAATTATCTTAACCCTAACACTCACCATCAAACTCACCTTAAACCTAACCCTAACTCTAACACTCAACCTCACCCTTACCCTCACCCCAACCCAAACCCTAAAAATAACCCTAACCCTAACCCTCACCCTAACCCTCACTATCATGCTAACCCTCACCCTGACCCTAACTCTACCCACACCCTAACCCTCACCCTCACCAAAACCCTCACTTCACCCTAACCCTCACCCTCACCCACATTATCACGCTAAACCTAACCCTTAACCTAACCTTAATCCTAACCCTCACCCTAAACCTAACCCTCACAATAACTCTAAACCGAACAATAACCCTAACCCTAACCCTCACCCTAACTCTAGCCCTCAGCTAAAACCTAACCCTCACCCTCAACCTCACCTTCACCCTCACTCTAACTCTAATCCTAACCCTCATGCTAACACTAACCTTAGCCCTAATGCTAACCCTAACCCTCACCCTCACCCTAAACCTCACCATAAGATAATCCTCACCCGAACCCTAACGCTAACCCTCACATTAACCGCAACCCTCACCCTAACCATAGACCTCAGCCTAAAACTCACCCTAAACCTAACCCTGATCCTAATCCTCACTCTATCCCTCACCCTAACCGAACACTCACACTCACCCAAGCCCTTACCTTAACCCTAACCATAACCGTAAACCTCACCCTAAAACTAATGATAACCCTAACCCTCACCCTCACCCTAACCCTCAACCAAACACTTACCCTCAACCTAACCCTAACCCTCACAATAACTCTAACCCTCACCCTAATCCTATAACTACCTCTGAGCCTCACCCTCATCCTAACCCTAACCCTAATCGTAACCCTCACCCTAACCCTAAACCTCACGCTCACCCTAAACCTAACCCTCACCCACAAACTCACCCTCACCCTCACCCTAAACCTAACACTCACCCTAACCCTAACCCTCACCATAAACCTTAAACTCACCCTAAATCTAAACCTAATCCTAACCCTAACCCTTAAACTAACCCTAACCCTGATCCTAAGCCTAACTCTAACCCTAACCCTAACACTCACCCTCACCCTCACCCTCACCCTAACCCTCAGCCTAATCCTAACACTAACCATTATCGTAACCCTAAACCTCACTCGCACACTCACCCTAAACCTAACTCTAACCTTAACCCTCAACTTCACCCTCACCCTAAGCCTAACCCTTATAATAACCCTAAACCTAAACCTAAGCCTAACCCTCACCCTAACCCTAAACCTAACCCTCACCTCACCCTCACCCTAACTCTAACCCTAACCCTCATGCTAACCCTAACACTAATGCTAAACCTAAACCTCACCCCCAGCCTAACCCTCACCCTAAACCTAACCCTCACACTAACCCTAACCCTAACAATAACCCTAAAACAGTCCCTAACCCTCACCCTCAACCTAAACCTAACCCTCACTCTCACCCTCACCCTAACTCTAACCCAAACTGTCACACTAACCCTATCCTTAATGCTAACCCTAAACCTCACCCTCAACCTAACGCTCACCCTAAACCAAACGCTCACCCTAACCCTAAACCTAACCCTCACACTAAACCTAAAACTCACCCTAACCCTAAACCTACCCCACAGCCCAACCCTCACCCTAACCCTAACCCTAAGCCTCAACATATCCCTCACCCTAACCCTAACACTCACCCTCACCCTAGCCCTCACCCTAACCCTAACCGTAACCTTAAACCTCACCATAAAAGTAATGCTAACCCTAACTTTTATCTCAACCCAACCCTCACCCTAACCCTAACCCTAATCCTAACTCTCACCCTAACCCTAAACCTAAACCTCACCCTAGCACTCACTCTAACCCTAACAGTAACCCTCACCCGAACGCTAACTCTAACCCAAACCCAAACCCTCACCCTAACCCTCACCGTCATCCTAACACTCACATAACCCTAACCCTCACCCACACCCTAACCCTCACCCTCAGCAAAACACTCACCCTCACACTAACACTCTCCCTAACACTTTTCCTCACCCTAACGCTAAGCCTAACACTCACACAAACCCTAATCCTCACCCTAAACCTAACCCTCTCCCAAACCCTAACTCTCACCCACACCCGAACCATCACCCTCACCCTAACCCTCACCCTCACCCTAAACATCACCCTAACCCTAAGATTCACCCTAACCTTAAACCTAACTGTCACTCTAACCCTAAACCTCACTCTACCCCTCACACTCACCCTAACCCTAACACTAACCCTTACCTAACCGAAAACCTCAACCTCAACCACACCCTCACCCTAAACCTCACCCTAACCCTTACCCTCACCCTAACCCTAACCCTAAACCTCACACTAACCCTAACACTCAGCCTAAACCTAAACCTACCCCTACCCCTCACCCTCACCCTCACCCTAACCCTAACCCTAACCCTAACTATAACCCTAACGCTAAACCTAACCCTAAACCTCACCCTAAACCTAACCCTAAACCTCACCCTCAATCTTACCCTAACCCTAACCCTAACCCTAACCCTAATCCTCACCCTAACCCTCACCCTAACCCTAAGCCTAAACCTAAAAATAACAGTACCCCTAACCCTAACCCTAACCCTAACTCTCACCCTAAACCTGACCCTAATCCTAACCCTTACCCTAACCATTATCTTAACCCTTACCCTCACCCTCACAATCACCCTAAAACCAACCCTAACCCTAACCCTCACCCTCACCCTCACCCTAACAGTAACCTTAACAATAACCATAACCCTAACCCTAAACCTAACCCTAACTCTCAACCTTACCCTAAACCTAACCCTAATCCTATTCCTTACTCTATCCCTCACCCTAACCAGAACACTCACACTCACCTAAGCCCTCACATTAACCCTGACCATAACCATAAACCTCACCCTAAAACTATTGCTAACCATAAACCTCACCCTCACCCTAACCCTCAACCAAACACTTACCATCAACCTAACCCTAACCCTCACAATAACTCTAACCCTCACCCTAATCCTATCCCTACCTCTGAGCCTCACCCTCATCCTAACCCTAACCCAAACCCTCACTCTAACCCTAACCCTCACCCTCACCCTAACCGTAACCCTCACCCTCACACTCACCCTCACCCTCACCCTAAACCTAACCCTCAGCATAACCCTTACACTCACCTTAACTGTAAACCTAATCCTAACCCTAACCCTTACACTAACACTAACCCTCATCCTAAGCCTAACCCTAACGCTAACCCTAACCCTCACCCTCACCCTAACCCTAACCCTCAGCCTAATCCTAACCCTAACCATTATCGTAACCCCAACCTTAAACATCACACTCACCCTAAACCTAACTCTAACCCTAACCCTCACACTCACCCTCACACTCACCCTCACACTCACCCTCACCCTCACCCTAACCCTAACACTCACCCTCACCCTAGCCCTCACCCTAACCCTAACCCTAACCTTAAACCTCACCCTAAAAGTAATGCTTACCCTAACCTTTACCTCAACCTAACCCTCACCCTAATACTAACCCTAACCTTAATTCTAACCCTAACCTCACCCTGAACTTCACCCTAACCCTAACCCTAAAACTAATCCTATCACTAACACTAACCCTCACCCTCACCCTAAACCCAAACCAAACACTCACCCTCACCCTCACCCTCACGCTAACTCTAACAATAACGCTAATCCTAACCCTCACCCTCAACCTAATCCTCACCCTAATCTTAACCCTAACCTTAATTCTAACCCTAACCTCACCCTCATCTTCACCCTAACCCTAACCCTAAACCTAACCCTCACACTAAACGTCACCCTCACCCTAACCCTAACCCTAACCCTAACCCTAACCCTCACCCTAACACTAAACCTTACCTTAGCCCTCCCCCTTACCCTCACCTTCACACTAACCCTATCACTCCCCCTCCCCCAACCCTCACCCTAACCCTTAACTTCACCCTAATCCTAACCCTAAACCTAGCCCAAACCCTCCCACTAACCATAACACTCACCCAAAACCTAATCCTAACCGTAACACTAACCCTTACCCTCAACCTCATCCTCACCCTCAGACAAACCCTAACCCTAACCAGAAACCTAACCCTAAACTTAACCCTCACCCTCACCCTCACCCTAACCCTAACCTTCATCCTCACCCTAACCCTCACCATAACCATTACCCTCACCCTAACCCTAAACCTAATCCTAACCCTAACATTTACACTAACCCTAACCCTCACCCTCAACCTCACCCTAACCCTAACAATAACCCTAAATCTAACCCTAACCCTACCCTACCTCTAATCGTCACCATATCCCTCACCGTAACACTAACACTCACCCTCAACCTCACCCTAACCCTAACCATCACCCTAACCCTAACCCTCACCATAACGCTTACCCTCACCCTAACCCTAAACCTAATCCTAACCCTAACCCTTACACTAACCCTAACCCTGATCCTAAGCCTAAGCCTAACCCTCACCCTCACCCTCACCCTAAACCTCAGCCTAATCCTAACCCTAACCATTATCATAAACCTAACCTTCAGCCTCACACTCACCCTAAACCTAACTCTAACCCTGATCTTCACCCTCATCCTAACCCTAACCCAGCAATAACACTAAATCTAACCCTAACCCTAACCATCACCCCAACCCTAATCCTAACCCTCACCCTCACCCTAACTCTAACCATGACCGTCACGCTTTCCCTAACCCTAATGCTATCCCTAAACCTCACCCTCACCCTAACGCTCACCCTAAACCTAACCCTCACCCTAACCCTAACCCTAACAATAATCCTAAACCTATACCTAACCCTAACCCTCATATAACCCTAATCCTAACCCTCACCCTCACCCTCACCCTAACTCTAACCCTAACCACCACGCTAAACCTAACCCTAATGCTAACCCTAAACCTCACCCTCACCCTAATGCTCACCCTAAACCTAACCCTCACCCTAACCCTAAACCTAACCCTCACACTAAACCTAAACCTCACCCTAACCCTAAACCTACCCCACAGCCTGACCCTCACCCTAACCCTAACCCTATGCCTCAACATATCCCTCACCCTAATACTAACATTCACCCTCACTCTAGCTCTCACCTTAACCCTAACCATAACCTTAAACCTCATCATAAAATTAATGCTAACCCTAACCTTTACCTCAACCTAACCCTCACCCTAACCCTAACCCTAATCCTAACCCTCACCCTAACCCTATACCTAACCCTCACCCTAGCCCTCACTCTAACCCTAACAGTAACCCTCACCCGAACGCTAACACTAACCCAAACCCAAACACTCACCCTAACCCTCACCGTCATCCTAACACTCACATAACCCTAACCCTCACCCACACCCTAACCCTCACCCTCACCAAAACACTCACCCTCACACTAACCCTCTCCATAACACTTTCCTCACCCTAACCCTATCCCTAGCACTCACACAAACCCTAATCCTCACCTTAAGCCTAACCCTCTCCCAAACACTAACCATCACCCACACCCGAACCATCACCCTCACCCTAACCCTCACCCTCACCCTAAACATCACCCTCACTCTAACACTCACCCTAACCCTAAACCTAACTGTCACCCTAACCCTAACCCTCACTCTACCCCTCACCCTCACCCTAACACTAACCCTAACACTTACCTAACTGAAACCCTCAACCTCACCCTCAACCTCACCCTAAACCTAATTCTAAACCTAACCCTCACCCTAACCCTAACCCTAAACCTCACACTAACCCTAACACTCAGCCTAACCCTAACCCTAACCCTATCCCTCACCCTCACCCTCACCCTAACCCTAACACGAAACCTCACCCTCAATCTCACCCTAACCCTAAAAATAACCCTAACAATAACCCTAACCCTAACCCTAACCCTCACCCTAACCCTAACCCTAATCCTAAAAATAACAGTAGCCCTAACCCTAACCCTAAACCTAACTCTCACCCTAAACCTAATCCTTACCCTAACCATTATCTTAACCCTAACCCTCACCCTCACAATGACCCTAAAACTAACCCTAACCCTAACCCTCACCCTAACAGTAACCTTAACAATAACCGTAACTCTAACCTGAAACCTAACCTTAACCCTCACCCTCACCCTCACCCTCACCCTAACCCTAACCCTAATCCTAAACCTAACCCTAACTCTCACCCTCACCCTCACCCTAATCCTAACAGTAACCTTAACAATAACCGTAACTCTAACCTGAAACCTAACCTTAACCCTCACCCTCACCCTCACCCTCACCCTAACCCTAACCCTAATCCTAAACCTAAACCTAACTCTCACCCTCACCCTCACCCTCACCCTAACCCTCACCCTCACCCTCACCCTCACCCTAAACCTCACCGTAACCCTTACGGTCACCCGAACCCTAAACCTCACACTAACCCTAACCCTCACCCTAAACCTAACCCTAACCCTAAACCTCAACCTCACCCACACCCTAACCCTAACCCTAACCCTAAAAATTACCCTAACCCTAAACCTCACCCTCAATCTCACCCTAAACCTAACTCTAAAAATGACCCTAACCCTAACCTTAACCCTAACCCTAACCCTCACCCTATCACTAACCCTAAACCTAATAATAACCATACCCCTAACCCTAAACCTAACCCTAAACCTCACCCTAAACCTAACCCTAATCCTAATGCTTACCCTAACCATTATCTTAACCCTAACCGTCAGCCTCACATTCACCCTAAACCTAACCCTAAACCTCACCCTCACACTAACCCTAACCCTAACAATATCCCTATACCTAACCCTAAACCTAACCCTAACCCTCACCCTACCCCTCAGCCTAAAACTCACCCTAAACCTAACCCTAATCCTAATCCTCACTCTATCCCTCACCCTAACCCTAACACTCACAGTCACCCAAGCCCTCACATTCACCCTAACCATAACCCTAAACCTCACCCTAAAACTATTGCTAACCCTCACCCTCACCTTCACCCTAACCCTCATGCTAATCTTAACCGTAACCATTATCTTAACCCTAACCATCACCCTCACACTCACTTTAAACCTAACCCTAACACTAACACTCAACCTCATCCTTACCCTCACCCTAACCCTAACCCTAACAATAACCCTAACCCTAACACTAACCCTCACCCTAATCCTCACTATCATCCTAACTCTCGCCCTAACCCTAACACTGACACACACCCTAACCCTCACCCTCACCAAAACCCTCACTCTCAACCTTAACCCTCAACCTCACCCTAAACCTAACCCTTACCCTAACCATAATCATAACCCTCACCCTAACCCTAACAATAACAATAACCCTAAACCTCACCCTAACCCTAAACCTCACCCTCACACTCATCCTAATCCTAATGCTAAACCAAACCCTCACCCTCACCCTAACCGTCGCCCTAACACTTTACCTCACCCTAACCCTAACCCTAACTTTAACACTCACACAAACCCTCAAACTCACCCTAACCCTCTCCCACAACCGAACCCTCACCCTCACCCAAACCCTCACCCTCAACCTAAACATCACCCTAAACCTAACACTCACACTAACCCTAACCCTAACATTAACATTCACACAAACACTAACCCTCACCCTAACCCTCACCTCACCCTAAACCTCACCTTAACCCTAAGCCTCACCCTAACCCTCACCCTAACCCTAACCCTTACCCTCAACCTCACCCTCACCCTAACCCTCAGCCTAATCTTAACCCTCACCATTATCTTAACCCTAACCCTCACCCTCACACTCACCTTAAACCTAACGCTAACCTTAACACTCAACCTCACCCTCAACCTCACCCTAACCCTAACCCTAACAATAACCCTAACTTTAACTCTAAACCTAACCCTAACCCTAACCCTCACCCTAACCCTAACCCTCACCCTAATCCTAAACCTAACCCTCACCCTCATACTCACCCTAGCCCTCACCTTAAAACTCACGCTAAACCTAAACCTCACTCTCACCCTAACACTCATTCTAACCCTTACCCTCACCCTAACCCTAACCCTAAACCTAATCCTAACGTTCACACTAAACCTAACAGTCAGCCTAAATCTAACCCTCACCCTCATCCTAAACCTAATCCTACCCCTAACCCTTACCCTCAACCTCAACCTCATCCTCACACTAACACTAGTCCTCAACCTAACATTCACTCTAACCCTCACCCTCACTCTCACCCTAACTCTGACCCTTACGCTAACCTTCACCCTAGACCTAACCCTAAACCTAACCCTCACACTAAACCTAAACCTCACTCTAACCCTAAACCTACCCCTCAGCCTAACCCTTACCCTAACCCTAACCTTAATACTCACCATATCCCTCACCCTATCCCTAACACTCACCCTCACCCTATCCCTCATCCTAACCCAAACCCTAAACTTATACCCCACCCTAAAAGTAATGGTAACCCTAACCCGCAACCTCACCCTAACCCTCACTCTAACCCTAACCCTAATCTTAACCCTCAACCTAACCCTTAACCTAACCCTCACACTAGCCCTCACCCTAACGCTAACAAGAACCCAACCCCAAACCCTCACCCTAACCCTCACTGTCATCCTACCAGTCCCCTAACCCTAACCCTCACCCACACCCTAACACTCACCCTCACCAAAACACTCATCCTCACCGTAACCCTCACTCTAACACTTTTCCTCACCCTAACCCTAATCCTAACACTCACACAAACCCTCTAACCCTTATCCTAAACCTTACCCTCTCGCACACCTTAACCCTCACTCACACCCGAACCATCAACCTCACACTAACACTCAACCTCACCTTAACCATCACCCTAACCCTAACACTCACCCTAACCCTAAAGCTATCCATCACCCTAACCCAAACCTTCACCCTAACCCTCACCCTCACTGTAACCCTCACCCTAATCCTTACCTAACCGAAACCCTCACCCTCACCCTAAACCTCACCCTAAACCTTACCCTCACCCTAACCCTAACCCTAACGTTCACACTAAACCTAACCCTCAGCCTAAACCTCACACTCACCCTCAACCTCACCCTCACCCTCACTCTAACTCTAACCCTAACCCTCACGCTAACCCTAACCCTAAGCCTAATGCTAACCCTTACCCTCACCATAACCCTTACCCTCAACCTAACCCTAAACCTAATCCTAACCCTAACCATTACACAAACCCTAAACCTCACTCTAAACCTAACCCTAACCTTCACCCATAGCCTAAACCTCACCCTAAACCTCAGCCTAATCCTAACCCTAAACTTTATGGTAACCCTAACCCTCACCGTCACACTCGACCTAAACGTAACTCTAACCCAAACCCTCACCCTCACCCTCACCATAACCCTAACCCTAACAATAACCCTAAACCTAACCCTAATACTAACCCTAACCCTCACACTAACCTTAACCCTTATCCTAACCCTCACCCTCACCTAAAGCCTAACCCTAACCCTCACCCTCACCCTAACCCCAACCTTAACCCTTACCTAAACAAAACCCTCACCCTCAACCTCATCCTCACACTAAACCTTACCCTAACCCTTACCCTCATCGTAACCCTAACCCTAAACTTCAGACTAACACTAACGCTAACCCTAACACTAAACCTAACCCTCACACCAAACCTAAACCTCACCCTAACACTAAACCTACCCCTCAGCCTAACCCTAACCCTAACCCTAAACCTAATCCTCACCATATCCCTCACCCTAAAATTAACACTCAACATCACCCTAGCCCTCACCCTAACCCAAACCCTAAAATTAAACCTCACCCTAAAAGTAATGCTAACCCTAACCCTCATCCTCACCCTAACCCTCACCCTAACCCTAAGCCTAATCCTAACCCTCCCCCTAACCCTAAACCTAAACCTCACCCTATCCTTCACTCTAACCCTAACCCAAACCCAAACCCTCACCCTAACCCTCACCGTCATCCTAACACTCACCTTACCCTAACCTTCACACACAGCCTAACCCTCAACCTCACCAAAACATTCACACTCACACTAAGCCTCACCCTAAAACTTTTCCTCAACCTAACACTAACCCTAACACTCACACAAACCCTAACACTCACCCTAAACCTAACCCTCTCCCAAAGGTTAACCCTCACCCACACCTGAACCATCAACCTCACCCTAACACTCAACCTCACCCTAACACTCACCCTAACCCAAACCTAACCCTTCCCTAACTGGAACCCTCACCCTGACTCTCACCCTAACCCTAAACCTCACCCTAATCCTTACCCTCACCCTAACTATAACCCTAAACCTCACACTAACCCTAAACCTAAAACTAACCCTAACCCATATCCTCACCTTCAACCTAGCCCTAACCCTAACCCTAACCCTAACAATAACACAAACCTTAAACCTAAACCTAAACCTAACCCTCACACTAACCCTAACCCTCACCCTAACACTACCCATAACCTAACCCTAACCCTAACACTAACCCTCACCCTCACCCTCACCCTAACCCTAAACCTAACCCCTAACAATAAGCCTAACCCTAAACCTAAACCTAAACCTCACCCTAACCCTAAACCTAAACCTCACCCTCACCCTCAATCTCACCCTAACCCTAACCCTAAACCTAATCCTAACCCTCATCCTCACCCTAACCCTAACCCTAACCCTAACCCTCATCCTAACCCTCAACTTCACCCTCACCCTCACCCTAACTCTAACCCTAACCCTCACGCTAACCCTAACCCTCACCCTAATGCTAACCCTAACCCTCACCCTCACCCTCACCATTACCCTCATCCTCACCCTCACCCTAATCATCACCCTAAACCTAACCCTTAAAATAACCCTAACCCTAACCTTCACCCTAATCCTAACCCTCACCCTAAACCTCACCCTAAACCTAATCCTTACCTAACCGAAACTCTCATCGTCACCCTAACACTAACCCTCATGGTAATCTTAACCCTAACCATTATATGAACCCTAACCCTCACCCTCACACTCACCTTAAACCTAACACTAACACTAACACTCAACCTCACCCTTAATCTCACCCTAAGCCTAAACCTAACAATAACCCTAACCCTAACCCTAACCCTCACTATCATCCTAACCCTCACCCTAACCCTAACACTTACACAACCCTAACCCTCACCCTCACCAAAACCCTCACCCTAACCCTAAACCTTACCCTCACCCTAATCATCACCCTAAACCTAGCCCTTACCCTAATCCTAACCGTAATCCTCACCCTAACCCTAACCCTAACAATAACCCTAACCCTATCAATAACCTTAACCCTAAACCTCACCCTAACACTAAACCTCACCCTAACCCTCAACCTAACTCTAAAGCTAAACCTAAACCTCAACCTCACCCTAACCCTCACCCTAACACTTTACCTCACCCTAACCCTAACCCTAACTTTAACACTCACACAAACCCTGAACCTCACCCTAACTCTCCTCCACACATGAACCCTCACCCTCAACCAAACCCTCACCCTCACCCTAAACATCACCCTAAAACTAACACTCACCCTAATGCCAATCATAACTTTAACACTCACACAAACCCTAACCCTCACCCTAACCTTCACCTCACCCTAAAACTCACCCTAACCCTAACACTTACCTAACCAAAACCCTCACTCTCACCCTCACCCTAAATATCACCCTAAACCTAACACTCACCCTAATCCTTACCCTCACCCTAACCCTAACCCTAACCCTAACCCTCACACTAACCCTAACCCTCACCCTAACCCTAACCCTAACCCTTACCCTCAGCCTCACCCTCACCCTGACCCAGAGCCAAACCTTAACCCTCACCATTATCTTAACACTAACCCTCACCCCCACACTCACCTTAAACCTGACGCTAACCCCAATACTAAACCTCACCCTCACCCTCACCCTAACTCTAACAATAACCCTAAACCTAACCCTAAGCCTAACCATCATGCTAACCCTAACCCTAAACCTACCCCTAATCCTCACCCTAACCTTAACCCTAAACCTCACCCTCACCCTAATCCTAAACCTAACCCTAACCCTCACCCTCACCCTAGCCCTCACCTTAAAACTCACACTAAACCTAACCCTCACTCTCACCCTAACACTCATTCTAACCCTTACCCTCACCCTAACCTTAACCCTAAACCTAACCGTAACGTTCACACTAAACCTATCCCTCAGTCTAAACCTAACCCTCACCCTCATCCTAAACCTAACCTTAACCCTAATCCTCACCCTCACCCTCAAACTCACCCCCACCCTCACTCTAACTCTAACCCTAACCCTCACACTAACCCTAACCCTAAATCTAATGCTAACCCTAAACCTTACCCTCACCCTAACCCTCACCATAACCCTTACCCTCACCCTAACCCTGAACCTAATCCTAACCCTAACCCTTACACTAACCCTAACCCTCACCCTAACCCTAACCCTAACGCTAACCCTCACACATACCCTCAACCATACCCTAACTCTCAGCCTAAACCTAACCCTAACCATTATCATAACCCTAAACCTCACCCTCAAACGAACCCTAACCTAACCCTAACCCTAAACCTCACCCTCACACTCACCCTAACCCTAACACTAACCCTAAACCTAACACTCACCCTAACCCTAACCCTCACCCTACCCCTATCCCTACCTGTAACCCTAACCCTAAACCTAACCCTCACCCTTACCCTCACCCTCACCCTCAACCTAATCCTAACAATAACCCTAACCCTAAAACTAAACCTAAACCTCACCCTTACCCTAACCCTAAACCTCACCCTCAATCTCACCCTTACTCTAACCCTAAGCCTAACAATAACCCTAAACCTAACCCTAACCCTCATGCTAACACTAACCCTAAACCTAACAATAACCCTAACCCTAACCCTAACCCTAACCCTCACCCTAACCCTAAACCTAATCCTAACCCTTACCCTAACCATTATCTTAACCCTAACCCTCACACTCACAATCACCCTAAGCCTAACCCTCACCCTCATCCTCACCCTAACCCTAACCCTAACAATAAACCTAACCCTAACCCTAAACCTAACACTAACCCTAACCCTCACCCTAACCCTAACCCTAATCCTAAACCTAAACCTAACCCTCACCCTCACCCTAACCCTCATGCTAAACCTAACCCTCACCCCAAACCTAACCCTAACCCGAACCCTAAACTTAACCCTAAACCTCACCTCACCCTAACTCTAACCCTAACCCTCACACTCACCCCCACCCTCACCCTATACCTAACCCTAACCCTAACCCGCACCCTCACTCTCACCCTCACCCTCACCCTCACCCTAACTCTAACCCTAACCCTCACGCTAACCCTAACCCTAACCCTAATGCGAACCCTAAACCTCATCCTCACCCTCATCCTTACCCTCAACCTCATCCTCACCCTCAAACTCAACCTAATCATCAACCTAACCCTAACCCATAACCTAACCCTAACCCTAACCTTAACCCTTACCCTATCCCTCTCCCTAACCCTCACCCTCACCCTCACCCTAACCCTAACCCTCAACCTAACCCTCACCATATACATAACCCTCACCCACACCATAACCCTAATCCTCACCCGAACCTCCACATTCACCCTCAACTTGACCCTCAGGTTAACCCTAACCCTAACCCTAATCCTAACGCTAAAACTCACCCTCCAAAACCCTAACCCTAAGCCTAACCCTCACCCTCACCCTGCCCCTAACGCTAACCCTAACCCTGACCCTAACCCTAAGCCTCACCTTAACCCTAGCCCTAACCCTCACCCTCACCTTCACCCTCATCCTAACCCTAACCCTAACACTCACCCATACCCTGACACTCACCCTAACCCTAATCCTAACCCTAATGCTAACCCTCACCAGAATGCTAAACCTAACTCTCACCCTCACCTTAAACCCTAACGCTAACCCTCAACCTAACCTTCACACTAACCCTAACGCTAAACCTAACCCTCACACTCACCCTAATCCTCACCCTAAACTTACCCTCACCCTAATCCTAAACCTAACCCTAACCCTCACATTTACGCTAACGCTCACCCTAACCCTAACATTAACCTTACCCTAACCCTCACCCTAACCCTAACCCTAATCCTCCTACTAACCCTAAACCTAAACCTTACCTTCACACTAACACGTACCGTCACCCTAACCCTCAACCTAACCTTAGCCCTCACCCACACACTAATTCTCACCCTCACCTGAACCCTCACCCTCACCTAAACCTCACCCTTACCCTACACATCACACTAACCCAAACCCTCACCCTAACCCTAACCTTAACCCTCAACCTAACCCTAACCCTCACCCTCACAATCACCATCATCCTAATCCTCACCCTAACCCAAACCCTAACCCTTTCCTAACCTAAACCTTCACCCTAACCCTCACCCTCAACCCTCAACCCACTCTAGCCCTCACCCTAAACCTAACACTAAACCTAACCCTAACTGTCATGCCCACCCTCACCCTCAGCCTAAACTTACATCTAACTTTAATCCTAATTCTAATCCTAATACTAACCATAAACCTCAACTTCACCCTCACCCTCACCCTAACCCTAACCCTAACACTTACCCTAACCCTCACCCTCACCCTAAAACTAACCCTCACACTAATCCTAACCCTCACCCTAACCCTAACCCTCACGGTCACCCTAACACCCATCCTAACCCTAAACCTCACACTAACCCTAACATTAACCCTCACCCTCACGCTAAACCGAACCCTAACCCTTACCCTCACCCTAACCCTAACCCTAACCCTAAACCTCACACTAAACCTAACCCTAACCCTAAACCTCACCCACACCCTGACCCTAACCGTAAACCTAAACCTAAACCTAATTAATCCTCACCCTCACCCTAACCCTAACCCTCATTCTAATCCTAAACCTTACCCTAACCCTAAATTAAACCCTCACCCTAACCCAAACCCTCACCATAATCCCAACCCTCACCCTAACCCTAACACTAAACATAACCCTAAACCTCACCTTAACCCTCACCCTAACCCTTATGCTCACCCTTACCCTAACCCTAACCTTAACCCTAACCCTCACACTAACCCTAACCCTCACCCTAACCCTAACACTACCCCTCACCCTAACCCTCAACCTAACCCTAACCCTAACCCTTACCTCACCCAAACCCTCACCCTCACCCCTACTCTCACCATCACCCTTACCCTCACCCTCTACCTAGCCCTCACTCTAATCCTAACCCTAAATCTCACCCTAACACTAACCCTCACCCTCACTCTCACCCACAGACTAAACCGAAACCTAACCCTAATCCTAAGCCTAGCCCTAATCGTCACCCTCAACCTCACCCTCAGCCTCACCTTAACTCGAAACTTAACCATCACCCTCAGCCTCACCCTAAACTTAACCCTAGTCTTCATCCTAAATCTCTCCCTAACCCTAACTCTAACCTTAACCCTCACCCTCACCCTCAACCTAACCCTAAACCTAACACTCACTCTCACCCTAAACCTCACCCTAACCGTAACCATCACCCTAACCCTAAACCTAACCCTCACACTTACCCTCACCCTCACCCCAATCCTCACCCTAATCCTAACCCTAACCCTTACCTAACCCAAACCCTCACCCTCACCCTAAAACTAACCCTCACCAAAACCTAAAACTTACACTAACCCAAACCCTAACCCTCACTCACCCCCTAACCCTCATCCTCACCTGAACTCTCAAACTCACCCTAACCTTCAACCTCACCGTAAACATCACCCTAACCCTCTCCCTTACTCTAACCCTAAACCACACCCTTATCCTCAACTTGACCCTCAGCCTAATCCTAACCCTAACCCTAATCCTTACCCTAACCCTCACCCTCACCCTAACCCTAAAGCTAATCCTAACCCTAAACCTCACCCTAACCCTAACCCTAAACCTAACACTCCCGCTCCCACTAAACTCACCGTAATCCTAACCCTAACCCTCACCCTAACCGTAACCCTAATCCTAACCCTCACCCTCACCCTGACTCTCAGCCTAAACCTAACCATAACCCTAATCCTAACACTAACCATCACCCTCTGCCTCAACCTAACCTAACCCTAACCATAAACCTAACCCTAACCCTTACTCTAACCTTCACCCTAACCATAACCCTAACCCTCATACTAACCCTAACCCTAACACTAACCCGCCCCCTAACCCACACCATCACCCTAACCCTCAACCTAAACCTAACCTTCATCCACACACTAACTCTCACCCTCACCTGAACCCTCACCCTCACCCTAAACCTCACCCTCACCCTAAACATCAACCTAACCCAAGCCCTCACCCTAACCCTAACCTTAACCCTCACCCTAGCCGTAACCCTACCCTCACCCTGACCCTCATGCTAATCCTCACCCTATCCCTAATCCTAACCCTTAACTATCCCAAACCCTCACCCTCAACCTCAACCCTCACCCCGACCCTAGCCCTCACCCTAACCCTTAACCTAACCCTAACCCTCGCCCTCACATTCAACCTAAACCTAACCTTCACCCTAACCCTAACCCTCACCCTAACTCTAACCCTCCCCCTCACCCACACCCTAAACCTAACCCTCACCCTAACCTTAATGCTCACCCTAACCCTAACCCTCACCCAACCCTAACACTCACACTCACTCTAATTGTAACCCTAACACTAACCCTATGACTCACCCTCACCTAACCCTCACCCTAACCCTTACCCTCACCCTAAAGCTAACCTTAAGCCTAATCCTCACCCTCACTCACCGTCACTCTAATCCTCACCCTAAGCCTAATTGTCACCCACACACTAACCCTCACCCTCACTTGAACCCTCACCATCACCCTAACCCTCACTGTAAACATCAGCCTAACCCTAACCCTCACCCTAACCCTAACACTCAACCTGACCCTCACCCTCACCCTCAGCCTAAACCTAATCCTAACCTTAATCCTAAACCTAACCCTCACCCTCACCCTCACACTAACCCTAACCTTAACCCTAACTCACCCTCACCATCACCCTAATCCTAACCCTCACCCTAACCCTCACCCAAACACTAACTCTAACCCTAAACCTCACCCTCACCCTCACCCTCACCCTCACCCTAACTCTTATCCTTACACTAAGCTTAACCCTCCCCCTCACCCACACACTAACCCTCACACACTCCAGAACCCTAAACCTCACCTTAACACTCACCGTCACCCTAAACATCACCCTAACCTTAACCCTAACACTAACTCCAACCCTAATACGCACCCTAACCCTAAACCTCACACTTACACTCAACCTCAATTTAATCCTCACCCTAACAATAACCCTAACCCTTAAATAACTGAAACCCTCATCCTCACTCTCACCCTCACTCTAACCCTCATCCTAGCCTTCACCCTTACCCTAACCCTAACTCTAACCCTCACCCTTAAACTCACCCTCACCCTCAGCCTAAACCTATCCCTAACACTAATCCTAATCCTATCCCTCTCCCTCACCCTCACCCTAAACCTAACCCTAACATTAACGTTAAACCTCATCCTCACCCTAAACCTAATCCTAACCCTAACAATAACCCTAACCCTAACCCTAACCCTGATCCTAACCCTAACCCTCACCCTAACCCTAACCCTAACCCTAAAACTCACCCAAAACTTAATCCTAACCCTAACTCTCACACTTACCCTCACCCTCACCCTAACCCTCACACTAACCCTAACCCTCACCCTAAACCTAACCCTAACCCTCACCCTCAACCTCAGCCTCAGCCTAACCCTAACCCTAACCCTAATCCTATCCCTAATCCTCCCCTTAACACTACCCTAACCCCAACCCTAACCCTAACCCTCACAGTCACCCTCACCCTCACCCTAACCCTAACCCTAACCCTAACCCTCAAGCTCACCCTCACCCTAAAATTTACCCTCACTCTAAACAAAACCCTAACTGTAACCCTCACCCTAAGCCTAACCCTAACCCTCACCCTAACCCTAACCTTCATCCTAAACCTCACCCTATCCCTAATGATAACCCTAACCCTCACCCTCACACTAACTCTCAGCCTAACCGTTATCCTCACACTAACCCTAACCCTCAGCCTCATCCTAACCCTCACGGTCACCCTAACCCTCATTCTCATCCTAACACTAACCCAAATGCTCACCCTCACCCTCACCCTCAAACGAAGCCTCACCCTAACCCTCACCCTCAGCCTAGCCCTCACCCTAACCCTAACCCTGACCCTAACCCTAACCCTAACCCTCACCCTCACCCTAACCCTAACCCTAACCCTAAACCTCACCCTAACCCTCACCCTCACCATAACCCTAATCCTAAACCAACCCGAACCCTAACCCGAACCCTAAAACTCATCCTAACCCTCACCCTAAACCTAATGATAACCCAAATCCTCACCCTCACACTAATCCTCACACTAACCGTTAACCTCACCCTCACCCTAACCCTAAAACTGTCTAACCCTCACAGTAACCCTCACCCTCACCCCCACGCTAATCCTAACCCTAACCTTCACCCTAAAGCTCATCCTATGACTATACCGAATGCTAACCCTAAACCCCACCGTAAACCACACCCTAACCCTAACCCTCACCTTAACCCTAACCCTCACTCTAACACTAACCCTCACCCTAAGCCTCACCCTAACCCTAACCCTAACCCTCACCCTCACCCTAACCCTAAACCTCACCCTCACCCTACCCCTCACCTTAACCATTATCCTCACACTAACCCGAAACCTAACCCTCACCCTAAACCTAACCCTAACCCTCACCCTCACTCTCATCCTCACTCTAAGCCTAACCCTAACCCTAAACCTCACCCTCACCCTAACTCTAACCCTAATCCTAATCCTTACACTAACCCAAACCCTAACCCTCACCCTAACCCTAACCCTCACAGCATGGTTATATCACAGGCAACAGCAGTCTGCATCCTAGCAGGGCTTGAAGCTCCTTACATGGAACATAGTAACAAGTCCGAATTTTTTCCTTGCAATTCAGGGTGGGAAGACCAGAGTAGGGATGCTCAGGATGTAAACGACAAGATAGAGCACTGAGAATGTGGGGAACTTAAAACAAAATTATTTTATGGCGCCAAGGTTCTGAATGCTCTATACCTTCGAAAAAGAAAAGACCAGCCCCCGAAGAGAAATAGACAACATCGTTCGGTTTCTAGCAGCCCCTGTGTGCATCCTGGCATGGTTCAAAGCCCTTCTTGTTGACACCATCCACAGGTCAATATTTTTCCTTACAATTTTGGGAGAGCTGTGGAGGGTTTGGGAGCACAGGATGCAAACAACAAGAGAGAGTTCTCACAATTTGTGGACCATAAAGAAAATTGTTTTAAGTTCTCCAAGTTCTGAGTCCTCTCAACTTTTCCCAAAAGCGAGACAAGCCACTTAGGCGAAATGGAAAGCATTGTTCGGTCCCAGGCAACTGTGCTCTGAATCTTAGCAGGGCTTAATGACCCTTGCATTATCCACAGTAAACAGTCCAAACGTTGTTCTTCCAATTCTGGGAGAAATGACCAGTGTTAGGGAGCCTAGGTACAAAAGATAAGATAGAGTCCTCAGAATATGGGGACCCTAGGACAGTCTTAAGGACCCCAAGGAAGGAGGGCTCTACTCCTACCCCAAGGAAGAGACACGTCTCCAAAGAGAAATTCACAGCTCCCATTTTCCCCAGAAGCTCTGCTCTGCATCCTAGCAATATTGAAAGTGCCTCATTCTGTCTACAATAACAGGTGAAATTTTTTTCCTTTTAATTCTGAGAGAGTCAAAAGTGTTTAGGAACTCAGGATGCAAAGAACAAGATAGAGCACTCAGAACCTCAACGATTTTAAACATTATAGTTTTAAGGTGACCAGGTTCTAAATGCTCTACACATTCCCCAAAGGAAAGACAGGGCTCTAAGGAGAGTTAGACATCACCGATCAACCCCAGGCATCTTCGGTCTACATCCAAGCAGGGCTTCAACCTCCTCACACTGTCCCCGTTAACCAGTCCCAATTTTTTCCTTACAATTCTGGGATTGCTGAGCAGTGTTAAGGAGGTCAGGATGAAAACGACAAGACAGAGCCCTGAGAACTTGGGTACGTTAAAACTGAACTGTTTTTTGGAGCCTCAGTTGTGAATACTCTCCACCTTCCATAAAGAGGAGACAAGCCACCAAAGAGAAATAGACAGCATATTTCGGTCTCTAGTATCTCCTATGTGCCTCCTGGCATGTTTCACAGCCCCTCTCGGTATCACCAGCCATAGGTCAAAAGTTTTCTTTGAAATATTGGGAGAGCTGAGGAGGTTTTGAGAGCACAGGATGCAAATAACAAGAAAGAGCACTCACAACTTGGGGACCTTGTTTTAAGGTCCCCAAGTTGTGAGTGCTCTACACCATCCCCAAAGCTGATAAAAGCCGCTAAATAGAAATAGACTGCATTTTTCTCGCCCAGGCAACTCTGGTCTGCATCCATCAGGGCTTAATGCCCCTCACACTGTCCACAGAGCCCAGTGCAATTTGTTTAATCCAATTCTTGGAGAGCTCACCTGTGTTAGCGAGCTCAGGATGCAAACGACAACATAGAGCACTCAGAAATTGGTGACTTTAAAACATTTTTAAGGTCCCAAAGTGAGGAGGCTCTACTCCTTCCCCAATGGAGAGACAAGCCTGCAAAGATATATGGACAGTACCGACCTTTCCTACTAAGCCCTAATCTACATCCTAGTAAGACTGAATGTTCCATATACTGTCAACAATCAGAGGTCCAATTATATTCCTTGCAATTCTGGTAGAGCTGAAAAGTGTTTGGAAGCACAGGATGCAAACGACAAGATAGAGCAACACAGAAATTCGGCGCCTTAAAACAAAATTGTTTTTCAGACTTCAAATACGCAACAATCTACACCTTCCCCAAAGGAGAGACAAGACTCTAAATAGAAATATACCGCATTTTTCTAACCCAGGTTACTCCGGTCTGCATTCTAGCATGGCAGAAAGCCCCTTATACTGTCCATCCACAGTATCCTGTCCAATATTTTCTTCCAATTCTGGGAAAGCTGACCAGTGTTAGCTAGTTCAGCATGCAAACGAAAGTTTGAGTAAAGCAGAGAAAATCAGATGAGGTGATGTTAATGAAATGAACCCTAAGATATGTATTCAAATGATTTTTATTTGCTTTCAAGCGATTGTTTATGACACATTCATAAGATCATTTCTTTTTTACTTTGTAAGTCCCTCCCCCATCGTAAAACCACTGCTTTCACTGTATTTAATGTCGGTATAATTTGTGCAGGGGAAGGGGAAACACAATTCTTTTAAATAGGGATACAGGTGAACCCATTGCAAAAATGCGATGTACTTTACAAACGAACTTTACAACTTTGGTTTTTGTGTGGTGCGGGGTATTGGAGCGGGGAGGACTGTTGGGGAGGGCAGGACGAGGATGGGAAAAGATGGGAAGGGGAAACAAAGGAGGACGTTACAATACTTTATAAAAAATGTACTCATTATCTTGCACATGGAATTGTAACCCCTCTGTGCATTGTTATCACAAAAAATAAATGAACAATAAATGAATATATAAATTTAAAAGCAAGAAAAGATGGAGCACTCAGAACTTGGGCACCTTGAAACAGTTTGAAGGCCCCCAAGCAATGAGATTTTATAAGCCTCCATAGAGAAATTGACAGCACCAATCTTCCCAAGAAGCTCTGGTCTGCATCCTAGCAAGACAGAAAGTGTCTCATCCTGTCTACAATCACACGTTCCATTTTTTCTTTACCACTGGGAGGGCTGAAAAGTTTTGGAGATCTCAGGATGTAAACGACAAGATAGAACACTCAGACCTTCGGTGAGGTAAACAATATTGTAAGTTGCCCAAGTTCTGAAGGCTCTACAATTCCTCAAAGGAGATACAAGACACGAAAGAGAAATAGACAGCATGGTTCTATCACAGGCAACAGCAGTCTGCATCCTAGCAGGGCTTGAAGACACTTACACTGTCCACAGTAAGAAGTCTGAATTTTTTCCTTGCAATTCAGGGTGGGCTGACCAGAATTAGGATGCTCAGGATGAAAATGACAAGATAGAGCAATAAGAATGTAAGGAACTTAAAACAACATTGTTTTATGGCACCAAGGTTCTGAATGTTCTATACCTTCAAAAAAGAAAAGACCAATCCCCGAAGAGAAATAGACAACATCGTTCGGTTTCTAGCAGCCCCTGTGTGCATCCTGAAATGATTCAAAGCCCCTCTTGGTGTCACAATCCGCATGTCAATATTTTTTTCTTGCAATTTTGGGAGAGCTGTGGAGGGTTTGGGAGCACAGGATGCAAAAAAGAGAGAGTTCTCAGAATTTGGGGACCATAAAGAAAATTGTTTTAAGGTCTCCAAGTTCTGAGTCCTCTCATCTTTTCCCAAAAGCGAGACAAGCCACTTCGGAGAAATAGAAAGCATTGTTCTTTTCCAGGCAACTGTGCTCTGAATCTTAGCAGGGCTTAATGACCCTTGCACTATCCATAATAAACTGTCCAAACTTTGTTCTTCCAATTCTGGGAGAAGTGACCAGTATTAGGGAGCCCAGGTACAAATGATAAGAAAGAGTACTCAGAATATGGGGACCCTAGAACAGTCTTAAGGCCCCCAAGGAAGGAGGGCTCTACACCTTCCCCACGGAAGAGACACGCCTCCCAAGAGAAATTCACAGCACCCATCTTTCCCCAGAAGCTCTGCTCTGCATCCTAGCCATATTGAAAGTGCCTCATTCTGTCTACAATAACAGGTGAAATTTTTTTCCTTTTAATTCTGAGAGAGGTCAAAAGTGTTTAGGAACTCAGGATGCAAAGAACAAGATAGAATACTCAGAACCTCGGCGATTAAAACATTATTTTTTATGGTGACCAGGTTCTAAATGCTCTACACATTCCCCAAAGGAAAGAGAGGGCACTATGGAGAGTTAGACAGCATCGGTCTATCCCAGGCATCTTCGGTCTGCAGCCTAGCAGGGCTTAAACCTCCTCACATGGTCCCCGTTAACTAGTCCCAATGTTTTCCTTGCAATTCTGGGATTGCTGAGCTGTGTTAGGGAGCTCAGGATGGAAACGACAAGATAGGGCCCTGAGAACCTGGGTACCTTAAAACAGAACTGTTTTTTGGCGCCTCAGTTGTGAATACTCTCCACCTTCCATAATGAAGAGACAAACAACCAAAGAGAAATAGTGCGACGGACCAACTCAGCCGGAGCACTGGGACCGACATGACAAGGATCTCAGGATAGGTGGGCAAAGGAGTTGGCAAACTGGCAAACAGACACAGACTTAAAAGAGTTGCATCTGTGTGTCTCTTTGTTGAGGAGAATTAACATTGTTATACAGTGTGTGATTGTGACATAGATTCTTTGTTTATTTAAGCACGTAATCAATTTCTTTAAAGCAAAACAGTGATGAATTACATGAAAATTGATGACTATCCCACCAACTGTTTAAGCTAAGTGGTGCGAAACAAGTCTAGCATATTGTTTAATAGAATACGTCATCTATTCAGCCTTTTTATGTTTAATAATTAACAAACCTAAGACAGGGCTGTACTTACATTATACTCTTTATAATTTTATTTTTATCCAACTGTTTTCATCTTTATAAGCTCCTGTATAAGGAAATCATTCTTGGTTGGTTTAGGAAATATGTTACTAACTTTATATTTTGTGTGAAAACACCATCTATTCCCTGTAACATAAGTTGGACTAAACTTAATCATAACTGTTGGGAGAATCTTTCTTTTTCTTTTATAACCAGAGGTCCCTTCTTTTTTAGAACTCTCTGAACTACTGGGATAACTCTTTCTAACTTAGTTTAATTCATTGATTTTATCTGTTGGACATATCTGGAAATTTTAAGTCTCTATATTTACTATGCATGAGCTGCAAAACCGCTTGTGAATTTGTAGGAGTTTCTGGAGGAACCGTCACATCAGATGATAGATTGATTGGGGCATTGCCCACATTTAATCTTTGAACTTAGTCTTTATTACTTAGAGAAGCCGTCTCTATTGTACCGGAAAATATACAACATGCTCTGTTCCCGGATCAATAGAAAAATAGCCAAAATGAGAATAAAGGCAACGAATGTACAGCCAAGAAGAATATAGTAAGAATAAAGGTAGAGGCTATAAAGGTGCAGCCAAGTGTATGGGAATCCTTGAACCAACACCTCCTTCCTGCAGGCATGCTTCCTTGAAGCTCTTTGTCCAACAAAATCTCTCACACAGACTCCTTGAAATAGAACTGTTTTTTGGCGCCTCAGTTGTGAATACTCTGCACCATCCATAATGAAGAGACAAGCCACCAAAGAGAAGTAGACAGCATATTTTGGTCTCTAGTAGCTCCTATGTGCTTCCTGGCATGGTTCACACCCCATCTCGGTATCACCAGCCATAGGTCAAAAGTTTTCCTTGAAATATTGGGAGAGCTGAGCAGATTTTGTGAGTACAGGGTGCAAAAAACAAGAAAGAGCACTCACAACCTGGGGACCTTAAAACAGGTTGTGAGTGCTCTTCACTTTCCCCAAAGGAGAGAAAAGCCGCAAACTAGAAATAGACTGCATTTTTCTCGCCCAGGCAACTCTGGTCTGCATCCATCAGGGCTAAATGCCCCTCACACTGTCCACAGAGCCCAGTCCAATTTGTTTCATCCAATCTTGGGAAAGCTGACCTGTGTTAGCGAGCTGAGGATGCAAAAGACAAGATAGAGCACTCAGAAATTGGTGAGCTTAAACAGTTTTAAGGTCCCAAAGTGAGGAGGCTCTACTCATTCCCCAAGGTAGAGACAAGCCTCCAAAAATATATGGACAGCACTGACCTTTCCCACTAAGCCCTAATCTACATCCTAGCAAGACTGATAGTTCCATATACTGTCAACAATAACAGGTCCAATTATATTCCTTGCAATTCTGGGAGAGCTGAAAAATGTTTGGAAGCACAGGATGCAAATGACAAGATAGAGCAACACAGAAATTCGGCGCCTTAAAACAAAATAGTTTTTCAGGGCTCAAATTCTCAATGTTCTACACCTTTCCCAAAGGAGAGACCAGCCTCTAAATAGAAATAGACCGCATCTTTCTAACCCTGGTTACTCCGGTCTGCATCCTAGAATGGCTGAAAGCCCCTTATACTGTCCATCCACAGTAACCAGTCCAATATTTTTCATCTAATTCTGGGAGAGCTGACCAGTGTGAGCGAGTTCAACATGCAAACAAAGTTTGAGTGAAGCAGAGAAAGTCATATAAGGTGATGTTAATGAAATGAACCCTAATATATGTATTCAAATGTTTTTTATTTGCTTTCAAGCAACTGTTTATGATACATTGTAAAGATCATTTCTTTTTTTACTTTTTAAGTCCCTCCCCCATTGTATAACCACAACTTTCACTGTATTTCATGTCGGAATAATTTGTGCAGGGGAAGGGGAAAACAATTCATTTAAATAGGGATACAGGTGGACCCATTGCAAAAATGCGATGTACAAGTCGCTATGTCCAAAAGGAACTTTACAACTTTGGTTTGTGAGTGATGGGGGTATGGGAGTGGGGAGGACTGTGGAGGAGAGTAGGAGGAGGATGGGAAAAGATGGGAAGGGGAAACAAAGGAGGACGTTACAATACTTTATATAAAAACAGTACTAATTATCTTGCACAAGTAATTGTAACCCCTCTCTACATTGTTTTCACAAAATCATAAATGAAGAAAAATAAATAAATAAATTTAAAAACAAGAAATTTGGAGCACTCAGAACTGGGGGACCTTGAAACAGAATGCAGGCCCCCAAGCAATGGGGGTTTACACCTTCCCAAAAGGAGGGACACGCCACCATAGAGAAATTGACAGTACCAATCTTCCCAAAAAGCTCTAGTCTGCATCCTAGCAAGATAGAAAGTGTCTCATCCTGTCTAGAGTTACAGGTTCCGTTATTATCCTTACCACTGGGAGGGCTGAAAAGTTTTTGATATCTCAGGATGTAAATGACAAGATAGAGCACTCAGACCTTCGGTGAGGTAAGCACTATTGTTTGGTGCCCAAGTTCTGGAGGCTCTACAATTTCTCAAAGAAGATACAAGCCACTAAAGAGAAATAGACAGCATGGTTCTATCAGAGGCAACAGCGGTCTGCATCCTAGCAGGGCTTGAAGCCCCTTACACTGTCCAGAGTAACAAGTCCGAATTTTTTCTTTGCAATTCAGGGTGGGCTGACCAATTTTAGGATGCTCAGGATGAAAACGACAAGATAGAGCACTGAGAATGTGGGGAACTGAAAACAAAATTGTTTTGTGGCACGAAAGTACTGAATGCTCTATACTTTCGTAAAAGAAAAGACCAGCCCCCGAAGAGAAATAGACAACATCGTTCGGTTCCTAGCAGGCCCTGTGTGCATCCTGGCATGGTTCAAAGCCCCTCTTGGTGTCACCATCCGCAGGTCAATCTTTTTTTCTTGCAATTTTGGGTGAGCTGTGGAGGGTTTGGGAGCACAGGATGCAATCTACAACAGAGAGTTCTCAGAATTTGGGGACCATAAAGAAAATTGTTTTAAGGTCTCCAAGGTCTGAGTACTCTCATCTTTTCCCAAAAGCGAGACAAGCCACTTAGGAGAAATAGAAAGCATTGTTCTGTCCCAGGCAACTGTGCTCTGAATCTTAGCAGGGCTTAATGACCCTTGCACTATCCACAGTAAACAGTCCAAACTTTGTTCTTCCAATTCTGGGAGAAGTGACCAGTGGTAGGGAGCCCAGGTACAAACGATAAGATAGAGTCATCAGAATATGGGGACCCTAGAACAGTCTTAACGCCCCCAAGGAAGGAGGGCTCTACACCTACCCCAAGGAAGAGGACGCCTCCAAAGAGAAATTCACAGAACCTATCTTTCCCAAGAAGCTCTGCTCTGCATCCTAGCAATATAGAAAGTTCCTCATTCTGTCTACAATGACAGGTAAAATTTTTTTCCTTTTAATTCTGAGAGAGGTCAAAAGTGTTTAGGAACTCAGGATTTAAAGCACAAGATAGAGCACTGAGAACCTCGACGATTTAAACATTATTGTTTTAAGGTGACCAGGTTCTAAATGCTCTACACATTCCCCAAAGGAAAGACAGGGCTCTAAGGAGAGTTAGAGAGCATCGGTCTATCCCAGGCATCTTCGGTCTGCATCCTAGCAGGGCTTAAACCTCCTCACACTGTCCCCATTAACCAGTCCCAATTTTGTCCTTGCAATTCTGGGATTGCTGAGCAGTGTTAGTGAGCTCAGGATGAAAACGACAAGATAGAGCCCTGAGAACTTGGGTACCTTAAAACAGAACTGTTTTTTGGCGCCTCAGTTGTGAATACTCTCCAACTTCCATAATGAAGAGACAATCCACCAAAGAGAAATAGACAGCATATTTCGGTCTCTAGTATCTCCTATGTGCATGCTGGCATGGTACACAGCCCCTCTCGGTATCACCAGCCATAGGTCAAAAATTATCTTTGAAATATTGGGAGAGCTGAGCAGGTTTTAGGAGCATAGTATGCAAATAACAGAAAGAGCACTCACGACATAGGGACCAAAGTCTTGAGTGTTCTACAACTTCCCCAAAGGGGAGAAAAGCAGCTAAATACAAATAGACTGCATTTTTCTCTCCCAGGAAACTCTGGTCTGCATCCAACAGGGCTTAATGCCCCTCACACTGTCCACAGAGCCCAGTCCAATTTGTTTCATCCAATTCTGGGAAAGCTGTCCTGTGTGAGCCAGCTCAGGATGCAAACGACAAGATAGAGCATTCAGAAATTGGTGACCTTAAAACAGTTTTAAGGTCCCAAAGTGAGGAGGCTCTACTCCTTCCCCAATGGAAAGACAAGCCTCCAAAGATATATGGACAGCACCGACCTTTCCCACTAACCACTAATCTACATCCTAGCAAGACTGAAAGTTCCATATACTGTCAACAATCAGAGGTCCAATTATATTCCTTGCAATTAATGGAGAGTTGAAAAGTGTTTGGAAGCACAGGATGCAAACGACAAGATAGAGCAACACAGAAATTCGGCGCCTTAAAACAAAATTGTTTTTCAGACTTCAAATACGCAACGATCTACACCTTCCTCAAAGGAGAGACAAGCGTCTAAATAGAAATAGACCGCATCTTTCTAACCCAGGTTACTCCGGTCTGCATTCTAGCATGGCAGAAAGCCCCTTATACCGTCCATCCACAGTAACCAGTCCAATATTTTCTTCCAATTCTGGGAATGTTGACCAGTGTTAGCTAGTTCAGCATGCAAACGAAAGTTTGAGTAAAGCAGAAAAAGTCAGATGTGGTGATGTTAATGAAACGAACCCTAAGATATGTATTCACATGACTTTTATTAGCTTTCAAGCGATTGTTTATGACACATTCATAAGATCAATTATCTTTATTTTGTAAGTCCCTCCCCCATTGTATAACCACTGCTTTCACTGTATTTCATCTTGGTGTAAATTGTGGAGAGGAAGGGGAAAAACAATTCGTTTAAATAGGGATACAGGTGGACCCATTGCAAAAATGCGATGTACAAGTCATTATGTTCAAAATGAACTTTACAACTTTGGTTTGTCAGTGGTGGGGGGTTTGGGAGCGGGGAGGACTGTGGGGGAGGGCAAGAGGAGGATGGGAAAAGATGGGAAGCGGAAACAAAGGAGGACGTTAAAATACTTTATAAAAAATGTACTCATTATCTTGCACATGTAATTGTATGCCCTCTGTACATTGTTTTCACACAGAAAATTAATGAACAAATAAATAAATTAATTAATTTTAAAAAAAGAAAAGAGGGAGCACTCAGAACTTGGGGACCTTGAAACAGTTTGAAGTCCCTCAAGCAATGAGGGTTTACTCCTTCTCCAAAGGAGGGACACGCCTCCATAGAGAAATTGACAGCACCAATCTTCCCAAGAAGCTCTGGTCTGCATCCTAGCAAGACAGAAAGTGTCTCATCCTGTCTACAATCACGGGTTCCGTTTTTTTCCTTACCACTGGGAGGGCTGAAATGATAGAGCACTAAGACCTTCTGTGAGATAAACAATATTTTATGGTGCCCAAGTTCTGAAGGCTCTACAATTCCTCAAAGGAGATACAAGCCACTAAAGAGAAATAGACAGCATGTTCTATCACAGGCAACAGCGGTCTGCATCCTAGCAGGGCTTCAAGCCGCCCCTTACATTGTCGACAGTAACAAGTCCGAATTTTTCCTTGCAATTCAGGGTGGGCTGACCAGTGTTACTATACTCAGGATGAAAACGACATGATAGAGCACTGAGAATGTGGTGAACTGAAAACAAAATTGTTTTATGGTGCCAAGGATCTGAATGCTCTATACCTTCGAAAAAGAAAAGACCAGCCCCCGAAGAGAAATAGACAACATCGTTCGGTTCCTAGCAGCCCCTGTGTGCATCCTGGCATGGTTCAAAGCCCCTCTTGGTGTCACCATCCGCAGGTCAATCATTTTTCCTTGCATTATGGGAGAGCTGTGGAGGGTTTGGGAGCACAGGATGCAAACAACAAGAGAGAGTTCTCAGAATTTGGGGACCATAAAGAAAATTGTTTTAAGGTCTCTAAGTTCTGAGTGCTCTCAAATTTTCCAAAAGCGAGACAAGCCACTTAGGAGAAATAGAAAGCATTGTTCTGTCCCAGGCAACTGTGCTTTGAATCTTAGCAAGGCTTAATGACCCTTGCACTATCCACAGTAAACAGTCCAAACTTTGTTCTTCCAATTCTGGGAGAAGTGACCAGTGTTAGGGAGCCCAGGTACAAACGATAAGATAGAGTACTCAGAATATCGGGACCCTAGATCAGTCTTACGGCCCCCAAGCTAGGAGGGCTCTACACCTTCCCCAAGGAAGAGACACACCTGTAAAGAGAAATTCACAGCACTTATCTTACCCAAGAAACTCTGCTCTGCATCCTAGCAATACTGAAAGTTCCTCATTCTGTCTACAATAACAGGCGAAAACTTTTTTCCTTTCAATGTTGAGAGAGGTCAAAAGTGTTTAGGAACTCATGATGCAAAGAGCAAGATAGAGCACTCAGATCCTCGGCAATTTAAAACATTATTGTTTTACAGTGACCGGGTTCTAAATGCTCTACACATTCCCCAAAAGAGAGACATGTCACTAAGGAGAGTTAGACATCATCGGTCTATCCCTGGCCTCTTCTGTCTGCATCCTAGCAGGGCTTAAAACTCCTCACACTGTCCCCATTAACCTGTCCCAATTTTTTCCTTGCAATTCTGGGATTGCTGAGCAGTGTTAAGGAGTTCCTGAAGAAAATGACAAGATAGAGCCCTGAGAACTTGGGTACCTTAAAACAGAACTGTTTTTGGCACCTCAGTTGTGAATACTCTCCACCTTCCATAATGAAGAGACACGCCACCCAAGACAAATAGACAGCATATTTCGGTCTGGAGTAGCTTCTATGCATCCTGGCATGGTTCACAGCCCCTCTCGCTATCACCAGCCATAGGTGAAAAGTTTTCTTTGACATATTGGGAGAGCTGAGGAGTTTTTGGGAGCACAGGATGCAAATAACAAGAAAGAGCACTCACGACTTGGGGACCTCAAAACAATTGTTTTGAGGTCCCCAAGTTGTGAGTGCTCTACACATTCCCCAAAGGAGTGAAAAGCCGCTAAATAGAAATAAACTGCATTTTTCTCGCCCAGGCAACTCTGGTCTGCATCCATCAGGGCTTGATGCCCCTCACAATGTCCAAAGAGCACAGTCCAATTTGTTTCATCCATTCTGGGAGAGCTGACCTGTGTTAGGGAGCTCAGGATGCAAAAGACAAGATAGAGCATTCAGAAATTGGTGACCTTAAAACAGTTTTAAGGTCCCAAAGTGAGGAGGCACTACTCCTTGCCCGATGGAGAGACAAGCCTCACCCTAACCCTCAGCCTCACCCTAACCATAACCCTAAATCTAACACTAACACTCATCCTAACCCTAACCCTAACCCTAACACTAACACTAACCCTAACCCTCGCGCTCACCCTCACTCTCACCCTAAGTCTAACCATAACCTAAGCCTAATCCTAAAATTAACCCTCAACCTCATCCTAACCCTAACCCTAAACCTAACCCTAAAACTCACCCTGACCCTCACCCTTACCCTATCACTTAGCCTAACACTCACCCTAAACCGAACCGTCAACCTCAATGTAACCATAACCCTCACCCTAACCCGAACCCTAACCTTAACCCTCACCCTCACCCTAACACTCACCATCACCCTAACCCTCACACTAACCCTAACCTTCACCCACACCCTAACCTTCAGCTTCACCCGAACCTTCACACTCAGCCTAACTTTCATCCTCATGCTAAACATCACCCTAACCCTAACCCTCACCCTAACCCTAACCCTAACTCTCACCCTAACCCTCCCCCTAACACTCATGCAAACTGTAACCCTCTCTCTCACCCTAACCAAAACCTTAAACCTTACCCTCACCCTCACCCTAACCCTAACCCTCACACCAAACCAAAATTTTACCCTCACTCTAACCCAAAACCTACCCCTTACCCTAACCCTCACTCTAAACCTAACCCTCAAACTCACCCTAGCCCTTATACTAAACCTAATCCTAACCCTAACCCTAAAACTCACCCTAACCCTAATCATAAACCTAACCCTCACCCTCACCCTCACCTTAACCTTTACCCTCAACCTCACCCTCACCCTTACCCTCACATTAACCCTAACCCTCACCCTAAACCTAACCCTAAGCCTCACCCTCACCCTAACCCTCAACCTCAGCCTAACACTAACCCCAACCCTAATCCTAGCCCTCATTGTAACCCTAATCCTAACACTAACACTAAAACTCACCCTAACCCGAAACTTAACCCTAACCCTCACCCTTAACCTTATCCTCACATTAAACTTCAGCCTCAACACTCACCCTAAACCTAAACTCTAACCCTCACTCTCACCCTAACTTTAACCCTCACACTCACCCTATCCATCACCATCACCCTAAGCCTCACCCTAATCCTAACCATCACCCACACCCTAACCCTCACGTGAACTCTCACTGTCCCGCTCACATCACCCTAACACTAATCCTAAACCTAACCCTCACCCTCTCTCTCACCCTCAGCCTAACCCTAACCTAACCCTCAACTTCACCCTAATTCTAACCCTAAACCTAAACCTAACCCTCACCCTCACCCTCACCCTAAACCTATCTGTAACCCTAACCCTCACCGTCACACTTTCCCTCACCCTAACCCTAACCCGAACACGAACCCTCACCCTAACACTAACCCTAACACTAACCCTAACTCTAACCATCACCCTAACCCTAACCCTCACCTGAACCCTCACCCCAACCCTCACACCAACCCTAACCGTAAACCTAATTGAAAATCTAACCCTCACCCTCACCCTCACCCTACCCTCACCCTAACCCTAACCCTCACCCTCACCCTCACCTTAAACTTCACCCTCTACCTCACACTCACCCTAACCCTCACATTAACCCTAACCCTCACCCTAAACCTAACCCTAACCCTCACCCTCACCCAAACCCTCAAACTCAGCCTAACACTAACCCCAATCCTAATCCTTAACCTAAACTTCACACTCACCCTCACACTAACCCTAAACCTAACCTTAACCCTCACGTTCACCCTAACCCTAAGGCTAACCCTAATCCTCAGCCTCAGCCTAACCCTCACACTAAACCTTAACCTCACCTGAAGCCTAAACCTAACAATAACCCTCACACTAAACTTAATTGTCACACTAACCCTAACACTACCCCTCAGCCTACCCCTCAACCTAACCCTAACCCTAACCCTAATCCTCACCCTATCCCAAACCCTAACCTGAAGCCTCACCCTAATCCTCACCTTCACCCTAACCCTAATGCTAGCCCTAACCCTCACCCTCACCCTAACTCTCACCCTAACACTTACCCTCAACATATTCCTAGTCCTCACCCTCACCTGCACCCTAACCCTCACCCTAACACTTACCCTCACCCTAACACTCACACTAAACCAAACCCTAACCCTAACCCTAACATTTACCCTAACCCTCACCCTAATCCTAACACTCACCCTCACCCTAACCCTGATCCTAACCCTCATCCTCACCCTAACCCTAACACTAACCCTCAGACTATCCCTCAGGCTAATGTTCACACTCACCCTAAACATCACCCTAACCTGAACCCTCACCCTAACTCTAACCCCAACACTCACCCTAACCCTAACCCTCACCCAAATCCTCAACCTAACCCTAATCTTCACCCTAACTGAACCCTAACCCTTACCTAACCGAAACCCTCAACCTCATCCTCACCCTCACCCCAACCCGCACCCTCACCATAGCTCTCAGCCTAACACTAACCCTAATATTAACCCTCAATCTCACATTCACCCTCACACTCACACTCAGCCTAACCCTCACCGTAACTCTACCCTATCCCTAACCTCACCCTAAACCTAACTCTCATCCTAAAACTAAACATAAACCTAACCATCACACTCACCCTAACACTAACCCTAAACCTAACCCTCACCCTAATCCTCACCCTAACCCTAATTCTAATCCTAAGCCTCACAATCACCCGAAACCTCACCCTAACTCTTACCCTCACAATAACCCTAACCCTAAACCTAATCCTCACCCTATACCTCACCCTAACCCTTACCCTCACCATCACCCTAACCCTAACCCTAAACCTCAACAACAGCCTCAAACTCACCCTCACCCTCACCCTAACCCTAACCCTAATCCTCACCCTCACCCTAACCCTAAACCTAACCCGAAACCTTACCTCACCCTCACCCTCACCCTAACCCTATCCATAATCCTAACCATCACCCTCACCCTTACCCTCATACTATCCCTAACCCTCACCCTCACCCTCACCCTAACCCTAACACTCACTCTAACCTTCACCTTAAGCCTAACGCTAACCCTAATCCTCACCCTCACCCTAACCCTCACCCTAACCCTTAACCTAACACTAACCCTAAAACTAACCCTAACCCTCACCCTAACCCTAAACCTAACCCTCATCCTAACCCTAACCCTAACCCTAACCCTCACACACAACATAACCTTCACCCTCACCCTCTCCCTCACCCTCACCCGAAAACTTACCCGAACCCTAACTTATCCCTCACCCTAAGTATCACCCTAAACCTAACCTTAACTCTCACCCTAACCTTAACTCTCATCCTAACTCTCACCCTCAACCTCATCCTCACCCTATCCCTAAGACACAATAACCCTCACCCTAAACCTAACGCTAACCCTAATACTAAAGCTAACCCTCACCCTCACACTCACACTTACCCTAACCCAAACCCTAAACCTCCATCTCACCCTAACCCTAACCCTCACCCTCATCCTAACCCTATCCCTAACCCTAACACTCACCCAAACCCTAAACCTCACCCTAACCCTAACCCTAACCCACACTTCACCCTAACCCTAACCCTAACCCTAACCCTCACCCTAACCCTAAGCCTCACCTTAAACCTACCGCTAACGCTAAATATAAATCTCACCCTAAACCTCACTGTAACCCTTATACTCACACTAACGCTAACCCTAAACCTAACCCTCACAATAACACTAACCCTCACACTAAGCCTAAACCTACCTTCACCCTAAACCTCAGCCTAATAATAACCCTAACCCTAACCCTCACCCTCATCCAAACCCTCACCGACACCCTAACCCTCACCCTACCCCTTATCCACACCCACACCCTAACCATCACCCTCACCAGAACCCGAACTCTCACCCGAACCCAAACCCTCACCCTAACCCTCACCCTCACCCTAAACATCACCATAACCCTAACCCGAGCCCTCACCATAACCCTCACCCTCACCCTCTCTCACCCTAACACTTACCCTAAACATAACCCTATCCCTCAAACTCACCCGCACCCTAACCCTCACCCTAACACTTACCCTCACACTAACCCTCACCTTAAAACAAACCCTAACCCTAAGTCTAATCTTTACCCTAACCCTCACACTAATCCTCATCCTAATCCTAACCCTCACCCTCACCCTAACCCTCACTCTCACCCTAACCTTAACCCAAACCCTAACCCTCACCTCACCCTAACCCTCATCCTAACCCTTATCCTTACCCTAAACCTAACACTAAACCGAACCCTCACCCTAACTCTAACCCTCATCCTCACCCTAAACCTAACACTATCCCTCAGACTAACCCTCACCCTAACGTTCACACTCACCCTAAACATCACCCTAACCTGAACCCTCACCCTACCCCTTAAGCCAACACTCACCCTAGCCCTAACCCTCACCCAAATCTTCAACCCCACCCTAATCTTCACCCTAACCGAACCCTAACCCTTACCTAACCGAAACCCTCAACCTCACCCTCACCCTAACCCTTCCCTAGCCCTAAACCTAACCCTAAACCTATACCTCAAACTCACCCTCACCCTCACACTCATCCTCAGCCTAAGTCTCACCCTAACCCTAACCTTAACCCTACCCCTAACGTCACCCTGAACTTAACTCTCATCCTAGCCCCAACCCTAAGCCTAAACCTCACATTCACCCTAACACTAACCCAAAACCTAACCCTCACCCTAATCCTCAAGCTAAGCCTACCGCTAATCCTAACCCTCACCTTCACCCTAAACCTCACCCTAAACCTTACCCTCACCATAACCCTAACCCTAACCCTAATCCTAATACTCACCCTAAACCTCACCCTAAACCTTACCCTCACCATCACCCTAACCCTAACCCTCAAACTCACCCTACCCTCACACTCACACTCAGCCTAACCCTCAACCTAACCATCACCCTATCCCTAACCTCAACCTAAACCTATATCTCATCCTAACCCTAACCCTAAACCTAACCCTCACACTAACCCTAACACTAAGCCTGAATCTAAATCTCACCCTAATCCTCACCTTAACCCTAACGCGAATCCTAACCCTCACCCTCACCCTAAACCTCAACCTAACCCTTACCCTCACCATAACATAACCCTAACCCTAACCCTAAACCTCACCCTAAACTTCACCCTAACCCTTACCCTCACCATCACCCTAACTCTAACCCTAAACCTCACCCACACCCTAACCCTCACCCGAACACTCACCCTCACCATAAACCTCACTCTAACCCTAACCCTAATCCTAACCCTCAAACTAACCCTCACCCTCAACCTCACCCTCACCCTCACCCTAACTCTAATCCTAACCCTCACACTCACCCTAACCCTAAGCCTAACCCTAAACCTAATCCTCACCCTCACCGTAACAATATCCATAACCCTAACCATCACTCTCAACCTTACCCTCACCCTAACACTAACGCTCACCCTCACCCTAACCCTAACCCTAACCCTCACTCTAATCTTCACCTTAAGCCTAATGCTAACCTTAACCTCACCCTCACCCTAACCCTCAAACTAACCCTTAACCTCACACTAACCCTAAACCTAACCCTAACCCTCACACTAACCCTAACCCTCACCCTAACCCTAAACCTAAACCTCACCCTCACACTAAACCTAACCCTAATTCTTACCCTAAACCTAACCCTAAACCTGACCCTCATCCTAAACCTCACTGTCACCCTAACCCTCACCCTAACCCTACCCCTCACCCACACCATAACCCGAACCCTCACCCTAACCCTCACCCTTACCCTCACCCGAACCCTAACCATAACACTCACCCTAAACATCACCCTAAACCTAACCTTAACACTCACCCTAACCCTAACTCTCACACTAACTCTCACCCTCAACCTAATCCTCACCCAATCACTAAGACACAATAACCCTCACCCTAACCCTAACCCTAACCCCAATCCTAAAGCTAACCCTCAACCTCACACTCACCATTACCCTAACCCTAACCCTAACCCTCCCGCACACCCTACACCTATCCCTCACCCTCATCCTAATCCTATCCCTAACCCTAATCCTAACTCTCACCCAAACCATAACCCACACCCTAATCCTAACCCTAACCCTTCCCTCAACCAAACCCGAACCCTAACCCTTAACCTAACCCTCACACTAACACTAACCCTCACACTAAACCTAAAGCTACCCTCACCTTAACCCTTAGCCTCACAATAACCCTAAACCTAACCCTTACCCTAGCCCTAACCCTAACCCTCACCCTCATCCAAACCCTTACCGACACCCTAACCCTCACCCTACCCCTAACCCACACCCACACCCTAACCATCACCCGAACCTAAACCCGAACCCTCACCTGAACCCGAACCCTTACCCTTACCCTCACCCTCACCCTAAAACTAACCCTCAACCTAACCCTAATCCTCACCTTAACCCTAACCCTCACCATCACCCAAACACTCACCCTAACCCTAACCCTCACCCACACTGTAACCCTCACCGTCACCATAACCTTCACACTAACCCTAACCCTAATCGTCAGCCTAACCCTAAACCTAACCATCATGCTCACCTTAACCCTCACCCTCACCCTCTCCCTCAACCTTACCCGCTCCCTAACCCTTATCCTCACACTAACCCTAACCCTAACCCTACCCCTCACCCTAACCCTGAGCCTAACCTTAACCGTAAACCAACCCTCACACTAATACTAACCCTCACCCTAAACATAACACACCCTTACCCTCACCCTAACCCTATTCCTACCCCTCACCCTACCACTCACCCTAACCCTCAACCTAATCCTCACCCTAACCCTAAAATTTACCTAACCAAAACCCTAACCCTCAACCTCACCCTAGCCCTCACTCTAACCCTAACCCTAACTTTAGCCTCACCCTGCCCCTCACCATCACCCTCAGTCGAACCCTAAACCTAACCCAAATACTTACCCTAAACCTCTCCCTCCCCCTCCCCCTAACAGTACCCTAACCCTAAACCTAACCATCAACCTAATCCTAAACCTAACACTCACCCTCAACCTCACCCTAACCCTAACACTAACCCTAAAACTCACCCTCACCCTAACCCTCACACTAACCCTAAATCTCAGCCTAACCCTAACCCTAACCCTCACCCTAACCCTAATCCTCACACTAACCCTAACCCTCACCCTCAACCTAATCCTCAACATACCCTCACCCTCACCCTCACCCTAAACCTAACCCTCACCCTCACACTCACCCTAACCCTCACCCTAATCCTAAACTTACCCTCACCATCAACCTCACCCTAACCCTCAGACTAAACCTGACCCTAACCCGAAAACTCACCCTAAAACTAACCCTAACCCTAACCTTCACACTAAACCTAACCCTCACGCTAACACTAATCCTAACCCTCACCATTACCCTAAACCTCACACTAAACCTAACCCTCACCCAGAACCTAACCCTAACCCTCACCCTCACCCGAACCCTCACCCTCATCCTAACCCTAACCCTAACCCTCACCCTGACCCTAACCCTAACCCTCACCTTAACCCTAACTCTCACCCTCACCCTAATCCTAAACATACCCTCACCCTCACCCTCACCCTAAACCTAACCCTCACTGTCACACTCACCCTAACCCTAACAGTCACCCTAATCCTAACTCTAAAACTCACCCTAAAGCTAACCCTAACCATAATCCTCACACTAACCCTAAACCTCACCCTAAACCTATCCCTAAGCCGAACCCTAAACCTAACCCTAATCCTAACCCTAACCCTAATAATAACCCTAACCCTCACCCTAACATTAAGCCTAACCCTAACCCTAAAACTCATCCTAACTCTAATCCTAACCCTAACCCTCACCATCAACGTCACACTTACCCTAACCCTCATCCTCACCCTCACCCACACACTCACCCTAATCCTAACCCTAAGGCGAACCCTAAACCTAACCCTAACCCTCACCCTAACCCTAACCTTACCCTGACCCTAACCCTATCCCAAACCTTCACCCTAACCCTAACCCTCAACCTAACAATCACCCTCATCCTAATCCTCACCCTAAACATATCCCTAACCATTACCTAACCAAAATCCTCACTCTCACCCTCAACCTAGCCCTCCCCGTAACCCTAAACCTCACCTTAATCCTAACCCTAAACCTCATCCTCACTCTAACCCTCACCTATACCTAACCCTAACCCTAACCCTCACCCTAACCCTAACCCTAACCCTCACCCTCACCCTAACCCTCACCCTCACACTAACCCTAATGCTAACCCTAACCCTCAACCTCCACCCCCTCCCCCTCAGCCTATCCTTAACCCTAACCCTAATCATAACCCTAAGCCTCACCCCCAGCATCACCCTATCCCTAACCCTAAACTTAAAAATAACTCTAAACCTAAAGCCAACCCTAATCCTTACCCTAACCCTAACCCTAAAACTCACCCTAACCCTAATCCTAACCCTAACTCTCAACCTCAACCTGACCCTCACCATAACCCTCACACTCACCCTCACCATCACCCTAACCCTCACACTAACCCTAAACCTTAACCTAAACCTATCCCTAACCCTCACTCTCACCGTCACCCTCACCTTCACTCTCAGCCTAACACTAATCCTAACCCTAACCCTCACCCACACACTCACCCTAACCCTAACGCTAACCCTAACCCTCATTCTCCCCCTCCCCCTCCCCTTCAGACTAATCTTAAATCAAACCCTAATCCTAACCCTAACCCTAACCCTAACCCTAAAACTCACCCTAACCGTAATCCTAACCCTACCTCTCAACCTCACCCTCACCCTCACCCTAACCCTCACCCTAACCCTCACCCACACCCAAACCCTCAACCTCACCCTCACCCTCACCCTAAACTTCACCCTCATCCTCACCCTCACACTCACCCTCTGCCTAACCCTAAACCTAACCCTAATCCTAAACTTAACGCTCACCCTCACCCTAACCGTAACCCTAACCCTAACCGTAACCCTCACTCTCACCCTCACTCTAACACTAACCCTAACCCTAACCCTCACCCTAAACCTAACCCTCACGGTAAACCTAACCCTCACCCTTACCCTAATCCTAAGCCAAACCCTAACCCTAACCCTCAGCCTAACACTAAAGCTAAGCCTAACACTCACCATCACCTTTACCCTCACCCTAAACCTTATCCTCACTCTAACCCTAACCCACACACACACTCTAACCCTCAACCGAACCCTCACCCTCACCCTCACCCAAACCCTCACACTCACCCTAACCCTCGCCCTCACCCATACCCTCACCCTAAACCTAACACTCACCCTAAGCCTAACCGTAACCCTAATCCTCACCCTAACCCTAACCCCTAACCTCACCCTCACTCTAAGCCTCAGCCTAACCCTAAACCTAACCCAAATCCTAACCCTAACCGTCACCCTCACCCTCACCCTAAAACTAACCCTAACCCTAACCCAGCCCTCACGGAAACCCTAACACTCACCCACAACCTAATCCTAAACCAAGCCCTAACCATAACCCTCACCCTCACCTAATCCTCACCATAATCCTTACCGTCACCCTAATGCTAACCCTAACTCAAATCCTCACCCTCACCCTAACCCTCACCCTCACCCTAAACATCACCCTAACCGCAAACCTCACCCTAACCCTAACCCTAACCCTAACCCTAACCCTCAACCTAACAATCACCCTCAACCTAATCCTCACCCTGAACCTAATCCTCACCCTGAACATAACCCTAACCCTTACCTAACCGAAACCCTCATCTTCTCCCTCACCCTCACCCTCGACCTAGCTCTCACCCTCACCCTAGCCCTCACCCTAATCCTAACCCTCAGCCTAACCCTAACACTAACCGAACCTGAACCCTAACCCTAAACCTCAGCCTAACCCTAACACTAACCTTAAAACTCACCCTCACCCTCACCCTCAACCTAACTCTTATCCTCACACTAACCCTAACCCTTACCCTCACACTTACCCTAACCCTCACCCTAACACTAACCCTACCCCTCACCCTAACCCTCACCCTAACCCTAACCCTACACCTCATCCTCACCATCACCCTAACCCTCACCCTCACCCTAACCCTCACCCTCACCTGAACCCTCACCCTCACACTAACCCTCACCCTCACCCTAAACCTCATGCTAACCTGACCCCTCACCCTAACCCTAACCCTCACCCCAGCCCTAACCCTCAAACAAACACTCACCCTAACCCTAATCCTCACCCTAACCATAACCCCAACCCTTCACTAACCGAAAAACTCAACCTCAACCTCACCCTCACCATCACACTAACCCTAACCCTAGCCCTCACATTAACCCTATCCCTAACCCAAACACTCAACTTCCTTCTCCCCCTCCCCCTCAGCCTAACCTTAAACCTTACCCTGATCCTAACCCTAACACTCAAACCCACCCTCACCCTAACTCTAATCCTAACACTAAATCTAACCCTCACATTCACACTCACCCTAACCCAAACCCTAACCATCACCCTCAACCTCACCCTCAGACTAACCATAAGTCTAACCCTAATCCTAACCCTCACCCTCACCCTCAACCTCACCCTACCCTAACGCTAACACTAACCATCACCCTCACCTCACCTTCAACTTCACCTAACCCTCACCCTCACCCTCAACCTCAACCTCACTCTAAACCTAACCCTCACCCTAAACCTAAGCCTAACCCTCACCCTAAACCTCACCATCACCCTAACCCTCACCCTAACCCTAACCCTCACCCAAAACATAACCCTCACTCTCACCGAACCCTCACCCTCACCCGAGCACTCACCCTTACCCTAACCCTCATCCTCACCCTAAATATCACATTAACCCTACCCCTCATTGTAACCCTAACCCTCACCGTAACCATAATCCACAAAGTAACCCTCACCCTGATCCTCACCCTAACCCTAAACCAACCCTTCCCTAACCGAAACCCATAACCTAACCCTCACCCTAACCCTAACCCTAACCCAAACCCTAAACCTAACCCTCACCCAAACCCTAACCCTCACACTCACCGAACCCTAACCCTCACTCGAACCCTCACCCTTACCCTAATCCTCACCCTCACCCTAAACATCACCCTAACCCTAAACATCACCCTAATTCTAACCCTTGCAGTAACCATAACGCACAATCTAAACCATAACCTGATCCTCACACTAACCCTAACACTAACACTTCCCTAACCAAAAAACTCAACCTCACCCTCACCCTCACCCTAACCCTCACCCTCACCCTAGCCATCACCCTAACCTTAATCTTCACCCTAACCCTAACACTCACCCTCAGCCTCACCCTCACCCTAAACCTAACCCTAACCATCACCCTAACCCTAACCCTAACCCTAACCCTCACCCTCACTCTAACCCTAACCCTGATCCTCACATTAACCCTCACCCTAACCTTAAACCTAACCTCAACCTAACACTCACCCTCAACATAACCCTTTCCCAAACCCTCACCCTAACACTAACCCTAACCATCAACCTCATCCTAACCCTCACAATCAACCTAATCCTCATCCTAACCCTAACCCACACCCGCACCCTAAACTTCACCCTCACCAGAACCCTCACCCTCACCCGAACCTGAACCCTCACCCTAACCCTCACCCTCACCCTACACATCACCCTAAACCTAACCCTAACCCTAATCCTAACCGTTAGCCTAACACTCACCCTAACCCTAACACTCAATCTCACTCTCAAACTCACCCTCAGCCTAACCCTAAACCTAACCCTAATCCTAATCCTCACCCTCACCCTCACCATAAGCCAAACCTTAACCCTAATCCTCACCCTCACCCTTACCCTAACACTAACCCTAAACCTGACCCTCACCCTAAAACTAATCCTCATCCTCACCCTAATCCTAAAACACACCCTAAACCTAACGCTCACCCTAATCCTAAACCAAACCCTAATGTTAACCCTCACCCTAACGTAACCCTCACCCTAACCCTTATCCTCACCCTAACGCTAATCCTAACCCTAATCCTCACCGTCACCCTAACTCTTACCCTCACCCTAAACATCACCCTAACCTTAACCCTCACCCTAACCCTAACACTATCTCTCACCGTAACCCTAACACTCAACCTAACACTCACTCTCACCCTAATCCTCACCCTAAACCTAACCCTAACCTTTACCTAACCGAAACCCTCCCCCTCCCCCTCCCCCTCACCCTAATGCTCACCCTCACCCTACCCGTCATCCTAACCCTAAACCTCACCCTAACACTAACCCTCATCCTCACCTTCACCCTCACCCTAACCCTAACTCTAACCCTAACCTTAACTCTAACCCTAACCCTCATACTCACGCAAACCCTATCCCTAACCTAACCCTCACCTTAACCCTAACCCTAACCCACAGCCTAACCCTTACCCTAACGCTTACCCTAAAAATGACTCTAAACCTCACCCTCACTCTAACCCTATCCCTAACCTAACCCTCACCCAAACCATAAGGCTCAACCTAACCATAAACCTAACCCGCAACCTCACCCTAAACCTAACCCTAACCCTCACCTTAACCCTAAAGCTAACCCAAACGCTCACCCTCAACCTAACCCTCTCCCTAACCCTTTTCCTCACACTAACCCTAACCCTAACCGTAACCTTCACACTAACCCTAACCCTCACCCTAACCTTAAACCTAACTTCAACATAACACTCACCCTCACACTAACCCTAACACTAATCCTCACCCTAACCCTAATCCTAACCTTCAACCTCATCTTAACCCTCACCTTCACCCTTACCCTCACCCTAACCCTAACCCACACCCACAAGCTAAACCTCAACCACACCCTCAGACTCACCATCAGCCTCACTCTCACCTTAACCCTCACCCTCACCCTAACCCTGACCCTCACCCTAAACATCACCCTAAACCTAAACCTCATACTAACCCTAACCCTAAAACTCGCCCTAACCCTAATCCTAAGCCTAACCCTCACTCTCATCATCAACTTCACCCTATGTCTAACCCTCACCCACACCCTAACCCTCTCCCTAAGCCTAACACTAACCCTAACCCTAATCCTAAACGCAACACTCACCCTCATACTAACCATAAATCTAACCCTAACCCTAACCCTCACTCTCAACCTCACCCTAACAGTCACCCTAACCCTTATCCTCACACTAAACCTAACCCTAACCCTGACCCTAACCCTCACACTAACCCTAACCCTGACACTAACCCTAACCCATCCCCTCACTCTAACCCTCACCCTAACCCTAACCCTCACCCTAAACCTAACAGTAACCCTGACCTACACCGTAACCCTCACCATCACCCTAAACCTCAGCCTAACCCTAACCCTCACCCACAACCTAACTCTCACCCTCACCCTCACCGGAACCCTCCCCTCAACCTAACCCTAAACCTAACCCACGCCCTAACTGTAACAATAACACTCACCCTAACCCTAACCCTAACCCTCACATTAAAGTTAACTCTCAACCTAACACTTCCCTCACCCAAACCCTTACCCTAACCCTAACCCTAACCCTCACACTAACCCTAACCCTCACCATAACCCTAAACCTACCCCTCATCCTAACCCTCACCCTCACGCTAACACTCACCCAAATCCTAACCCTCACACTAAACCTAACCCTCACCCACACCCTAACCCTCAACCTCACCCTAACCCTCACCCTCAACCTAATCCTCACCCTAACAATAATGCTACGCCTTACCTAACCGATACCCTCAAACTCACCATTACTGTCACCCTAAACCTCACCCTCACCCTAGCCTTAATCCTAACCTTAACCCTCACCCTAATCCTAACACTAACCCTCTGCCTCACCCTCACTTTAACCCTAACCGTAACCCTCACCCTAACCCTAACCCGAAACCTATCCCTCAACCGAACCCTCACCATAAACCAACCCTCACTCTAACACTAACCTTCACTCTAAACCTCACACTGACACTAACCCTCACCCTAACCCTAACCCTACCCTCACCCTACCACTCACCCTAACCCTAACCCTCAACCTAATCCTCACCCTAACCCTAAAACTTACCTAACCGAAACCCTCATCCTCAGCCTCACTAAAGCCCTCACCCAAAGCCTAACCCTCAACCTAACCCTAACCCACACCCTCACCCTCACCCTCAGTCGAACCCTAAACCTAACCCTAATCCTAACCCTAACCCTCACCCTCACCCAAACCAAACCCTAACCCTAAACCTAAACCTCACCCTAATCATAAACCTAACACTCAACCTCAACCTCACCCTAACCCTAACCGTAGCTCTCACACTCACCCTAACCCTCAAAATAAACCTAAACCCCACCCTAACCCTAAGCCTAAACATCACCTCACCCACACCCTAAACCTCAGCCTAAAGCTAACCCTAACCCAAAAACTCACACTAAACCTAATCCTAACCCTAAACCTCATGCTCACCCTTTCCCTCACCCTCACCATAAACATCACCCTAACCCTATCCTTCACCCTAACCCTAACCCAAACCCTCACCCTAACCGTAACCCTCAAGGAAAACCCACTCTCATCCTAATCCTCACCCTAAACCTAACCCTAACCCTTACCTAATCGAATCCCTCATCCTCACCCTCACCCTAAACCTCACCCTAACCCTAAACCTCACCCTAACCTTAACCCTAAAACTCACCCTAACCCTAAACCTAACCCTCACCCTAACTCTCAACTTAACCCTAACCCTAAACCTCACCCTAACCCTAACACTAACCCAAACCCTCACCCTCACCCTAACCCTCACCATAACCCTAACCCTCACCCTAACCCTAACGCTAACCCTAACCCTCAACCTCCCTATCCTACTCCCCCTCAGGCTAACCTTAACCCTAACTCTAATCCTAAACCTAACCCTCACCTCCAACCTCACCCTAACACTAAACATAACCTTAACAATAACCCTAAACTTAAAGCCAACCCTAATCCTAACCCTAAACCTAACACTAACCCTAAAACTCACCCTAATCCTAATCCTAACCCTAACGCTCAACCTCAGCCTGACCCTCACCCTAATCCTCAACCTCACCCTCACCATCACCCTAACCCTCACACTAACCCTAAATCTCAACCTGACCCTAACCCTAACCCTCACCCTCAGTCTCACCCTCACCTTCACCCTCAATCTCAGCCTAACCCTAATCCTAACCCTAACCTCACCCTCATCCTAACCCTAATGCTAAACCTAAACCTCGCCCTCATCCTCACCCTCACCATCACATTAACCTTCACCCTCACCCTCACTTCACACTCACCATCACCCACACCCTCAACGAAAACATCACCCTAAAGACTAACCCTCACGCTAACCCTCACCCTAAAACTCACCCTAAACCTAACCCTCAACCTAACCCTCACCCTAACCCTAACACTAACCCTAACCCTCACCATCACCTTAACCCTCACCCTAACCCTCACAATAACCCTAAAAATCACCCTAACCCTAACCCTACCCCTCACCCTATCCCTGACCCTAACTCTAACCCTAACCCTAACCCTCACCCTAAACCTAACCCTAACCCTCAACCTCACACTAACCCTAACCATCACCCTAACACTCACCGTAACCCTAAACCTCACCCATAACCTAACCCTCTCCCTCAACCTCACCCGAACCCGAACCCTCACCCTCACATTAAACCTCACCCTCGCCCTAAACATCAACCTAAACCTAACCCTCATCCTAACTCTAAACATCACGCTAACACTTACCCTAAACATAACCCTCACCCAAACCCTAACCCTGACCCTCACCGGAACCCTAAACCTCACCCGAATCTTCAGCCTCAACCTAACCCTCACCCACACCCTAACCTTTACCCTCACCCTAACCCTCACCATCACCCTAACCCTCACACTAACCCTAACGCTCAACCTAACCCTAACCCTAACCCTAACCCTCACCCTCACCATCAGCTTAACCCTAACCCTAACCCTAATGCTAACCCTAAACCTCACCCTCACCCTAACCCTAATGCTAAAACTAACCTTTGCCCTCACCCTTACCCTCACCCCAACACTCACCCTCACCCTCACCATGACCCTCACCCTCACCCATACCCTCACCCTAAACATCACTCTAACCCTAACCTCACCCTAACCCTAACACTATACCTCGCCCTCGCCCTAACCCTCAACCTAACCCTAACCCTCACCCTAACCCTCACCCTCGCCATAACCCTCAACCAAACCCTCAACCTAACTCTAACCCTCACCCTAACCCTTAACCTCACCCTAACCCTCACCCTAACCCTTATCCTCACACTAACCCTAAACCTAACCCTCACATGAACACTAACTCTCACCCTCACCCAAACCCTAACCCTATCCCTAACCCTAACACTCACCCTAACCCTAAAACTAACCCCAAATCTCACCCTAAAACTAACCCTAACACTCAACCTCACACTAAGCCTAACCATCACCCTAACACTCACCCTAACCCTAACCCTCATCCACACTCTAACCCTCACACTCACCCGAACCCTCACCCTCACCCAAACACTCAACCTCACACTAACGCTCACCCAAACCCTAAACATCAACCTAACCCTACCCCTCACCGTAACTCCAACCCTCACCCTAACCCTAACCCTTACCTAACCCTCACCCTCTCCCTAATCCTCACTCTAACCCTAACCCTACCCTTCCCTATACGAAACCCCCAAACTTAACTTAATCCTCACCCTAACCCTAACCCTAACCCTCACCCTCACACTAACCCTCAGCCTAAGACTCAACCTAAACCTAATCCTAACCCTAACCCTCAACCTCACCCTGACCCTAACTGTAACGCTAATCCTAACCCTAACCCTCACCCTCACCCTAACACTAACCATAATCCTAACCCTCACCCTAACCCAGCCCTCACGGAAACCCTAAACCTCACCCTCACCCTAATCCTAAACCAAGCGCTAACCATAACCCTCACCCCACCTAACCCTCACCCTAACCCTTATCCTCACACTAATGCTAACCCTAACCCTAATCCTCACCCTCAGCCTAACCCTAAACCTCACACTATACATCACCCGAACCCTAAACCTAACCCTAACCCTCACCGTATAACCCTAACCCTAAACATCACAATAACCCTAACCCTCACACTAACCCTAACCCCAGCCCTAACCCTAACTCTCACCCTAACCCTCACCCTCACCTGAAACATCACCCTATCACTGATCCTCACCCTAACCCTAAACCTAACCCTCACCCTAACACTAACCCTCACGCGCACCCTCAACCTAACACTCACCCTCACCCTAGCACTCACCCTAACTATAAGTCTAACCCTCACCCTAACCCTCACCCTCACCCTAACCCGAACCCTCATCTCACCATCACCCTAGCCCTCAGCCTAACCCTAACCCAAACACTAACCCTAATCCTCACCCTAAACTTAACCCTAACCCTCATCCTCACCCTAACCCTCACCTCACACTAACGCTCACCGTCACCCTAACCCTAAACCTCTCCCTCACCCTGATCTTAACCCTCAGCCTAACCCGAACCCTCACGCTAAACATCACACTAAACCTAATTCTCAGCCTTACCCTAACCCTCATCCTAACCTTAACCCTAACGCTCAAACTAACCCTCACCCTAACCCTCACCCTAATCCTAAACCTAACCTTAACCCTCACACCAAAAATAACCCTCACCTTTACCCTAAACCTACTCCTCACCCTAAACCTCACCCTAACCCTAACCCTAAACCTAACCCTCACACTAACCCTAACACTCACCCTAAACGTAACCTTACCCCTCACCCTCACCCTCACCCTAACCCTATGCCTCACCCTAACCCTAACCCTCAACCTCACCCTAACACTAAACTTAGCCCTAACTCTAACCTTCACCCTAACCCTAACACTAACCCTAAACCTCACCCTAACCCTCACCCTAACCCTTAACCACACCCTAACCTTCACCCTCTCCCGAACCCTCAACCTCACCCTAACCCCACCCTCATCCGAAACATCACCCTAAACCTAACCCTCACACTAACCCTTACCCTCACCCTAACCCTAACAATAACCCTAACCGTACCCTCACACAAACCCCAAACCTCACACTATCCCTAACCCTAAACCTTACCCTCACCCTAAACTTAACCCTAACTCTAACCTTCACACCAACCCTAACCCTCACCCTAACCCTACCTTAAACCTCAACCTAACCCTCACCCTAATGTTAAACCTAACCCTAACCCTCAAATTAACCCTAACCCTCACCCTACCCCTAACCCTACTCCTCACCCTCACCCTACCACTAGCCTTAAACCTCACCCTAACCCTAACCCTAACCCTCACCCTAACCCTAAAAATACCTCCCACCCTAACCCTCACCCTAACCCTAAACCTAACCCTAGCCTTCACCATAACCCTAACCCTCACCCTAATCCTAACCCTAACCCTACCCCTCACCCGAACCCTCACTCTAACCCTGACCCTAACCCTAACGCAAACCCTAACCCTCACCCTCAACCTAACCCTCAACCTAACGAAATACCTCACCCTAACCCTGACCCTAATCCTAACCGTGACACTAAACCTAACCCTAACCCTACCCCTAAACCTAATTCTAACCCTCACCCTTACCCTAGCCCTAAACCTCACCCTCACCTTCATTCTCTCCCTAACCTTAACCCTAACCCTAATCCTCACCCTCAGCCTAACCCTAACCCTAAACCTAACTCTAACCCTACCCCTCACCCTCACCCTTCCCCTAACCCTAAACGTAACCCTAACCCTCACAATAACGCTAAACCTCACGCTAACCCTAAAAATACCCCTCAGCCTAACCCTCACCCTGACCCTAAACCTAACCCTAACCCTCACATTAAACTTAATTCTCACCCTAACCATAACCCTACCCCTCACACTCACCCTAAATCTAAACCTAACCCTCACCCAAGCCCTAAACCTCACCTGGAACCTAACCCTAACCCTCACCCTCATCCAAAACCTACCCTCATCCTAACCCTACCCCTACCCCTCACCCTAACCCTCACCCTAACCCTAACACTAAACCTCAAACTAAACCTAAGCCTAACCCTAACCCTATCCCTAGCCCTCACCCTAACCCTCACCCTCACCCTCAACCTCAGCCTAACCATAACCCTAACACTAATCCTAACCCTACCCCTCACAATCACCCTACCCCTCACACTCACCCTAGCACTCTCCCTAAGCCTCACACTCAAACTAACCCTCAACCTCATCCTTGCCCTCAGCATAACCCTTACCCTAACCCTAATCCTAAACCTAACCCTCAAACTCACTCTCATCCTAAACCTAAACCTAACCCCAACCCTCACCCTCGCCATCACCCTCACGCTCACCCTCACCCTCACCCTAACCTTAACCTTCACCCTCGAACTAACACTAACCCTCAGCCTAAACCTAACCCTACCCTTAAACCTAACTCTATCCCTCACCCTTACCCTAGCCCTAACCCTCACCCTCACCCTCACCCTAACCTTAACCCTCACTCTCAGCCTAACCCTACCCCTCACCCTCACCCTACTCCTAACCCTAAACCTAAATGTAACCCTCACAATAACCCTAACCCTCACCCTAACGCTAAAAATACCCCTCACCCTAAACCTCACCCTAACACTAAACCTAACTCTAACCCTCACAATAACCCTAACCCTCACACTAAACCTCACCCTAACAATAACGCTAACCCTCACCCTAACCCTAACCCTCAACCTAACCCTAGCCCTCTCCCTAACCTCAACCCTAACCCTAACCCTCAACCTAACCCACACTCTCACTCTAAACATCACCTTAACCATAATCCTCACCCTATCCCTAACCCTCACTCTCACCCTCAACCTAACCCTAATCCTAACCCTCACCCTCAGCCTAACCCTAACCCTAACACTAACCCTAAACCTAACCCTAAACCTCAACCTCACCCTCACAATAACCCTATCGCTAACCCTAACCCTCACACTCACACTCACACTAACCCTAAACCTAACCCTCACCCACGATCTAACCCTCACCTGGAACCAAAACCTAACCCTCAATCTCATCCTAACCCTAACCCTCATCCTAACCCGAACCCTACCAATCACCCTAACCCTCACCCTAACCCTAACACTAAACCTAACACTCACCCTAAACCTATCACTAGCCCTCACCATATCCCTCACCCTCACCCTCAACCTCAGCTTAGCCATAACCCTAACACTAGTCCTAACCCAACCCCTTCCCCTCACCCTTCCCCTCACCCTCATCTAGCACTCACCCTAAGCCTCACCCTAAAACGAACACTCAACCTCATCCTCACCCTCAGCCTAACCCTCACCCTAAACCTAATCCTAACCCTAACCCTCAACCTCACCCTCATCCTAATCCTAACCCTAACCCCTATCCTCACCATCGCCCTCATCCTCACCCTCACCCCAACCCTAATCCTCACCCACGACCTAACCTTAACCCTCACTCTTACCCTCAGCCTAACCCTAAGCCTAACCTTCACCCTTATCCTAAACCTAACCCTAACACTCAACCTCACCCTAACCCTCACCCTAACCCTAACCCTCACCAACAGACTAACCCTCACGCGAACCCGAACCCTCAAACTCAACCTAACACTCACCCCCACGCTAAACATCAACCCAAACACTAACCCTCACCCTAACCCTCACACTAATTCTAAACCTAACCCTAACCCTAAACCTGACCCTCACCCTAACCCTTACCCTTAACCTATCCCTAACCCTAACCCTAAACCTCACCCTAAACCTCACTGTAGCCCTAACCCTAACCCTAACCCTAACACTAACATTCACCCTAAACCTAACCTTACACCTCACCATCACCCTAACCCTAACACTAAACCTAACCCTCACCCTAAACCTAACCCTCACCCTAATCTTCACCCTCACCCTAACCCTCACCCACACCTTAACACTCACCCTCACCCGAACCCTCACCCTCACCCTAAACCTCACCCTACCCTACCCCTCAACCTAACTCTCACCCTAATTCTAGCCATAACGTTCACCCACACTCTAACCCTAACCCTAACCCAAACCCTCACCCTCATCTTAAAGCTCACCTTCACCCTAACTCTCACCCTCAACCTAGCCCTCAACCTAACCCTAACGCTAACCCTAACCCTCACCCTCACCCTAACCCTAACCCTCACACTAACCCAAACCCTAACACTACCCTCTCCCTAACCCTCAGCCTAACCCTAAACCTAACCCTAACCATTGCCATAAACCTAACCCTCAACCTCAGCCTCACCCTAACCCTAAACCTCATCCTAACCCTGACAATATCCCTCAACCTACCCCTCACCCTCACACTAACCCTAACCCTAACTCAAACTCTAACCCTAACCCTTACCCTAACCCTAACCCTCACCCTAACCCTAACACTAATCCTAAACCTCACACTAACAATAACCGTAACCCTACCCTCTCCCTAACACTCAGCCTAACCCTAACCCTAACCCTGACCATTGCCCTAAACCTAACACTCAACCTCAGGCTCACCCTAACCTTAAACTTCACCCTAAGAATAACAATACCGCTCAACCTATCCCTCACCCTCACACTAACCCTAACCCTAACCCAAACTCTAACCCCAACCCTCACCACAACCCTAACCCTTACCGTCACACTAACCCTCACCCACACCCTAACCCTCAATTTCTCCTGAACCCTCACCCTCAGCCTAACAATCACCCTCACCCTAACCCTCACTGTCACCCTAAACATCACCATAACCCTAATCCTAACCCTAACCCTAACCCTCACATTCACCCAGCCATAAACCTAACCCTCACCCTAACACTCACCCTCAGCCTATCCCTAACCATAACCCTCACCCTCAGCCTAATCCTAACCCTAACCATAACCCTACCCCTCACCCTAACACTCACCCTACCCCTAACACTAAACCTAACCCTAAACCTCACAATAACCCTAACCCTCATCCTAACCCTAAAAATACCCCTCATCCTAACTCTCATGCTAACCCTAAACTTAACCCTAACCCTCACAATAACCCTAATCCTCACACTATCCCTAACCCTACCTCTCACCCTAATCCTCACCATAACCCTCACACTAACCCTAACGCTAACCCTAAACCTCACCCTAACCCTAACCTACAACCTCACCCTAACCCTCACCCTAACCCTCACTCTCACCCTAAATATCACCTTAACGCTAATCCTTACCCTCAACCTAACCCTCATCCTCACCCTCACCCTAAACTTAACCCTAACCCTAAACCTCACCCTCAGCCTAACCCTACACCTAACCCTCACCCTAATTCTCAACCTAACCCTCACCCTAACCAGAACCCTCAACCTAACCCTATCCCTTGCCCTAACCATAACCCTAACCCTAACCCTGACAGAAACACTAACCTTAAACCTACCCCTAAACCTAACTCTAACCCTCACCCTTACCCTAGACCTAACCCTCACCCTTACCCTCACCCTCACCCTAACCTGAACCTAACCCTAACCTTCACCCTCAGCCTAACCCTAACCCTAACCCTAACCCTAACCCTCACCCTCACCCTCACACTACACCTAACCCTAACCCTAACCCTAACCCTAACCCTAACTCTAACCCTAACCCTCACCCTTACCCTATAAATAGCCCTCACCCTAACTCTAAAGCTAACCCTACACCTAACCCTAACCCTCACAATAACCCTAATCCTCACCCTAACCCTAACCCTACACCTCAACATGAACCTTTACTCTAACCCTCACCCTAACCCTAACGCTAACCATAACCCTCACCCTAACCCTAACACTCAACCTAACACTAGCCCTCACCCTAACGCTATCCCTAACCCTAACCCTCATCGTAAACCTCACTCTCCTCTTAAAAATCACCGTAACCCTAATCCTCACCCTAATCCTAAACCTAACCTTCACCCTAAAACTAACCCTCACGCGCACCCTCAACCTAACACTCACCCTCACCCTAGCACACATCCTAACTCTAATTCTAACCCTCACCCTAACCCTAACCCTCACCCTAACCCTAACCCTCACCTCACCATAACCCTAGTCCTCAGCCTAACCCTAACCCTAACACTAACCCTAACCCTCACCCTAACCATAACACAAGCCCTACCCCTGTCCCTAACCCTCACCCTCACCCTAACCCTAAACCTTAACCTCACCCTAACATTAACCCTAACCCTCACCCTCACCTTAACTCTCAGCTCACCCTAACCCTCACCATCACCCTAAACCTCACCCACACCTTAAACCTCTCCCTCACCCTTATCCTCACCCTCAGCCTAACCCTAAGCCTCACGCTAAACCTCACACTAACCCTAACAATCAACCTAACCCTAACCTTAACACTCACCCTTACCCTAACCCTCATCCTAACCGTAAAACTAACCATAAACCTAACCCTCACCCTAACCTTCACCCTAACCCTAACCCTAAAACTCACCCTCACCCTAACCCTTACCCTCACCCTAAACCTCATCCTAACCCTAACCCTAACACTCACACCAACCCTAACACTCACCCTAAACCTAACCTTATCCCTCACCCTCACCCTAACCCTAACCCTAACCCTCACCCTAAACCTAACCCTCACCCTAACGCTCACCCTCACCCTACCCCTCACACAAACCTTAGCACTCACCGCCACCCGAATCCTCACCCTCACCCTAACCCTCAACCTACCCTACCCCTCACCCTAAACCTCACCCTAACGCTAACTGTAACCCTCACACATACCCTAATCTTAACTCTCACCAGAAAACTCACCCTCACCCTAGCCTTAGCCTCTCACCCTCACCCTAGCCCTCAACCTAACCCTAACGCTAACCCTAACCCTCACTCTAACCCTAACCCTAACCCTCACACTAACCCTAACCCTAACCCTACCCTCTCGCTAACCCTCAGCCTAATCCTAACCCTAACCATTGCCTAGCCCTAACCCTAACCCTCACCCTCACCCTCACCCTACCCCTAACCCTCACCCTAATGCTAACAATACCCCTCACTCTATCCCTCACCCTCACCCTAACCCTAACCCTCACAATAACCCTAACCCTCACCCTAACCATAACAATACCCCTCACTCTAACCTTTACCCTAAGCCTCACCCAAGCCCTAACGCTAACCCTACCCTTCACCCTCACTCTAACCCTCACAGTAACCCTAACCGTAACCCTACCACTAAACCTAACTCTAATGCTTGCCCTCACCCTAGCCCTCACCCTAAGCCTAACCCTAAACCTCACTGTCACCCTAAACATCACTGTAACCCTAATCCTCACACTAACCCTAACCCTCACCCTCACCCTCACCCTCACCCTACCCCTAAACCTAACCCTGACCCTCACCCTCAGCCTAACCCTAAACCTAACACTAAACCTAACCCAATACTAAACCTAACCCTCACCCTCAATCTCACACTAACTCTCAACCTAACCCTCACCCTAACCCTTACCCACACCCTAACCTTCACCCTCTCCAGAACCCTCACCATCACCCTAACCCTCACCCTCATGCGAAACATCACCCTAATCCTAACCCTCGCCCTAACGATTACACTCAACCTAACCCTAACAATATCCCTAATCCTATCCCTGACACAAACCCCAACCTCTCAGTAACCCTAACCCTAAACCTTACCCGCACCCTAACACTAACCCTTACCCTACCCTTCACACCAACCCTAACCCTCACCCTAACCATACCCTACCCTTCAACCTAACCCTCATCGTAATGCTAAACCTAACCCTAACCCTCAAACTAACCCTAACCCTCACCCTCACCCTAACCCTCAACCTAAACCTATACCTCACCGTAAATCTAACCCTAAACCTATCCCTGACAGTAACCCTAAACCCACCCGTAAACCTAACTCTAACCCTCACCCTTACTCTAGCCCTAACCCTCACCCTAACCCTCACCCTAACCCTAACCCTCACCCTCAGCCTAACCCTAACCCGAACCCTAACCCTACCCCTCACCCTCAACCTATTCCTAACCCTAAACCTAATCCTAACCCTCACAAAAACCCTAATCCTCACCTTAAACCAAACCTTATCCCTAACCCTAGCCCTCACATTAACTAACCCTCAACCTAACCCTAACGCTAAACCTAATCCTCACCCTAATTTTAACCCTCAAGCTTACCCTAGCCCTCACCCTAACCCTAACCCTCACCCTAACCCTCACAATCACCCTAAACATCACCGTAACCCTAAACCTCACCCTAACCCTAACCCTCACCCTCACCCTAACCCTAACTCTAACCCTAACCCTCATCCTCAGCCTAACCCTAACTCTAAACCTAAACCTAACCCTAGCCCTTAACCTCACCCTCACACTAAACCTAACGCTAACACTAACCCTCACACTCACACTCAACCTAACCCTAAACCTAACTCTCACCCAAGCCCTATCCCTCACCTGGAACCTAACCCTAACCCACACCCTCATCCTAACCCTAACCCTCATCCTAACCCTAATCCTACCCCTCACCCTAACCCTCACCCTAATCCTAACACTAAACCTCACACTAAACAGAACCCTCACCCTAAGCCTAACCCTAGCCCTCACCCTAACCCTCACCCTCACCCTCAACCTCAGCCTAACCATAACCCTAACACTAATCCTAACCCTACCCCTCACCCTCACCATACCCCTTACCCCCACCCTAGCACTCACGCTAAGCCTAACTCTAAAACTAACCCTGAACCTCATCCTCACCCTCAGCTTAACCCTCACCCTAACCCTAATCCTAAACCTAAACCTCAACCTCAACCTCACCCTCATCCTAACCCTAACCCTAACCCTAACCCTCACCCTCGCCCTCACCCTCACCCTCGCCCTCACCCTCACCCTCACCCACAACCTAACCTTAACCCACACAATCGACTTAACCCTAACCCTCAGCCTAACCCTAAACCTAACCCTAATCCTAACCCTAACCCTCATCCTAACCCTAGACCTAACCCTATGCCTCACCCTAACCCTCAACCTAACCCTAACCCTAACCCTCACCCTTACCCTTAACCTAAACCTAACATTCAACCTCACGCCAACCCTCACCCTAACGATAACCCTCACCCACACCCTAACCCTCAGCCTCAACCGAACCCTCAAACTCACCCTAAGCCTCACCCTAACCCTAAACATCACCCAAGCACTAACCCTCACACTAACCCTCACCTTAACACTAAACCTCACCCTCACCCTCACCCTCAGCCTAACCCTAACCCTAACCCTAATCCTAACCCTAACCCTCAAACTCACCCTCACCCTAAACTTAAACCTAATGCTAACCCTACCCTTCAACCTCACCCTCACCCTTACCCTAACCCTAACCCTCACCCTCAACCTCACCCTAACCCTAACCCTCACCTTCACCCTCAACCTAACCCTCACCCTCACCTCACCGTAACCCTAAACCTAACACTAAACCTAAACCTCACCCTAACCCTCACCCTAACCCAAACCCTAAATCTCACCCTCACCCTAACCATCACCCTAACCCTTACCCTCACCCTAAACCTAATCCTAACCCTAACCCTCACACTAACCCTAACCCTCGCCCTAAACCTAACCCTCACCCTCACCCTAACGCTAACACTAAACCTACCCCTCTCCCTAACAGTCTCCGTAACCCGAACCCTAACACTAACCCTCACCTTAAACTTATCCCTAATCCACTCCCTCACCCCTAATCTCACCCTCACCCTAACCCTTACCGTCACACTAGCCCTCAAACACACCCTAACCCTCACACTTTCCTGAACCTTCACCCTCACCCTAACACTCATCATCACGCTAAACATCACCCTAACCCTAACTCTCACCATAACCCTAACCGTAACACTCACCCTTACCCTAACCCTCAACCTAACCTTAACCCTAACCCTAAACCTAACTCTCAACCTATCTCTAATCCCTAACCCTAAACTTCACTCTCACCCTAAACCTTACCCTTACCCTAACCCTAAACCTAATCCTCAACCTAATCTTCACCTTCACCCTAACCCTCACCAACACCTTAACACTCACCCTCACCTGAAACCTCACCCTGAACCGAACCCTCACGCTAGCCTACCCCTCAACCTAATCCTCAATCTCATGCTAACCATAACCCTCACCCACCCCTAACCCTAACTCTCACCCAAACCCTCACCCTCCCCCTAAAGCTCACCCTCACCCTAAATCTCACCCTCACCCTAGCGCTCAACCTAACCCTAACGCTAACCCTAACCCGAACCCTAACCCGAACCCTACCCCTAACCCTCACCCTAACCCTAACACTCACCCTCACCCTCACCCTAACACTAACCTTAACCCCAAGTCTCACCCTCAGCCTAACCCTAACCCTAAAACTAACCATAACCCTCAACCTCACCCTCACACTAACCCTAACGCTAACCTTAACCTTCACACTCACATTCACCCTAACCCTAAACCTAACCCTCTACCAAGCCCTAACCCTCACCTGGAACCTAACCCAAACCCTCACCCTCATCCTAACCCTAACCCTCATCCTAACCCTAATCCTACCCCTCACCCTAATCCTAACAATAAAACTCACACTAAAATTAACCCTCACACTAACCCTAACCCTCGCCCTCACCCTAACCATCACCCTCACCCTCAACCTCAGCCTAACCTTAACCCTAACACTAATCCTAACCCTACCCTTCACCCTCACGCTACCCCTCACCCTCACCCTAGCACTCACCCTAAGCCTCACCCTAAAACGAAGCCTTAACCTCAACCTCACCCTCAGCCTAACCCTCACCCTAACCCTAATCCTAACCCTAACCCTCAAACTCACCCTCATCCTAACCCTAACCCTAACCCCAACCCTCAACCTCGCCCTCACCCTCACCCTTACCCTAACCATAACCCTCCCCCTCGACCTAACCCTCACCTTCAGCCTAACCCTAACCCTAACCCTAATCCTAACGCTAAAACTCATCCCCACCCTCAAACTAACCTTAAACCTAACCCTATGCCTCATCCCAACCCTAACCCTAACCCTAACCCTAACCCTAACACTCACCCTTACCCTAAACCTAACCCTAACCCTCAACCTCACCATAACCCACACCCTAACCCTAACCCTCACCCACACACTAACCCTCACACTCACCGGAATCCTCAACCTCACCCTAACCCTCACCATCACCCTAAACGTCACTCAAATACTAACCCTCACCCTAACACTCACCCTAACACTAACCCTCAACCTCACACTCACCCTCACCCTCAGCCTAACCCTAACCCTAATCCTAACCCTAACCCTCAACCTCACCCTCACCCTAACCTTAAACCTAACCCTAACCCTAACCCTATCCATTGCCCTAAACCTAACCCTCACCCTCACCCTCAACCTAGCACTCACCCTAAGCCTCAACCTAAAACTAAACTTCAACCTGATCCTCACCCTCAGCCTAGTCCCCACCCTAACACTAATCCTAACCCTAAGCCTAACCCCAACCTTCACCCTCGCCGTCACCATCACCCTCACCCTAACCCTAACCCTTAACCTCGACCTAATCATAACCCTCAGCCTAACCCTAACGCTAATCCTAAACCTAACCCTCATCCTCACACTCACCCTAACCCTAAACCTAACCCTACGCCTCACCCCAACCCTCAACCTAACCCAAGCCCTAACCCTAACCCTCACCCTTAACCTAAACCTAACCCTAACACACAACCTAACCCTAACCCTCACCCTAAACCTAACCGTCACCCACACCCTAACCCTAACCTTAAACCTAACCCTAACCCTAACCCTATACATTGCCCTAAACCTAACCCTCAGCCTCACCCTCACCCTAGCACTCACTGTAATCCTCACCCTAAAACTACCCCACAACATCATCCTCACCCTCAGCCTAACCTTCACCCTAACCCTAATCCTAACTCTAACCCTCAACGCACCCTCATCCTAACCCTAACCCTAACTCCAACCCTCATCCTGGCCCTCACCCTCATCCTCACCCTAAACCTAATCCTCACCCTGGACCTAACTGTAACCCTCAGCCTAACCCTAATACTAATCCTAAACCTAACCCTCATTCCCACACTCACCCTAACCCTAAACCTATCCCTTCACCTCAATCTAACCCTCACCCTAAACCTAACCCTAACACTAACCCTCAACCTCACCCTCATCCTAACGATCACCCTCACCCTCACCAGAAACATCAACCTAACAGTAACTCTCAACCAAACCCTAAACTTAACCCACACCCTAACACTAACCCTCACACGCACCCTCAACCTAACACTCACCCTCACCCTAGAACTCACCCTAACTCTAAGTCTAACCCTCACCCTAACCCTAACCCTCACCCTAACCCTAACCCTCATCTCACCATGACCCTAATCCTCAGCCTAACCTTAACTCTAACACTAAACTTAACCCTCACCCTAACCATAACACAAGCCCTACCCCTGTCCGTAAACCTCAACCTCACCCTAATATTAACCCTCACCCTCATCCAAACTCTCACCTCACCCTAACCCTCACCATCACCCTAACCCTCACCCACACCCTAAACCTGTCCCTTACCCTCATCCTCACCCTCAGCCTAACCCTAACCCTAACCCTAATACTAACCCTAACCCTCATCCCCATCCTCACCCTAAACCTAAACCTAACCCTACACCTTAGCCTAACCTTCCCCTAACGCTAACCCTCACCGACATCCTAACCCTCACCCTTACTCGAACCCTCAACCTCACCCTAACCCTCACCCTCACACTAAACATCACCCAAAAACTAACCCTCACCCTAACCCTCACCCTACCACTAACCCTCACCCTCACCCTCACCTTCAGCCTAAACCTAACCCTAACCCTAATGCTAACCCTAACCCTCAAACTCACTCTCACCCTAAACTTAAACCTAACCCTAACCCTAACCTTCAAACTCACCGTCACCTCACCCTAACCCTAAATCTAACACAAACTCTAACCCTAACCCTCACCCTAACCCTAACCCTCACCATCACACTAACCCTCACCCTAACCCTAACATTCACCCTCACCCTAAACCTAACCCTAACCCTCACCCTCACCTCACCCTAACCCTAAACCTAACACTAACCCTAAAACTCACCCTAACCCTCACCCTAACCCAAACTCTAAATCTCACACTCACCCTCACCCTAACCCTCACCCTAACCCTTTCCCTCACTCTAAACCTAATCCTAAACCTAACCCTAAACTAACCCTAACCCTCACCCTAAACCTAACCCTCACCCTCACCATAACCCTAAAACTAACCTTACCCTCACCCTACCCTACCCCTAACCCTCAAACTCACCCCCACCCTCACCCTCACCCTAACCCTTACCGTCACACTAACCCTCACCCACACCCTAACCCTCACCCTCTCCTGAACCCTCACCCTAAACCTAACCCTCACACCAACCATAACCCTCACCCTAACAATAACCCTACCCCTCACACTAAACCTCACCCTAACCCTAACCCTCACCCTAACACTAACACTGACCCAAAACCTAACCTTACCCCTCACGCTCACCCTAACCCTAACTCTAACCCTAAACCTCACAGTAAACCTAACCCTCACCCGAACCCGAAACCTTACCCTAACCCACATCCTACCCTACCCCTCAACCTAACCCTCACCCTTAGGCTAATTGTAAACCTCACTCACACCCTAACCCTAACCCTCACCCGAACCCTCACCCTCACCCTAACCCTAACCCTCATCCTAACCCTAACAATACCCCTCACCCTACCCCTCAACCTCACCCTAACCCTAACCCTCACAATACCCCTAACCCACACCCGAAACCTAACCCTACCCCTCAACTTAACCTTCAACCAAACCCTCACCCTAACCCTAATGCTAACCCTAAACCTCACACTCATCCTAACCCTTACCGTCACACTAACCCTCACCCAGACCCTAAATCTCACCCTCTCCTGAAACCTCACCCTCAACCTAACACTCACCCTCACTCGAAACATCACCCTAAACCTAACTCTCAGGCTAACACTAACCGTAACACTCACCCTTACCCTAACCCTCATCCTAAACTTAACCCTAACCCTAAACCTAACCCTCACCCTAACCCTCATCCTAACCCTAACCCTAAACCTTAACCTAAGCCTCACCCTAACCCTTACCATTTCCCTAACCCTAACCCTAACCCTCACACCAACCCTCACCCTCACCCTAACCCTAACCCTACCCCTCACCCTCAAACTCCACGTAAATCTAACTCTAACCCTCACACTAAACCTAACATTCACCCTAAACCTAACCTTACCCCTTACCCTCATCCTAACCCTAACCCAAACCCTAACACTCACACCAAACCTAAACCTCACCTTAATCCTCACGCTCAACCTAACCCTAACCCACACCTTAACACTCACCCTCACCCTAACCCTCACCCTAACCCTCACCCTACCCTACCCCTCAACCTAAACCTCACCCGAACACTAACAGTAACCCTCACCCACACCCTAACCCTAACCCTCACGCGAACCCTCATCCTCACCCTAAAGCTCACCCTCACCGTAACTCTCACCCACACCCTAGCCCTCAACCTAAACCTAACGCTAACCCTAACCCTCAACCTAACCCTAACCCTAATGCTAACCCTCACACTAACCCTAACCCTAACCCTACCCTCTCCCTAACCCTCAGCCTAACCCTAACCATAACCCTAACCATTGCCATAACCCTAACACTAACCCTCATGCTCACCCTAACCCTAACCCTCACAATAACCCTTACCCTCAGTCTAACGTTATCCCTACACCTCAACCTAACCTTCAACCTAACCCTCACCATAACCCTAACGCTAACCCTAACACTCACCCTCACCCTAACCGGCAACCTAACCCTTTACCTCACCCTAAACCTAACCCTCACAGTAACCCTAACCCTAATTCTACCCCTAAACCTAACTCTAACCCTTAGCCTCACCCTAGCCCTCACCCTAACCCTAACCCTAACCCTAACCATCACCCTAACCCTCACTCTCACGCTAAACATCACTGTAACCCTAATCCTCACCTTAACCCTAACCCTCACCATCACCCTCACCTTACCCCTAAACCTAACCCTCACCCTCACCCTCAGCCTAACCCGAAAACTAACCCTAATCCTAAAACTAACCCTCACCCTCACACTAACTCTCACCCTCAACCTAGCCCTCACCCTAACCCTAAACATAACCCTCCCCCCTCACCCTCAGCATAACCCTAAACCTAAACCTAATCCTAAACCTAACCCTCACCCTCACACTAACACTTACCCTCTCCCTAGCCCACACCCTAACCCTAAACCTATCCCTAACCCTCACCCTCAGCCTCACACTAACCCTAACACTAACCCTAACCCTCACCCTAACCCTTCCTCACACCTTAACCTTCACCTTCTCCCGAAACCTCACCCTCACCCTAACCCTCATCCTCATGGGAAACATCACCCAAACCCTAACCCTCACCCTAACCCTTACCTTCACCATAACACTAAAAATAACCCTAACGCTAACCCTCACACAAACCCCAAACCTCACACTAACCATAACCCTAACCCTAACCTACACACCAACCATAACCCTCACCCAAACCCTACCCTACCCCTCAACCTAACCCTCACCCTAATGCTAAACGTAACCCTAACCCTCATACTAACCCTAACCCTCACCCTAACCCTAACCCGATCCCTCACCCTCACCCTAACACTAGACCTAACCCTCACCCTTACCCTAACCCTAACCCTAACCCTCACAATAAACCAAACCCTCAACATAAACCTAACCCTACCCCTCACCCTCACTCTACCCCTAATCCTAAACCTACCCCTAACGCTCACAATAACCCTAACTCTCACCCTAAACCTAAAAACACCACTCAACCTAACCCTCACCCTAACCCTGAACCTGAACCTAACCCACACAATAACACTAATCCTCACCCTAACCCTAACCCTAACCCTCATCCTAACACTCATCCAAACCCTAACGCTAACCCTAAACCTCACCCTAACTCTATCCCTCAACCTAACCCTAGCCCTCACCCTTATCCTAACCCTAACCCTAACCCTCAACCTAACCCTCACTCTCACCGTAAACATCACCGCAACCCTAATAATACGCCTAACCCTAACCCTCACCCTCACCCTCACCCTAACCCTAACCCTCACTCTCACCCTAACCCTAACCCTAACCTTAACCCTAAACCTAACCCTAACCCTCAACCTCTCCCTCACACTAACCCTAACGCTAACTGTAACCCTCATACTCACACTCACCCTAACCCTAAATCTAACCTTCTCCCAAGCCCAAACCCTCACCTGGAACCTAACCCTAACCCTCACCCTGATCCTAACCCTAACCCTACCCCTCAACCTAAACCTTACTATAACCCTAACACTAAACCTCACACTAAACCTAACCCTCACCCTAAACCTAACCCGAGCCCTCACCCTAACCCTCACCCTAACACTCACCCTCACCATCAACGTCAGCCTAACCATAATCCTAACACTAATCCTAACCCTACCCCTCACCCTCACCCTACCCCTCACCCTCACCCTAGCACTCACCCTAAGCCTCACCCTAAAACTAACTCTCACCCTCATCCTCACCCTCAGCCTAACCCTCACCCTAACACTAATCCTAACCCTAACCCACAAACTCACCTTCATCCTAAACCTAAACCCAACCCTCACCCTCGCCCTCACCCTCACCCTCAACCTAACTCTAACCCTCACCCTCGACCTAACCCTAACCCTCACCCTAAACATCAACCTAACCCTAACCCTATCATTAACCCTAAACCTCCCCCTCCCCCTAAACCTATCCCTAAACCTCACACTAACCCAAACCCACACCCTAACCCGAAACCTCACCCTCACCCTAACCCTCACCCTCAAGTGAAACATCACCCTATCCCTAACCCACACACAAACTCCAAACCTCACACTAACCCTAACCCTAAACCTTACCCTCACCCTAAACCTAACTCTAACCCTAACGTTCACACCAACCGTAACCCTCACACTAACCCTACTCTACCCCTCAACCTAACCCTCACCCTAACGCTAAAACTAACCCTAACCCTCACCCTAACCCTAACCCTCAACCTAACCCTAAAAATACCCCTCACCCTACCCCTTATCCTCACCCTAACCCTAACCCTCAGAATACCCCTAACCCTCACCGTAAACCTAACACAACCCCTCACCCTAAGCTTCAACCTAACCCTCACCCTAACCCTAACGCTAACCCTAACCCTCACCCTCACCCTAACCCTCAATCTCACCCTTTACCTTACCATAACCCTAATCCTCACAGTAACTCTAACCCTAACGCTACACCTAAACCTAACTCTAACTCTTACCCTCACCCTAGCCCTCACCCTAACACTAACCCTAACCCTAACCCTCACCATAACCCTCACTCTCACCCTAAACATCACTGTAACCCTAATCCTCACCCTAACCCTAACCCTCACCGTCACTCTCACCCTACACCTACCCTTAAGCCTCACCCTCACCCTCAGCCTCACCCTAAACCTAACCTTAATCCTAAACCTAACCCTGACCCTCACCCTCACACTAACTCTCACCCTCACCCTAGCCCTCACCGTATCCCTAAAGATAATACTCCCCCCTCCCAATCAGCCTAACCCTAACCCTAATCCTAACCCTAACCCTCACCCTCACACTAACTCTTACCCTCACCCTAGCCCTCAGCCTAACCCTAAACCTAACATTAACCCACATGCTCACCCTCAGTCTATCCCTAACCCTAACATTGATCCTAAGCCTAACCATCACCCTCACGATAACCCTAACCCTATCCCTCACCCTAACCCTAACCCTCACCCTGACCCTAACCCTAAACTTAACCCTAACCCTAACCCTCACACTAACACTAAACCTAACACTAACCCTAAACCTCATCCTAACCCTCACCCTAACCCTTACCCACAACCTAACCTTCACCCTCTCCTGAACCCTCACCCTCACCCTAACCCTCACCCTCACAGAAACATCACCCTAAACCTAACATTCACCCTAACCCTAACAATAAGCCTAAACCTAATCCAAACACAAACCCCAAACCTCACACTAACCCAAACCCTTAAGCTTTCCCTCACCCTAAACCTAACCCTAAACCTAACCTTCACACCAACACTAACCCTCACCCTAACAATACCCTAACCCTCAACTTAAACCTCACCCTAACGCTAAACATCACCCTATGCCTACCCCTAACACAAACCCCAAAGCTCACACTAACCCTAACCCTAAACCTTACCCTAACCCTAACCCTAACACTAACACTAAACCTAACCCTAAACCTTACCCTCACCCTAAAGCTAACCTTAACCCTAACCTTCACACCAACCCTAACGCTTACCCTAACCCAACTCTACCCCTCAAACTAACCCTCACCGTAATGCTAAACCTAACCCTAACCCTCACACTAACAATAACCCTCACCCTAACACTAACCCTACCCCTAACCCTCACCCTACCACTAGCCCTAACACTAACCCTAACTCTAACCCTCACCCTAACCCTAAAAATACCTCATACCCTAACCCTAACCCTCACAATAACCATAATCCTCACCCTAACCATAAAAATACCCCTCACCCTAACCCTCACCCTAACCCTAAACCTAACTGTAACCCTCACAATAAGCCTAAACCTCACCCTAACCCTATCCATACGCCTCACAGTAACCCTCAACCTAAACCTCACCCTAACCCTAACACTAACGCTAACCCTCACCTGCACCCTAAATCTCAACCTAAACTTATACCTCACCGTAAACCTTACCCTAAACATAAACCTGATAGTAACCCTAACCCTAAGCCTACCCCTAAACGAAACTCTAAACCTCGCCCTTACCCTTGACCTAAACCTCACCCTAACCCTCACCCTAACCCTAAACCTCAACCTAACCCTCACCCTCGGCATAACCCTCAGCCTAACGCTAACCCTAACCCTAACCCTCACCTTCACCCTACCCCTAACCCTTACCCTAACCCTCACCCTATCCGTAAAAATACCCCTCACCCTAACCCTCACCCTAACCCTAAGCCTAACCCTAACCCTCACAATAACCCTAATCCTCACCCTCACCCTAAACCTAACCCTCAAGCTAACACTAGCCTTCACCATAACCCGAACCCTAACACTAACACTCACCCTAATCCTCACTCTCAACCTAAACATCACCATAACCCTAATCCTTACCCTAACCCTAACCCTAAACCTCACCCTCAGCCTAACCCTAACCCTAAACCTAACCCTAACCCGCAACCTCACCCACACACTAACCTTAACGCTAACCCTAATCCTCATACTCACAATCACCCTAACCCTAAACCTAACCCTCATGCAAGCCCTAACATTCACCTGGAACCTAACCGTAACACTCACCATCATCCTAACCCTAACAATACCCCTCACCCTAACCCTAACCCTAACCCTAAACCTCACGATAACCCTAACCCTCAGCCTAACCCTAAAAATACCCCTCACCCTAACCCTCACCCTAACCCTAACCCTCACGATAACCCTAACCCTCAGCCTAACCCTAAAAATACCCCTCACCCTAACCCTCACCCTAACCCTAAACCTAACCCTAACCCTCACAATAACCTTAACCCTCAAACTAACCCTAACCCTACACCTCACCCTAACCCTCAACCTAACCCTCACCCTAACCCTAACGCTAACTCTAACACTCACCCTCACCATAACCCTCAACCTAACCCTATACCTCACCCTCACCCTCACCCTAACGCTCACCCTCAGCCTAACCCTAACCCTAACCCTAACATTACCCCTAACCCTCACCCTAACCCTAACCCTAAACCTACCCCTAACCCTCACAATAACCCTAACCCTCACCCTAACGCTAAAAATACCCCTCACCCTAACCCTCACCCTAACCCTAAACCTAACCCTAACTCTCACAATAACCCTAATCCTCACGCTTAACCTAACCCTACCCCTCACCCTAGCCCTCACACTAACCCTAAACCTAACCCTAATGCTAAACCTAACCCTCACCCTAACTTTAACTCTCAAGCTAACCCTAACCCTCACCCTAACCCTAACCCTCACCCTAACCCTAAACCTCACCCTAACCCTCAATCTCACCCTAAACATCACCTTAACCCTAATTCTCACCCTAACCCTAACACTCACCCTCGCCCTAACCCTAACACTAACCCTAACCCTAAACCTCAGCCTAACCCTAACCCTAACCCTAAACCTAACCCTAACCCTCAACCTCACCCTCACACTAACCCTAAGTTTAAACCTAACCCTCACACTCACACTCAACCTAACCCTAAACCTAACCCTCACCCACGCCCTAAACCTCACCTGGAACCAACCCTAACCCACACCCTCATCCTAAACATAACCCTCATCCTAACCTTAATCCTACCCCTCACCCTACCCCTCACACTAACCCTAACACTAAACCTCACACTAAACCTAACCCTCACCCTAACCCTAACCCTAGCCCTCAACTTAACCATAACCCTCAGCCTAACCCTAACCCTAACCTTAACCCTCATCCCCACCCTTACCCTAAATTGACACCTAACCCTATGACTCACCCTAACACTAACCCTAACCCTAAACCTCACCCTTACCCTAAACCTCACCCTAACACTCAACCTCACCCTAACACTCACCCTAACCCTAACACTCACCCACACCCTAACCCTCACCCTAACCCTTAACTTCACCCTAACCCTTACCATGACAGTAACCCTAAACCTAACACTACCACTAAACCTAACTTTACCCCTCACCCTTACCCTTGCTCTAACCATCACCTCACCCTCAACCTCACCCTAATCCTAACCCTCACCCTAACCCTAACCCTCACTCTCACCCTAACCCTAACCCTAACCCACACTCTCAACTCAACCTAACCGTAAACCTAACACTAACCTTAAACCTCACCCTAACCCAAACCCTAAATCTCACCCTCACCCTCACCCTAAACCTCACCCTAACCCTCACCCTCACCCTAACCCTAACCCTACCCCTCCCGCTCACCCTACCACTAGCCGTAACCCTCACCCTCACCCTAACCCTAACCTTCACGCTAAACGTAAAAATACAAGTCACCCTAACACTCACCCTAACCCTAAACCTAAACTTAACCCTCATCATCACCCTAACCCTCACCCTAACCCTAGACCTACCCCTCACCCTAACCCTCACCCTATCCATAACGCTAACCATAACACTCACCCTCACCCTAACCCTCAACCTAACCCTATACCTCACCCAAACCGTAACCCTAACCCTAAACCTGACAATAACCCTTACCCTAACCCTATGCCTAAACCTAACTCTAACCCTAACCCTTACCTTAGCCCTAACCCTCACCCTCACTCTCACCCTCACCCTCACCCTAACCCTAACATTAACCCTCACCCTCGGCCTAATCATAACAATAACCCTAATCCTACACCTCACCCTCACCCTACCCCTAACCCTAAACCTCACCCTAACCCTCACAATAACCCTAACCCTCACACTAACCCTAAAAATACCCCTCACCCTAAACCTCACCCTAACCCTAAACCTAACCCTAAACCTCACAATAACCCTAATTCTCACCCTAAACCTAACCCTACCCCTCACCCTAACCCACACCCTACCCCTAATGCTAACCCTAACCCTCACCCTAACCCAAACCCTCAACCTAAACCTAACCTTCACTCTCACCCTAAACATCACCATAACCCTAATCCTCGCCCTAACCCTAACCCTCACACTAACCCTCACGCTGACCCTAACACTAAAGCGAACCCTCACCCTAACCCTAACCCTAGCCCTCTCCCTAAACCTCACCCTAACATTCACCCTCACCCTCAACCTCAGCCTAACCATAACACTAACACTAGTCCTAACGCTAACCATAACATTCAGCCTACACCTCACCCTCACCCTAGCACTAACCTTAAGCCTCACCCTAAAACTAACCCTCACCCTCATCCTCACCCTCAGCCTAACCCTCACCCTAACCCTAATCCCAACCCTAACCCTCAAACTCACCCTCACCCGAAACATCACCCTAATACTAACCCTCACTCTAACCCTAAACCTAACCCTAACCCGAACACTAACCCTCACACGCACCCTCAACCTAACACTCACCCTCACACTAGCACTCACCTTAACTCTAACCCTAACCCCAACCCTAACCCTCATCTCAACATCACGCTAATCCTCAGCCTAACCCTAAACCTAACACTAATCGTAACCCTCACCCTGAAGCTAACACAAGCCCTACCCCTGTCCCTAAACCTCACCCTCAACTTAACCCTAACCTTCACCCTCATCCTAAACGTCACCTCACCCTAACCCTCACCCACACCCAAAACCTGTCCCTCACCCTCATCCTCACCCTCAGCCTAACCCTAACCCTAACACTAATCCTAAACCTAACCCTCATCCCCACCCTCACCCTAATCCTAAACCTAAACCTACGCCTCAGCCTAACCATCACCCTAACCCTAACCCTAACAGTAATCCTCACCCTTACCATAAACCTAACCCTAACACTCCAACTCACCCTAACCCTCAACGTAACCCTAACCCTCACCGACATCCTAACCCTCACCCTTACCCGAACCCTCAAACTCACCCTAACCCTCACCCTCACCCTAAACATCACGCAAACATTAACCCTCACCCTAACCCTCACCCTGACACTAACCCTCACTCTCACCCTCACCTTCAGCCTAACCCTAACCCTAACCCTAATCCTAACCCTAACCCTAACCCTAATCCTAACCCTAACCCTCAACCTCACCCTCACCCTAAACTTAAACCTAACGCTAACCCTAACCTTCAAACTCACCCTCACCCTCACCCTAACCCTAACCCTATCAAAAAATCTAACCCTAAACCTCACCCTAACCCTAACCCTCATCATCACACTAAACCTCACCCTAATCCTAACCCTCACCATAACCCTAACCCACACCCTCACCCTAAGCCTAAACCTAACCCTCACCATCAACTCACCTTAACCCTAAACCTAACACTAACCATAAACCTCACCCTAACCCAAACCCTAAATCTCACGCTCATCCTCACCCTAACCCTCACCCTAACACTTACCCTCACCCTAAACCTAATTCTAACCCTAACCCTCACACTAACCCTAAGCCTCACCCTAAACCTAATCCGCACCCTCACCCTAACCCTTACACTAACCCTACCCCTTTCCCTAACCGTCTATGTAACCCTAACCCTAACACTAACCCTCACCCTAACCTACCCCTAACCTTCACCCTCACCCCTACCCTCACCCTCAACCTAGCCCTCACCCTAATCCTAAACATAACCCTCCCCCCTCACCCTCAGCCTAAACCTATATCTAACCCTAATCCTAAACCTAACCCTCACCATCACACTAACTCTCACCCTCACCCTAGCCCACACCCTAACCCTCAACATAGCCCTCCCACCCC